>NC_050580.1:51605979-52340979 GCF_011100635.1 Trichosurus vulpecula
TATTGTGGTACATTAATATTCCTTTACATTCAGCATGGAGACATCTTGAAATAGTGGAAAGAATGGTGACCTCAAAGCCAGGAAATCCTGGGTTCAAGTTTCACCTCTGACATATACTAGTTGTGTGATCCTGGGCAAATCACTTAACCTTTTATTCTAAGGTTCTTTTAAGTTGCACAGAAGGTGCCAATCTGCTCTTGGTAGCAGGAGTTTCCTTACCTGGGAATAACTTTTACTAATGAAACCACGGGTCCAATTCCTACTCCTGTCCCTATGTTCATATACCACAATTTGTCTGGCTATTTGCCATTTAATGGGCTTTTGCATTTTTTTCATTTCTTTGCTACAACAAAACATGCTGCTATCAGATGAAATAATAATTATAAAGCACGTAGCACAGTGCCTGGCAATATAGTAAGCACTATATAAATGTTAGTTATTGTTATAATATAATATTTTTGTCCATATGAGTCCTTCCTCTCTGTCTTTGACCCCATGTTAGGTGGGGGGATGGAGGAGAAGGGCAGTTATATGTTCAGTAGTGATACCGCTGAGCCAAAAAGTCTGCACGGTTTAGTGACTTTTGGGATATGGTTCTAGCTCATAGCTTCACCATTATAGTGTGCTTGTGTTTCCAAACCCCCTCTGGCCATTGCTGTTTTTTATCTTTTGCCAAATTTTCCAATCTGATGGATTGATGGTAAAACCTCAGAGTTATTTTAATATTATTAGTGACTTGGAGTATCCTTTCATATAATTCTTGATAGCTTGCATTTCTGCATTTGAAAACTGCCTGCTTGTTTGCTTATATCTTTTGACCACTTATCTATTGGGGAATGGCTCTTTAAGAGATACACACATATGTGTATGTATATGTGTGTGTGTATACCTGCCACCTTAGCTACCAGACCTTTATCAAAGATGTTTGCTCCAAAGTTTTTTTCTCAGTTAAATATTTCTCATCTAACTATATTTCTTTTCATCTTTATGTAGTTGAAGTGGCCCATTTTGTCCTTCTACAATCTCATTTAGTTAAAAATTCTCTCCTTAGTAATAGTTGTGAAAAGTAATTCCTTCCCTTCTCCTCTAATTTGTTTATTTTAGTGAAGCTCCAATTAGTGCAAATGTTGAGTCCCTTGAGTAAAAGTTAAAATTATGTATTTTTGAGCTCAAATTTGATTCCTTATTTTAGGGTCTCAAGTTCAATCTTATTACCTATACTTCTTTGTAAAAGTAACTTTTATTTTATTTTCAGTTCCAAATTCTCTTCCTCTCCTTCCTTCTTCTCATTGAGAAGGCAAGAGAAATAAGATCCATTACAAGTATGTATAGTTATACAAAACAAATTTCCTCATTCACCATCTTCAAAAAAAAAAGGCAAGAAAAAGAACATATGCTTTAATCTATACACTGAGTCTTTTAGTGGATAGCATACATCCTCTTGAGTCCTTTGGAATGGTAGTTGGTCATTGTGTTGATTGGGGCTACTAAGTCTTTCAGAGTTGATTATCTTTACAGTAATTGCTGTTAGTACATAAATTGTTCTATTTCTGTTTACTTCACTTTATATCAGTTCGTACAAGTTTCCTAGATTTTTCTGAAGCCATCCCCTTTCATCATTTCTTATAGCACAATAGCATTCTATCACATTCATATACCATAACTTACTGAGTCATTCTCTAATTTATGCATATACCTTCAGTTTCCAGTTCTTTGCCATCACAAAAAGAGCAGTTATAAATATTTTTGTACTCATGGGTCCTTTTCCGCTTTTTTTGATCTATTTGGGGTATAGACCTAGTAGCTATCTCACTGGGTCAAAGATTATGAACAGTTTTGGGCATAGTTCCAAGTTGCTTTCCAGAATGGTTGGACTAGTTCACAGCTCTACCAACAGTGCGTTAGTGTACTAATGCCCCTCCAGCATTTGTCATTTTCCTTTTTTGTCTTTTTGGCCAATCTGATGGATTATTCCCCACGTTTAGTACATTTGGATATAGATAGCTGAGGCCATGGTATTTTTTTTCCAACCCTTTTGATTTCTCGAATGAATTACTGGTCCTTTCCTCTATTCTTCTTATCTTCTACCTGCTACCATCTGTGGGACCAGGCATTTTTCTTCCTTCTCTTCCCTTTCCAGTTTAAAATCCTCTTAGTCAAATTGAAGAAATTCCAAGTGATGTGTTTTCACTGGTCTTTGTTGGGCGCATAGCATAATGCAGCCTCAAGAGGCTGTCATGTCTTTGCCTTAAGTTGTGATCCAGAAATTGAAATTGCATTTTCTAGCACCATCTTCTTAGCCAAAACCTTTACCTCTGAATTTCACTTTCCAATTTTATTTCTTTTCCAAATTTCATATCATTAGTCAGTAGAAAAAATGGTAACACCACCTGTGCCACCAAAATCTTCAGTGTTTGGCACAAGACATGAAATCCTTAGCACTCTTTTGAGGTTCCTTTTAATGATATAATTTGTTCCTACGTGAATCACCATGAGTGGGTGGTTGTTGTTATCAGGTTTGGCAAGTCTAAGAGGGCTTTCAGTTACATCTCGGATACATCCCTTGGCAAGATAGCAGATCTCCCCATTTTTTTGATCTGATTGACAAATAGTCACCTCTGTGCCCCTCATCAGGGAGCCGCTATCAACTACAGCTTATCTCTTCTTCCTCTGACCATTACTGTATGGTCTCTCACCAAGAGACACCTGTGGCTGGGCATCATCATCCATCAGAGCACAAGAAAATGCTTCCTTCTGAAATTATCCACCTCCCCTTTATAGGAATCATCTCACACCATGCCATACCATACTATACCCTTCATTGTGTCTACCCTCTGACCTCCTAATTTGGGTTAGAGTCCTGTCTGCCTTTTGGGGTCATTTCTTCTTTGTTTCCTCCATGAAACACTTCTCTTTCAATGAGCATCTCATGTTACCCGATAATATGAAGAGTGCAGACTGTTCCTTTAGCTTCTTCCCCCTGACCTTGACTAAGGAGACCCGATTGTAGTTATTGTGAATGTAAATGCAGCTCCATTGGGGTAGAAGTACAAACATGCACTTTCTGAAGTCATCATAAAACTTACTTTACTGCTATACTTGTTTGAAGCCCGATCTGGAGTTCTTGCTCACCTTTTTGGTAGCACTCTTGGCTAACTCACAGTAAGTCAAGGTAATCGGCTCAGCTTCCTTAAATTGGCAGGTAGCACATCTGTACTGTGCCCTACTGAAACAAATCAAACAGGAGGAGAACCAGAAGCAGAAACCAGTCTATTCTCCATTTTGTGTTTCTTTCACACTGATCTCTAGATCTTTCCCAGTTCTTCTTGGCTTCAAGGCTTTCTGTCCCCACTTGGGAAAGGGGAGAGAGTTGGTGTTAATTTGCTTCGGACAGGCTTCTTACTTCATCTCTAATGGGACAAAGCAAAACTACCTTTAATGAGAATTAGCATTCTGATCTCCCAGATAGAACCCAAGGAGTGACTTTTGTAGATAGGGCTAGCCCATCTCAGCAAATATCAGGGGATCAAATCCTGGATTAGACTGTTGGGCAAGATACCAGGGCTTGGGAGCTCTTGAGCACAATTTACTCTTAAACCATCTATGTCTGAAAGAACAGGTGTTCTTTGTGAGCTCCTTCTGGCTATGGCAGGCTGAGGAGGCAACTGGAACTGTAGAGGCAGAGAAGCCGGGAAAGGAGTTTTAAAAAAGATGACTCCAGTTATTCATGCAGGGCACAAGAGAAAAGCACTCAGACACTAGAAAAGGATTTGGCTGAGAACAGCTGTGCAGAGTGTCCTTAGAGGGAGTAAGAGAGCAGAAGCGTTGGCTGCATAGACTTGTTTTTGTTTTTTGTTTTTTCCAGATCAGGGTGCCACCTGCTTGACACTATGACTTGTTACTGAGGCTGGCAATCATCTTTCAGATCCTGCTTGGTAGCTCATCTCTGGCAGCAACCCAGTAAGACCAGAGTGATCTGTGGCATTCACATTTTTTCTGTAGTTTATCTAGGAGCAGGTTTGCAATAATACCTTGGTTCATGCTACACAGCTACCTCTGCAGGCACTGGACCCTAATGCAGTAGCCCCACAGTCAGTCGTAACACTGCACATGTCTCATCCTTAGTTTTCTGTTATTGCCATCATCTACATTGCTCAGAAAAAGCCAAACAAGTGAGCCCAAGTTAAAATTATAGACCATTTGCCTTGTTATATTAATATCTTGGCTGAATAGTCTATCCAGGTCTGGTGCAATAGACAGAGCTAGTACTTGAGTTAGGAAGACTGTATTCACATCCTTACTGATGAGCTGTGTCACTTAACCACTGACTCAGTTTCCTCTTCTGTAAAATGAGAATAATAAGAGCACCCATATCCCAAGTTTCTTGTGTGGCTCATATAAAGTAATATTTGTAAAGTGTTTGGCGAATTTTAAAGTTCTGTCATAGGTTCCCAAAGTGGGCAATACTGCCCACTGAGTGGCACTGGAATGATCCGGGGGAGGGAGGCTGTAGTAGCCTCAGGTGCATTTGGGAGTGTTGAATAAAAATAAGGGGGCAGTGGAAGCATAAGGATAAAAGAGAAGAAAATTTTGGAAACCTGTTCATACATGTTTCATCTGTTGTGTAACAGAGTTAAAGTTGTAGCGATTACATTATTTTCCAAATAAACACACAAAATGCAAGTTATAACCGATCAGTGGTCAAGTCTGCCGACAGGACTTAAAAAGCAGGTGTTAGCAGGTGAATGTGTTGTGTCATGCATTGTCATGAAGTTCGGCATGGATCGGCAGGAATATGTGTGTGTAATGACTTGCTTATTATACGGTACTATATGGTTACATGATGCAATCTTGCATCAGCAAAATTTCAGTGCCGGAAAAACTCCACAAATTTACAATAAATTATTAAGTTTAAGATGCATCATTTCAAAAAAATTAACATTTTTTTGAAATGATGCAAATTTCTTAATCATTAAAGGGTTAAAGAAACTAGATGGGGGCGGTGCTGAGTAGGCAGTAGGTCAAATAAGTTTGGGAACCTCTGTTCTATATAAACACTGGTAACTTTTATTTTAACTTGTGTGTTTTCCCTTGTGTTTTGCAGGGAATGGAGGAGGGTAAGCAGCTGTATTATATTTGACTGAGGGGAACCTCACTAGCTGCAGAAAAATATGGACTTAGACTCTTGTTCTATTTCCTGTCTTTAGGTCAGGGGTTCTTAACCTGCGTCTATGAACTTGTTTTTAAAAAAATATTTTGATAACTATATTTCAATATAGTTGATTTCCTTTATAACTCTAAGTATTTCATCTTATGCCTCTAAAAACATTCTTTTGAGAAGGGGTCCATAGAACTTGCCAGACTACCAAAGGGGCCCATGACACAAAACAGGTTTAGAACCCTCCTCACAGTGCTTGGAACCTAATAAGAGCTTGATCAATGCTTTATCTGTTTATCTTGTTCCTTTTTTCTCCCAAGGGCTCATCTAGAGGTAAGTGGGAGTTCTCCTAGGCATGGCCCTAGCAGTAAAGGTTAATAATCATAGGGCTTTAGAAGAAAGGAAGCCAATTATGTTGGAGATGATGCAGTTCAAACTCAGGCATTTAGCCAAACACCATTTATTAAGTCCCTACTGTGTGCCAGGCACCGTGGTAATGGCGGGGGAGACAACATACAAAGGAAACTGAAAAGTGGAGGGGCATAGGCCTAGGGGATGAGAAGAAGGTGCCTGTGTACTGGGGGCAGGATGGAAAAGTCCAGAGAAGTCCAGAAACAGTGGAGCTGCTGAGAAATGGGGAGAAGGCTGGGCTGAGCCCCCTCTTTAAATGGAGGCCCTGGACCCCATCGCCCTGCTTTCCAATCACAGGGTCCAGTTCTAGGGGCAGAGGGGACTGAGGAGATCTGAACACTAGCCAGATCCAATCTTGCAGGATAGTGATGTTTTCCATTGATGAGTTTCCTGGGTGCTTTGTGACAGGCCTTTGCATGAGAGGCTCTCCTTGGAGGACATGGGGTTCTCCTGCTAATCTTTGTTCTCTATGATTGGACTCACAGTGCTATGCTCTAGCAGCAGAGGTGCAGCTCCCAAAAAGTGAAGTCCTTGGGTGGGGACTCAGTTTATGTCCAAAGCAAGGCCCATGGACCAGCCAGAGACATCAGGAAAAACAACTCCTTGATAAGCTTGGGTCAGTTCAACACAAACCTTTATTGGGAAGCAGTGGGGAAGAAGGGAAAGGGAAGAAAGAAAAGGGTCCCTAACATACAACTCAGATGTGCACACACACTAACACAGAGTATAACTCATGTAAGGGTAGCACTGAGTTGGGGAGCATAGAGACTCAGGTTTATCCAGCTGGAAAAGGGTTCTCCAAGGTGCCCTTCTGACTGTGGAATACATCTGCCCTGACTTTGGTGGCCACTCAGTGCTGGCCACTTTGTATGTCAAGGTTTGGGGCACATGGGATCTAGGGGGTACACAAATACAGGGAGAAAAGCAAGCTAACTACGAGAAAGGTAGTAATTTTGGATACACAACTGCACTAACCTTAAAAATATTGTCAGTATTTTTTCTGTGAATAGATTCTCTAAGCTACAGCCTGCCTTGGGGGAGACAGTCGTGGTGGTCTCATGACCACTAGCCTAATCTTAGGGGAAGAAAGGCACGATGGAGAGGAGATAAGATAAGTAGAGGAGAGGATAGCTCTCCTCTGAGGAGTGAGGTAGCTGAGACCTTGAGGAACTTGTTTAAGATCACACAGCAAGGCCCCAATGAGGTCAGAGCTAGGAGGAATCTCAGAGATTACGTAGTCAAACCTCGTTATTTGTTAAAGATGAGAAAACTGAGATACCTGGAGGCAGAGTGACTTGTCCCAGCTCCCACAGATGGCTCAGCAGAGTGAAGATGGAAGCACAGGCCTTCTGATTCTGACTCCTCTGGGACTTCTCCTCAACCCAGGTTTCCTATCTTTCAGATCATTGACAGGAATGGTAGGATTCATGTTGGGGGAAGGAAAGCTTCTGTTGTGATTCCTGAATCAGAAAACTTTTAGGGGTGTGATGTGATCACTGAGAGTGTACTGGGAGTTTGCTGGGTGGACCATCCATCCCTGACCCCACCCTTCCGACTTCTTGGCTTACCACTCTCTCCTCCCAGAGTATACATATTCCTACCATGTCATGGAACTGGCGGGGTGTGCCCTGTGGGCATCACCAGTGTCAATGCATCAGTTCTCTGGATCTGAATTTCATACTGTTCCGTGTGGCTACCCAAGCTTGCCTTGGCTTCTCACACTCCTGAGGCTTGAGATTCTTTTCTCTTTTGCTCCAAAAATCACAGTGGCATTTCCTTTTTTTTTTTTTTTGTATTTATTTAGTATTTAATTTTCCCCCAGTTATAGGTAAACAACACTTTTTAACATTTGTTTTTAAAACTTTGAGTTCCAAATTCTCTCCCCACCCCCTACATTGAGAAGGCAAGCAATTCCATATAGGTTATATATGTGTAGTCATGCAAAACATATCCATAATAGTCATTCTGTGAAAGAAAACATAGATTTAAAAAAACTCAAGAAAAAGAAAATGGAAAAAAACCCCAAAGTTGCTTCAATCTGTATTCAGATACCATCAGTTCTTTCTCTGGGGATGCATTTTTCATCCTAAGTCCTCAGAGTTGTCATGGATTGTTGTATTGCTGAGAAAAGCTAAGTCATTCTCATGAGAATAGTTAAGATCATCCTACAATATTGCTGTTACTTTGTATTCATTATATTTCACTTTGCATCAACCCATGTAAATCTTTCTAGGTTTTTCTGAGAGCATTCTGCTCATCACTTCTTATAGTACAATAATATTCCATCACAATTACATACCACAACTTATTCAGCCATTCCTTGATTGATGTGCATTCCATCAATTTCCAATTCTTTACCCCCAGAAAAGAGCTGCTATAAATATTTTTTGTACATATAGGTCCTTTTCCTTTTTGTTTTTATATCTCTTTTGGGTTATAGACCTAGTAGTGGTATTGCTATATCAAATGTATACATAGTTTTATAGCTCTTTGGGCATAGTTCCAAATTGCTCTATAGAATGGTTTAATCAATTCATAACTCTAACAACAGTACATTAAAGCTAGTGCCTCAGAATTGTTTTAAATTGCATTTCTCCAATCAATAGTGAGTTGGAATGTTTTTTCATGTAGCTATAGATAGCTTTAATTACTTAATCTGAAAACTGATTATATCTTTTGATCATTTATCAATTGGGGAATGACTCTTATTTTTATAAATTTGCATAGTTCTCTATATGGTAGAGAAATGAGGCCTTTATCAGAGAAGCATGCTTTAAAAATTTTTTTGGGGGGGGCAGAGCCAAGATGGCAGCTGGAAAGCAGAGACTTGCATGAGTTCCCTGCCAGGTCCCTCCAAAAACATATAAAAAATGGCTCTGAACAAATTCTAGAATTGTAGAACCCACAAAATAGCAGAGGGAAACAGGGATCCAGCCCAGGACAGCCTGGATGGTCCCTGGATAATGTCTGTCGCGCACGGAGGGGAGTGGAGCTCAGCGTGGGCAGTGGCAGTACCAACCAGACCAGGAGCCGGGTGGAACAGGCCCTAGTGCCCTGAATCAGTGAGCTGTGGCAGTTACCAGACTTCCCAACCCACAAACACCAAAGACAATAGAGAAGGTTAGTGGGAAAAGCTGCTGCGGGGATAGAGTTGGTGGTTAGGCCACTGCCCCAGGGGTAATGGGGGTGGGGCAGCTACCGAACTACAGCTGCAGTTACTTCCAGCCCCAGGCCCACCTGGTGGAAGGAATTAAGTGGTGGATCAGAGCAGGAGTGCAGAGCCTGCTTAAGATTTGCTGTCAGGTCTGGGTTGGTGGTTCTTGGGGAAGGAGAAGTGCTGGTGTAGCAGAGCTGGTTGTATAGAAATAGCTCTGAAATCAACGGCACATCCCCCCAAGCTTGGAACAAAGCACTCTTTGCTCTACAAGCAATCATACCCTGCTGAAAAACTCAAGGGTCAAGTAAGTTGGCTGGGAATATGGCCAGGGAGTGAAAACGCACTCAGATTCAGTCTCAGACTTTGGAATCTTTCTTTGGTGACAAAGAAGACCAAAACTTACAGCCAGAAGAAGGCAACAAAGTCAAAGAGCCTACATCAAAAGCCTCCAAGAAAAACATGAACTGGTCTCAGGCCATGGAAGAGCTCAAAAAGGAGTTGGAAAAGCAAGTTAGAGAAGTAGAGGAAAAATTGGGAAGAGAAATGAGAAGGATGTGAGAAAACCATGAAAAACAAGTCAATGACTTGCTAAAGGAGACCCAAAAAAATCCTGAAAAAAATATTGAAGAAAACAACACCTTAAAAAATAGACTAACTCAAATGGCAAAAGAGCTCCAAAAAGCCAATGAGGAGAAGAATGTCTTGAAAGGCAGAATTACCCAAATGGAAAAGGAGGTCCAAAAGACCACTGAAGAAAATACTACCTTAAAAATTAATTGGAGCAAGTGGAAGCTAGTGACTTGATGAGAAATCAAGATATTATAAAACAGAACCAAAGGAATGAGAAAGTGGAAGACTGTGAAATATCTCCTTGGAAAAACCACTGACCTGGAAAATAGATCCAGGAGAGATAATTTAAAAATTATTGCACTACCTGAAAGCCATGATCAAAAAAAGAGCCTAGATATCATCTTTCAAGAGATTATCAAGGAGAACTGCCCTGATATTCTAGTGCCAGAGGGTAAAATAGAAATTGAAAGAATCCACAGATCAACTCCTCAAAAAGATCCCCAAAAGAAAACTCCTAGGAACATTGTCGCCAAATTCCAGAGCTCCCAGATCAAGGAAAAAATACTGCAAGCAGCCAGAAAGAAACAATTTGAGTATTGTGGAACAACAATCAGGATAACATAGGATCTAGCAGCTTCCACATTAAGGGACCAAAGGGCTTGGAATACGATATTCCGGAGGTCAATGGAGCTAGGATTAAAACCAAGAATCACCTACCCACTAAAACTGAGTATCATGCTCCAAGGCAAAATATGGATTTTCTTTTTTTTTAATTTATTTTATTTTTTGGTGGGGAGGCAAGGCCATTGGGGTAAAGTAACTTGCCCAAGGTCACACAGCTAGTAAATGTGTCAAGTGTCTGAGTCCGGATTTGAACTCAGGTCCTCCTGACTCCAGGGCTGATGCTGTACTCACTGCACCACCTAGCTGCTCAATAAAATAGAGGACTTTCAAGCTTTCTCAGTTGAAAGGCCAGAGCTGAATAGAAAATTTGACTTTCAAATCAAGAGAAATCAAGAAAAAATCAAGAGAAAGCCTGAAATCAAGAGAAGCATGAAAAGATAAACAAGAAAGAGAAATCATAAGGGACTTACTAAAGTTGAACTGTTTTGTTTACATTACTACATGGAAAGATGATGTGAATGATTCATGAGACCTCAGTATCATAGTAGCTGAAAGGAATATGCATATATATGTGTGTATGCATATATATACATATATGTGTGTCTATGAATGTGTATATGTAGGTATATATGTAGGTATATATATATATATATATATATACACACACACACACACACATATATATATGGACAGAGGGCACAGGGTGAGTTGGATATGAAGGGATGGTATCTAAAAAAATAAAATCAAATGGAGGGTTAAGAGAAGAATACATTGAGAGAGGGAGAAAGGGAGAGATAGAATGGGGTAAATTATCTCGCATAAAAGTAGCAAGAAAAAGCAGTTCTGTAGGAAGGGAAGAGGGGGCAGCCGAGGGGGAATAAGTGAATCTTGTTCTCATCGGATTTGACCTGAGGAGTGAATAACATGCACACTCAACTGAGTATCTTACCTCACAGGAAAGAAGGAGGAAGAAGATGAAAGAGGGGGGACAATAGAAGGGAGGGCAGACAGGGGGAGGAGGTAATCAAAAACAAACACTTTCGAAAAGGGAGAGGGTCAAGGGAGAAAACTCAATAAAGGGGGATAGGTTAAGAAGGAGCAAAACATAGTTAATCTTTCACAACATGAATATTGTGGAAGGGTTTTACATAATGATACGCATGTGGCCTATGTTGAATTGCTTGCCTTCTTAGGGAGGGTGGGAGGGGAGGGAAGAGGGGAGAGAATTTGGAACTCAAAGTTTTAAAAACAGACATTCAAAAACAACAACAAAAAAAGTTTTTGCATGCAACTAGGAAATAAGATACACAGGCAATGGGGCGTAGAAATTTATCTTGCCCTAGAAGAGAAGAAGGGAAAGGGGGATGGGAGGGGAGTGGGGTGACAGATGGAGGGCTGACTGGGGAACGGGGCAACCAGAATATACGCCATCTTGGAGTGGGTGGGAGGGTAGAAATGGGGAGAAAATTTGTAATTCAAACTCTTGTGAAAATCAATGCTGAAAACTAAATATATTAAATAGATTAAATATAAAAAAAATTTATTTTCACTTTTACTATTGCTAACTGTATTTCTCTCCATCCTATTACCCCCTACCACTATTCTGTTCTCTCTCTTCTTTCATCCTATCCCTCCTCAAAAGTATTTTGCTTCTGATTACCCCTTCACCCATTCTACCTTCCCTTCTATCACCCATCTCCCTTCTCTTATCCCCTTCTTGTTCTGTTTTCCTGTAGGATAAAATAGATCTCTACACCCCATTGCTTGTGTATCTTATTTCCCAGTTACATGTAAAAACAAATTTTAACATTCGTTTTTATAACTTTGAGTTACAAATTCTCAACCTTCTTCCCTCCCTACACACCCTCATTGTGAAGGCAAGCAATTCGATATAGGTTATACATGTGTAGTCATGCAAAACACTTCCACAATAGTCATGTTGTTTCCCTGGTTCTCCTCAGAAGAGTTTGCTTCTGATTACCCCCTCCCCCAATCTGCCCTCCCTTTTATCACCCCCCTCTTATCCCCTTCCTCCCTACTTTCCTGTAGGGTAAGATAGATTTCCATACTCAATTGAGTGTGTATGTTATTCCCTTCTTAAGCCAATTCTGATGAGAGTAAGGTTCACTCATTGCCTATACCCTCTTCCCCTCCACTGTAGAAGCTTTTTCTTGCTTCTTCTATGTTAGATAATTTACCCTATTCTACCTCTCCCTGTCCCCTTCTCCCAGTACATTCCTCTGTCACCCCTTAATTTTATTTTTTAGTTATCATCCCTTCATATTCAACTCACGCTTTGCCCTCTGTCTATATATATTCCCTCCAACTACACTAATAATGAGAAAGATCTCATGACTTCCAAATATCATCTTTCCACATAGGAATGTAAACAATTTAACTTTAATAAGTCCCTCATGATTTCACTTTCCTGTTTACTTTTTCATGCTTCTCTTGAGTCTTGTATTTGAAATTCACATTAGGTCTGGTTTTTTCTCAAGAATGCATTAAATTTCTCTATGTCATTGAATGTCAGTTTTTTCCCCACATGGATTACACTCAGTTTTGCTGGGTAGGTGATTCTTGGTTTTAATCCTAGCTCCTCTGACCTCTGGAATATCATATTCCAAGCCCTCTGATCCCTTAATGTAGAAGCTACTAAATCTTGTGTTATCCTGGTTGTGGTCCCCCAATAATTGAATTGTTTCTTTCTGACTTTTTGCAATATTTTGTCCTTGACCCAGGAACTCTGGGATTTGGCTACACTATTCCTAGGAATTTTCATTTTAGGATCTCTTTCAGGAGGTGATCCGTGGATTCTTTCAATTTCTATTTTACCCTCTGGTTCTAGAATATCAGGGAAGTTTTCCTTGATAATTTCTTGAAAGATGATGTCTAGACTCTTTTTTTTGATCATGGCATTCAGGTAGTCCAATAATTTTAAAATTATCTCTCCTGTATCTATTTTCCAGGTCCATTATTTTTCCAATGAGATATTTCACGTTGTCTTCTATTTTTTTTCATTCTTTTGGTTCTGTTTTATAATTTCTTGATTTCTCATAGAGTCATTAGCTTCTATTTGCTCCATTCTAATTTTTAAGGAATTATTTTCTTCAGTGAGCTTTTGGATCTCCTTTTCTATTTGGCCAATTCTGCTTTTTAAGGCATTTTTCTCCTCATTGGCTTTTTGGACCTCTTTTGCCATTTGAGTTAGTCTAGTTTTTAAGGTGTTATTTTCTTCAATATTTTTTTGGGTCTCTTTTAGCAAGCTCTTGATTCATTTTTCATGAATTTCTTTTATCACTTATTTCTCTTCCCAATTTTTCCTCTACTTCTCTTACTTGATTTTCACAATCCTTTTTGAGCTCTTTCATGGCCTCAGACCAATTCATTTTTTCTTGGAGGCTTTCTTTGTAGGAGCTTTGACTTTGTTGTCATCTTCTGAGTGTATATTTTGATCTTTCTCATCTCCTAAGTAAGATTCTATAGTCTGAGTTTTTTTATTGTTTACTCATTTTCCCAGCCTATTTCTTGACTTCTTAACTCTGTTAAGACAGGACCCTGCTTCCAGTATGGGGTTTTGTGCACCTGTTTTCATAGATACTTCTAGGGACCTGTAAGTTTTCAGGTCTTCCAAGGTGATATGATCTATAGAGGGGGGTTCCTCCCTCTCCTGGTCTGTGAGTGACCACAAGCACTCTTTTCTATCCTGGAACTGTGAAGAGGGTTCCTTCTCCACTGCTGCCACAAGCTCTGCTATGCCAGTGCTCCTCCTCTCCCCAGGACTGCCACCTAGGACTGCGACGCAGATCCAAGTATGGACAAAGCAACAGAATCCTGCCTTAGTGCCAGCAAAGAGACAGTTGTAATCTTCTTATGACCAGTTGTTTGATACCCTTACCATCTGTGGGCTGATAATTCTGGAAACAGCTGCTGCTGCTGCCACCACCACTGCCACCACTTCTGCCACTGCTGATTCAGTCAGTCCGCAGGCCTGCTCCTGGTTTGCTAGGGTCCGGGCTATGTTGAGGCTGGGGCTGGGTCTGGACTATGCTCCTCTCCCACCCAGGTTTGATAGACCTTTCCCACTGACCTTCTAAGTTGTCTTTGTCATTTGTGGGTGGAAAAGTCTGGAAACCACCACAGCTGCCAGTGATTCAGTCCCTTGTGGTCTGCTCTGGGTTTCCCAGGGCCTGGTCTATGCTAGCATGGCCTTGTGCTGGACTGCACTCCTTTCTCAGCTTGGTGCAACAGACCTTTCCTGTTGATCTTCCAGGTTGTCTTGGGCTGGAGATTTGTTTCACTTTGTCTTTTTGTGGGTTCTGCTGCTCTAGAATTTGTTTAGAGTCATTTTTACAGGTATTTAATGGGGTTTGGGGGAGAGCTCTGGGGAGTCCCTGCTTTTAGTCTGCCATCTTGGCTCTACCTCCAATTTCCTTTTCAATATACACTTCCATTTCTTCTGGAAGCAGTGAATGCCATAATGCAGCAGGTCACTCTTCTCAAGCTATACTTCTGTGGTTTTCAGGACTTGCTCTACTTTGCTTTACATCTGTATTGGGGATCCTTGAAGAGTTTGGCCTTTGCTTCCTTTGATGAATTCAATGTCTTTGATTGAGTCTTACTAGGTGCTAAGCCCCAGGCCCAAACCCCTATCTATTAGGTGCTAAGCCTATGTGGGTGTGAATTGGTAACTAAGGTGGGACTCCAGATGGGGCCAATGAAGGGAGGTGCTAACTCCAGCAGCCAATAGTAAAAGCCTAAATTCTGATAGCTCAGATGACATTTGATGATATCTGAAACTGTATAAAAAGGGAGAACAGAGCTATTTGCTTAGGGCTCTCTCTTGGTGGTGCACTGATGTGGAGACTCCAGGGCAGCTGTAGTTAAGAGCCCTACAGCTTGCCTGGATGTTTGGACTTGGTTAAACTCTGGTAACTATGAATTGGGATTTGAATCAGACAAGGTCTGTCTGTTGATGTTTGTAATTTGTTTGTATTTGCTCTGAAGTTCAGAGTGCTGGCTTTTCCCACTGAACTAAGTGAATGATATTTGTATGCTGGATTAAAGTAAGCTTGTTAACCCCTTAACATTGCTTTCCTTAGTAAAGCAGCTCAAAAAAACCTGGGCTTACAGTGTGCTGTGAGCTGGTTGTTGTTGGTTTTACACTCCCCACAGCAACTGCTAGCTGGATTGTTGAAACAACATCTTACAATGATCCCACTTTTCACTTTTATTTTGTCAGCATCTCTTTGACTTTGTTCAGAATTCAGAGGAAGTTTGCTTCCTTGAAAGACATGGAGTCATGGAGGTTTAGTGCCTGGTGGAAGGTAGAAGTCAAAAGTGCAGACTTTGGGGTACAAGTGCATTCCATTTCATTCACTCTCTACAGCCTGGGTAATCTGCATCAGAAGCAAGCCAGAAGCAAAGATGGGTGTATCCTCCTAGACTTAATTTCTCTTTCCTCTTCCAGAGTCTTAAGGGTCCTTCATTTCTCAGGCTGTGATCCCTGACTCTAGCTTACCAGAGTGAGGGTGATTAGACCTAGAAACTGATCTCATGAAAGATTTTCTCCAAAGAAAAAGTCAAAAGTGTTAAAAAAAAATTTAGTGTACTCTCATAAATATAGGGGGCAGGAGTGGAAGGGTAACAAATTCTAGAACTCTGGTAGCTCATATGAAGGAATGCCATTTTAAAAAAACCAACAGTTGTTTTAAAGTTGCTCATAATAATTTGGGGCAGCAGACACAACCTGGAACTCTGTCAGTTGTAAAGAAACCTATAGTCAGAAGCAGGGGTTCTTAGCCTTTTTTTTTAAAATGCCATGGACCCCTTTTTGAAGTCTGGTGAAGCCCATGGACCCTTTTGCAGAATAATGCTTTTAAACAATTGGAGGAAATGCTAATTTTCAGTTAGAGGTTAGTGAAAACAGATGTAATTTTTCCCCATCCAAATTCATGGAGCCCCTGAAATCTATTTGTGGGGGTGTGTGGACCCCAGGTTAAGAACACCTGGCTTAAAGGAACTGACTCACCCTTCATTATAAAACTTATGATAGTCTTATAGGTATTTCCTCCACTATTATTTAGCACAGTTCCTCCACACCTTGGTAGAAAGTTGTGTGAACCATTGTGCCTAAAAATCCGAATCGGCACTTTAGAGGTGAACCCTCTGTAGTTAGTAAGGCTCCTAGTCCATTGCCAGGCCTGTGCCTAAAGCTTTCCTGCTAGAAAGATTCTGGTAGAGGGAGGTTTTGTGAATCCCTTGGCCACGCTGAGACATCAAAACAAGATTTTAGTGGCGAAATCCAAGCCACACGTGACTGCCAGTGCTGTGTTCCATGGGCTCTGCACATTGTTCTTTTAGACCATGAGTATATCTGGACCTCACCCCTACAGAAGCTGGAGCTTATTTTGGACTGATTTTGATAAAGTTGGGCCAAGTCCAGCTTGATTTAATATTTTGTTTTATAGAATACTTTAAAAGAAATATAGTTTTGAACGAAGCTTTCATTTAATAAAAGATTCAACTCTTCTGAAATGCCCTCCTCTGATGCTCCATGATGGCTCTATCCTGTTAAGCTCCAAAGACTGGACTATTTGAGCACAGGCTCTGTACTAGGAAGCTGGAAGGCCTGGGGAAAGACACATTTAAGGGTTTGCCTAGATCAGTTAAGAAAAGCCCAATGACTGACAGAAAACCACCAGATGAGGAGATTTTCAGACACAGCACCTCAAGAAATCATGTGCTAAGTCATGGTTCCCATTATAGTAGAGTGAGAAGAGTTGTGGAGTCAGAAGACTCCAGATGGCTGCCCCATGCCTCAGCTATTCTAAGCCTACATTTCCTCACTTAGAAAATGGTAGAGGTTTTCATCCGTATTGTCAGACTCCTTCCATGAAGACGAACACAGCATCAAGGTCAGCTACCCTACTGATGGTAAATTAATTTAGCTTGAAAAGGCTATAAGCCAAGACTAAAGTGGAGGGAGAGTTGGTGCATTTTTTGTTCACAGATGATTGTGTACTCAATGCAACCTCTGAAGCTGAGATGCAACAAAGTATAGATCATTCCTCTCTTGCTTGTGCTAATTTTGGCCTAACAATACCAAAAAAAAAAAAAAACCCAAAAGTCCCACCAACCTACAGTGCTCCACTAACCAGCACCACATCATCCATACATGGAACCACTGGTTACAGCAAATGGAGAAGTTTTGAATACTGCGGATAAGTTCACATATCTTGGCAGTGTACTTTCCAGGGATTGATAATGAGGTTGATGCAGGCATTGCCAGAGCAAGCTCAGTGTTTTGGAGGCTCCAAAGGAAAGTGTGGGAGAGAAAAGATATTAGACTGCCTATGAAACTGAAGGTCTACAGGGTCGTCATGCTCATTGTTGTATGCCTATGAACCTGGACAGTATACCAGCACCATGCCAGAAAAGTGAATTGGTTCCACTTGAATTGTCTTATGAAGATTTTGAAGATCACCTGGCAGGATAAGGTACCAGACACTGAGGTTCTTTCTCAAACTAAACTGCCAACCATTCAAACTCTACTTCAGAGAGCACAACTCTGATGAGCTGGCCATGTTGTTTGAATGCCAGATGTACATTTGCCTAAAAGACTATTTTACAGAGAACTCACCTAAGGCAAGTGCTCACATGGTGGTCAGAAGTGATACAGACACTCTCAAGGTCTCTCAGAAGAACTTTAGAATTGATTTCATGACATGGAAAATGCCTAGCATGGTGTGTCTGCATCTAAGAAGGCGCTGTGCTCTATGAGTGAAGCAGAATGGCAGTAGCTCAAAAGAAACATGAGATGTGCAAGTTTACAGATGTCTCCACTACAAATGTTCGTATGGACTATTTGTGCCCTACCTGTGGTAAAGCCTTCCAAGCTTATGTTAGCCTGATCAGTCACAGCAGGACATACACAGTGAGTTCATTTTAGTCCTGTTGAGGACAACAAACAACCATTTATAAAATGGAGATTCTCTTCAATTATCATTTATTGAATATCTGTTAATGTACCAAGCACCTCTATAGGCCCTGAAGATATCAAGAGAAGAGTGGAGATAAGTGTTGCCCTCTGGGGGAGGAGAGTGGAGATGCCACATAGACACAAGTCAATAGAAAATATGAAAAGTAATTGTAGAGCCTGGGATATGATGGAGGAGCACTAGCTCTGCCTCTCCAATGTATAGAAGATTGAATATTAACCCCTGTTTCCCAGCGTTCTCACACTGTTAATTTGCAGAGCAAACCTTTCTTTATTAAGTAGCATGAAGGCAAACTTTGGCTTTCCATGTCTGATTATTACAGCCTTACCTGGGAGGTCCCCTGGCAAAGCAGGTAGAGAAACTGCCTTTAAGTCAGAAAGATCTGGGATCAAGATCTGCTTCTGACAAATGCCAGTAGTGTGACTGTGGCCAAATCACAGACTATAAGGTATGGAAGAGTTGTTCTGGATCTGTGAAGGGAATTTTCATACTGACAGTACCTACAAAAATGTACTTCTGTACAAAAAATAAACTGTATATACATAAGAATTTTAATGCCTGGAAACCTTGGTAGATTTACCACAACATTTAGCCCCACATTGCCACTGATCTGTTAAACATTTTTACTAAGATGTCTCATTAGCATCTCAAACTCAACATGTCCAACTGTTCTTTTTAAATCCCCAAACCTGCTTCCAATCCAAACTTTTCTATTTCTGTTGAGAATAGTCACTTGAATTCCAAACCTTAGAATTATTCTCACTTGTTATTACCTCCCTCACCCCACCCAAAAATATGTAAGTTTTAAACTTTTCTTTGTGACAAATGAATATAGTCTGGCAAGACAAATCAATACACTGGCTATGTTTGAAAATATGTCTTATTCTGCAGCTCTTGTCTATCAACTCTGTCAAGGAATGGGGGATGTGTTTTTCATCATCAGTGTTATGAAGTCATTGTTGGTCATTTTATTAGTCAGAGTTCTGAAGTCTTTCAAAATTGGTTTCCTTTACGTTGCTAATGTCATTGTGTAAATTGTTCCCCTAGTTCTGCTCATTTCATTTTGCGACATTTCATACAAGTGTACCCTGGTCTCTCAGAGTCTGTCATATTTGTCCTTTCTTGAGGCACCATAATATTCTGTTACATTCATTTATCACAACAGCCATTCCCCAATTGATGAGCAAACAGTTCTTTGGTAAAATGTATAATGGAAATATAAATATTTTTGTACATGTGAGTCTTGTCCCTTTGTCTTTTATTTCTTTGTTGTATGTGCCTGAGAGTTTATCAAATGTCCATTTTTTTTTTCATTCAAGGTAATACTAGTGGGTTTTCTTTCAAATTGCTTTTCAGAATGGTCAGACCATCCTAATTCTAATTTTCCTTCAAACTACATTGATTTTTCTTGTGTAAAAGCTTTTCAATTTTGTAAATGTAAATTTCATTCAGTATAGTAAAAATGTCAATTTTATAGATCATCTCTATCCCATATTTGTTTATTTGTTAATTCTTTTTTATATTTTTAATTTTTAAAATTTAATTTTATGTTTTTAATATTTTTGTTTTATTATTTATTTATTTAAAATTTTTTTTTGTTCTTTTATGTTTATTCTTTTTTATATATCTTTCTATAGCTTTGTTTTCTTCCTATATGGTAAATAATACATGTTGTGTTGAGAATTGTCCATCTTTTCTTTGCTTCCTTGTTAGTTTTCTTTTGTTCTCTGCTGTGCACTTTTTTACGTTGTTTTTTTTTCCCTTCACCCCACCCCACCCCCGAAGACTACAATAAAGTTTAGATATGTTTCTCTATAGCTATAGATATATACATACACATATTCATATATACATATATATAGGCATATACTTTCCCAAACATACTGTACTATTGATCTTTGTATTTATATTTGTGCATATCTTTTTTCCTATCCCTCCTGATTCCTCTACTTTACTTCTACTGACTACCTTGCCATCCTAATACTTGCCTACCCCCCTCCAAGGATCCCTCCCCTATCCTCCTATTCCCATAAATCTAAACACCCTTCTATATCCCCCTTTTACCTGTACCCTCCTTCTCCCCTCTAAAAATCCCTCCCTTCTCTCCCCACTCTCTATGTCCCTACCATTTTATTTCTTCTAAATTGAGAAGACTTTTATACTCTTCAAATATATGTATATCGTTCCCTCTTAAACCCATTCCTGATGAAAGTAGGTTACTAGAACTACCAGCCCTCCTCCCCCAGCTAATTCCTCTGTATCCTTTCTTCCTTTGTATAAAATAATTACTCTTTTTAGCTGTTTCTAAATAGTTTTACTTTTTAAATTCATATCATAGTTAGCTTTACCCCTTTCTTATGAGCTCACCAATTATTAGTAAGAATTTCAGACATACCTTTTACATTTTACATTATATAAAAAGTAAACAGTCTGTCCTTATGAATCCCTTATAGTCAGTCTTTGGTATGTACCTTATGTTTCTCTTGGTTCTTGCCTGTCGAATATTCTATTAAGTTCAGGATTTTATTATTATTATTATTTTATATTTTTGGAGGGGGGAAGGCAGGGCAATTGGGGTTAAGTGACTTGCCCAAGGTCACACAGCTAGTAAATGTGTCAAGTGTCAGAGACTATATTTGAACTCAGGTCCTCCTGACTCCAGGGCTGGTGCTCTACTCACTGTGTCACCTAGCTGTCCCCGGGATTTTTTTTTAACAAAGTGTTGAAAGTCTGAGAGTTTATCAAATGTCCATTTTTTTTTCATTCAAGATAATACTTAAATTTGCAGGGTATGATATTTTCAGCTGGAGCCACAGGTCTTTTGCTCTTCGATATGTTGTGTTCCAAGACCTGCAATCCTTTAATGTCTCTGCTGCTAGGCTTGTGGCACCATCATATTCAAATTGTTTTAATCCTGATGCTTTTAATATTTTATCCTTGAGCTGGGGTTTTTGGAATTTGACTATGACATTCCTATGAGCTTTCCTCGTAGGATCTCTTAAATGGTGCTTGGTGAATTTTTTCTATTTCTACTTCCCTGCCCTGTTCTAATGCTTCACGACAATTTTCTTTAATTATTTCTTCTATTATTGTATCCAGATTCTTTTTTGGATCTTAACTTTCAGTCAGTCTGATTATTTTTATATTTTCTCTTCTTGATTTATTCTCCAAATCTGCTGTTTTTCTTATAAGATGTTTCATTTTCTCTTCTGTTTTTTTCATTATTCATGATTTAATTATTTCTTGATCACTTATAATTTCACTGGCTTCACTTTGCCCAATTCTAATTTTCAAGGTGTCATTTTCCTCCTTTAGGTTCTGGATCTCCTTTTCCAATTGGTTGACTTATCTTTCATAACCTTCTTGGTTTTTTTGGATTATTTTTATTTTATTTTATTTTTTAGTTTTTCCTCCATCTCTGTCATTTGATTTTTATAGTCTTTTTTTAAGATCTTATGTAAATTCTTTTTGGGCAGGTGACCATTTGACGTTACTCTTTGGGTGTTTCTTTACTTCAATATCCTCCTCTGAAGATGAACCTCGGTCATCTCTATTACTGTAATAGGTTTCTATGGTTGGATTCTTTTTGTGGTAATAGCTTGATTTTTATAATCACCTCTAGCCCTGGCTTATGGAAAATAGTGCCTCTTGCCCCAGATCTTCAGTTCTCCCCTCTAGCCTGGAACCAAAGCCAAACCTGCAACCTCCTATAAGTGCCCACAGCCAGGGGCTTTCTGCCCTACTGCTTCTGCACTCACTGGGCGTGTGCTGGTTCCTTCTAGCCCCCACTGCTCTTTGCAGCACAGCTGGGTCTGGCGATCCTCATCAGCAGAGGTTCCCTCAATCTTCCTGGGCTCAAACATCCAAGTCCCCTCACTATCGGGGATGAGGGAGGTTGGGGGGGGTGAAAAGTTCCTGTGGCTGGGGTGGAGGCAGCCTCTCAAACCAACCAACTCCAGGGCTTGCCCCCAGTTATTTAAGCCGGCTCACAGCTTGTTGTTAAAACCGAACCTAGCCTGGCGGTGTTTACTCCTCTAAGGGACCAAACCTTATCCTGGGACTTTTCTTCCGATCTTCTCAAATTGTCCCAGGAAGATCCTGGTTGTGCCCCTATTCTTCTTTGTCTCCACTTACACTTTGTTCACCCTAAGGTGCTATTTTAACTCTTTTGTGGGGGAAAATCTTGAGAGCTTGGAATTTTCTGACCTATTCTGCCATCTTCCTAGAATCCTCTCTCTATCCCATATTTAGTTAAGAATTCTCCATCCACACTTATAAAAAGTATCTCTTTCCCTTCTTCAAATTTGTTTATGACATGACCTTTTTTATTAAGATCATACATCAATTTGGAGTTTATTGTGGTATATGATATGAGATACTGGTCTAAGCCAATTTTCTGCCAAACTGCTTTACAATTTTCCCAGCAATTTTTGTCATTTAGAAAGTCCTTACCTAAGTAATCCAGGTTCTTGTGTTTATCAGACACAACACTGCTATGTTCAATTGCAGTGGGTCTTGCTGACCCATTAATCAACTTTTCCATATTTTTTAAACCAGTACTAAGTAGTTTTGAGGATTACTGTTTTTTAGTATAGTTTGAGGTCTAGTATTGCAAGTCTTTCTCTGTAAATTAATAAAGATAGTAGTGTTGTTTATATCATGGCCCAAACACTGTCTTTCCAATTATTTCTTGAATTGGATGTCCTGTTATCCATCTTAAACTCAGCATGTCCAAAACTGAACTCATTATCTGTCTCTCAAAACTTTCCCCTCTTCCTCATTTCCTTAATACTCTTGAGGTCACTTCCCTCCTCCCAGTTACCCAAGCTCTCAAGCTAGGTGTCCTCCTTGATTCCTCATTCTCTCTTACTCCTCATATCCAATCAATTACCAAGTCCTGTTGATTATACTTTTTTTTAAAATGTTTCTTGTATAAATCCCCTTCTCTCCTCTGATGTTGCTACCACCTTGATACAGGCTCATTATCACCTCACTCCTGGACTATTCTAACAACTTTCTGATTGGTCTTCCTGCCTCACCTCTCCCCAGTCCAGTCCATCCTCTACCTAGCTGCCCAAGTGATCTTCCTAAAGCCCAGGTCTAATCACGTCACCTACTTATTCAGTAAACTTCAGTGGCTTGCTATTATCCCAAGGATAAAATATAAAATCCTCTGTTAGGCCTTTAAAGCCCTTTATAACCTAACCCCTTTCTACCTTTCAGTCTTCTTATACTTTACTTCCCTCCAGATACTCTGCAGTCCAGTGACCCGGCTTCCTCTCTGTTCCTCAAACAAAACACTCTCTCTGTATTGCCTTATTACTGACTGGCCCCTATGCTTGAAATCTCCCCTCTCCTTATCCCTGGCTCATAGTTTCTCTGGCTCCCTTCAGGCCCCAGCCAGAACCCCACCTTCTATAAGATGCTGTTCCTGATCCCCCTTAATGAGCTTATCCCCAGTAACACATCTTGCACATAGTTGTTTGCATGTTATCTCCTGAAGCCTCAAGGTGACTTCCAGCTCCTTGGGAACAAGATATTTTTTGCCTTTCTTTGTTTCTGCAGGACTTAGGACAGCACCTGTCCATAGTGAGTGCTTTAAGGGGTGTTTGGTGGTTCTGAGGGTGACCTTGTAGGTGCTCTCCATTGTCCTTTCCATTTACATTATTATAGTCACTTTGTACCAATTCATAGGTCTTCCCATGCTTCTCTCTATTCTTCATATTCATTGTTTCTTACAACATAGTAATATTCCCTTACATTTGTATCACTGCATTGATTTAGCCATCCCCTAATTAATGGACGTCTACCTTGTTTCCAGTTCTTTATTACCACAAAAAAATGCTGCCTCAACGGTGTTGGTATCTATGGAACTTTTCTTTCTATCTTTGACCTCCTTTGGCCATATGCCTAGCAGTGGGACTGCTGGGTCAAAGGGTATGGACATTGTAGTCACTTTCTTGGCAGAAATTCAAATTCCTTTCCAGAATGTGTGGACCAATTCACAGCCGAGGGCGGTATATTAGTGTCCCCATCCTACCCTAACTCTCATGCAGCATTGACTCTTCCTGTCTTCTGTGGTCTTTGCCAAAGGGTGACACCCATGCATGAGAGGTGATACTTCAGGCTTGTTTTGATTTGCATTTCTCTTCTTATTAATGATCTGGAGCCCTTTTTCATGTAGTTGCTTATAATCTGTAATTCTTCTTTGGAGAACTTTTATTCATGTCCTTTGCTTATTAAGGGTAATGGCTCTTGACTTCATATATTTGTTTTAGGTTCCCATGTACTTTGGGTATCAAATCCTATCAGAGATATTTGATGCAAAGATTTTGTTTCTGAGTTGATAGTTTTCCTTCTTATCCTAATTGATTTTGTTTATGCAAAAAAAAAAAAAACTTTTCAAACTCATGTGATCAAACTTTTCTATTTTCTTCTTGGTTATCAGGAGGGGCACATTTCTTTTTTAAATAGGTTTTCAATGATTGCTTTTGCTTTATGTTGCCTACGTTTCCCTCTGTATCTTTGCTTTTTGTCCCCTTCCGGAGAGCTATCCCTTAAGCAAAGACTTAAGAGAGAAAAAAGGGGTCAACAAAACCAATTTATATCTTTTAAAAGTCTGATGTTCTGTGCAGTGTTCTGTGCCCATGGGCCCCTGTCTCTGCAAAGGAGCAGGGAGTGATGGCTTTTCATCTCTCTATAGGGCTAAGCTTGCTTTTGTGACATTAGACTACTCAGTTTCCATATTTTCTTGTTGTTCTTTCAGCTTGTTACTGTGGTCATTGTACATATTATTTTCTCAGTTCTAGTTACTTTACTTTGTGTCAGTTTCTGTGTTTCTCCGGGCTTCTCCGTCTACGTCATGTTCATTGTTTCTTGTGGCACAGTTCTTTCAGCTTACGTTATTGTGGTCATTGTACATATTGTTTTCTCAGCTCTACTTACTTTACTTTGTGTCAGTTTCTGTGTTTCTCCAGGCTTCTCTGTCTACATCATGTTCATTGTTTCTTACAGCATGGTAATCGATTATATTCATGCACCATAGTTTATTTAGCTGTTCTCTAATAGATGGGCATCTACCTTCTTTCCAGTTTTTTGCTACCACAAAGAGTACTGCTATAAATATTTTGGTGTCTGTGGGACCTTTCTTTCTGTATCTTTGACCTCCTTGGGGTAATCACATTTTTTACATGATTCCAAATTGCTTTCCAGAATAATCAAATCCTTTCACAGTTCCACCAATAGTACATATGTGTGCTTGTCTTCCCACAACCTACCACTGACTGTCCAAGAGGGACAAAATCCTAATGTTGTCTGCTAGGCTTGTTCTGTTTCCTAGAAGCAGCACAGACTGCAGTCTCAGCAGTGAGGCTCCTACCTCTCTCTGTGGGCTCAGCCATATCACTTGTGTTTTTTTGAGGCAATCAGGGTTAAGCGACTTGCCTAGGGTCACACAGCTCATAACTGTCTGAGGTCACATTTGAACTCAGGTCCTTCTGACTCCAGGGTCAGTGCTCTACCTACTGAGCCACCTGGCTGCCCTTCCATACTACCTTTTGAGGAGCTGCTTCCCTTTCTCAATGCCCCTCTGTCATCTCCTTGTTTCTGCTTCTCTGCCTCCCTCTGCTAATGTGATGGGCTACTGCTGATTTATATACACCAGGAACCTGGTGACTCATCCTGAACAGCTCAGCAGCCCTACCCACTCAACTTCCCTCAGAAGGGGAACTGAAACCACAGGCACCTGGTGGGTTCTGACCTTTGGGCAATGGAGGAAGTGCTGTGCAGACGTGAGAAATGGGCTGATGGGGGTGTGGGGAAATCATCCTTCATGGGCTGTGGCTAAAGCAAACCTGTTTTTTCAGCATGCAACCCCTTGTGGACCTTCAGACCTTTGAATAACTGTTTTCTCTTCTCTCTTCCTTCTTCCTCTTTTTTTCCACTGGCAGTTGGAAGTGGCAGTGGTGACCACGGAGAGAGCAAAACATTTCTACAAGCCTTGTGATGTTCCTGTGAGGGTCTATAGTGACACTGATGAGTGGGAGGTCAGTGCTCTGGAGCCCTGGACCCAAACTCCTTACCATTCCTGCCCCTTTCCACCCACAACCATTCTCCTGGGCTCTGCCAGATGTGTCAGTGGTCAGAACCTCACATGCAAAAGAAATATGGAAATTATTTCTCAAACTGTCGACCAGCTGTGCTCTTGTGCCTTAAATCGACTGAAAGCCCAGAAATCCAAGAAATCCAGTCTGCTTGCAGGCTGAGGGCCTTTGCCCCAGGCCTGAGGCTGAGTCCCCTTATCCTTATCTTGGTTGTTGAAAGCACTGAGTAGCTCAGTTTGCACTCTTTGTCCACATCACTTAGAACTGTCTTCACTAGCAGGAGCTGAGCCATTTATTTTCCTCATCCTGTCTGCAGGATTTGAATATCCTGCAGCAGGGAATTCCAGTCTGATTCATTGGCCAGAAAGTATAGGCTGGAGGCAGCTTTGCCAATAGTTTTTTAAAATCTTTAGACCCAGAAAAATTCTACTTGGTCCACAAAATATGCAGTTGCCTCAGCCTCATTAAACAGTATTCTCTGCCTCCCTTCCCTTGTCCTTTCAATCCCTCTGTTCTCCTCCTCTTTCCAGTGTCTCAAAGAACCAAGCACCTTCAGCTGGCAGACTTCGAGCTCCCCACCGGATGTAGAGTTCCCCCGAAATTGAAATCAAGAACCAGTAGAGTGTTAGCTTCCCCAGGCCAGGGACTATTTCCTTTTGTCTTTGCTGTCTCCAGCACCTATCACTTGAATTAATGCAGATCCAAGATTGAATGGAGGCATCATGTTCCTTTTGTCAAAGGAAATGACACAATTCTATTCCCCCCAAAATAAAAACTGAATTTATGAGACTAGAAGGGTGAGGCGAAGCATGTTTGGGTCCCAGCCACATCTCTTTAAGGCAGTGGTTCTTGAGCTTTTTTTGAGTCATAGACTCCTTTGGCAGGTAGTCTGATGCCCAAGTCCTCATTAGAAGGATGTTTGTTGCCCATATTCATCATCGAAGGAAATGCTAAATTTCAGTTAGCAGTAAGTGAAAAGAAAGAGGTCATTTTTTCCCATCTGAGTCCCCAGAGCTCTTTGCAGGTGAAGAACACCTACGGCCTTTGGTCCACCAGCCTCTGCTTTCATTGGACGATCCTTATCTTGTATATTTCTGGTTCGGCCTGTCAAGGTTACACAGCTAGTACCTGTGTCAAGTGTCTGAGACTGGATTTGAACTCAGGTCCTCCTGACTTCAGGGCTGGTGCTGTACTCACTGCACCACCGAGCTGCCCCTCAAAGTCTTATTGATCTGTGTTTGTGAGAGCAGCAGACCCTGAACCCTCCACGTCCTGGTAGAATGTAAGCTTCCTAAGGCCAGGTTTTTATCTGCCCAGCACAGTGCCTTTGCACAGTAGGCATTTAATAAGTGTTTGTGGATTGAATTGAATTGACTTCCTATTTTTAGATGTGGAAGTGCCGCTCTGACCCTGTCCTGCACATTGACCTTCGGAGATGGGCAGACCTCATGGTAATCGCCCCTCTTGATGCTAACACGATGGGAAAGGTGGCCAGTGGCATCTGTGACAACTTGTTGGTGAGTGACCCCTTATGCCCTGCCTTCCTTTGAGTTGGCAACGCCACTCCTGCTGGTATCAAACCTTCTCGCTTTTTGACAGACTCTGTGGTCAGAGCAAGGGTGGCCCAGGACCCTGGGATGCTTGGTGCCTCTTCCTGCCTCATGAGAAGGGGCTCATTCCTCGGACCTTGTCCCTTGTGTACAGGAAGGTAGATAGACTGACTGCTGATAAACAGACATGCCAACAGCATGGCCCAGGTTAAAGGCTCTTATGGATCCCATCATCCCTTGTCACTTTTCTCCACGCTCTGTTCTGGGCCCCATTTGGCTTATTCAGGGCTATGTGGCCCTATAAGGCTCTTCCTTTGCCCTGTTCTACCCCCCTCCCCCTTTCATCTTTTAGTACTTTCCCTGACATGCCATGTCGTTCTTTTTTTTTGAAGCGTAGAGTTCCCTGTCTCCATCAGGGTGAAGGTACAAGGGCTATCACTGGGCCTGATCCAGCTGTTGACCTGCTCCGTTTCTGACCTGGGCCAGTTTCTCCCTCCTCAAACAGCCTGGATATTGATGCCAGACTTAGTGCAGGCACCCACTGCAGCCTGCTTAACCCACTGCAGCTCAGGACTGCTGAGCTTGTGCTATGCCTTCCATCTCTCTGGAAGCCAGGATAACAGATGTGAGCAGCCTTGCTTGGCCGTTCCTTTCTTTCCGTCATCTTATATCTCCCCACCTTTCTTTTGCTGGCTTCCCCCTTAATCTGTATGGTCTGAAAACATATGTGACATCAGATCAGTGTGTTTACTTCCTGTGGGTCCTTACTCAAACGCCCAACTGCTCTCTCTGTTTAACTTGAAGCTCTAGCCACTGGTTTGTGGTGCAGATTCTCTGTCACTTAGAATAAGCTTGGCCTGGTAGAAAGGGGAAGGAAAGAAATAGAGGTGTCATCTGATGGAATATGTTGGGGGAGGAGTAAAAGCAAAGACATGCCCACTTTAGGAAGTGAGGCTTGTCAGAGACCCAAGGGCTTCAAAGGAATTGCTGCCCTGGAAAGAATACCCTGGTGTTCTTAGGGAGGACTTTACCCAGAATGTGCAGGTTGGGCAGGACATGGCCAAGTGACTGGATATCCACTTGCTAGGGGCTATTGGCAGATGAGCTCCTTTGTGGGTGCCTCTGAGGTCCCTTCCAACTTTGATAGCATGTGACGAGGTCCCATGAAGCAGTGTGTATAATTTAATAGCCTTAGGTTCATCTAGCCCCATTCTTTGGTGAGTAGATCAGAGCCTCTGCCCAGAGATTGTTCCCATGCCTCTTGATCGTCTCATTTAGGTTAGTAGTAGGGAGTGCTTTCTAAGTCATATAAGAGATTAACTGAGATCTTTAGAGGGTGCCATCCTTAGGGTCACAGTGGAACAGGGAAGGCAGGGCCCAGACCAGAATCTAGTCTTCTAACTGGCAAGCAGGCCTTCTCCCCTTGGCCTAGCATGCTTCCCTCTAGCAGAGCTAAGGTGCCCTGCTGTTTGGGGGTGGGGGTGTTCAGAAGGTGATGTAATGGTGATGAATCTCCTGCCTTTCTGCCCTCTGTGTCTGTGTGATTGTGAGCAGTGCTTGGATTTGGGGGCCTGTGGTTTAGCAGAGATTCTGTGCTCTGGAGAGATACTAGGAAAAGCAGATGCTTGGGGCTGTCCTATGTTTCTGCCAGCAATGGCATGTGCTGAGTGGCTGCTCCTAAAGCTGAGGCTGGCTGATTCAAATGGAAAGGGCTTGGCCAGGCCCACAGGCAGGTTCTGCAGAAGGAGCTTGGCCAGGAGCCACAAGGAAATGCAACTGAAACTGCTCACTGACTGCACCTTTCAGTTGTTTTATTGGTGGAGACGAGTGGGAAATGCTGGTCCTGGAGGTAGCTTTTCAGGCAGGCCTGCAGAGGGAGCAGTTCTTCTCTCCCATCCAGGATGGAACCCCGGAGTCCCGAGAGCAGGACCAAGGAGCTGAGGGCATCTGATCTGTGCTGGTTCATCCTGACCCTGCAGAGAGAGGGGCTTTCATCTGCTTCAGCTCCTGGCAGGACTCCCTCATCAGGATGGCACACATTTGCCTTCCCAGCAGGGACAGCAGTAGACAGACCACTGTTTCCCACTATGGCCCCTGAAGCCAGGACTGAAGGAGTAAAGAATGAACCTGGGCAGCTGCCTGGCCAGAGGAGCATTGGCTTCTTCAGAGAGGCCCCTGGGTCACAGGATCTCAGTGTCTGAAGGGACCTTGAAGGCCATCTCATCCAGTCCACACATAAATGAGATCTCCCGCTCCAGTATTCTCTAACAAGGGGGCATCCAGCCACGCTAGACTGGGAGCTTCTTGAAGGCAGGGACTTTCTTTTACCTCTTTTTGTATCCCCAGTGCTTAGCATAGTGCCTGGCATGCAGTGGGTGCTTAATAAATGGTTATTGATTGACTGATTAGCCATATCCTACCCAGCCTGTAAAGTCTAGTTCATATCCCACCTTCTGGGTGAGATTCTCACCAAGAACACTGCTCTCTCTCTCATTGTCTGTGGCTGTCTCTCTCTGTCCCCATCCCCACCCCAAATTCCTTTGGTACTTCCTGTCTGTAACTTAAAATAACCACGTCATATGAGGTGTGACTACAAAGAGACTCATCTTTTTAAAAAATCCAGAACCAGACTACAAACCAGCAGCGATGCCTCTGAACAGGGAGTCAGTCGCCTTGTGCGGTGTGGTGGGTTGTACTCTAGACACAGTGTGTCCCTGAGGACAGTCCTGGCCCTCAGGAGATCTGAGTTGGAGTCACGGCTCCTGCACCTTGGCAGCCCTGGCACCGTGGGTAGGTCGCTTCCTCTCCCTCTGCCTGCATCGTCTCCCTTTCAGAGTTATTAAGAGAATCATTTTTCATAAAGTGTAATATGTAGATTAAATGGGAACTATCACAGCCTCTCTTTCCACCAGAGAAGCCACTGGCCCCCTGAGTAGTTTCCCTTTTGGTGAGAGGGCCTGGAGATCCATCAGACGCTCTTTAATTGCATGGCTTGCAGACAGCCGGCTTAGCCATGACCTTTCATGGTTTGACCAGAGGCCTCCAGGGAATGGCAGTATAGTACAGTGCGGAGAACACTCAATGGGGTTCCAAGGCCCTGGGTTTGAATCCTGCTTCTGCCACATATTACCTGTGAGACCCAACTTCTCTCCATCTCCAGCTCCTCCTCTATAAAATACAGGGATTGGATGAATAAGGGCTGAGGCCCCTTCCAGCTCTGTAGCCTCCTTACAGCTGGGGACAAACTTAGGGGAAAGATTAGGAGGAGGAGTGGCTGATCACCTCGTAATTGTTGAGCTCCCATACTGTCTTGTGAGCAAGGCACTATGGGAAGATGGAAAGGGAAAAGCAGTGTGGCACAATGGAAATAACTCTGCCCTTGGAGTCAGGAGGTGAGGATTCGAATCCTGATCTGGGCAGTTACTAGCTGTGTAATTGAACTCAGTGCCCCAGTATGTATGGGGGAGGTTGTAGGCGTGGCCTCTGCCCCCCAGGTGGTTATGAGGAAGGTGCTTTGCAGACTCTAAAGATCTGGGTAAATGAGTTATGATTACTACTAAGGAGCTCGCTGTGGAGTGGGGGTGACAAGACAAGACCCTTGGGTAATAGTTAACAAATAGTGTGAAACAATGTTTACTAAGTGTCAGATAATTGAAAACATTAGGAGATCAAAAGGAGAGTTCCCTGGGAAGGGCCACCCTGGGAGGCTTCTTGGAAAGGGTGTGTCTTGAGTCAGGCCTTGAGGGATGAGCAGAGGGGAGAGGAGAAGATATTCCAGGCCAAGGGAATATGTACATGAAAGCAAAGAGGTCAACTGAGCATCAAGACTGTAACTAGCAGGTGTCATATGGCCAGGCTGATGTTCTAGGCAGTAGAACTGGCATCGACCTGAGCAGGGGTCAGATGGGCAGCCGGCTGGAGTCAGAGGTCTCCTGGCAAGAACTAGTGGTAAGCGACAATGTCCCCCTTCCTCACAGACCTGCATTGTCCGGGCCTGGGACCGGGCAAAGCCCCTTCTCTTCTGCCCAGCCATGAACACTGCTATGTGGGAGCATCCCATCACGGCCCAGCATGTGGAACAGCTGAAGGGCTTTGGCTACACCGAAGTCCCCTGTGTGGTTAAGAAACTCGTGTGTGGAGATGAAGGTAAGGCCTCATGAGCCCCCAACTCAGACCCTACCCCAGCCATTTGTTCCATTGGGCCTGTCCTGGGAAACTTGTTCTACACCCGTCCTAGAAGCGATGGGGCCTCGAGTCCTTGAGGTGTCACAGGGATGGGGAGGGGGTAGATTTGGGATGGTCAGGCCAGGTGGGCTCCATACAGGTCTCTGCAAGGAATCACCTTCTGCACAGGCTTCCTGGTTAGCATGTTTTGGGGTTAGGCCCTGTTGGGGTTAGCCCCAGCACTGCAGCTTCCCTGGCTCCTTTTCCAGTCCTGGCATTTAGGAATGCTCATGTGCCTTCATTAAAGGCCCCCCATGTATGGCAGAGGTGTGAAGGTCACTTCTCCTTTGTCCACAGAGCCTCTGCAGTGTCCCAGATTTTACTTTAGATGTCTTTACTCTTCAGGTTTGGGGGCCATGGCTGAAGTCAAGACGATTTTGGGGAAAGTGAAAGAAATCCTTTCGGAGCGGGACTTGCTACACTAGAATTGATCCAAGAAATGGTTCATGTACCAGTCTGTGCTCTGCCAGTTTTCCAGGGAGAAGAAGCCATAACACTGACAAAGTCTCTGCTGGAGCAGTCTGGTCTTGGGGCCAGTCCAGAGTATTTGTGCCCTTCCCAGAAGCAAATTGGCCACACAGGACAGAGGAGGGATCTGGTGCCATTTGGCTTTCTCTTGGGGCTCCTGTGGGAGTGCAGATGGTAGTCTTCTCCAGCTGCCTTCCTCCAGCACTGCCTCAGATAGTGGTTTGAATTGTTTTCCTGGAATGTGGGGAAGCTGGTGTTCATCACAGTTCCATATACATTGGAGGGTTGGGAAATTGTGATAAGGAATTCTGAATTCTGTGTGTCATGTAAGACTGGCTTTAGACTCATCCTTGTCTAGAGATCCACAGGCCAGCTGAACCCCTGCTGTTTGGTTGATGTCTTGGTTCACAGCCTAAGGGTGCAGACCCCTTCTGAGATCAGAGAACTCGCTGTTTCTGTTCTCATCTTGTAAGCTCCTTGAAGCCAGAAATTGTGCCTTGTCCTTCCTTATAGCCCCACAGTACCCAGCACGGTGCCTCAACATAACAGGCATTCAGTAAATGTTTGTGAACTATTAAACTGGAATGTGAAACATCATCCATTCCTTCCTTGTAAAGTGTGTCTACGTGTAGAAGCATCACTTTGAAAGTCTGCAGATGTGGCCCTGCCTGCTGAACTCTGGCCTAAGGAAGGGCTTGGGTTGGCTAGGCAGACGTTCTTAATGCCTAGGATAATGGCCCTCACAAGTAAACGCTTCTTATATTTCTCTCAAAATGGTACTTGTATTCAGTTATACTAGCTTTTAGGAAGAGATTTGGGAAAATGAGAGGGATGGGGATGGTGAAAACCAGAGAAAAGAAAATCTTTGGGTGAGGATTAAATCCCTTACCACACTTTGCATAGATTTCCCTGTGCCCTCTAATGTTCACTTTACAAGTGCCACGTGAGGGATTCAGTCCCCATAGCATGGCAGGAGTGGAGCCCAAGACTCCTTCGTTGGGACCTTGTGTATTCGCCATTCCTTCCGTATTGCTCCTTTTCCCTCAGACTCCCCCATAGCACACATACTCTGTGGGCTTAGGTCCCCAAACCTCACACCAAAAGCCAACTATGGCAAGATACAGAGAAAACCCCAAACTTCCCCAGCCAGCACACTTTCTACTCTGCTTTTTGTCCTTCTGCCGTGGGGAAGGTCTCATTCTCATTCTGTCTTCTGAAGTTTACTGTTGGCTTCCTGACTTCTGGGCCCAGAGGTGGGAGCCATGGTGACAGAAGATAAGACTTGTTGGCCAAGAGTAGCCAAGAGGCCTCACCCCAGAGCAGGCATGTGGGGGAATCAGCACCGTCCATAGCAGTTGGCCCCTTCAGCTGCTCTGATTTCTCTGTTTCTTTGCCTAATAGACTTGCACCAGTAGAATAAGATCATCTTAGGGCACAAGTATGAAAAGAGAATTCTAATGCTTTTGTTTGAGACAAATCAACACCAATGTTGATTCAAGTCAATGTTAGGAAGGAACTCTGATAGTTAACTTTGGTCTGAAACAAGAGGATGCGCGGATCAGTGGAACAGAAGATCAGACGTCATCCCAAATGACAATATTAGTTCAAACTTTCTTCCTCTCTCCAAGAATTTATTGCAAGAATTGTTATTAAATTGAAAATTTCACAAGCACATGCACGTTCCTTCTCTACCACTAAGGGAGGTTAGGTGACTTGTCCAGGGCCACACATTGTATTACTAAGTGCCTAAGATCAGATTTGAACTCAGGTCTTCCTGACTCCCAAGACAAATGCCCTATGCACACATCGTTTACGTTCTTCCTAGGCCAGGGAGATCACTAACTTCATAAGGATGCTCATTTCATTGTGAAATAACTCTCCACATTTTAGGAAGTTCTTCCATTGAGCTGAAATTTGCTTCCTGTAACTTTTACTGATTCTTCAGTCCTTGGCACAGATGACTGTCTGGACCTGCACACCTCTGGAGCTACACCATCTGTCACATGGCTGTTGTTCAGGTATCTGAAGACCATGGTTCTATCGTGGCCTCTCTTGTCCAGGGTTAAGGCACAATAGATTTTCCAACCTTTCTTTAGATAGCAAGGATTTTCAGTCCCATCTCCACCCTGAATGATCAAAGAAAAGAATTGTTGACTGAATTAGTAGAAGTTCATTGTCTTAGCAGCAGCTATAAAGCATTAATTTAAAAAACTTGCCCTGTTGGAACTGAGGAGGGAGACATTCCCCAGGGGGGTTCTTCATATGGAGGTGAACGTTAGGAGGACCCCACTGCTGCATGAGAAGAGGGTACAGTGATTAGCGAAGCAGTTGGCATCCAGGCCACGTTTGACTTTGAGTGGCAAGTGTCACTGGGGAAGCCACCGTTTTAGCTTTCTCAATCATCTTTTTTAATGATGTCCTTTCTCTTCCAAAGGATTTGGCTACATTATGAAAACAGGGAAACCAAGGCCCAGGGCATTAGCTATGACTTTCCAAATCTCAAGGACATTAGCTGAGTTACATCCTAGAATTGAGAGAAATTATGTTCTCTGTGAATGTGGGCCCTTCCTAGACTCCTATAGACCCTACCAGGAAAAACTGGTATGAGCACAAAGGCCTGGATCATCATCCAAAGGTCCTTTTAAATGACCTCTGTGACTTTTGGTCAGGGCAGGGGAGTCACCGAGTAGCCCTGGCAGTAGCAGCAGCCACACATCTGTTTGTACGTACAGGGAGACGGAGCTGGTCAGTCACACAATGTCAGAGGACACCTGTGGTGTCCTTAGCCTCTGCTAGGGACTGTTGGGTTAGAGAAATATTAGCCATGGTCTCTGTCCTCGAAGACCTTAAAGCCTAGCCAGCGTGACAGGACTCACAAATTAGGGAACAAGACAAGATGGGAAAACGTGTACATGGTTGGTTCTGACCAGCATTGCTGGAGACAGTGCCTGCTGGATCGAATGAAATGGTGGGTCTGTTGGACCATATGTAATCAAGTGCTCTACAAAGTGCTTCGCTTCTGTCATTGATCTGTGTTAAAGGAAGGCTTGGCCCAGCTACAGCAGGTGGGCATGGGGTACAGGGACCCCAGAGTCCAGTCTTGGGGGCCCCATGGAGAACTTGGTCCTGGAAGTTCACCAAGCTGTTTTGTATAAGTGTGGTTCCAGAACACATTGCCCTCTTGCTGGAACAGGCTGATCTTAGCACTGGTTTATCTCTCTAGATCACATGGTTGTCCCTTTCCCTGCTGACCTAGATAACAGAACCCTGTAGCAGACTCCCATGAGGTAATTGGGATTCTTGGAAGAACAGTGAGGGTTCAAAGGTGCCTTGTCTTCGTGTGGGCAAAAGGGAAATTGCCGATGCCTCATAAAGCAACGAGGTTGGCAGCCAACAGAGACTGACACGGTGCACGCTGGGAAGAAGGCCTTTGAGATACCCTGGAAATGCAGAAGTAAAGCTAACAATCTCTTGGGTCCTGGACAGTTGGAATCAGCTGAGAGTTTGGATCAGCCCTGTGATTATTTGCAATGGTGCTGAGCTCACCATGTGTCAGGCCTCAGGTGGGGGATCCTCAGCCAGTCCTTTGGGAGCATTTCAGGGTCAGAGCTGCTCAAAAAAAAAAAATAAAAAAAGGAAGATGACTGAGGAGTGTCCCTCATCTGGAAATGACCTGGAGAATATTGGAATGAAGGGGGAGGGGAAACTGGAGAAAATAACCTAAAGATTCCTTAAAAAAAAAAAACCCAAAACAGAAAAGGTTGCTTTGAAGAGAACTGTGTAGTTTTACTCTGAAAAGTGTAAATGGATACATAGCATGTGCTGAACTGTGGCCCGGCTGAAAAGAGGCAGAGGGCCTGCGAGTGAAAGGGAGTGAGTGCCCCTACAAGGAGACTGGCCACCCCTCTCACTGTCTATTAGAAAACCGAGTTGAAAATGAAAGAGAACCCCTTAGACACTCTGATAAATGCAGTGATAGACTAGGAAGCCTGAGTGCAGGAGAAGAAACCGGCAGTCCCCCTCTTTGCCAGAGAGTTGATGGAATTAAAATGCAGAATGAAACACAGACAATTCAGAAATTTGTTTTGCTGGACTAGGCATATTTGCTATGACAGCCTTAGTTTGTTTTACTATTATCATTGCTCAGTGGATGGGAGGGGAAAGGGTGAGGGAGAGCTAATAAATGGGTGCTTTTAAAAAACTCCAAATACAAGAAAACCCAAAGGGGGGAAAATGTATACTTTGTGGCAAGTCAGAGGGAGCTTTTAGGTGTCAGTAGGCCCTGCCTCCGTGTCTGTTAAGAATCTTCACCACATGTGGGCTATTCTAACTCAATGATTTGTTGCCCTGTCTAGAAGGAGGATTGGGTTTGAGGGTAAGAACAGTGAGATGGAAGCAAGAGTGTGAGACTTCTGCAATCTTTTTCTGTCTCTGTGGTCAGCTCCCCACGTGACTTTGAATTGTTATGTCCTCAGGCTAGTGGGATCTCTTCAAAGCACAATTTATTTGTCCCCTTCCCTCCATACAAGGCAGACTTGGGCTATTGGTTCCTTGGGTTTATCTTGAGAAACTGAAGGAGGATAAAATAATGGATACCGCCACCCCTGTCTCAGGATGTGTGCTAAGCTAGCGTTGGCCAAAGGCAAGTCACTTGACCCCCTCTATAAAATGGAGACAGTACTTCAGCTCTCCTTATGTCACCTTTGTGCGTCTTAAGGTTCTATCTAAACACGAGTTGTTATTTTGGACATCTACTTCCAGGCTCTTCTCAGGCAAGTTTCAAGTTAAAACTACTAATTTCATGCCATGAATGTGAAAGTTCCTAGCTTTAGAGCTGGAAGGGGGCCTTTAAGTAACTTGCTCTAGGTCACACAGGTCCATCCTTTAAGTTCCTATCCTGGGAATTCACCGCTTTTTAGTGCACCTTGCTGCTTGGCATCAATCCAAATGCCCAGTGGTCAAAGGAGGCAGTTAGAAAACACTTAGATGCTCCATTCTGTATAACCACTCTCCATGCATTAGGAACTTCAGAGAAAAGGGGAGACCCTGAGTGGCCGGAGTGGTTGGGAGGGCTTCCTGGAGGAGGTGTAGTGTGAGCTGGTCCAACCACCTTCAGAGCATCGGATTCTCTTTTGCATACCATGTTCTAGAAATGACATCAACAGACTGGAGCAGTCTCAAGGAACTTACAGTCGAATAGGGGAAGCAGCGCACAAAGAGCTGAAAGGGGGGAGGGGAGAAGATACCGGCATGGGGGCAGGCACCAGAAGCAGTGAGCTGGTGGGGGGTGGGGAGAAGATTGTGGCCTAAAAGAAGTAGACAAAAAGCCTACCAAATATTAATGAGCTGGATTGACACCACCGAGGACAGAGACTTGCCCAAAGTCACCCAGATAGTAAGATTCAGGGCCTGAATCTGAGCCTGGGTGGTCTTATCTTGCATCTGATACTCTTCCTGTAGTTCTATAATAGAAACAGCCCCTCCAAACTGCGAGACATTCCTTCTCCAGGAGAAAGACCACAAATCTACCTGCCTTTCTCTTGAAGATCCCATTTAAAAAACATGTGTTTTGCCTGATTTCCTCTACCTCTACATGCCTTAGTTTCCCCAGCAGTAAAAAAGAGAGCAGTTCTTTGGGTCTTCATTAATAACATCCCAAATTGCTAGCGATCTTCTTTCAAGGAACTCATAGCACATCCAGCCTGTGACTATTCTTCCTTCATTTCTAACACTTCCCCTGGCCCCATCCATACCTTTCCAAAAGACCATGAGTGGCACCTGAATTGACCCATTTCATAAATGGGGAAATTAAAACACTGATAAGTCAGTGGTGGAGCTGGAACTGACACTTCCTGGTCTCTTGAGACTGGCCTCCATATGCCTTATGCTGTGCTAGCCTAGCTCATAGTAAGCATTTAAATTCTTGTTTACCACCTGACTGATTGCCTGCTGTTCTCATAGCTTGAGATATGGTTCTTTTTTTCCCATGGGGGGGTGGGGCGCGGGGAAGAGGGAGGGGAGCAAGGACCATGAGTCCGAATCAAAGTAACTCAAGCAGGAGGATTTTGTCTCTGATGAGCTACTGCTAATTAACTTACCAACCATCCAACTGTCCAGGGCTACAGGTATATATTAGATGGGAAGTAGAGGGCATGTGTATGAAAGATCTATGGATCTGAATGCCAGATGATGGCACCTCGTTAAGATGACCTAGTCCATTTTCAGTATGATTCAGTGCATCCAGCTCCAGGCAAACGAAATCTTAAGTCACATTGCTTTGGGTTCTTATTACCCCAGTTGTTGGCACCGGCAGTGACTCTGCTATCCACGGACAAGCACGTGTATTCCCAGGCCAGTGCCACGTGCTACAAACAGAGGAGGCAGGAGAAGTCCTGGTTCCTGCCCTTTCAATGCTTCTGACTCCAAACCTAGAGCTTAGTGTCAGAGAAACAAAAAAGACACATGAAGCCATATGCTTGGAGAGCATGAGAGTAACTTGGATGACATTAGCCAGCAAGTCTGCGCTATTACTGGACAGTTAATAAGTGTTTAAATTTGATACGGATTATTTAAGAGAAGGGATGGTAGCATCTCTACCGTAAAATGGTATATAATCTAGGCTTAGACTTAGTGATGTGGGGAGTCAGAGAAGAGAGATTTGAATGGACTCCGAGAACCTAGGAAGAATTGGTGGGATTTGGACAGGGCCATAGAGTTAAACCCGCAAGGGATTTTGGAGGTTAAAGTGACTTGGAAAATTAGTCAACAAGCATTTATTAAGTACCTACTATGTGCCAGACAGTGTGCTAAGAGCTGGAGATACAAAGAAAGGCAAAAAACAGTTCCTGCGCTTGAGAGCCCTCATCCTGAGAGCTCACTTATCAAGGAGATAACGTGTATAAATAGGTACATGTAAGATACTTGCCAAGTAGGTGAAAGGTACCCTTAGTGGCTGGAAGGAGTAGGAAAGGCCTCTTCCAGAAGATGGCATTAGAGCCATGAAGGAAGCCATGAACTCTAGGAGGTGGAGGTGAGGAGGGAGAGCATTCCAGGCGTGGAGGGTAGACAGTGCCGAGACACAGCGGCAGGAGCTGGAGGGAGATCCAGTTCATATGGCTCGATCTCTACGAACCTCCATGGGACTTAAGAGCTAGCCAGAAGATACTTTTGAGGTCTTCTAATCCAAATACTGCATTTTACATATGGGGGAAATGAGCAACCAAAAAGGGTTGTTGAGTCACACAGGTAATATGTGACAGGGTCAGAATTCCAACCGAAGCAGTGCTTTCGACTCCAAACCTAGTGTTCTTTCCATGGTATCACGCTGCCTCTGGTGTGTCCCATTTGTTTTGAAAGTGTCCTTAAAGTATCATATGTGTGTGATGACTCTTTCATTAGACTACAAGCTCTGTAAGGTAGGGATATGTCCATCAGAGAATTTTTTGCTCAAAGCTTTGTACTTAGTGGGTACTTAGTGAAAATGGACTGACTAGCCAACTTATTTCTCTGTCTCTCCTTAGGTCACGTGCTCAGTAAATACAACCCTCAGAAATTTTAAAGGTTTCTCAGAAATGTAGCAAACCCAGGAAAGGGGGAAGTAAGTAGTAGCACACGTCCCCTTTTTCAGATGAGGCCCTAGTGGCCAAGAGAAGGGAAGCAGTTTGAGCAGCATCACATGGCAAGTTGACAGAAGAGTCTGAAAGTGCCGGTCCCCACGTATTGGGTTTCAGGACTGGGGTGGAAGGGGGATGTCAACCGAGACAGCGTCACGTGGCCGGTGCCATGCACCATGCCCTGTTCGGTCTTGGGCAGCCTTCCTCAATTGTAAAACAGAGATAACCTAGTTGTTCCTTTCCTCCTCAGGGGATGATAATCAGGGCATCCATAAGGTTCATTGAGATCAGAACATAATAGCTTCCTAACATCCTCCAGCAATTGCTTCCTAATTGGTCTCTCACTTGTCCAATCCATCTTCCAATACCACCGGGTGATATTCCTGAAACACAGATATGAGCCTGTCAAACCTCTCTTGTCTCCCAAGATATCTTCAGTGGCTCCCTTTTGCCTCTAAGATAAAGTACAAAATCTTTGGTTTCACATTTAAATCCATTTCATATTGCCTCTCCCTATTCCATTCTCTACTCCACTTGCCAAGGTAGGGGAGTTGAAATGCTCCTTGCTCCTCACTGCCACTTCCAAACTCTCCCTCTACCACCTTCTTCGTCTGAGGTTCATACTATCCAAATTTATTACTGTCACAAATTTATTATACTAGTATTTATTATTAAATTTATTATTACTATTATACAAATTTATTATTATTATAAATTTATACCCAGTTCAAATACTGGTGGTTGTTATCTATTATTCCCATGGAAATTCTCCTTTTCTCAGTGAATTCAACACTTTCTCTCCTCCCCATCTCTTACTCGTACTAGGGGACTCAAACATACATATTAATGCTCCCTCAAATTCCGTAATGTCCCAGGTGTTCAATCTACTTAGTTCCCATGACTTATTCCACTCCACCTCAGCTATACATGGAGATGGCTATTCCTTTGGCATTGCCATCACCCACAGGTGTGCCACTTCTATGTTCATGATCTATGAAATTCTTTTTTTCTGGACATGATCTTTTATCGTTCTACTTTTCCCTCTGCCTTACATCTTCATCCTTACCTCACCTGACCTGCAATCCCTCTACCCCTCAATTCTTTCCTTGGCCAGTACTCCTGTATGGGCTAACGTCTCCTTCCTTCCCCATCTTGACTGGTTGAAACAGCTCAACTCAACACAATCTTCTACTTTCCAATCCTTTGTTCTGTCTCACTGATCGTACCTTGCTAAACCTCAGTTTTTGATTATTCCCCCTTTCCTCATTCTAATATGCCACTGAACAGAGCTGGAGGAAATTACAAAATCATACTGACCATTACCTAATTACATTATCCAATCTCAGCTGGGTACTCATGGTGGCAAAGCAAACATTCTATTCCTCCATCATGGGTTGACTATCCCACTCTCCACAGTGGCTATTCCAAACCTTCTCATCTCTTCTCAAGCCTCCTATAGCACCCCACCCTCTCAGCCAAGGATCTTATCTCATATTTAATTGGAAAAAAATGAGGTTATTCATCGAAAACCCCTTATCTTATATCTTTCAGACATCTTCCCCATTAATTCCTTCACTTTGGTCTTAGATGAAGAAGTAGACCTTCTCCTTGCCAAGGGAAAGCCCCATACAATAAATCCTTGATCCCATTACTTTCCATATTCTCTGCTATCAGAATGCACTCACTATTAACATCACTCCTATCTTCCTCTCTACTAGCTCTTTCCCTCCTGCCTATAAACCCTCCCATGTCTCCTGAAGTCTTAAAAACAAAAGCAAAACAAGCCCTCACTTGATCCTACCATTCCTACTGGCTACCATCCTAAATCTCCCTTCCCCTTCATGCTTAAACTCCTTGAGAAAGTTGTCTATACTCAGTGACTCTACTTCCCGACTCTCTTCTAAACCCTCTGCTTCCAACTTCAACTGAAACTGCCCTCTCCAAAGTTACCAATGGTCTCTTAATTGCCTAATTTAATGGCTTTTCCTCAGTCTTCATCCTTGGTAACCTCCCTGCAACCTTTGGCACTGTTGATTATCTCCTGGATATTCCCTCCTCCTTAAGTTTTTGTGACACTGTTCTCTCCCAGTTCTTTTCGTCTCTATCCCATTGCTCCTCAGTCGCCTTGGTTGGTTCTTCACCCATGTCACACCCACTATCCACGAGTGTCATTCAAGGCCCTCTTCTTTTTTTGCTCTGTGCCATCTACTTGGTGATCTCATCAGCTCTTGTATGTTCAATTAAATTAACCATCTTAAATTCCCAGGTTGTATATCCAGCCCTAGTCTATTTCCTGAGCTAGTCTGTTGCAAATATAATTGATTAGGACTGAGGAAACAAAATCCAATCAAATCAATTTATTAGCAAGGCTGAGCAATTGTACAACAAACTGGATCCTTAGTAAGCACAAGGACATTGAGTGGTAGTTGTCACAGCTTTCTTATAGACAATAATGAGGAATAAATAAAGTTTCATAATTTTGAGCAACAAAGGGCATTTCTGTTTTTCTGATTGGCCATAGCCTGACGAAACCAAAGGCGTACGGTCACAAGACATACAGAACGTTTCCCAGAACACATGTGGTTTGTGCTAAGTTCTGTATTCTTGCAAAAGCTATCCCAGAACATTTTGTAGTACAGTATTTTCTGAATTATGTGAACCAAGCTTGTATAGAACTTTCAGTCACAAAATGGATGTTTACAAAATAGAGCTGGTCTGATCTCTTCAAATCTTGCATCAAAACAGCATTCCTTTCGAACATCTCAAACTAGATGTCCTATAAGCATGTCAAACCCAACATGTCCAAAACAGCACTCATTATCTTTAGTTCCATAATCCTTCCCATGTCTTAACTTCCTTATTACTGTCACAGGCGCTCGAATCCTTCCAGCATGCCCCAGCCTTGAGACCTCAATGTCATCTTCAACTCCTTCCTCGCACCCCACAAATCCAATCCACTGATAAATCCTGTTGTTTTTACCCTCACAACATCTCGCATATATACCCCCTTCTCTATACTCACAAAGGTGCTGCTCTTGTTCAGGAACTCGTCGTTTCTCACTCAGGCTATTGCAATAGTCTTCAATAAATCTAATTGATCTTCCTCTTCAAGTTTCTCCCCTTTATAGTCCATCTTCTAGTCAACTGCCAAAGTAATTTTTCAGGTCTGATTATTTGCTCCTTCCCACTTCTCTGCTCAATGAGATCTAGTGGCTCCCTATCACTTCCAGCAACAAATATAGACTTTTCTGTTTGGCGTTTAAAGCCCTTTATGGCCTGGCCTCATCTGATCTTTCTAGACTTTCGACAGTTTATTTTCCTTTACGCACTCTGCAGTAGCTTCACTAGTCTTCTTGCTTCTCCACAAGCATTACAGCCATCTCTCATCTCCCTGCCCTTGAGATAGCTGGCCCCAATTCCTGGAGTGAGCTACTCTTTCACCTCTTTGTTTACTCCAGTCCTTTCAAGACTCAGCTCAAATCCCATCTTCAGGAGTCCTCCCAGATGCTAACACCTTTCCCTCCCATATCACGTTTCATCCACTCTGTATCTATCTTGTATGTAACTAGTTATTTCTATGTTATGTCCTTCATTAGAATATAAACTAATCGAGGACTGTTTTTGCTTTGCTTTATATCCCCCACTTCTTAGCACAGTGCCCTGCACATAGTAAGTGCATAATAAATGTTTTTTGACTGACTGACAAACTGGCCCAATAGCTCTTCCCGTACATGATACTCATTCAATACTTCTATGTTCTGCATAGGTGCTCCCTGTCCTCTGAAATGCACTCCCGTCTCATCTCTGTCTTGTAGAACTCCAGCTGCCTCAAAACACATCCTGATGTCCTTCCTACATAAAGACTGAACCCCTCAGTTGTTAGCACTCTCCCCCCTCCAAAATTACTTTGCACATTCAGTATTTTTTAATTACTGCCCTGATGAGGCTCTTGCATGGTGCCTCCAACTTGTTGTTGATTTGAATTGGATCATGAACAGCACTGGAATGATTCATCAGGAATTGGATGAACTTTTCCCTTCATGCCCTATGGGTACAACCGAATTGAGTACCTACCTTACTGACCTTAGGTTTAGATATGCAAAGTAATAAAAGTTCAGATAAATCCATACAATGTTAGTTCAACATGGATTACTAAAGGGAAATTAAGGGTGTTAGTACATCTAACTTGTGAGATTGGCTTGGACTTGGAGAACAACCATGCATGTACTCCTACACAGCTGCCCTCTGGCCCTGTTGGAGAAAATCCCTGGAAGGATGGATCAGTGGACCTCTAAGGTCCTTGCCAGCTCTAAGACTGTAACAACAATGTTGCTTACAGCTACTGCGGCTGTATAAAGCCAATAACACCAGCACACAGGAGGGCTATTAGCACAGGTTCTTTGATCTGCTTTTCTAAGGAAAGCAATTTTAAGGGGTTTATAATCTTACTTTAATTAAACATACATATATCATTCACTTAGTTCAGGGGGAAAAGTCAGCACCCTGAACTTCAGAGAAAACAAAAATAGAAATTACAAGCAGAAATTATATAAACAGAGCAAATAAACAGCAGTCAACAGACAGGGTTCTAACTACCTGACCATGGCAATACATACACAGTTACCAGAGAGAGAAGCACCAAGGTCTGCATTTTCAAAGTGGGGGTGAGGGGTAGGGCTCCAATGGCTACCCAGAGTCTCTTCTGGCCAAATCACATGAACACTCTTCCCATGAGTAAGCCCCCAAATCAAAACGCTAACCTCAGAGCGTATATACCCTGTTTAGGGGCCTGGGGCTTAGTGCCTCCTTAGCAAAAGGATATAGGCCTAAGGCTTAGCATCTACTTTCCTGTCTTCTCCTCTCCTTTCCCCTTCCCTCCCCTCCCCTCCTCTCCTCTCCTTTCCTTTAATCTCTAGCACCACATCATACATATTGTTTCCAATCAATGACTCTTGATTCAAACAAAGGCAAGATTCAAAGGCACTTGATTGCCTTAGTGCTAAGAAGCACAAAACAAAAGACAACAAAAAAGTCCCACCCTGCTTGCCATTACAGAGATCTTATTGCTCCCCAACTTTGTGGGGCATTGCTTGTATTCTATTTTCATTCAGCTAAGGCTTTTTAGAACAGATGAAAAAAATGTCTTTGGAGAGGCCATCTACATCTTCTAGAAAACACATTCAGAGTGCCACAGCCAGTGATGATGGCTGGTGTGCACTCCCCAGAGAACAGTTGCCAAGATAAAACTTTGATGACAGCCATTTGTTCCCTCAGGCCATATTTTCTTTCCCCTTTCTTGCACTATCCCCTCCTTCTAACCATCTCCCCCACCTCCAACTCAATCCACAAAACCAACATGGAATCCCAGAATTTATGGGTTTGGAAGGGACTTCAGTGGAAATCTACTCCAACCTATCCACGAAATGATTCCCTACTGCTACATGCCTGACAAGTAGCCATCCAATCTTTGCTTGGACACCTCAGAGAAAAGTGAGACCCCACCCCACTCCTACTCTCTCCACTCTCCACTCCTACTCTTCCCCCCTCCCCAGTCCTACTTTCTCCTTAGGATGCAGCCCATTTGACTTTGGGACAGCTCTAGTTTTTAGGGAATTTTCCCTGACTTTAAGCCCAAATTTGCCTCTTTGCTGCTTCCATACACTGCACCAATTTCACCTTCTGTGGCTGGTTTAATGCCCCTTGCACAGGATAGCCCTTTAAATACTTGAAGATATATATCACTATCCCGTCTCTCTTACTCCTAGTTTTTTCTTCCTTAGGCTAAGCACCCTCAGTTCCTTCAATGGATAGCAGCTGATTCTGTGGCTAATCTCAACTTGGACAAAACACTGAAAAAAAGTACATGAAGAATTAGCTCTTCGATCAAGGTGGCCACTGGTACTTTACACTGACCAACAGAAGCCTGTGTCCCTGAGGGAATATGGCCTATTTGCAGAAGTTGTTATGTTTCTCAATAAAAAGCCTAGGAAGACCTATTTGTACAAAAGATTTATAGCAGCTCTTTTTGTAGTGGCAAAGAAATGGAAATTGAGGAGATGCCTATCAATTGGGGAATGGCTAAACAAATTGTGATATATGATTGCGATGGATTATTATTGTGCTATAAGAAATGATGAGCAGAATGATATCAGAAAAACCTGGAAAGACTTACATGAACTGATGCAAAGTGAAGTGAGCAGAACCAAGAGAACACTATACATAGTAACAGCAATGTCGTAACAATGACCAACTGTGAAAGGCTTAGGTACTCTGATCAAAACAAGGAACCAAGAAAATTCCAAAGGATACACAATGAAAAATGCTATCCATCTCCAGAGAGAGAATTGATGAACTCTGAGTATAAAATGAAGTGCAAATTGAAGCATACTTTTTTCACTTTATTTTTATTTATATATTATAAATGTTTTTGTAATATGTATTTTATACTTATTCTTTACTTTTCCTTTTTTGTGTGTTTTCTTTAGATGTACATTTTCTTTTCTTTTCTTTTTTGGAGGCAGGGCAATTGGGGTTAAGTGACTTGCCCAAGGTCACACAGCTAGTAAGTATGTCAAGTGTCTGAGGCTGGATTTGAACTCAGGTCCTCCTGACTCCAGGGCCAGTGCTCTACTCACTGCACCACCTACCTGCCTCCTCGATGTATGTTTTCTTTTGCAACATGGTTAATATGGAAATGTTTTGCATGACTTCACATGTATTGTCTATATCATATTGCTTGCCTTGTCAAGGGGTGGCAGAGGGCTGGAGGAAGGGAAAGAATTAAGAACTAAAAAATTTTTTAAAAATGTTAAATTTTTTAAAAATGTGATTTGAAAATATTTAATGAAATAAATAAAAACACTAAAATCTAATGGGGAATATTATAAAATAAATCAAAATACAATATAGAAATGAAGAAGAAGAAGAAGTAGCCACCTATGAGGCACTTGGTCCTTGAAAATCCAGAGCCTCCTTGGTCTTTTTCCTCTCCTCCCCATATCCATATAGTCAGCCTGTCTTATGGACTCCTTTGTAATGCTTCTGTATCTATTGCTTATCGTCCTCATAGCCACCACTGTAGAATAGGTGCTCATTGCCTCATAAAGGCCTCCTTTCTGGCCTCACAGCCTTCAGAAATCCCCTACAAAGCCTATTCAAATTGTACAGCAATATCTGATTAATCTTCCTGAAGTAATGCTCTCCTCCTCAAAGCCTTCATTGGTTTTCCACTGCTTCCAGGGAAAAGCCTGGACTCCTCGTTTGTCATTCAAGGTCTTCTCCAAAGCACCTCTGCCATTTTCTCTCTTACTGTCCTCTTCCAGAAACCTGCTCCACACAACAGCCTCCTCAATGTCCCCTGAATTCTTCATGCTCCCACCCAATAATGCACAGTGTGTTCCCTGCCCATCTAGAACACTCTTACCCTGTCTGTTCCAGACTGTATCCATCTTTAGGCCCAAATCCATTTCCTCATCCTTCAGAAGGACTTTCACTTTTATTTCAGCCAATAGTGATCACTAGGCAGCTAGGTGGTACAGGAGTCAGGAAGACCTAAGTTCAAATCCAGCCTCAGATGCTTACTAGCCATGTGACAAGTCACTAACTGTAAAATGCAGATTATAATAGCACCTTCCTCACAGAGTTGTTGTAAAAATAAAATGAGATGATATTTGTAAAGTTCTTAGCACAATGCTTGGCACACAGTAGGCGCTTAATAAATACTTATTTCCTTTCCTCTCTGAACTCCTAGAGAGTTTGTAATATATTGGACTAGAGCAGAGATTCTTATCGTATGTGTGTGTGTGTGTGTGTGTGTGTGTGTGTGTGTGTGTGTGTGTGTGAGAGAGAGAGAGAGAGAGAGAGAGAGAGAGAGAGAGAGAGAGATTTTGATGCCTTGGGCAGTCTAGTGAAACCTATGGACTCTTTCTGAGAATTATGTTGTAAAATGTATGAAACTTATCCATAGATTCCTGGAGGGGGAGAGGAGTCCAAAAGGAGCTTGGAGGCCTCAGTGAACATTTAGCTTCTGATTCTTATAACTCTTAGTGGCTAGAACACTCCTTTGTCTTTTAGCACATACCACACAGTATTGTTCCTTAATTGGATCAAAACCATATGTTGTTTCTCTCACCTAGGCTGGGAGCTCCAGGAAGGCAAAAGTGAGTGCCTGCTTGATTTTGATAGTGTGTCATGCATGACCCATGAGCTATGAATGTTTTTTACACTTTAAAATAAAGTTCCATTTGCTTCATTTAAAACTGCATGTATTTTGTCTTTAATATTAAAATGTAAAAACCCATTCTTAGCTCCTGGGCATACAAAAATAAACATCATTCTGGATTTGGCTTGTGGGCTGTAGTTTGCCTTACCTTTCTCTAGACTATCAAAACAGCCTTAGAAGATCTAGAAGAAACACAGAGGAAGAAATGGGAAGTTGGCATAGAGTTAAAACTGTCAGGATTTTATAAATCAATCCATCCATCCATCAGCAAGCATTAGGTGGCTGGTACGTGTCAGGCAACTAATATAAATGTCAGTGGTCAAAGACTTCCAGGTCTCATGTGGCTCTAACATGTTCATCTCCCCCACTCCCACCCACACTCCCCTCTCCCTATTCTCATCCTAGAGTAATTTGATTGAAAGTGACATTTGGACATTCCCCAAAGGGCACCTCGATGGAGTACAATTCATTGTGTTGTTATCTCACCTGAGTCTGGGCAGCCATGTGTGGCCAGAATAAAGGAGAGTGAGACTCATGTCCAGGATTGGAGGCTGCCTGGCCCAAGAGACACCTGCTTCTTCAGAGTCCAGAAAGCCAGAGGAATGAAGATGCAGGCACTGGTGGGTGCCTTTGATCTCATACGCATAGTGCAGAATGCTCCAGTGCTCTAAGACAAGAACAGACAGACCCTCCACAGAGGCCTCCCCTGCTCCCAACCGCCACAAGAAGAGTACGTCCTTTCTCTTCTGGTGGCTTCTTGCCCAGAATGGAGGCTGGAGCCTCTAAGGGTGGGAGCAAGGAGGATGGAACCCAGTGCCCAACTAGGCCTCTGCTCTGGGTTCAGAAGATGAGATAGAGGCCTCGGTCAGGAAGAGAAAAATAGATCGATACAGGCCAGCTGGTGTGTGAAGGTTAACAGGCTCCAAAGAGGGGCTCAAGGTGGTGGGGACCTGTTTTTCCTAAAACAAAACCGCCAAACCAGCTTTGGGAGCAGAAAAGGACCAATTTATCTAGGAAAAGGACTTAAATTGTGTCATTGAGTCCCCTGGCCCTTTTCTTGCCCCTGACCCACCCTTCTTTGGCAGTAGTGAAAAGAGCCCTAGGAAGGGCTGCTTCGGACAACCGTCAGAGCCTTGATGGCATCGTTTAACCTGCCTGGTCCTGAAGTCACTTCATCTGTGAAATAAAAGGAGTTGAAGCAGATGACCCCTGGTATCTCTGAGTCTAGATGCCGTCTGTTCTTCTTGCCAGGGGGTCAGGGCAAAGTTGTGGTTCCTTTATCGGGGACCTGGAAGGACTAGCATTTTAATCTAGGCTGGGGTCACCGTTTGGGACAAAGGAGTAAGGGCTGAGGTCAAAGCAAGGCCACAGAAGAGACACCTACCCTCCCCCAAGTCTGCCCTCATGACCCTCTGCATCCCTCCATCAGACTCGCCTGCCCCCTTGTGTGAAACAACGAGCCCTTCGCACCTGCCCACCTTCTCAGGGCCTTCTCAGCCCTCCAGCACTGCTCATGGTCAGCCAGGACCCTGGCGCTCAGTACTGTTAGAGGAGGGCTTGTCTTCAAAAGAACTGAAAACTGGGAAGAGAACAGGGCAGCAATGCCTTCTCCCCTCTCTCCCTCTTTTCAAGGAATTGAGAGGGATGGGGATGAGACCCCACTGGAAATCAAAGGAGGGAAAAAGGAGACGTCAGATCAGATGGGTTATATGATTCCAGCATGCTGATGAGAATAGTGACTGATGGGTCACTATTATATATATATGTATATATATATATATATATATATATATATATATATATATATATATATATATATATATATATATATATATATATATATATATATATATATATATATATATATATATATATATATATATATATATATATATATATATATATATATATATATATATATATATATATATATATATATATATGGCAGTTTCTTGATGTTGTTCAGTCGTTTCCTGACCCCGTTTGGGGTTTTCTTGGCAAAGATACTGGAGTATTTTGCCATTTCCTTCTCCAGATCATTTTGCAGATAAGGAAACTGAGGTAAACAGGGTGAAGTGACTTGCCCAGGGTCACCCAGCTAAGTGTCTGAGGTCAGATTTGAATTCAGGTCTTTCTGACTCCAGGCCCAACACTCTGTCCACTGTGCTACCTAGCTGCCTAAGGCAGTTTCTAGCAATCCTTTGTATTTGGATAATGATTCACAGTTTACAAAGCACCTTTACATACATGGTTCTATTTGATCCATACAACCAAACAAGACAGGGAAGATGGAGAAACGAAAGCTCACTGGAGTCAGGCAACAAGGAAGTTAGCATAGCTGGGATGAGAACAGGTAATCACGGCAGACCAGGGAACCTCACATGGAGCTAGGCTTATCTGGCTGAGGGATGCACCTTTCTGTCTGTATGAAGTCCTAGGAGTCAGAGCTGATGTCCAGTTCATGGGAGGCACCCCAGTGTGGCAATCAGGGGTCCCTGTGATCACCCTGTGTTAAATCTGAAGAGACAGAGCTGATGCCCAGCTTCATTGGAGGCACCCCAGTGTGGCACATCAGGGGTCCCCGTGATCACCCTGTGTTAAGTCTGTAGAGGCAGAGTTTATGCCCAACTTCATGGGGGGCACCCCAGTGTGGCACATCAGGGGAACCCCTGATCACCCTTTGTTAAGTCCTAGGAGGCAGAGCTGATGTCCACTTCATGGGAGGCACCCCAGTATGGCACATCAGGGGTCCCTGTGATCACCCTGTGTTAAGTCTGAAGAGGCAGAGTTTATGCCCAGCTTCATGGGAGGCACTCTTGTGTGGCACATCAGGGGTCCCATGATCATCCCTGCTCCATTAGGTAAGTGAAAGAACCAGGACCAGAAACCAGGTCTTCTGCCTCCTATCCCTTACAACAGCACCCACCTCACAGGCTATTGGGAGGACCAGATGAGATGATATTTGTAAAGGCACTTAGTACAGTGCCTGGCCCAGAGCAGGCAATGTATAAATACTTATTCCCTTCCCCTTTCCCCTTGGGAGGAGAGTGGGATGATGGGTAAAAGGAAAACATTTCCTATTCCCTGCACTGGACTTTAATTTTCTTTCTTTACTGGGTGTCCTTATTCCTCTTTGCAATTCCCTTTTTTGGTAAATTCAAGGGATGGGGAGGGATGCCAGCTGGTCCCAATTGCCTGGGTCAGACCACCAGCCTCAGTGCAACCTCACTCTCACTTGTCCCAGCTCCTCTACCCACCCATTTAGTCACACCCCTCCATTCACGGACTGCTTATCTCTGTGCCAAAGATGGGCAGAGGTTGGGGAGCTAAAAGAGGGGGAAGGTCAATCGCAGGACATAGTGTGTGTATTCCTGAAGAAACCTTTGCTGTCAGCTGGCTCCTTGCCACCCTCTCTTCTATCCTTACTTGATTTCCCCCAATGTATTTAGTGTTCTGCCAGTGTAATGCCCTAGGGACCCCATTTACTCAATTCCTCCCCCACAGAGGAGTCCTCCATGTTCCCCGGGGGTCTTGCAATACCAAAGGCAGGCAGGGCAGCCACAGTGAAGGACATGGAGCCGTGTCTGGCTCTGCCTTACAGACCCCCTGGTCAGTGAAAGCGTCAGACCGACGTCTGGCTGGTCCCTTCTGCTCCAGCTGCTTTCTGAAACTCCGTCTTTGGCACTAGCCTCAGGCTCAGATTGTTCTGAATGTCCTGAGGACAAAAGATGCTCAGACCCCTAGGAGATCTGTCCAGAGAGGCTGTCTTTAGACGAGAGCACATTTTCCCCCCTAGCTAGTCTGGCAGGACTTAGAGTTCCTTACGTACAGTCTGGGCTGGTTGGTCCAGTAGTTATCACCTAGAACTATTAGAGCCAAAGTAGAGACTTTTGAAGTCATAGATGATCTAGATCAGTTAAATTTAAAAAGAAAAAAAAATCATTCTCTGGCCCCAGGCCTGCTAATTCCAGCCACAGACCAAGAGAATCACACAATGTTGAGTTCAAAGGGGAAGTTAGAGGGCATATCATTGAACCTGTGCCTGGCCGAGAAGCCCTTTTACATGTAGCCCTAAACAGTTCATCAGTCCTTAAATGGAAGATCTGTAATGATGAAGAATTCTGGTATTCTCCCATTTTCTCAAGGCATCTGCTATAGTCTGAGCTGGATTCAGCACAGCCCTCTGCTTCAGATTTGGAATTGCAATGAAATAAGATATTCCTAGACCATCAAACAGCAAATTGAGGTTTATTTAGCCATGGCATAGAAAGGATTATCAGCAATCAGATAATTCAGTTGGGTATGGTGCCTGCCTCTATGGTGGCCATACTGGTGTGTTGCCCAAGACTGAGAGAGAGACAAACCTATCTCCTCATAGGCTAGCTTGAGCCTTTGTCAACAGCTCCAGCCTTGGTACCCTGAGCCAGTGAAGTTCTGGGACAATTCTAATTGTTCTTCTAGACAATAGCCTTCCAGTACTTTCAAAACAGCAATTATGGCCCCAGTAAACTTCCTCTTGTCTAAACTAAACATTCTCAGCTTCTTTAACTTGTGCCTGGTATGGCACAGTCTCAAATCCCCACATGACATTGGTTGCCTTCCTCGGCATTCTCTAGTTTGTTTTTATGTGTTGTTCATAAAATGGAGTTTCCAGAATTGATCATGAAGTAGTCTGAGCAACATCCAAGTGTGGGCTTCTTTCAGATTCCCCCAAATCTCAGATCTTTCTGTTTGTCTCAGTTTTCTCATCTGTAAAATGATCTGGAGAAGGAAATGGCAAGGTTGCCTTCCTCTGCATTCTTTCCAGTTTGTTTTTATGTGTTCTTCATAAAATGGAGTTTCCAGAATTGACCGTGATGTAGTCTGAGCATAGCCAAGTGTGTTGGCACCACTGTGGACTCATATCAGATTCCCCCAAATCCCAGACCTTTGTCACACAACCTGCTGCCAAAGCCCAGTTTTCCCATCTTGTACTTAGGGCATTTATTCTTTGAACCCAAGTACAGAAGTTTACATTTAACTCTCTCAACTTTCATCTTATCAGAAGAGATCCAACATTTTAGCTCAGGGGCTGTACAAAAAATGAAGAGCTCAAAATATAGTAATATGTTTTACATTTTTAAATAAACTTTATTTTAACATGTAAAAACCATTCCTAGCTCACCGTTTGTAGCTCGCAACCTTCGTTGAAACTCGTCAGTTTCATTTTGGATTCTAATTTTTGTCATCCATATGTTAACTCTGCCAGACTTTTGTCATCTTCAGTTTGGTAAACTTGACATCTCTGCTTTCATCCTAGTCATTGATACAAATGTTGAAATGGAGGGAGGAGAGGAATACAAAGCCTTAATGTAGAGGCACCTAGAGGCAGCTAAGTTCTGCAGTGCCAGCCTAGAGTCAGGAAGACTCACCTTTCCAAGTTCAAATCTGGCCTCAGATACTTACTAGCTGTGTGACCCTGGGCAAGTCACTTAACCCTGTTTGCCTCAGTTTTCTCATCTATAAAGCTATCTGGAGAAGGAAATGGCAAACCACTCCACTATCTTTGCCAAGAAAACCCTCACTGGGGTCATGCAGTGAAGGGCACACCTAAAACGACTGAACAGTAACAAAAATATAAATCCTACTATGTGCCAGGCACTGTCCTGCAACAAAACCCTGGGAGGTAGGTGTTATTATTATACACATTTTACAGCCGAAGAAAAGGAGATAAACGGAAGTTAAGTGACTTGCCCAGGGTCACATAGCTAATAAGTGTCTAAGACTGGATTTGAACTCAAGACTTCTGGCCTAGCTCTCTATCCACTGAGCCACCTTGCTTTCGGGCCAAAAAAGCACTAGCTGAAAAGCAAATGCCTGGAACATTAACCCCAAACCACAACCATGGACTGACTCTCAGTCCTGATAACAGATTGAACCTAACCCGAATCTAAATCTGAGTTTTAGACTGATTTCCGACTCAGACACAGATTACTTCATGCATGGCCCAATCATATACTGCTCACTAATCCTGAACACAGACTAACTCTTGATACTGTGACCCTTGTAAGACACAGAGCAGGCCTTACTCTTGACCTCAGCCTCATGCCTGACTTTGGACATAGGCTGATTCCTAACTGTGACTATACACTGACCTTTAACCCTAACCACACCCTGGATCCCATCATGGGCCATAGATGGCCTTACAAATATATACAATTTTGATAGAATGACCGGAATGGTGGATCTTGGCATGTTATGGTTAGCATATATGGGTTTTAGCAAAGCATTTGACAATCTTTCATGAAATACTCATGGGCAAGATAGAGAAACATGAACAGAGTAATAGGAACATCGTGAATTTGTTGCTGATTGGTGGCCCATACCCAGAAAGCGTTCATGAATGGATTGGTGCCAATTTGGAGGGAGGTCCCTGGGGATGTATGACAGCACCCTCTTCTGTTCGATGTTGTCAAGATATTAGGAGACACCCTGTTTTCCAGACTAAGGCCCAGCACTCAGGCTTTGCCCTGGGCTTGGCATACCAACAATCCTTTGCACTCACCCTCTGGATGATCGTAATTATTATATTGCTTTGACCAGCACCAGGTATTCTCTGAGCTTGGACAAGCATTGGACAAGCATTGGACAAGCTTGGATAAGTACCCGTGTTAAGGTCATGAAGCCCTGCTATGAATCAAACTTGTTTCATTGTTGCTGTTTTTCCTCATTGTCAGGGCTATGGCTCACTGCACAGCCATAGGTATAAGTATTGAGATCTCCCCACACTGCTTCAGGCAGGGCCTGGTGCATATGTCTAATCTGCCATGTCTCTCCCTTTGAAATTAAACTTCTGTTTGATTCTTATCTCTCCTGCCTCTAGCCTGCTCTCTTTGGCTCCAAACACCAACAGGTTAGAGGCCAGTTCGGTCTGGTTGACAATATATTTTATCAGTGACATCAGAGCTCTACAGCTCTGCGCTATTTTGACTTTTTTTTTATTAGTACGGATAAAACCATAAAAAGATTGCTTGTTAAACTTATAAATGACACAGCTGTGGGTGGGGGGAGGGGAAGATAAATAACGTAATGAATGACAGACTCAGCAACCAAAATCATGTCAACAGACTAGTATTTTCGACATCAACCAGATGTCCATAGCAGTAATTGTAAAATCCTGCTACAAGATGAGCCAAAACAGTTTACTGAGGACAAGGCTTGAAGTTTTAGAAGACCACATTCTCAGTTTGACACAGGAGTGTGATGTAGCTGGCCAAAAAAACTGATATGATTTTTGCCTGCATTAGCGTAGAGAGTTCCAAGCAAGGGAGAACATGGTGCCACTGTATTCACCCTTGGTCATTTTCCTTATCTTGGTCTGCAGGGAATTCATATATTAAGTGAGAGGTTTTGCTGGATGACCTTTCAAGGTCTTTTCCAGTTCTGCAATTCTATGGTTCTAAGATCCCAAATCTGTAATATTGTGCCCAGTTATAGCCACCTCATTTTAAGAGGGACAAATTGGAGCCTGTCCTGAGAAAGGTGACAAGATGATGAGGTGAAGCATCCTAAGGCTATATTGGAAGTGCCAAACAACAGCTGTTTCTAACTCCTGAATGGGCCCTGAACCAGATTAAAATTCAATCAGGAAAGGTTTAACAAAATAAATTACAATTTAACATACATAATGTTAATTTGTGGTTTTCTAAGTCACCATGTGGCCCTTGCAAGGATTTTTCTATTTGAGTTTGACACCACCCATCTGAGTTAATACATAAGGGAACTAAAAACAAAGTCACACGGGAAAGAGTTGACAGACCCGGGGATGTTGAGCTTGGAAAAGAGAAAATTTATAGCTGTTTTCAAAAGGCATTAGGATCTATTCTGTGTAGCTCCTGAGGGCAGAATTAGAACCGATGGATGGTAATTATAAGGCAGTAGAGGTTCAGTCTAAGGAAGGACTTTCTAATAGTCTGGCTTAAATGAAATGGACTATAAGGGATTTCTGTTGAGGTTGAACAAAATTCAATTCAATAAATATTTATTAAAAGCCCTACCATATGCCAGGCACTGTGCTAAGCAGGATACTAATTTTAAAAAATATATAGTCCCTGCCCTCAAACATCTTGCACCTAACAGGGAGATAACACACAAAAGGAAATTGAAAAGGTTGGGGGTTGGGATGATGACAGTGAAGTTGAATCCAAGGAGTGCAGTTGGTGGGAAATGATTGGACTGTGAACCTTCTTTAAACAGAGGCTTTGGGAGGGGATTTTTTTTTTTTTTGCTCCACCCTCCAGGCCTCCAATCAGAGGAGCAGAGGCTGATGGTATTGACAAGGTGTGAGTACCAAAGCTGATGCAATCTTTGGGATAATGAGTTTCCTGGTGATGAGTTTATCACAGAATCCCAGATGTTTAACATTGGAACGGACTTTAGAAATCATCTGATCTGTCCCCTTGTTTTACAGGTGACTTCTAAGTCTGACTCTAAGACTCTATGATTTTATAGTTGGGGGAGGAGGGCAAAGGAAGACGACTGCCAGTGAAGGACTAGAGATGCTTTCCTCGGTGCTTCCCCATCTCTCCAGCTGGAGAAGCCACTCAGAAAACACATCCCCTGGATAATGAGTTCGGAAGGCACAGGGATAAGCTGAACCCTTGAGATCTGCTTGTCCCCAGATGGCCCAGGCCGTCCTGCCCCAAGAACTTTGAAGCCACATTCCTATCTTCCCCCCTCCTTTCAGAGCAGCCTTGGTCACCCCACCCAGAGTAATCCTCAAATTTTCAGGGCCTGCTAATTTCTGCACATTCCTCAGGGGAGAGAATTGCAGTGAGAAGTAATCCTTAGGATTAAGGAGTTTCTGCAGACTGGATGGCACCAATTAAGGCTGCTTCTCTGCCTCGGACCAATAACCCCACTGGGAAAATGTGCAGGTGCAAAGAACTCTCAGTCCCCTGCTCTGCCCTGCCCTTTGTCCCCCTCTCCCAGTGCCAGGTGGATTCTTTGTCTACAAGACTGAAAAAAAAAAACAGCCAACTGGCCTGAGAAATTTAACCCCTGTGTTGGATGTTGCCTGCCTCTAATGGAGTCAGTCTCTTATAAGCAACCATCTCAAACAGGAGAGGAACACACATTTATAAAGTGCCTAGACTGCATGGGTTTTACAAATATCTCATTGAATCCTCACAACAGCCTTGTGCAGTGGGTGCTTTTATTTGTCCACATGGGGAAACTGAGGCAGACAGCTGTTAAGTGAGTTTCCAAGAGGTTAGGTGACCCTTTGCCTAGGATCAGTCAGTCAATAAATATTTATTAAGCACCTGTTATGTGCCAGGCACTATGCTACGTGTTGGGGGAAAAGAGAAAGGCAAAAGACAGTTCTTGCCCTCAAAGAGCTCACAATCTAATTGGGGATGCAACATGCAAAAAACTAGAACAAACTGGCTCTGTACAGACAATGATTAGATAGTAATCAATAGAAGGAAGGCACTAGATTAAGAGAGAATTGGGAAATGCTTCCTGTAGAAGGTAGGATTTTAGGTGGGGATTGAAAGAAGCCAGGGAAACTAGGAGGTACAGAGGAAGAGAAAGAGTATTCCAGGCATGGGGGGCAACTAGAGATAATGCCCAAGGCTGAGAGATGGAGAGTCTTGTTCATGAAACAGGGAGGTTGGCTTGTGTTGCTGGTTTGAAAAGGGTGTGACAAAGAGTAAGATTTAAGAAGACAGGAAGAGTAGGAGGAAGGCTAGGTTATGAAGGGCTTTGAATGTGAACCATTTTTGAGCTCCCCATCAGCAGAGAAAGGCCCAAAACCTGGATTGGCCAATTAGGAGAAAGACATTTTGGGCCCACACTAAGCTTAACCCACTGCATTGTCTTGTGTTCTCTGGGACAACAGACATGTTTTGCTTTGCTCTCTGAGTGAACCCAAAATCCCCCTTCCTGTGTCAACAACTACAAGGCTGGATGAAGCTGACCAGGAGCATTCTTCCGTTTATGACTACCAAGGACAAGGTGCTTTGAACTGAACACTCCCTTGAATAGTGGGACTTATCTTGGTATTTTATGGATACATACTATGTGATGAGATATGTATATGTGTGTGTGTATGTATATATACATACATACATATATCTATATATGTATATATATATATATATATATAGAGAGAGAGAGAGAGAGAGAGAGAGGAATCATATTAATGATAAAAGAAATACAGACATCTTAGATCTATAACTTCAGTTGACACCTTGACATTCTCTTATCTTATTGTATTTACAACCTATCCTATTAAGAAATTCCTTTGTCATATTATGGTTAAACACATATGATATGAAGACTATAATGTTGGATTGACACATGTACCCCGAATTAGGATTAGTCTAAGTGTATAAAGGGTCTCCTTCAGCTTGTTTACCTCTGAGTTCAAAATTATTTTCCGACTCCATCATACATGATTCTCTGGCTTAAGGAGAATAAATAAGCACACTATAGCACATGTACAGCCTGATTCTGTTTGTTCCTTGTTCAAACCTTTGGCAAGGTGAACCCCATTTTGTTTGTTCTTTGAGCAAACTTTCTGTTAAGAGGGAAACTGATTCTGTTTGTTTCTTTGGACCAAACCTTTGGTAAATGGTTGCCAAAGGCTAAACAGAGGATTTTATATTTGATCTTGGAGTTACAGGGGTTTGTTGAGTAGGAGGTGACATGGTCAGACATGTATTAGGAAAATCACTGATGAACTAGAGTGGGGAGAGACTTGAGGCTGGCAGAACTGTATATCAATTTCAGTAATGAATACAAATACAAATACAAATGCAAAAACACCAAATAAAATATTAGTAAAGATATGCAAAAATATTAACATAGCAAGATGTTTGTCAGAAGACTTAAGGGAAAGCAAGCTATGTGGGAAGTGGGACAAAAGTCAACAGATTTTATTTCAGTGTAGCCATTGCTGTTTGCAAAAGAACCCAGGGCATAATGAGAAGAGGTTTCTTCACCACAGAATTACTCAGCTTCTTTTCCATTTGAGGAAGTAGAGCCTGGGAATTTTTGACTTCCACTATGATGGTAAAGAATACATACACCGGCTTTGTGACCCTGGGCAAGTCGTGTAACTTCTCAATGTGATAACTAAGCCTATAAGTTATAGAGAAGGTGGGGTGGGGGTGGGGCAGGAAGGCTGGCAAGAGAGTCAGCTGTTTCTTGTGAAATTCAAGCATGATTATCCTTGGGGAGGTCACATGTAGTCTTGGGTGAGGAGAGCAGGGCACTCTGAGTCATCATATGAAGGAGAAAAAGTACTAAAGTGTTTGCTTTCTGTTCATGAGGAGCTTATAAACTTTTGGGCAATTTACTCTGGGAGAAGTTGAGGTTTGAGAGGAGGGAAGCTCATAAACCTCTAGGCTCTTCTCTCAATGAGAAGAAAAGTTTTTGTGTTTGGGAAAGGATTTGAATTACAACTTAGAGACTTATTACTGCATGAACTTGGCCAAAACACCACTTCTATGAACCTCCATTTTCCGATCTACAAAGGGTTGGACTAGTTAGGGGTGGGGAATCTTTGGCCTTGAGGCCACATGTAGCCCTCTACGTCTTCAAATGCAGACAGTTTAGATTCAGTCAAAGGGCTGCACTTGAGGACCTATAGGGCCACATGTGACCTTGAGGCCACAGGTTCTCCACCCCTGGACTGGATGGTCTCCAAGGTCCTTCCTACTCTAAATCTCATGAAACCATAAGTGAGTCAGTCCCAGGGTGGTCTTCAGTAAAAGGTGAAGGACTCTGAACTTGGGAGTCAGGAGCCCTGGGTCGCAATGCTGACTCTGTCACTAACTTGCTGTGTGATTTGGGGCAGGTTATTTGACCTTTCAGGGGGTCAGTTTTTCATCTTTAAACTTAAAGGATTGCATTACATGATATCTAATGCTCTCTTCAACTGTAATAATTTATGCTTCTAGGGTTCTCCCACCTTTCCTTTAGGCGCTCCATTCTCCCTTCCCAGTCCTAGCCAGTGGAGCAGAGCCCTGGTTTGTATCCCATTCCTTACAGATCCTTGCTCTCGGAAAGTTGGAGGAGTTCAACCATGCAGCAGACTGGAAAGCCTGTGAGCTGCTCTAGTGGTAGGAGGCATAATGGTAGAGACACTAGTCTGGTATCTTACTTGTCCCCTCCAGCTGGACATTGTGTTGAAGGCTAAAGAGATGAGCCTTAAGTTGCAGGTGTGAGACCTGCTTGAGCCCCTCCTCACCTGAGGAAGGCTGAAAACCTGGACTAGCCAATTGGAGAGGATGATTTGAGCCCTTATTAATAATCCTTTGAGATGTCCTCTGAGTGAATCCAGCATTCTCTTGCTGTGGCAGCAATCATAAGACCGGATGAAGCTGACCTGGAGCATTCTCCTGTTTATGACTGATAAAGACCTTGAACCAGACACTGTCTTCATTAGTGGCATTTCTCTTGTTGTCTTGCTGTTTTATGGCCCTCTCTTGTTAAGATTCTACATGCCTTTCCTTATGGCTGACCAAAATCAGACATCCTGGGGGCACTCTCTTGTTCTATGGAAACTACACTTCTGACTGACCAAGGATACAGGCATCCTGAGTTAGGAGGAGAGAACACTTCCTTGGTCTATGGATATATAATCTTCTTCAGCTAACCTTTCTTTGAACTCATTTTAACTAGCTCCTATGCATTCATATGCATGTCTGCTCACTTTGAGAAAAATAAGCATACGCATATAGCCTAACTCTGTTTGTCTTTCTTAGACCGAACTCTGGAAGGTTGACAGAGGGTACGAACAAGGTAGACCAAAACTCAGATATCAGTTGAGGTCACCCATCCAATATGAGGGGAACAAAGGCCATTTATTTGATAGGCTCTGATACTTGTTGAGATATAGATTGGACTAGATGGCCACTGAGGTCCCTTTCAACTCTGAAGTTCCAGATTCCCTGGCTTTCTTAAAGTCTCAGCTGTCTGTAAACAGCCTTTCCCAGGCCTCCTTACTTTTAAAATCTCCCCTCTGAGACTATCCCCAATTTATCCTTGTTTGAACATAGTTGTTTACATGTTAGCTTCTCCATTAGACTGTGAGCTTCTTGAGGGTAGGGATTGTTTTTAAACCTTTCTTTGTGTCTCTAACATTTAGTGCAGTGTTTGGCACATGATATGTGCTCTCCCCTCCCCCCAAAGTATTTTATTTTTTCAATTACATGTAAAGACAATTTTTGACATTTTTTTAAAATACAATTTTGAGTTCCAAATTTTCTCCCTTCCTTCCCTCCTCCCTAAGATGGTAAACAATTTGATATAGATTATATAATAATAAATGCTTAATTTATGATTGTTGACTGACCAACGGATGAGAGGTCAGGCAGATAGATGTCTTTGAATAATAACCAAAGTGTCTTGGATGCTAAAACTAAGCCAGTGCTGAGGATGAAAGCATCTATATTCATGAGGATGGTTGTTGCCATTGATATGGAATCCCAACTTTATAAGGATACTAGCTGAATGATGGAGGGCTGGAAGTGGTTACAACAACCTGGGTGGCTTCCTAACTGGATCCTTGGCTCAGGCACATAGCCAGCATCACAGAATCTCAGAGTAAGACAACATCTCAAAGCTCATTTAGTCATGTGTGTGTGTACGTGTATATATATGTGTACACACATATACATGCACACTTATATATTCCTCCTATAATACCCCAACAAGTAGTCATCTAACCTTTGAATAAAGACCTTCACTGTGCAGGAAGTGCTTCTTGAGGCATCCCATTCCATTTTGGGGTACTTCTAATCACTAGCAAGTTTCCCTTATGATAGGTAGAAATCAGCCTCACTACCATTTTTACCCATTGTTCTTAGTTTTACCCTCTGGGGTCAAGCACTATAAGTTGAATCCCTCTTCCATATGATAGCCCTTCTAATATTGCTGCTCCCATGTGTCTCCTGGCTTGTCTCTTCTACAAAATAAGTCTCCCCTAGTTCCTTCAATAAATCATGTGGCCCAACCTTGTCACCATCCTCTGGAAACTCTCTGGGCATGAGAACTGTCTTCATGCCTAAGATGGGGCCATGAGAGGGAACAATATGGATAGCCCTGCATGTCCTGTCACTGGACTGTCACTTCAGGGCATAACCTCAGGACCACCCTCATCAAGCCTCCCCAGGAGGAGCATAAATCCCTGGCCAATGTTGAAGAATTCATTGGCTATTCTTGGGTAGTCTCTCTGGTATACATGATGGAGAAATATGCCTAATAAAGAGTGGAGCTAGACAAGGAATTATAATATAATGATCCATTCACAGGTGTACATTCAAGTTTTAAGTTGTCTCATGTGTCAGCTGGGTCAAGCCTTGGGGGTTATTTCTTATATGTTGCTATCCTCACTAGCTTCCATGGAAACTATGGGGTGGCAGGCTCTCATGCCTCTGCCACTCTCACCATCATTAAGCTTTATGGCATTTATAGGGTGGCAGACATTAGGAAACCTGGCATAGAGTTTCTAAATGAGGACCAAAGGAAGTAGAATCAGAAGACAGACAACCTGACCAGATGGAAGAAAGGGATGTTAAGTTCATGAACCACATTTCAAAGCTAGCAGAGGGATAAAGTTAGGATAGAAGATGCCAACTCTCAGGATACATAGAGTTATTCAAATTGGAGGAGCAAGGACACATTCTTGACTTGGCTCACTGATCATTCCACCCTTCAGAAAATGGAGGAAGAAGCAATGACAGAGACTCAGAGATTGAACTCAGAGTGCTAGAGCAAATTGTGGCCACCAAGGAGGTGGAAATGATGGGAACTTGGAGAGGAAGTGGCCACCTTATCTTAGAGCTGGTAACAGATAAGGAGGGCACAACATGTACCCTATAGATCAGGACTGCAGATTTGGAGAAATTCAGAAAGAAGGATCCCAGGGTTTTGTTGCAAAAATTTTCAGGGTCTTTGCTAGCCACTGCATGCATAAGCCAACAGAAGATACAGATATGTAAATTTTAATTTATCTATGCACTTGAGAGTATGACGTACCCCATCAGTAGGTGACAGATACGTGTGTCTCACAGTTCCACATATCTCATACACACATACATATATGAATACAATATATGTATATGTATATATAAATATACGTATGCATATAGACATGTTCATGTGTATCACCTGTGGAACTATGAGACACATGTGTCTGTCATCTATTGATAGGGCATGTTCATATATTTATATACACACATACACACAATATAGCTATATATCTATCTACTTGTCTGTTAGTCTGCTGTCTATCTGCTTGTCTATCAGAGTTTGAATAAGATTACATAGGGCATGTGGGTAGGAAAGGATACATTTTTTTAAAAAAAATGCCTGAATTATTACAAAAGAAAGAATGTGTTCTTTAACATAGCCATTTGTGCTGGACTAAAGGATACAGTATGTTCCTTTTAGTTAATCAGCTTTTGTTACGTCTCTTCTCCATGCTTTCTTCCAGCCCCCCACTTTTTAGTATTTTATTTTCCCCCAGTTACATAGAAAAACAATTCTGAGTTCCAAATTCTCTACTTTCCTTCCTCCCCAACCTCCCCCACCCACACTCATTGAGAAAGCAAGCAATTTGATATTGGTTATATGTGTGTAGTCATGCAAAACATATCCATAATAGTCATGTGGTGAAAGAAAACAGACAAAAAACTCAAGAAAAATAAGGAAAGTAAAAGAAGTTTAATTTGCATTCAGACATCATCAGTTCTTTCTCTGGGGATGGAGAGCATTTTTCATTCTAAGTCCTTCAGAGCTGTCTTGGATCTTTGCATTGCTGATAATAGCTGAGTCATTCACAGCAGATCATCCTACAGTATTGCTGTTACTTCGTACACAGTATGTTTCACTTTGCATCAGTTCATGTAAGTCTTTTCAAGTTTTTCTGAGCACATCCTGCTCATCATTTCTTATAGTACATTAGTATTCCATCATAATTACATACCACAACTTGTTCAGCCATTCCTCAATTGACACGCATCCCCTCAGTGTCTAATTCTTTGCCCCAGAAAAGAGCTACTATAAATATTTTTATACATATAGATTCTTTTCCTTATTGCTTTTTTTTAAAATCTCTTTTGGGATATAGACCTAGTAGTGGTATTGCTAGGTCAAAGGGTATGCATGCTTTTATAGCCCTTTGGGCATAGTTCCAAATTGCTCTATAGAATGGTTGAATCAGTTCACAACGTCACCAACAGTGCATTAATGTCTCATTTTTCCCACATCCCCTCCAACATTTATCACTTTTGTCTTCTGATTCTACTTCCTTTTATCCTCACCTAGAAACTCTATGCCAGGTTTCCTCATGTCTGCCACTTCTTTTTGTCCTATTAGCTAATCTAATAGGTATGAGGCAGTACCTCAGAATTGTTTTGTTTGTTTGTTTTTTTGGAGGGGGGAGGGCAGGGTAATTGGGGTTAAATAACTTGCCCAAGGTCACACAGCTAGCAAGTGTGTCAAGTGTCTGAGGCTGGATTTGAACTCAGGTCCTCCTGACTCCAAGGCCGATGCTCTACTCACTGCGCCACCTAGCTGCCCCCTCAGAATTGTTTTAATTTGCATTTGTGCAATCAATAGTGAGTTACAGTATTTTTTTTTCATATGGCTATAGATGGCTTTGATTACTTCATCTGAAAACTGATTATATCTTTTGATCATTTATCAATTGGGGAATGGTTCTTATTTTTATAAATTTGACTCAGTTCTCTATATGTTTGAGAAATGAGGTCTTAAAAATATGGAATGCTTTACAAATTTGTGTGTCATCCTTGCACAGGGGCCACGCTAATCTTCTCTCTATTGTTCCAATTTTAGCATATGTGCTGCTGAAGTAAGCGCTACATACTTTCTTAGATAGGATAAAGGGAAGAAGAGGAGTCCCTGAAACTATACAAAGTTCTATGAGTTTTCTTTTGTAATTGTAAATTAATTAGGAGGAAAGGAGGTACCAAAGGAGGTATGCCAAAGAGGCAAAACAAAGAAAAAATAAATATAATACCAACAAATGCAAGATGAAATGGAGTCACTTGTGTTCTTCCCCAAATCCACTTTTGACAGTCTGAAATTCTGAAAGGGAAGATAGTTCCAGAAGTATGGGAGACTCTAAAGATTTAAATTCTAATGATATAATTTTCTAGAAGAATCATCACAGTCACAGTAACAAATGACATTTCTATAGTGCTTTAAAGTTTGCAAAGTTTGCATCTGTTATCTCATTTGGTCCTCACAATAACCCCTTGAGGAAGATACTGGAGGTATTATTATTCTCATTTTACAAATGAGGAAACAGGCTGATAAAGGTTAAGTGACTTGTCCAGAGCCACACAGTTCTGGTAATAGAGTCAGGATTTGAAGCCAGATCTTCTGGACTGCAAGTCCATCATTCTAGCCACTGCACCATTAATAGAGGGTGGTGTCTAAAGACACTGATGTGACCTCATAGGGAGCTCTTTTATAAGCTCTGGTTTAAAAAGGTATGTCCAGTAGATGAAAATAACAGCAGAAAAACTGAGGGCAATGCATAGAGAGACAAGAATCCTATTGCAATAGTGTCCATTTTGCTAAAGCGCAGATTGAGCTGAAGTTTACAATAAACACCAAAGATGACCCCAAAATGGCTTTTAGAGATGGAACTCTTGCCTGGGGGCCTTACTCCATTTCCCATTATCTGCTCTGCTTGGTTCCCACTCCAAGAATATTTTGCCTCCCCCAGAATAAGCTCATCCCTTGAAATCTTGGTAATTCAATTTTGCTACTCGACACCTCTTCAGCACCCACAGTCACTTCTCCCCTCTCATTGGAGGATGGAGCATCAAATCCCTCCCAAAGCCTGTCTTTTATAGAGGGCTCAGAATTCTCCAGCTAACTCTTCACTTCCCATCAGGCGCTCTGCTTGGTTTTGACTTCACAAACATCATACCCCATCCCAGGTACCCTCTGGTGGACCTGCCACTCCTCTCCACCTCCCAAATTTTTTAGCTTCGTTTTGTGCATTGTCTTCCCCCATTAAATCATAAACTCCTTGAGGGAAGGTACTGTCTTTCTTTATCTTATTTATATCCCTAATGCTCAGCACAGTGCCTGGCACATAGAAGGCACTTAATAAATGTTATTGATTGTGACTATGACTGCTCAGAGGGGATGAAAAGATGATAAAAGATGACAGAGAGTGCAAAATGAAATCTTCAATTTTCCTTCTCTTTTCTCAAAAAGATTGACCTTCAGATGGGAAGGGTAGAACAAACATGGTTAGCAGGAAATTGAATTGCCAGATCTTAGCCTCATAGGAGCACAGGTTTAGAGCTGGATAGAACTTCAGAGGTAATTTAATTCAGCCCCATCATTTTTCATATGAGGAAACTGAGGACCGGAGAAATGAGGTTATTTCTCCAAGGCTACATAGATAGTTAAGGACAGCTAAGCAGCACAGTGGATAGAGCATGGGACCCGAAAACAGGAAGAACTAAGTTCAAATTCAGCCTCATACACTTACTATGTAATATTGAGCAAGTCACTTTAACTGCTATCTGCCTCAGTTTCCAAATCTGTAAAATGGACATAATCACAGTACCTACCTTCCAATGTTTATGTAAAGAATAAAATGAGAAAACATCTGCAAAGTGACCTTAAAACACTACGTCAGTGCTAGCTATTATTATGGTTATGTTGTAAAACCAAGCTTTGAATCAAGGCTCTCTGATTTCAAATCGAGGATTCTTTGCAAATGTGGTAAAAATAAAGGTGGGCTGCCACAGGGAAGGTGAGGTCAGCTGGTTGTGATGAGCCATATCCCAAGGTACTGAAAGACATGACAGATATGATTGTGTCCCTAGCAATTATCTTTGGAAAATCATGGAAAATGAAAGTGGCACTGCAGAGCTGGAGGCAGGCAAATGTGCCAGTTTTCAGAAAGGGAAAGAAGGTAGATGCCTCTGGGTGAGTGAGCTTATGATGGGTTTCTGGCAAGATTTTAGAAATGGATTGTTAACAGGAGGGCTTGTGAAGACTTAGAAAGAGAAGAGATGATCAGTCAGGCAGTTAGTTAACCAGACTAACTAACTAACAGGTCAGGAAAATGTCAAGGACATTACTGTTTCCAGTAAGGCATTTGACACAGTCTCTTCCGGTATCCTTGTGAAATGAATGAAAAAACATTTACTAAATACTAAGTGCCAGGGGACAAGATGACAAAGGATATGAACAGGCAATTTTCAGAATAAATCAAAGCTATTTATAATCACATAAAAAAGCTCTAAATCACTTCTGATTAGAAAAAGACAAATTAAAACAACTCTAAAGTACCCCCTCACACCTATAAAAATAGCAAATGCTGGAGGGGATGAGGAAGAATAGGTACATTAATGAATTCTTGGTGGAGCAGTGAACTGGTCTAATCATTCTAGAGAACAATCTGGAACAACTGTGCAAAGAGACAAAAGAAAAAGGAAAAAAAACCTATATGTACAGAAATATTTATAGCAGTTCTTTCCGTGGTGGCAAAGAATTGGAAGTTGAGAGGATGCTCATAGGGAATGGCTAAATAAGTTGTGGCATGATCGTGATGGGATACTATTATTCTACAAGAAATGACAATGAGGGTAGTTTCAGAAAAAAATGGCAAGACCTGTAAGAACTAAAGCAAAGTGAATTGAGAAGAACTAGGAAATCAATGTGCACAGTAGTAGCAATGGTATAATGATGATCAACTGTGAAAGACTTGGCTACTCCGTTCAATACAACAATTCAAGACAGTTCCAAAAAACTCATGAGGAGTTCTTCAGAGAGAGCACTGAGCAACTCAGTGCAAATTGAGGTATAATTTTCTCACTTTATTAATTTTTGCTTTGTTTTGCAATATGGCTAAGATGGGAGTATATTTTGTATTATTTCACATGTGTAATTATATAATATTATTTGTTTTCTCTGTGAGTGGGGGAAGTAGGAGAAGCAAGGAGAGTATTGGAAAGTCAAAATTTTTAAAAAAAGAATGTTAAAAGTAAAGATATAAATATTTAAATAAAAAAATTTAAAAGACTGTGCAAAGCACTGTGCTGCACTCTAATCGTACAAATAGAAAAGTCAAACAATCCCTGTTCTCAACAGGATCCCATTTTAATAGGGACAGACAACATATATAGAAAGTTTTAGCTGCAAGTCAATGGAAAGGTCCAGTGGTCATGCAGATCATAGTGCATCTCCTTTAGTTTCACTTCCACTAATAGAACCATATCCATTTTGATGCTGAACCAGTGGATGGTGCCATAAACTTTGGTAGAGAAGACAGAGAAATGCAGGTTAGATGACAGTACAGTTAGGTAGATTTGGAACTATACAATTTCATCATCTCCCATGATCTTAATGTCATCTCTCTGCAGATCATTCTCAGATCTATTTATCTAGCCCTAACTTCTGAGATAGTATAGTTTAATGACCTAACCCTCAAAGTTTGATTAATGGATTGATGTAACTTGTGTCCTACTCTAGGGCTCTGTGTTTGATCTCTTTTGTTCAACATTTTTATCAATGACCTAGATGAAGAAATGGGCAGAATGCTTACCAAATCATCAATTAACTTAAAGCTGGGAGAGATAGAATATTTAATAACTGAATCAGGATCTGAAAAGGTCTCACCAGGCTAGAATGGTAGGTCCAAATGAATTTGATGAGAATGAATAGATAAATATAAAACCCTGCACAAAACAACAACCTCCCAGAGGGGAAGAGAGTGGGGAGCCTAGCATCTTTGCTTAAAAGCTTGTTTACTCTTCTGTGCTTAAAGTTTTGCTTTGGTTTTTTTTTAAGCAATTGTGATATATGCTTTTAACTACCTATATTGCTCATCTGTGTGTATTATTGTTGGAATGCAGTTAAAAGGAGGAAACTGAGAGATTGATTTAAAGCTGCAGCAATTTTACTAATGCATAGTCACTGGTTGGGGACTCAGAGACACAGAAGAGTTATTGATAATAAATAATTTATTGAGCAACTACTATGTGCCTGGCACTATGCTAAGCACTTTACTGTTATTATTTCATCTGATCTTTACAACAATCCTGGGAGGTAAGACCTGAGTTCAGGTCTTCCTGACTCCAGAACTGGTACTCTATCCACTGCACTACCTAGCTGTTGACTCCATTTTAAAACTTCCCAGGACAGAATGAATCCCTTTCCTGGTTTTTTTTTCTAGGCAGATGAGGGAGCGTTAGTGGCCACAGGAACTAGCTGGGCTGACATTGAAACTGGACTCTTCCATTTTGCTTGAGTTTTTATTTGAGAGGAAAGCCATGCTCAGAGGGAAAGAGACAAGGAGTGCTGAGAGAGAATATTAGCCTCAAGAAGAGGAGTAGTCTGGCCCCGTTAAGGCAGTGGAGGCAAATAAGAGTGTCTGCCTGCTCACTAGTTCAGCAGAAAATCGCTGCTAGATAAGAAAGATAAGACTATTAACAACTGAGGGGAAAAGAAAAAGTCTTACAATGAGAGATCATACTTGAACTGAACCTTGAAGGAAACTACAGATTCTAAGGCGGAGAAAGGAAGGAGTACATTCTTGACATAGACAGAGTCATGGAGGTGTATGATGGAATCTTATTTGAGGAATGGTAAGGAAACTATTGTCAGCAGGTCAATGAGTACTTGGGAGAGGGTTTAAGGTGTAAAAGAACTAGGAAGTTAGGAAAGGGACGGGTTATGAAGGACTTTAAACAACAAACACAGGATTTCATATTTGATCCTGGAGGTAATAGGGAGCCATTTGACTTTATTGACATAGCCATGCCTGTATTTTAGGAAGATTAATTTGACAGCTGAGTGGAGCCTGGACTGGAGTGAAGAGAGACCAATCAGCAGTCTATAGCAATAGTCCAGGTATGAGGTGATGAGGGTCTATACCACTATGGTAGCAGTATCAGAAGAGAGAAAAGGGCATACATAAGGTGTGGCAAAGGTAGAAAAGACAAGATTTGGCAAGGGATTGGCTATGGGGAGCAGAGAGGGAGGAGATGGGGATGGTACCTAAGCTGCTAGTCTGGGCAAGTGGGAGAATGGTGGTACCCTACACAGCAACAGGAAAATTAGAAAGAGGAGAGGGCTTTGTGAGGAAGATAATGAGTTCAATTTTAGACATACTGAGTTTAAGATGTCCATGAGACGTCAAATTCAAAATGTCCAGTTGGCAGTTGGGGATGTAAGATTGGAGAGTTACCGAGTCCAGGGTAACATTCTGGGTTCGAACAATCTTTATAAATGACAAATAACAATCCATAACCCCTCTCTTTGGGACTTAAAGCCCAACAGTCTCCTAGTAGTAAAAACATAATTGTAAAATCAGAAAGCTGGGTTATGGTGTGAAAAGGAGTTCATTAAAATAACCTGACTCAGTGACATCCTCCTCACAAGCTATCTCATCTAGAACTTGATGGAATTCCTTCAAGGAGGGCTGGGGACCAAATTGTTGACAAAATTTTCCCAATGTCCTGTAGTGAGAGGGATAAATTCGAGTAAGTCTCAGGGACTGCAAATCAGGGGATTGAAACTTACACTGTGGCACGAGTATCACACAAAAAAAGTCATAACCCCATGTTTTCTTCATTGTCACAAAAGTTGAACAAACTTACTTAAGCAGAGTCATAATCTCATACACACTTTAAGGAGACAAATCTTGTTAGACTTTATATGTCAACTAAGTCATGTTACAGATTAAACTACTTACAGGTTTCACAATGGATTGATTTTGAAGATTTACAAAGTACCAAGGTTACCAAGTAAACTAGGGTCAGGGAAATCCTTCCTTATACAGTTAACTAGGGTAATAACTGAATCATTTTGGGAAGCTTCAAACTTCCCTTTGAGGAATGTCAAACAATTAACACTATTGTTCCATTAAGTCAGGTTTTGGTAAAGTGAAGTTGAAAACAGGAGACAGCCTTTCAGTTAACCAAAAGTTACAGGAGGAATGGCCCTGATCCATGAACAGTAAAAAAAAAAGGAATTGGCATATTCTCTTGCAGGCAAATATAAACCTCATGAAACATTAAAGCCAAAGGAATACAATAATGATTATCAATATTAAATAACATTGTCTCCTTGTTCCTGATGTCCATTTAACTTCCATATAATCAGCACATTTTGAGTCCTAGCTATTATATGCAGATGTCTGGTCCCTGGAAGCATCTTCTCTTGGAAATTCTGGAATAGGCCTCAGGGAAGCTCTGGAGGGGGCTCCTCTTAGAAGATCTGCTCCCCTGGTTCCAAGTCAATTTCAGAGATTCACTATTTAATATTGCTAAAATCTTAAGTAAAACCTCCTAAATTTGTCTTTCCAGTAACTAGTTCATGTGACAATAACTAGTTCAACCTTATTGAATTAATCATATTAATGACATAGCTATAAGAACATTAAATTAGGAGCTCATAATTCACTTGAAAGTTCAGAGGATTTCAGATTTGATCTATGAATTGCTCTTTCTATCTTTACCTGAACCCTGTACCTGATATGGACAATGTCATCAATAGGTTGAAGGAGGAATCTTTAAAAAGAATCTATAAGGGCTTGGCTTATAAAAGAAACCCTTTTGTATCTTAATATTATCAGACAAAGACTTCAAAATAGGGGAAAACATGATTTAAATTTTCTTTACAATTATTAATGCAATTTACATCTAAAATCCCAAATCTAATTTTGAGAACTTATTACTAAAACATACTCAAAGCCTATATATCACATTAGAAATATTTGAAAGTCAATCATACACACACACACACACACACACATACACAAACACACACGCATGCATACATACATATATATGTGTATATATACATATATATCTCCTAGTTCTTAGAGAAAAGTCTAGTTGCTTTCTCAAAGTTTGTTACTTCATCAAAATTTAAACCTTTCACATTTTTATACTAACCCCTCTCTTGAGGATATGTGTGTGTGTGTCTGTGTGCATGTGTATTTACACACACACACACACACAGACACACAGACACACAGACACACACACACACACACACACATATATATATATATATGTATACATACATATATGGTATGTATGTATGTATATATAATCCTCATGCTATCCTGAAAGAATGAGATACTTTAAGGACCTAATCTTATATATGAAGGGTATGATGAGCTTAAGAATTCATTTACCTAATTGCTTAAGATATGTAGTTGACCACAAATTCAGATTAAAATGACTGAGATCTTTCATACTTGCATCATTATAATAACTCAGAGATGCTTTAGTATTGATCTATTAATTAATGGTTTAGTGTTTCCATGACAAAAACTTTTACAATTCACCTATTCTGATTATAGAAATTTGTCATAAAAGGAAAAAGAAGGGAAATGGTTATAGTAATAACAAGACTGTCCCTTCAAGGGTACAGACTGACCTGAGATAAGTATAATAATTGGGGGAAAAAACTCCATTAGCTCTGTTTGATTCTGGGTAAGAATCCTAGTTAACAGCCAATCATATAGCAAAGTTCCACATTATTCACAAGGTATTATAGCCAGGTTCAGAATTAACCAGGTAGGAGAATTTCCTGTTCAGAAAGGAATAGAACAATGCGGAAATTGAGTCAAGAGGAACTTTCATATATGCAAGGTCATTCCTCAGCCTTTCCAAGCACAGACATCCACTTGTGGCAGTTTTCAGACCAAACTCCTTTTAAGTAGCATGTGGCATTTTCCTTAAATGGAGGACTACTGGCTTAATGATAATTTGGACAGCATACCTGAAATCAAAACTCAGAACAATATCAAGCTATAGTCCCAAGAGATTACACTTCAAATGGCAAGATTTCATGAATCACAGTTTAGGCCTTGGTCATTATTATTTTTCTCATGTTACAATAACCATTAATAATAAGCACATATAAGCACATATAGGCAATACAAGACTTTATCTTATTTATCCTTACTAGTTAAATCCATCCTGGAGCAGAATCAGTCATTTAGAAATTAAGAATAATTATATTCTAGAGTTTCACACATACAATGAATATATAGTAGTTCACTCAAAATCCCAGAAAAATACCTCCAGACTAACAGATATCTGTCTTACCTATTAACTCCTGAGGCAAAAATAAAATCTTTGAATCTAAGGTCTATTGTTACTTGGCTCAAGGGTGTAATTTTAATATATATTATTTATTAACAGGTACAGTTTCTTAATTTTCTTAAGTGATGGCCAAACAATCTATCAGATGAAACTCATAAGTTCTCTAGAGCTTCACAACCTGTGGTCAGCAGCTTTTCTCACAAGATCTTATGACACTATCTAAATAGAAGGTCCCAAAGAACTTCATAGATAAGTACAACTTAAAAGATCTGTGGTAGTAATTTTTTCCCCAATGAGTAAATTATAATTATCCTTTTAAAAAACAAAATGTACTCAATTAAATACAACAAACAGTGTGACCGAATTCTTTACTGGTCCAATTCATGATCTAATATCATCCAAATTAAAAGAGAAGTTACTTTTTTAATTGTATAATTGCAATACCCTCTGGGTATTATTTTTCAAATTAACACACAATATAAGAAAAATTAGAAGCCTAATAATAACATAAGTAATCTTATGGGTTTTAAAAACATAAAACAAAACTTTTTGCCAGTCAGATCATATCAGTTCAGTTGAATGTATTTTCAAATCCTTTTATATCAAAAATCACCTCATCCAGCTATCAATTTGGCATTTTGTGCCAACAGTATAGAGTAATTACACTTAATAAAAATAATAATAGCTAATATTTATATAATGCTTACTATGTGCCAGGTACTATGTTAAGTGTTTTACAATTACTTTCTCCTTTGATCCTCACAATAACCCTGGGAGGTAGGTGCTATCATTATTCCACTTTTTAGATGATGAAGCTGAGGAAAACAGTGGTGAAATGACTTGTTTAGAGTCATAAAACTGGTAAGTGTCAAGACCAGATTTGAACTCAGGTTTTCCTGATCCATGGAGTTTCCACGCATATTGCCTTAATGCCAAATATTAAGTATATTTGGCATTAAGTTCTAATTTACCATAATTATCCATATAGGAGAACACATCCCACTTTAAATGAGACCGTATTATGATTTAGCTTCAGAACAAACTACAGTTATCAGATTTGGATTTACATCACAAATGGTAACTTTGAAAATCTCAGTTTTCCCAAGGGCCATTAGCTGCCAGCACCCTTCCCTCTCTAGCCTGCCCAACTTTCCCTGAACTCTCCCACATGGACCTGGCCTTCTTTGCCTGAGGCTTATTTCAGCATAATCCTTTCAACTGTCCTTGAATTGTGGCTTTGACCCTGCCTCAATCTCCAATTTTGTTACCTCTAACCCAGTCCAGCTCTCATTGTTTGCACCTGGCCCCACCCTAGACCACCACTCCTTAATTCCTTCTAGATCCCTTCCACATGGCCCAGGTCCCTGGTATTTACCTGGGGCACCCCGCCCTTCTGGGTCCTTCTCTATCACCTCCCAGTCACCCCAGACTACTTGGCCACTCCTAGATCCTTCCTATAGTCTTTTTGTATATAAGGTCTATCTTGTCCCCAATTAAATTGCTCAGATTTCTTAAGAATCTGGCCAATGATCAGATTCAATCTGACCTGCTTGTCAATGCAAGTGTCACAAATATGGCAGATTCTTAGAATCTTGCCCTCCCTGTCTGGTGTTCTAACAAACCTTGTCTTTGACTGAAAGAAGGCTTGAGTTGAATTCATTTGAGTTAGGTCCTGCGTAGCTTATTGTGGGGTCCCAGCACCCCTAAACCTCAACAACATGACTTTACATATATAAGTGATATCATATTGCTTTCTTTCTCAATGGGTGGGGGATGGGTTAGAGTGAGGGAGAGAATTGGGAATTTGACATTTAAAAAATGAATGTTAAAATAAAATATAATTTTAAAAAAATGAAATGACAAACAAGATAATTTCAGAAAAACCTGGGAATACTTACATGAACTTATACAAAGTGAAGTGAGCAGAACCAGGAGACCATTTAACATTGTAGCAGCAACATTGTAACATTGATCAACTGTGAATTAGCTACTCTAATTAATACAGTGATGCAAGACAATTCTAAAGGACCCATGATGAAAAATGCTATCCACCTTATGAGAGAGAACTGATGAATTTTAAGTGAAGATTGAAGCATACTTTTTTCACTTTCTTTTTCTTGGTTTTTCCCCCAACATGATTAATATGGAAATATGTTTTGTGTAACTTCACATGTATAAAGGAAATTATATTGCTTGCCTTCTCAATGGTTGTGGGAGAGGCTAGAGGGAGGAAAAGGATTTGGAGCTCTAAATATTTAAAAAAAGGAATTTAAAAAATAAATATACTTAATTTTCAAAAAGGAATTCTATGCTAACCTGCAAAAGAGATTCAACTGGAAAAAAGAAAACTAAGTCTGAAAATAGTTTGAAATGATTTGAAAGCAAAGCATGAGGTAAAAAAAATTAAGAGATATTAGATAGAAAGGAAAATACTGAATCAGTGACTGAATTTTTTTTTCAAAAAGGGAAATTCAATTTTTTGATTTGCAAGGCTCAGTCAGGGCTAATCAAAGAGAGAGAGAGAATTAAAGAGGAAATTCGAGATAGTTTACACTGACACAGTAAAGAACTAAAGCTCAATTAAAAGGCAATTAAGAGAAGTATATAAAGTGCTCTTAAAAGTAGAAAATTCTAAAAAGTGCAACTCTGCCTACGGAGTTATTAACACTCATTTAGAGCCCAGATGAGTGGTTTCAGTTTCTGGTAGGATGCAGTTTTTTCTCAGCTATCAGAATCTCTAGCAAGGACCAACTTAGGGGAAAAAAAATGCAGAGAAAACAAAAAAGGCCTAGAATTTCAGAAAATAGCAATTCAGGTTTCAAGACTTTTAGTGTCTTTTCAATGGATGAGAGAGAGAGAGAATTTAGAATTTAAAATAAAAGTTCAAAATTTAAAAAAAGACTTTTAGTCCTCATTGAGATAACAGACTAGTGAGATTGCTACTTATTTCCATAAAGCTGTGAAACTCCCTTGAAGAAACATTTCTCCCTGAAGGAATTGGAATTAGTTTTTACTAATGATTTCTAAGCTTAATTTCACAGATTCTGGTATCTTTATGGAAGTATAACAAGCTTTAAAATTTCATATTTAAAATTTCATATTTATATTACTTTAATAAATTAATTGGGGTCTGTTATTATTCCCAGCAAGGCAGGTAGGTGGCACTATAGTGCACAGGGCACCAGACCTGGAATCAGGAAGACTGATCTTCCAAATTCAAATCTGGCCTCAGACACTACCTGTGTGATCCCAAGCGTGTCACCTAACCCTGTTTGCCCCAGTTTCCTCATCTGTAAAATGAACTGGAGAAAGAAATAGCAAACCACTTCAGTCTTTTTGCCAAGAAAATCCCAAATGGAGTCATGTAGAGACAGACATGACTCAAAAATGGTCGAATAACAACAAAATCTTTCCTGGCATGGTAGACCTGTGTTCTGAATGGTAACTGCTGGTCAGCCTCACTGTAATTGTGAGAGTAAAAGTGATAACTTACCCTCTACTGGTTTCTGAACTGACTATTACAGCATTCTAAAACTGGTAGATGAATGAAATGCATTTTCCCATGTATATGATTTGAAGAAGTATTCAAATAGATTAATGTTAATAGACCATCAATAAGTTTCATGTTTATGTTTTAAGTCTATGAGACTGTTTTATGTTAGTGCTAAGTTTATAGGTTTTGGAGTATTTTCACATTGTGATTTTAGGAATTATTGTATAGAAGATTTTTTTTATTTTTGGAATGCTATATAGTGTGATTCATTTGTAGGAGATTAGATTCTGGGACTGATGATCCTTAGAATGCTGTGATTGATTTGTGAATTAGAATAATTACTTTTTATAGACTTTAATCTGGAAAGGCACAGAGCTTTCCCCCTGGTTAAGGACTACCTTAAGTTATCAAATACATAAACTCAGATTTACCAAAGAGTCAATTTGCATTTGGTAAACTGTATTGCCTCAACTATGAGAAATTGGACATGCTTATCAATGGCTGTTTGTGGATGGGCTGAATAAATTCTGCTGAAGAGGGTTTGGGGTGTGGGGTGCTCAACACCCCAAAGTACCGACATACTGGGTCCTGCTGAAAGAAATCAACTCAAGCTTTCTCAGCCAAGGGAAAAGCTAAAGTTTATTAAGAGTTAGCCAAATAGGCCTGCCCCAAGAGATCCCACCCCTTGTGATGCCTGTAAGGAAAGTGGGCCAGATCAATCTGAGCTAGATTGGATCTGACCACCTTCATGGAGGCAAGATGGAGATTATATACACAAAGGTTGTGGGAGGGATTGAGGGGTGGTCTGGGGTGACCAGAGGAGGGGTCTAGGGTAACAGAGCTAGGGTATAGATATTTTGATCAGGATTAAGGATGGGAAACAGGATTAAGGGTGAGAAACAGCTGGACAATAGAGGACTGGGCAAGGTAGGCATTTGGGCTTAATGGTTATAGCCTCAGGCCAAGGCCAGGTCAAGTGGGAAGATTCAAGGAGAGTTCAAGGGTTCAAGGGGTTCCCAGAGACTGTGCCCTCATCACCTTCAGGCAGAACAATGCTGACTTAATTTTTATTTCTTTTCAACTAATGTTAGTCTAAAAGATCTTTTCCCAGGTTTGTTTTTGCAACTAAGATAACTCTTACCTTGCTCAAGGGTTGGGCAAAATACACTTGAAAGTTGATGTTAATTGGTATCTTTGCTGCATGACACAAATTGAGTTGAAAAGAATTGATTAAACATTTGTCTATAAAAATTCAATAATATCATCGTTGGTTGGTTGGTTGGTTGGTTGGTTGTTTTCCTTCATTCTTGAAGAGGACCAAAATGATATCACTGTGCTAGAGACAAGTTACAGTGTGTCCAACTGTGGCTGATCAGACCAATACGAGCTTGGAATATTCTACCACAGGTAGGGCACAAATAGCCCATGTGAACATTTGGGGTGGATTTTCTAACTCTGTGCATCTTGTATTTCTTTTGAGCTACTTTAATTCTGCTTTGCTTATAGAGCACAGCACCTTCTCTGATGTGAGCACACCATGCTGAGAGGTCCTGTGCCAGTGTCTTCCATGTCACACAATCAATTCCAAAGTTCTTAAGAGAGACCTTGAGAGTATCCTTCTATCACTTCTTCTGACCACCATGTGAACACTTGTATTTGTACTGTGAATGTATCATTCCAGTTCATCCACCAGGCAGCACATAAAATTGGGATGCCAGGCTCAAACAATGGGGGAGGTAAGTGGCTTGGTGCTAAGAGCTATGAACTTGGAGTCAGGCTAGATCTGAGTTCAAATCCTGCCAAGCACACTTACTAGCTGTGTGAACCTCCTCCAATCACTCAATTGTCCTCAGCCTCCTCTGTCAAATATATGTCTGTCAAATATATATAATAATAACATTTATTTTACTGATTTGATTGAGGATAAAGCGCTTTGCAAATATTAAAATTCCTTTAAATTTAAATACTAGCCATTAAAACAAAGAGCAGCACATAAGAGATCTTTTTTCTTTCTTCTTTTAGTCGTGCAAGTTGATTCTACCCAATGACTAAATGTTATTATGATGAACACCTTCCTGCTATAATACCTATGTTTTAGGATGAATTGAAATTTGCCCATGTGAAAAATGATTTTAATAACCAATATCTTGGAGATTCGGAGTTTTTCCCTGACCCCTTCTTCCAAAGTCCTGACTTTAAGTTCAGTTTTTTTTTTCAGAAGGACATTACTGATAATGAGATTGCATTGATTCTCCTTATCCTGGTCAGCCCCACCCAAGCTTGCAAGTAATTTAACCTAAGGTAGGGAAACCCAGTGTGTTCTACTCAAAGTTGGGTGGAGACAGATTCTTTTATCTAGATAGCTTAAGGCTGGGAGTGGTCTGGTATGTCTGGGAGTGGTCTGGTATGGCTGGGAGTGGTCTAGCATAGATATTTTCTCTGTCCTGGGGTGAGGGAATGACATCAGCCCCTATTGAAAGGGTATATATACTGTGTGCCCTAAACCCCAAGGGAGCTCTGTTTCAGACTGGCTCCCATGCATGGATGCCAATTGCTTTGATAGAAATGAACATGGATGCAACCTAATCCTTTCTGTCTTTCTTAGACCGAACTTTGTAGGTTGACATCTGTGTGGGATGAAAGACCCTCACCAATTAAAAGTTAATAAGGAGGTATCTCAGGGTGGGAACAGAAATAAATTTTATTCAATTCTCGAGAATTGGGCGTCCTCTGCTAGCACAAAGCAGAACCTGCAAAGGAGGCGCTTTACAAAGGGCAAAGCACCAATAATTATACCTAACACAAGAGAATTCCTGCCCACCTCTGACCCTTCTCACCATTAGCTGGGAGGTGGGCTTACAATCTGAGCATGAAAGCTAGACAAAGAACCAGGAAATTGAGGCACAGAAACTCCAATTCCCATTCCCTTAGTTAATGATTACAACTGAGGTGACATCTATAAATCTAAAGAAGGAGAATAGGATAAGGGGAGGGGGAGACCCTCTCCATTCTCTTACAGTACTGTTACAGTAAAGGAAAGCAGGTCACAGTGACCCTATTCTTACTGAGCAAATCTTTAAACCAGAACCAGAAGAAAGAACAAAAAGTTTCAGGGTAAACTTTCCCAGAGGCTGAGCCATCGGACTCTCACAGCTTCAGAATTTTTCCACTCCCCTATTTCCCTATTTCTTGATTTTTAAACATTTCTTAGTATAGACATAGATATCTATTTATGCATATCTTCCCTGTGAAGTCTTCACATTTTATTTACCTCACACACATCCATCTGCCAAAGTAGAGTACAAAACGACTCTCTGCTGAAGAAAACCTTTGGAGAGCACATTCCTGTTTAACCACCAAAGCAGCAGTTCAAAGCCAGGATTCGCAATTTTTGTTGTTGGTTAGTCATTTTTTCAGTTGTGTCTGATTCTTTGTGATGGAGTTTTCTTGGCAGAGATACTAGAGTGGTTTGTCATTTCCTTCTCCAGCTCATTTTACGGTTGAGGAAATTGAGGTAAACAGGGCCAAGTGACTTGTCCAGGGTCCCACAGCTAGTATCTGAGACTGGATTTCAACTCAGGTCTTTCTGACTCCAGGCCTGCCACGCTATCTACTGTGCTACCTAACTGCCCTAGGATCCTCAATACAGAGTTCATAAATTCCACTGTAGATGAACTTTTGCTCTCATAGACCTAAGGGCAAAAGGTGAATTTTCCTGGACTCATAACCTCTCTCCTATCCAGAGATGTTTCATTCTATTGCAAAGAGAATGTATCTTATGGGCAGCTAGGTGGCACAGTGGGTAGAGTGCTGGCCTTGTAGTTAGGAAAATTCCTCTTCCTGAGTTCAGATCTGATCTCAGACATTTACTAGTTGTGTGACCTTGGGCAAGTCACTAGGTCTGGAGTCAAGACCTGAATTCAAGTCAGACCTCAGTCACTTACTACTAGCTGTGTGACCCTGGGCAAGTCAGTTAGCCATTGTTTACCTCAGTTTCCTCAAATATAAAATAGGGAAAAGAATAGCACCTAAGCTTACTAGCATTGTGACCATGGGCAAGACATTTAACCTCTTTTTGCCTAATTTTCCTCAAGTGTAAAATGAATATAATAGCAGCACCTACCTCACAGGGTTGTGGGGATCAAAGGAGATTTGTGAAGCGCTGAGCACAGTGACTGGCACACAGAAGGCATTGTTGTTTAGTTGTATCCTACTCTTCGTGACTCCATTTGGGGTTTCCTTGGTAAAGGCATTGAAATGATTTGCCATTTCCTTCTCCAGCTCATTTTACAGATGAGGAAACTGAGGCAAACAGGCTTAAGTGCCCAGAGTCACATAGCTAGTAAGTGTCTGAGGCCAGATTTGAACTGAGGAACAGGAGTCTTTCCTGACTCCAGGCCTGGCACTCTACCCACTGAGCCATCTAGCTGCCCCAATAGTAGCTGTTATACAAATGCTTATTCCCTTCCCCTTGCCCATTGAGTTATGTACACTTAGAGGTTCTCAGATTAGGAGCACAATGAAGCCACTCACAAGGCACCTTCTATGCCTGTGGCCCCTGTGAAGGGAGTCTGGGCCCTGATTCGGGACCCTGGGAAGGAGGCATGTTGGGGTGAGTAGGCCATAATGACGTGGGGCAACTCGCAACCCCAAGGGAGCCTAGTCAATTCATAGCAAGCATTCCTAGAATAATACCAGATGTTTGACATGGAATAGGGAATTAAGGGACCTTTATAACCATACAGTGCAGCGTGCACAGATTTTTTGAGATGAGGATGTAGTTACAGTAGTTGATAAGATTGGTTGGATTCAACTAATAATAGCAGGCACGGTCTCCAGATGAGAGTGATTGCTAATATTGGAAGAATCTGTTTCTTGACTCAGAATATCTATTCTACAAAACTATGACTAAATGGATCAGAAAATCTACTTGCCAGCCCACCAACAGAAGAAAGTTCCAATTGCCTTTTAATTGGGCCACCTTTATTGCAGGTAGCATTGTTAAGCTGCAGCCATCTGGCTACCATTCAGGAAATTAAAGAGCTGGCTAGAGAAACAAATATATCTGAAAACTGGGTCTTATTTCCACCCATTGCATTGCTTTCTGTACCCCAGTTCAAGGTCTTGACACAACCACGTTATGTCACTGGGTATACTACTACAGTATCAGTGATGGCCTTTGTGATCTAACTTTTTTTTTGCGGCATTCGAAAATAAAAAAAGCAAAGGGAAGTGTGTATTTGAGATTAATGTATCTCGTGTCTGATTAGCAGGTACAAAATTGAGAACTGAGAATCAAAAAAGAGAGAATATGCCTTAAATTGCGGATGAGCACAAAAAAAGGAATTGTGGAAATATATTTTTAAAATCCTCTACTAGTTTCTCTAGAAATGTTAAGAAATAACATTTCTCCTGTCTAAAACCCTTTCCAGAATTTTGCTTCTAGGGAAGTGGGAAGAGTAAAAGCCAAGGCCTTCCTTTGAAAGACAGTAAGAGTAATAACCAAACTGAACTCTTGCCTGCATAAGGACATTGCCTCCCCACCCACCAGAAATAGTCTCATGGTCCATGGAGAGTTGATTATGACTAAAACAACTACACACACACACACACACACACACACACACACACACACACAGAGTATCCTCTTTTGCATTCAAGGTTAAGTTCTTGATCGTAGGAAGGCTCTCTTCTCAATCCTTAAGGGAAGCAGTCCAGGAAGGACTTGAATAGTTTTAGATTGTTAACCTGAAATTGTATTTTAACATATGATGGTCTTTTCCTTGTTCTAAATTCCTATAAAAATTATTTGATATTGTCTTGAGTAAGAGAGTCATGCTGGAAGCATGGTGACACTATGACAGTTTAGACATCTCTCTCTCTCCCTCTGTTCCTCTGTCTCTCCACCCCACCCCCATTCTTTCCTTCCACATACATATATACATAGATGGACTATAATGCTTATCCATCTAACTGTATGTCATAATTTGTGTAATAGGTATTCTTCATCCACTTGATTTTTCCTGCATGGATGGTTTATAAAAATTCTTTTGAGTGGTTTGAATCTCTTCTTGGAACTCTGTATTGTTCCAGTTCGTGAGGCAATCAGCACAAAACCATTATCAAACAGAAGCATTTGTAGATCTCCATCCTCAATTCTTCTTCAGACTTGAAATTTGTAAGGTATGCCTTCTACAATTAGATTGTAGGCTCCTTGAGGACAGGGACTGTCTTTTGCCTTTCTTTGTATTCTCTGCACTTAGCACAGTGCCTGGCACCTAGTAGGCACTTAATAAATGTTTACTGACTGGCTGACTGCTAGTAGTAAACAGTGTTGACAGGCATATGTTATTTGAGATGATATTGATGATTAGAGACTCATCTTTGGTGTATGGCTGATAGACATCTTATTGGGGAAGAGCCTCCAAGGTAGTGCTTTTCTCTATTGAAAGTTTGGTTGTTACCCTTACTGCCTTTCAAAGGAAGACCTTGGCTTTTACTCTTCCCACTTCCCTAGAAGCAAAATTCTGGAAAGGGTTTTAGACAGGAGAAATGTTATTTCTTAATTATTTCTTAACATTTCTAGATGCTTTTAAAAATCAGCAAATAGTGAGCAAAGTGAGATTTTGTGTTCTCTATGTTTTTCAGTTAATTGTAAGATGGTAAAGAGGTGGTCTACTGTGATTATTAATCCTGATTTTTGTTCTTACAAGTTCGTGATCTCACTGTAAACAGATAGCTGATCCAGAAATCATTTCTATATCAGTAATGAACTATTTTCAGTATTTTAAAATATGATTTTCATTTTTTGTAATATTGTCTGGTTCTTACCATGACTAATGCTTACTGGTTCTTTTATTTCCTGATCAGTCACCGATTATCTTTGACACATCCTCCCATGAGAACCATGGGAACATTTATCAAAGGACCCAAGCCTGGGGCCCACCAGAAAGGGCTTGGGTGTAGGCTCAGTACCATGGGTGGTGCCTCCTTCCAGCACATCTGGGGAATTCCCCTGATTAGCTCCGTTACAATTAAATTTGTAACCAACATACAATAAACAGAACAGAATCTTAAGGCCAAACTTCTCAAAGTTGATATGGTGAAAATGTGGTGTACTATAGAGACTCTTCTCTAAAACCTTTCATACTTTTTTATTATATCTTCAAGGAAATCTTCAATATATTCTCAGGTCATTCTCATAAAGATATTATGGAAGTAAAATAGGAGTCCATACTTGCTTATGTCTTTTAGTTGCCTTTATGACATTTTGAAAACTGAGGAATACTGCCACTGATGATTTTTTTTTTCTGTTGTATTGGAATTTTCCCCTCTTGAAGGTATTTGAAAAAGTGATCCTGGAGTGTCTTTAAAATTTTGCTGCATTAAACTGAATTCCATGTGACTATAATGATCAAAATTAGCCTTGGAAAAGAATTGAGAAAACTACCTCCCTCTCTTCATCAGAGTGATGGCGGAATTCTGGGTATGGAATATGCTACATTCTGCCCAATATGATTGGTAATTTGGATGTTTTTGCTGAACTGCCTCCTTTTGTTACAAGGCAAGGATTGCTTGGTAGGAGAAAGGGGAAAGATACATCTGCAAATGAATGTGATATAAAAACAAAAAACTATCCACTAAAAAGTAAGTTTCTTTGAACATGAATTTCCTATGTATCTATTTGGTCAGATCCAGCCAGTCTGGACTTGTTTTCTGGAGAGACATTTTCATTTCTTCAAATAGTAAATGTATCAGGTAGTGGATTGTTAGAGTCCACATGTGGTAATTCTGCTATGGATTGCTATGGAAACTACAAATCTGTTCTGTTTCTTGTTTCTTTGCTATCACTGACAAAAGTACCACCTCCATTCTCAAGAACTCTGAAATCTCTTTCTCCAACCATAACCTATTGGCTTTTCACCTCTTTCTCTGCTTTCCTTTACAAAACCCTACTCTTCATCTGTATCATGACCTCTAATCCCTTGACTGCTAAATTCTCTCCCAAGCCATCTCCCCTGCACCAGCCACCCTCTCTTCTTTTCCCCATCTTGACCCCTTAGTGAACCAATTCAACTCTATGATGTCCTTTTCTCTTGAATCTCTACATACCTTATCATATCACCAATTTTGCTGTTCAGTTGTTTCAGTCATGTCTGACTCTGTGTGATCCTGTTTGGGATTTTCTTGGAAAAAATACTGGGGTGATTTGCCATTTCCTTCTCCAGCTCATTTTGCAGATGAAGAACTGAGACAAACAGGGTTAAGTGACTTGCCCAGGGTCACATAGCTAGTAAGTGTCTGAGGTCATATTTGAATTCAGGTCCTTTTGACTCCGGGGCTCTCTATCTGCTGTGCCACCTAGATGCCCCTATATCAGCAATTACACATAGCCCAACCTCAGCATTGGCTCATTCGCACTATTCACCACCTTTACTCCTATACATGTACTACTGGACAAAGGTGGAGAAAATCATGCAACCATTCAAACTGAGTCCACTACTATCTTATGTTACACAACCTCATTTGGGCCCTCATCACTTCTAGGCAATCATACTATGCCTCCCTTCTCAACTCACTATCCTGCTTTGCATAGAGGCTTTGCTAAACCTTTTCTTCCCTCCCCAACCTCTCAGGGCTCCCCAACCCACTCCTGCACTCTCTTAGCTAAGAACCTTGCCTCACATTAAAAATATATATTTTTATTTATTCATTAAATATTTCCCAATTACATGTAAACTTTAAAAAAAATAATCATTTTAAAAAAAATTTGAGTTCCAAATTCTCTGCCTCCCTCCTGCCTCTCCCATCCTCCTTGAGGAAGCAAGCGGATTGATTTTGATTATGCATGGGAGGTCATGCAAAACATATTTCCATGTGAGCCATGTTGCAAAAGAAAACACAAACAAAATATAACAATAAAAATAAAGAACATTTTAAAAAGTATGTTTCAATCTGCATTCAGAGTTTACCAGTTCTCTCTCTGGAGGTTGATAACATTTTTCATCTTTCGTTCTTTGGAATTATCTTGAATCATTGTCTTGATCAGAGTAACTATGTCTTTCACAATTGATAATCCTTACAACATTGCTATTACTGTGTTCTCCTGGTTCTGCTCACTTTACTTTGCATAAATTCATATAAATCTACCCAGGGTTTTCTGAAAGCATCCTGCTTGTCATTTCTTATAGCACAATAATGTTCTATCACACTCACATACCGCAACTTGTTCAGCCATTCCTCAATTGATGGGTATCCCCTCAATTTCCAATTCTTAGCTACCACAAAAAGAGCTGCTATAAATATTTTTGTACAGATGGATCCTTTCTCCCTTTTTTTTTTTGGAGGGGGGGAAGGCAAGGCAATTGGGGTTAAGTGACTTGCCCAAGGTCACACAGCTAGTAAATGTGTCAAGTGTCTGAGGCTGGATTTGAACTCAGGTCCTCCTGACTCCAGGTCTGGTGCTCTACTCACTGTGCCACCTAGCCACCCCATTTTCCCTTTTCTTTGATAACTTTGGGATACAGACCTAGTAGTGCTATTGCTGAATCAAAGGGTATAAATCATTCCAAATTGCTCTCCAAAATTTTTGGATCAGTTCACAACTCCACAACAGTGCATTGGTGACCCAATTTTCTCACACCCCTCCAACATTTGTCATTTTCCTTTTCTGTCAGATTCCCCAATCTGAGTGGTGTGAGGTGGTACCTCAGAACTGCTTTAATTTGCATTCTCTGATCAACAATAATTTAAAGCATTTTTCATATGATTATAGATAGCTTTGATTTCTTTGTCTGAAAATTGCCTGTTCATATACTTTGAGAGGAATGACTTGTATTCTTATAAATTTGAATCAGTTCTCTATATATTTAAGAAATGAGGGTTTTATCAGAGAAACTTGCTGAGAACATTCCCCACCCCCCATTTTACTGCTCTTCTTTCTAATCTTGGCTTCATTGGTTTTATTTGTGCAAAATCTTAAATTTAATGTAATAAAAGATATCTATTTTACATCCCATAATGCTCTCCGTCTCTAATGAGGTCATAGGTTCTTCCCATATCCATAGATCTGACACATACATATGCTCCCCAAATTTGCTTATGGTATCATTCATTATGTCTAAATCATATACCCATTTTAACCTTATTTTGATATACAGTATGAGATGTTGGTCTATACCTAGTTTTTGTCCAACTGTTTTCCAGTTTTTGGAAGCAGCTTTTGTCAAATAGCAAGTTCTTGCCCCAATAGCTTGAATCTTTGAGTTTATAAAACACTAACTAGATTACTATGGTCATTTACTACTATGTATTGTGTACCTAATCTATTCCACTGGTCCACCGCTCTGTTCCTTAGCCAGTATCCAATTGTTTTGATAATCACTGCTTTGTAATATAGTTTGACACCTGGTATGGCTAGGCCACCTGCCTTAACATTTTTTTCCATTCATTCCCTTGATATTTGGGACCTTTTGTTCCTCCAGACGAATTTTGTTTTTTCTAGTTCTGTAAAATAATGTTTTGGTCGTTTGATTAGTATGACACTGAATAAGTAAATTAATTTATGTAGACTTATAGGGCAGCTAGGTGGCATAGTGGATAGAGTGCGGAGCCTGGAGTCAGGAAGACTGGTCTTCAAAATTCGAATCTGGCCCCAGACACTTACTAACTGTGTGACTCTGGGCAAGTCACTTAAATCTATTTGTCTCAGTTTCTTCATCTGTAAAATGAGCTAGAGAAGGAAATGGCAAACCATTCCAGTATATCTGCCAACCCCCAAATGGGGTCAATAAGAGTCAGACATAACGAAAAACAACTGAACAAAGAATAATCATTTTTATTATCTTGGCTCAGCTTACCTACAAGCCATTACTATTCCTCCAATTGTTAGATCTGTCTTTACTTGTGTGAAAAGTGTTTTGTAGTTGTGTTCATATAATCCCTGGGTTTGTCTTGGCAGATAGACTTCTAAGTACCTTATTTTATCTGTAGTGATTTTAAAAGGAATTTCTCTTTCTATCTCTTCCTCTGGGTTTTGTTGGTAATATACAGAAATGCTGGTGATTTATGTGGGTTTATTTTATATCCTGCAACTTTACTGAAGTTGTTAATTGTTTCAACTAGTTTTTTAGTTGATTCTCTAGAGTTCTCTAAGTATATCATCATGTCATCGGCACAGAGTGATAGTTTTGTTTTCTCATTGCCTGTTTTTATTCCTTTAATTTTGTTTTCTTCTCTTATTGGTATAGCAAGGATTTCCAGTATGCTATTGAATAATAGTGGTGATAAAAGACATCCTTGCTTCACTCTTGTTCTCATTGGGAAGGCATCAAGATTATTTTTATTACAGATAATGCATACTAAAACACAGAAAGAAAATTATAGACCAATTTCATTAATGAATATGGATGCAAAAAGACTAAAATAGTATATTACAAAAATTATGCATAATGGCCAAATGGGATTCATACTAGGAATGCAGGGATGGTTTTACATAAGGAAACATATTAACATAATTGATTATATAAATAATAAAAGTAAAAAAATCATATGATTATATCGATAGATTCAGAAAAGGCATTTGATAAAGTACAACACTCATTTCTATTAAAAACACTTGAAAGTTTAGTAAATGGACTTTTCCTTAAATTGATAAGGAACATTTACCTAAAACCATAAGCAAGCATTATTTGTAATGGGGAGAAGCTAGAAGCCTTCCCAATAAAATCAGGTGTGGGGGTGGAACCAAGATGGAGGGTGGAAAGCAGGGACTGGCCTAAAGCTTTCCCCCAGGACCCTCCAAACACCTATAAAAATGGCTCTGAACAAATTCTAGAACTGCATAACCCATGAAATAACAGAGGGAAGTAGGGCTCCAGCCCAGGACAGCCTGGATGATCACTGGGTAAGGTCTATCACATGGAGCTGGGAGTGGAACAGAGCAGAGCCCAGCGTGGACTGCACCCGGACCAACCAGACCTGGAGCTGGGCAGAACAGGCCCTAGCACCTTGAATCAGTGAGCTGTGGCAGTTACCAGACTTCTCAACCCATAAACACCAAGACAACAGAGAAGATTAGTGGGAAAAAGCTGCGGGGACAGAGTGAAAGGAGTTTGCAGTTCGGCCACCACCCTGTGGGCAGCAGAGGTGGTGCAGCTCTGAGGACAGAACCACAGTTGTAGTTGCTTCTGGCCCTAGGCCCACCTGGTGGGAGGAATTAAGTGGCAGATCAGAGTGGGAGTGCAGAGCCTGCTCAGATCTGAGTTGTGGTCCAGGTTGGTGGTCCTTGGGGGAGAAGGAGTATTTGTGTGGCAGAGTTTGCTGTGTAGAAACAGCTCTGAAAACAACAGTGCAGCCCCTCAAGCTTGGAACAAAGTACTCTCTACTCTACAAGCAGTCATACCCTGATGAAAAACTCAAGGTTCAAGTAGTTGGCTATAAAACAGAACCAAAGGAATGAAAAAATGGAAGACTGTGAAATATCTCATTGGAAAAATCACTGACCTGGAGAATAGATCCAGAAGAGATAATTTAAAAATTATTGGACTGCCTGAAAGCCATGATCAAGAAAAGAGCCTAGATATCATCTTTCAAGAAATTATCAAGGAGAATTGCCCTGATATTCTAGAGCCAGAGGGTAAAATAGAAATTGAAAGAATCCCCTGATCACCTCCTGATAAAGATCTCAAAAAGAAAACTCCTAGGAATATTGTTGCCAAATTCCAGAGCTCCCAGATTAAAGAGAAAACATTGCAAGCAGCCAGAAAGAAACAATTTGAGTATTGCGGAAACACAATCAGAATAATACAAGATCTAGCAGCTTCTACATTAAGGGATCAAAGGACTTGGAATACAATATTCCGGAGGTCAATGGAGCTAGGATTAAAACCAAGAATCACCTACCCAGCAAAACTGAGTATCATGCTCCAAGGCAAAATATGGATTTTCAATAAAATAGAGGACTTTCAAGCTTTCTCAGTGAATAGACCAGAGCTGAATAGAAAATTTGACTTTCAAACACAAGAATCAAGAGAAGCATGAAAAGGTAAACAAGAAAGAGAAATCATAAGGGACTTACTAAAGTTGAACTGTTTCTACATGGAATTTCCTACATGGCAAGATGATGTGTATGATTCATGAGACCTCAGTATTAGGGTAGCTGAAGGGAATATATATATATATATATATATATATATATATATATATATATATATATATATATATATATATATATATATATATATATATATATATATATATATATATATATATATATATATATATATATATATATATATATATATATATATATATATATATATATATATATATATATATAGACAGAGGGCACAGGGTGGGTTGAATATGAAGGGATGATATCTAAAAAAATAAAATCAAATGAAGGGATGAGAGAGGAATATACTGAGAGAGGGAGAAAGGGAGAGATAGAATGGGGTAAATTATCTCACAGAAAAGTGGCAAGAAAAAGCAGTTCTGTAGGAAAGGAAGAGGTGGGGCAGGTGAGGGGGAGTGAGTGAATCTTGCTCCCATTGGATTTGACCTGAGGAGGGAATAACATACACACTCTTGGGTATCTTACCCCACAGGAAAGAAGAAGGAAGAAGATAAAAAAGGGGGGATGATAGAAGGGAGGATTGGGGAGGAGGTAATCAAAAGCAAACACTTTTGAAAAGGGACAGCAAGGGAGATAATTGAATAAAAAGGGATAGGATAGGAAGGAGCAAAATATAGTTAGTCTTTCACAGCATGAGTATTGTGGAAGGGTTTTGCATAATGACACACATGTGGCCTATGTTGAATTGCTTGCCTTCTTAGGGAGGGTGGGTGGGGAGGGAAGAGGGGAGAGAATTTGGAACTCAAAGTTTTAAAAGCAGAAGTTCAAAAAAAAAGTTTTTGCATGCAACTAGGAAATAAGATATACAGGCAATGGGGCATAGAAACCTATCTTGCCCTACAAGAAAGTAAGGGAAAAGGGGATGGGGGGGGGGAGTGGGGTGATAGAAGGGAGGGCTGACTGGAGAATGGGGCAATCAGAATATATGTCATCTTGGAGTGGGGGGGGAGGGTAGAAATGGGGAGAAAATTTGTAATTCAAACTCTTATGAAAATCAATGCTGAAAACTAAAAATATTAAATAAATAAATTTTTAAAAAAGAAAAAAATCAGGTGTGAAACACAGATGCTCACTATCACCAATATTATTCAATATTATATTGGAAATCCTAGCAACAGTAATAAGAGAAGAAACAGAAATCAGTAATAAAAGAAGAAAAAGAAATAGAAGGAATAAGAGTAGGGAACAAAGTAATAAAAACTATCTTTTTGCAGATGATATAATACTATACTTGGAAAATTTTAAAGACTTAACTAAAAATTAATGAAATAGTTAATAATTTCATTAAAGTATCAGGAGATAAAGTAAACCCACATAAATCATCAGTGTTCCTATATATTACCAACTAGACCTCACAGAAAGAGATAGCTAGAGATACTCCATTTAAAATAACTCTAGATAGTATAAAATACCTGGGAGCATGCATGCTAAAACAAACCCAGGGACTATATGAACAAAATAATTTTACAAAAAACTTTGTATACAAATAAAATCAGATTTAAATAAATGGAGAAATATTAATTGTACATGGATAGGTGGGGCCAATATAATAAAAATGACATTTTTACCAAAATTATTCTATGTGTTCAATGCCATCCCAATCAAATTATCAAAAATTGTTTTACTAGGCTAGAAAAAATAATAACAAATTCATTCGGAAGAACAAATGTTCAAGAATATCAAAGGAACTAGTGCAGAAAAAAGGTAGAGAAAGGAGGTTTAGTAATACCAAATCTTAAACTATATTATAAGGCAGTAATTATCAAAACTATCAGGTACTGGCTCAGAAATAAAAAGGTAGATCAGTAGGACAAAGTAGTCATATGTAGTAGCAATTTAGATTTGAAGATCTTTCCCACCCATTAATAGGCCATGTGATCTGCTTACGTCACAGGAAGCCTAAGTTACATGTGGTGGGAGGAGCTTCCTGACAGGAAAAGGAAGTTATGTCACAGGAAATGCTGAGAAACAGATTGAGAGAGAGAGAGAGAGAGAAAGAGAGCAGCTATGGATGCTAATGGCCACTAATGGCTGCCCTCGTGATGGTTAGAACTGAACAGGATGACTTAGCTGTATTGTGAGTTTGTTTTGGGGAAGACTCCAGAAGGGGGTCAGACAGGTTTTGGGATGGCGAGGCTCCAGGTTGTTATATTGTGGGTGGAATGTTTTACTGTTGTGATAGACCAGATAAATGGCTTGTGGGATATGGTTCTCCAGTGCCTGAATAAATGGTTTACTTCTACCTTCTTTATGGAGAGTCTCATATACTTTGCAATACAGAACTACATAGGCATTTTGACAATTATCATCTACATTGTTATTATTGCCTTACTGTTACAACATACACTTTATAGCAGCAAAAGAATATAGTAACTTAATGTCTGACAAGTGTGAAGATTTAAGTTTTCAGGACAAGAATTTATGATTTGGTAAAAATTGTTGGGAAAACTGGAAAGCAGTTTGGCAGAAATTGGGCATTGACCAATATCTTACACCATTTACCAAGATAAGGTCAAAATGGACACGTGACCTAGACATAAAGAGATATATTATAAGAAAATTTGAAGAACATGGAGCATATTACTTATCAGGCTTATAGACAGGTGAACAATTTATGAACAAAGAAGGGATAGAGAGCGTTGTGAGATGTAAAATGAGTAATTTTGATTAAATTAAATTAAAAAGTTTTTTGTATGGATAAAACCAATGTAGCCAAGATCAGAAGGAAAGCAGAAAACTGAGGGAAATTTTTTTTATAGGCAGTTCTTCCGATAAAGGTCTCATATATCAAATATATAAAGAACTTTGTCAAATCTATAAGAATACAAGTCATTCCCCAATTGATAAATGGTAAAAAGATATGAACAGGTAATTTTCTGATGAAGAAATCAAAACAATTTATGTTCATATGAAAAAATGATGGAAATCATTATTGACTAGAGAAAGCAAATTAAATCAACCTTGAGATATCATTTTATACCTATCAGATTGGCTAAAGTGATAGAAAGAGAAAGTGACAAATGTTAGAGGGGCTGGGGAAAAATTGGGACCTTAATTCATTGTTGGTGGATCTGTGAGCTGATCCAACCATTTTGGAGAGTGATCTAGAATTATTAAACTGCCTATAACCTTTGACACAGCAACACAATCGTCAAGTCTGTTTCCCAAGATAATTAGGGAACAAGGAAAAGAACCTATATGTTCTAAAATATTTATAGCAGCTCTCTTTGTGGTGGCTAAGAACTTGAAACTGTGGGGATGCCCATCAGTTGGGGAATGGCTAAACAAATTGCGCTATATGTTCATGATGGAATTTCACTCTGCTATAAGAAATTATGAGCTTGATGATTTCAGAAAAACATGGATAGACTTGCATGAAATAATGAAGAGTGAAATGAGCAGAACCAAAAGAACATTGCACACAGTAACAGCAATATTGTTGGTTGTTTGTTTGTTTTTTTTTTTACAGAAAACATTGTTCTTCTATTTATTATCATTTTCCAACATTTCATGACTGACTTGAAAACTTTGGTTTTCAATAATAATGGATTATATGTATTCAGTACTTTAATATTTACAATATACTCTCCTCATATCATTCATGCAAGATAGGTCATAAATTCTCATTTGAAATTAAGGTATGTAACTTAGTAAGGGTTACACAGCTGATAAGAAACTAAGGTATGATTTGAACCTAGGTCTCTTTGACGATCAATCCAAAGTTTTTTGACCTATACCAAACCAACTTGCCATGAAAGCTGCTGGCAGCTAATCAAACTAATCCTTTACTTCCTTAGGATAGACCAAACAATCATAGCATAACAGTTGTAACCTTTGCTTTTTTTTTTTTCATTGCATCCTTTTCCTGTTGGGTACTTTGGAACTGCTGGTTCACTCTCAAAGAGGTAGTTTTTGCTATTTCTGGTTGTAGCTATTCCAAAAGCCTGAGGGTTTTGGAAAGCTTGTCTATAGTTATTCAAGGCTTTACTATATTACATTTCTTTTGATATTCAGATGGGAGTAATATTGTTTTAAGAACAACTTTGAGTGACCAAGTCATTCTATTATAAATACCCAAATTAATTGCAAAGGTCCTATGAAGGAAGAAGCTGTTTACATACAGAGAAAGAACTGCTATCTATATCTACATCTACATCTATATCTATATCTATCCATACACACACATATATTTGTGTCTAATAGTAGCCATCTCTGGTGCAGGGGTAAGGAGGGGAAAAAAAAGTTACACGTTAACTTTGTTGTATATTGAAAAAGAACAGCAAGTTGTACATAACAGATCTGCAGTTTCAGATGCAATCCTTTTTTTTTCCTATTCCCCTTTGTTATGGAAATGTTTGTTTTATTTCTTAAGTTCAAAATAAAAAAATAATAAAAAATTTTTAAAAAGAGATAATGCTTTCTCTTGGTTTTAGATAGATACTACGTATTTTAAGAAAGGCCCCATTTATTCCTATGCTTTCTAGTATTTTTAATAGGAATGGGTTATTATATTTTGTCAAAGGCTTTTTCTGCATCTATTGATATAATCATGTGATTTTTGTTGTTGTTGTTGATATAGTCAATTATGCTGATAGACTTCTTAATATTGAACCAGTCCTCCATTCCTGGCATAAATCCCACCCAGATATAATGTATTATCTTTGTGATACATTGCCATAATCTCCTTGTTAGTATTTTATTTAAAAATTTTGCATTGATATTCACTAAGGAAATTGGTTTATAGTTTTCTTTCTCTGTTTTTGCTCTCCCTGCTTTAGGTATCAAAACCACATTTATGTCAAAAAAGGAATTTGGTAGGACTTCTTCTTTACCTATTTTTTCAAATAGCTTATGTAGTATTGCAATTAATTATTCCTCAAATGTTTGGTAGAATTCACTTGTAAATCCATCTGGTCCTGGGGATTTTTTCTTAGAGAGCTCATTAATGGCTTGTTCAATTTCTTTTTCTAATACAAGATTATTTAACTATTCTGTTTCCTCTTCTGTTAATTTGGGCAGTTCATATTTTTGTACATATTCATCCATTTCACTTAGATTGTCAGATTTATTGACATATAATTCAGCAAAATAACTCCAAATAATTGCTTTAATTTCATCTTCATTGTTGGTGCATTCACCCTTTTCATTTTTGATATTAATAATTTGGTTTTCTTCTTTCTTTTTAAAATCAAATCAACCAATGGTTTATGTATTTTATTGTTCTTTTAAAAATAAAACCAACTCCTAGTTTATTTATTAGTTCAATGGGTTGCTGTTTTGTTTTGTTTTTTACTTTTAATTTCATTAATCTCTCTTTTAATTTTCAAGATTTCCAATTTGGTGTTTAGTTGGTGATTTTAAAATTTTTTTTTCTAGTTTTCTTAGTTACATGCCAAATTCATTAATCCGCTCTTTTTCTTTTTTATTGATGTAAGCATTTAGAGATATAATTTTTCCCCTAAGTACTACTTTGGCTGCATCCCACAGATTTTGGAATGTTGTCTCATTGTTGTCATTCTCTTGAATGAAATCATTGATTGTTTCCTTAATTTGTTCTTTGACCCACTCATTCTTTAGGATTAGATTATCTAGTTTCCAATTAGCTTTTAATCTATGCTTCCATGGCTATTTATTAAATGTAATTTTTACTGTATTATGGTCTAAAAAGGGCGCATTTAATATTTCTGCTTTTCTGCATTTGGTTGTGAAGTTTTTGTGCCCTATTACAGCCTTCTCCCCCATGCCACAGATCTCTCTTTCAGACTGCCTGAGATGTCTTGGGCTAGAAGAATGTCTCACTTTTGGCTCTGACACCCAAAATTTTATTTGAGTCACTTTTTAAAAGTTGTTTGGAGGGGAATATTGCAGGTTCTTAAATGAGTGCTTCAGTTCTCTGCCATCTTGGCTCTGGCCCTAGAAGTCCTCCCTACCTCATATTTTACAGAAAAAATTGAGACCTTCTCTTCTCCTGTTTTCCTCATCTCCTAACATTCAGATACCTGTCTCACAAGAAAAAGTACACCTTACCAAGGTTAACTCCTTTACCTGCTTAAATGATCCCATACCATCCCATCTTCTCCAACAGATTGTCCCCTCTGTCATCTCCAGTCTATCGCTTATTTTCTATTTGTCCCTATCCACTGGCTCCTTCTCTACTGTCTGCAAACATGCTAATGTCTCCCCATCCAGAAAACCAACAATAACATGATCCCTCCATCCCTGCTATAATCCCATATCTCTTCTGCCCTTTGTTGCCAAACTCCTCTGAGAGGCTGCCTCCACTTTCTCTCCTCTTACTTTCTTCCTAATCCTTTACAATCTGGCTGCCAACTTCATCATTCCACTGAAGATGCTCTCTCCAAAGTTACTGATGATCTATTAGTTGCCAAATCCAGTGGTCTTTTCTCTATTTTCATTCTCCTTCACCTCTCTGCAGCCTTTGACACTGTTGATCACTCTTTCCTCCTTGACACTGTCTTCTCTCTAGGGGGTGGTGGTGGTGGTCTCTCCTGGTTCTCCTCCTACCTCTCTGACCACATCTTCTCTGTCTCCTTTGTTGATCTTCCATCAGATCATGCCTGAGGTGTTCTCCCTCCATACTACTTCATTTGGTGAACACATCAGCTACCATGGATTTAATTGCCAACTCTATGTTGATGACTCTTAAATCTTTCTTTCCTGCCCCAATGTCTCTGCTGTCTTCTAATCCTCCCACCTCCAACTGCCTTCTAGTCATCTCTAACTGGATGTATAGTAGACATCTTAAATCCAACACATCTAAAACCAAACTCATTATCTTTCCCCCTTGCATTGGTAAACAAAATGGGCTCCTTAGCACTTAGTTCAACAAGCGCCCTTGAAGAGTTTGGCTCTTGTTTGCTTTGAGTAATTCAGTGTATTTCATTGAGTCTTACTAAGTTCTAAGTCCCAGGCTCTAACCCCTATTAGGTGTTAACCTAACCTACGTGGGTGTGGATTGGTAACTAAGGTGGGGCCCAAGGTGGGGCTAACTCAGGGGAGGGCCTAGTTTTACACATGAGTTTGAATGATAGGTTTGGGACCTCAGAGGCTCTTACACCATGTGGGTTTAAGTTGCCTCTTTGTGATGATTCTAGGTCACGTGGTGAGTCGCATGTGTGACTCACCCCTGATGCTGAAAAAGATATAAAACCAGGGGGTTGGCCTTCTCTTCTTTGGAGCTCTTACCTACAGCAGTGGTGGCACGAGTGACTCTGGGCCAGCCCTTGTTCCGAGCTCCTGGGCTGAACCTAGATGTTGGTAACTATGAATCTGTATTTGGTCCGTCTGTTGATGTTTATAATTTGTTTGTAATTTGCTCTGAAGTTCAGGGTGCTGGCTTTTCCCCTGAACTAAGTGAATGATATTTGTATGCTGAATTAAAGTAAGCTTGTCAACCCCTTTTACCTTGCTTTCCTTATTAAAGCAGATCAAAAGAACCTGTGCTTTTGCAGCGTGTTGGCAGCTTTCTGGGTGCTGGTTGTAGGTGGATCTTACACCCCCACAGAAGCTGCTAGCCAGATTGTTGAAACACCCTTAAACCCTCCTACCCTCCTACCTTCCCAATTACCTTACCTGCTATTCCCTATTGCCGTCTTCCCAGTCCCTCAGGCTCTCAGCTTAGGAGTCATCCTGGATTCTCCGCTATCTCTCACTCTCTCATATCCAAGCTGTTGCCAAGACCTGTTGATTTCACTCTTGTAACATTTCTCCAATATGTGCCCTTCTCTCCTCTGACACTGTCACCTCTCTGGTGCAGACTTTCATCACCTCACACCTGGACTATTGCAATAGCCTTCTGGGGAGTCTGCCTGGCTCAAATCTCTCTTCACTCCAATCTATCCTTCATTCAGCCATTAAAGTGATTTTCCTGAAGTGCAAGTCCAACTATGTCACAGCCCCCTCAATATAGCACAGCTCCCTATTACCTCCAGGATCAAATATAAAAAGCTTGTTTGACTTTTAAAACCCTTCATACCCTACCCCCCTCCTATCTTTCCAATATTTTTATGCCTTACTCTTATACTTTGGTAGCTGAGTTGTGTGGTGGATATACTGCTAGGTCTAGTCTCTGGAAAACCTGAGTTCAGATCCCACCCCATACACTTACTAATTGTGTGACCCTGGAAAAGTCACTTAACCTTTGTTTGCCTCTGTTTCATCACTTACAAAGTGGGGATAATGATAGTACCTGTCTCCCAGGGTTGTTGTGAGGATCAAATAAGATAATAATTATAATGTGCTTAGCACAGTGCCAGGCACATGGCGAGTGCTATAATCATTATATTTATTACTCCCCAATATGTCCTCTTTAATCCAGTGACAGTGGCCGCCTTGCTATTCCAGAAACAAGACTTTCGTCTCTCAGATCCGGGAATTCTCTCTGCCTCTCCCCATCCCCCACCCCTCCCCTACCCCTCCATGCCTGGAATGTTCTTTCTCCTCAGCTTTGCCTACTGACTTCCCTGATTTCCTTAAATCCCAACTAAAACCTGACGTTTTACAGAAAGCCTTTCCCAGTCCCTCTTAATTCTAGTACCTTCCCTATATAGCTTGCTTTGTATATATTGTTTGTTTATTGTCTTTCCTATTAGATTGTAATCTCCTTGAGAGCAGATACTGTCTTTTTGCCAGTGCCTGGCACCTGGTAGACACTTATGTTTATTGATAAATATGCTCCTTTTAATGTCTGTAATGTTGCCATATAGCTATGTAAAACCCTACATAAGTATTTATCTCTCTTTATTCTACTGAGCCACCTGGCAGTGGTCCATCCACTGATGCTCATTAAACTTTTTTTCTTCTAGCCTTTCCTTTTGATTTGTTGACCTCCACTTAGATGAGCCTAAGTCAGAGGAATTAGTCTCCAGGAGGATCTTAGGTCCTCTGGGTTAAGGAATTCCCTAGCATCATGTCACCCTATAAACTTAGTAGCTCCCTGTTACCTCCAAAATCAAATTTAAAGTTTTATTTTGTTATTTTAAGCCCTTTACAACCCGACCCTTTTCTACCTTTCCATTATTACAACTAACACCCCTCAGTTTACTATGTGATTGAGTGATACTAGCCAGCTGGTTATTTTGCATGAGGTACTCTGTCTCCAGACTCTGGGCATTTTCACTGCCTATCTTCTATATCTGGAATGTTCTCTCTCCTTACCTCTCCTCCTGGCTTCCTGTAAGAGTCAGCTCAGATCCCTATTTCTGATGGAGGATTTTCCTAGCCCACCTCTAGTAGAAGCTCTGTAAGTGCTTGAGGATGACGGTCCAGAATAATAACCAAAGGAATATAATAAACTACTCTTGTTAATCCAACAATTGCAAAACATTGGGGAAGGGAATCTTTATTCACCAAAAAACTGTTGAGAAAATCAGTTAGCAGAATGGTGAAACAAGGCAATAAATGGTTATCTCAAGCCACATGCCTCAGCAAATTCAAAGTAGATCTGGGAGCTACATGTAAAAAGACATGATAAAAATGTGACAAAGAATTGTCCTGGAGTCTGTAGACTAGGTACTGCCAATAACCAGGCAGCTAAACAGAGAGAGGTTTAACTGCATCTTATTCACTTGGTGAGATCCATTCCCCCGGAAGTCAACAGCCATGTGTCTGTTGTAGAAAATTAATATTTATGTTGAGCATTGAGGAAGGGGAGGTAACATGTGTCTGTTATAATTTGACTAGTGTAATTTCTACCATTCTACCATTCACAGCTACCTGAGGATGTTTGTCGTTAGTTACAAAGGAAGGAATGTGTCCTTATTAGCATAGCCATTCCCATTGATCAAAGGGAACCATATAGTCCTTGTCAGATAAGATAAAGAGTAGGGGCTGGCTTCCTGGACTTCCTACCAAAGTCCTCCTTTGCAATCATAAAACAATTGGAGGCAGAAGGGAAATACTGGAACAGACTAGCCTGATGCAAACTGATTCTGCAGTATGCAACTTTTAGAGCAAAATGGCAAATACAGCACAAAATGGAGTTATGTCAGCTCTTAACAGACCACTCAGCTCTTTATCTCTTTTATCAAAAGACTAGAAAAGATATATATATTATATATAATATATATATATATATACAAAATACATGTACATGTATATGTATGTATGTATTGCCATTCCCAAGAGAAGGAAAATTTTAATCCTTTGAACAAATAGAACAAATATTGGAGGAAAAAGAATAAGATTTTATTGTTTAAAAATATTTTTATACAACTATTGGTAGACTGAGTTTTTCATAAGTAAAAATATTCTCCCACAGCTACTGGGCTCAGCTGCTAACGGATATTCATAATGAAGGTAGGAATGTGGGGAGGTGGTTGAAGAATACTGAACGTTTCCTTGGTTTGCCTTTTTTGCTGGTTTAAATTCATTTGAACCTAACCCAGAGAGGATTTGGGAAAGTAACTAAGAGTATTTAATCCTAGACTAGGTAAAGAAAACTAATCTGTAAGGAGGCTTTGATTTTTTGTCAGATCTAAGGATTAAAAAGTAAGGACTTAATCTTAGCCTTGGGGCCACTCTGCTTGCCTTTTATTATCAGATTGCCCCAGTCCTCCATCCCAGGAATTCTGTGCCCCACTTCTCTCTATCAAAGTGAAAGCCTTGCTCTCCATCCCCCACTCCCTGCTCCCTTACTCCCCACCCCCTCAACCCAGTCAACCCATTATATCCCACTCTAGACTGACCCACCCCTTCCACTGTGCTTCTCTTGAATTCCTCCTTTATGGATAACAGACATGTTTTCTTCTTAAACCTTTTCGCTTCCCTTCCCATCACAGATTTCCAGTTGGAAGGGAGCTCCCTGATTCTTTCGTAGTATAAATTCTCCAGGGAATTACAAAATAATCCATATTGTCTGTCAGATGAGAAAGTATCTAGTATCAGAGAAAGAAACATATGGGTGGTTGAGAATTCCTTGCTCAGTGGTACTGGAATAGCTATTTCTTAACACAGTCACATCAATACAGGGGGTTGTTGTCCCTCTAGAGAAGTTATTAAAGAAGTATCAAAGGACCTCTGAAGTTTGTTTGAAATGGATGCTAACGTTCACGTCTGGTGATTCGTATGGGTACGAGTGATGCTATTTGATGCTCATTGAAGGCAAGGGATGCAGAAAAGAAAAGAAAAATCAATTAGGGAAGCTAATGTCTGGCTAAGCTTGTCCCTGTAACTATTATCTCCTCCTCACCCTTTAATTTTCAATCTCTCCTTATTTATTAGCTTCTTTGTTGCCTACAAACATTCCCAAGTCTCTCTTTTAAAAAAAATGTCTTGACTTAACCTTTCCATGTCAGGCTATTCATTCTGTATCTTGCTGCCTTTTCCAGTGAAATTCCTAGAAAAAGTTTTCTACACTCATCACCTTTCCTTCCTCTCTCATTTACTTCTCTCCCCCTTTTCAATGTCTTCTTTCCTCATCACTCAACTGAAATCAGTTTCTCCATTATTACCACCGATCTCTTCATTACCAAACTTGATAGCCTCTTCTCATTACTCATTCTTCTTGATGGTTCTAGAGCATTTGATACTGCTGACCACTCCCTTCATCTCCCCTCTCCTTCCTAGGTTTTTGTGACACTGTTTTCTTTTGGTTCTCTTCCAATCTTTTGGGTTACTCTTTTCCAATCTCCTTTGTTAGACCATAGATCATATCCCACCCCTGATGTGTGGATTTCCTTTGGGTCTTCTTCTCTTCCTATACTCTCTTGGTGACCTCATAAGCTGTTAAGGGGTCATCTATATATCTCTCATTAATCATTTCCAACTAGATGTTCTATAGGCATTTTAAACCAAATTTGTCCAGAAAAAAACACCTTTTCTTTCTCCCCTAAATTGCCCATTCTTGTTAACTTGCTCAATTCCATTGAGGGCCCCATCATTCTTAGTTACTCAAGTCCACAACCTTGGAGTCATCCTTAACTTTTCCCTCTCATTCATTCCACAAATTAGTTTACAGGTCTTATCCTTTCTAACTCTATCATCTCTAGCACCTTTACTTCTCTTTACTCATATGTCCGCCATCCTTATTCAGGCTCTCCTCAGCTCTCACTTGGACAATTGCCTCACAATTGGTCTTCTTGCCTCCAATTTCTCCCCTCTCCACTCTATCCTCCGTTCAGTTGCCAAACTGGTATTAGTAAAGCACAAAGTGACCACATCTCTCTACTCCTCAAGAAGCTCCAGTGTCTCCCTCTTGTCTCTAGGATAGAACACAAACTCCTCTTTTGGGCATTTAAAACTTTTTGCAACATGGCTCCAACCTACCTCTCCAAGCTTATTGTAAATTCTTCTTCATAGACTCTAGGTTCCAGCCAAAGGGACCTACCTGCTTTTGTTAACATAAATCACATTATTTGCATAGGAAAGATAATAAAATTTATGGGAGCAGATGAAGATCAAGTGGTATAGTACAGAGGGAGAAGAGAAGGGAGCCCACAACAGAACCATGGTTAGTATGTGTCACTCAGGTGAAGATAAAGCAAGGGACACTGAAAAGGAGTGGTCAGGCAGGTAGGAGGAGAACCCCAAGAACCTACAAAAACCTACAGAGGAGAGAGGATCCTGGGAGGGGAGGGAAGTGAAGAGGAAGAGAGGGGCATTCACTTCCCAGATCAATTTTTTTTCCTCTTTTGCATCCCTTGCCTTTAATGAGCAGCAATGTGGAGAATACCACCTAGGCCTCTACAGGCTTTAATTTCTTACCCAAGACTTGTAATAGCTAGCAATATATTCGAAGTTCCATCTAATAGTATCACTCGTACCCATACAAATCACCAGACATGAGCATTAGGCATCCATTTTAAAGAAATTTCAGGGGCTCTCTGATACTTCTTAGATAGCTTCTCTAGAAGAACAACAACCCTTTGTATTGATGTGACTGGGTCAAGAAATAGCTACTCTAGTACCATTGATCAGGGAATCCCCAACCACCCACGTTTCCTTCTCTGATGCTCACTGGCTGCTTTCTCATCTGATAGACAATGTGGATCTATTTTGTAATTCCCTGGAGAATTTATGCAATGAGGGAATCAAGTAGCTTCCTTCCAAGGAAATCTGTGATCCATTTCTCATTGGGGTCAGGGGTCAATAGCTCAACTACATAAAAAAGATTAAAATTATTTAATTTGCCTTACTTTTTCTCATTTTAATTCTTTTTTAAAATTAATTTTTATTTTTCAGCTAACAAAATAGCAGACTGACTATTCAGACAGCTGGTTCAAGGATGATTCCCACATTAGTAACCTATCATTTCCTAATGCTATTTAGTGCTTTCCAGTTCCAGCACTTCTCAATTCTTTTCTTGAAGAAGGTATTCATGGCCAAGAGTGGTGGCCCATACCTGTAGATGCTGCTGCTGGGGAGGCTGCAGCTGGTAGGTAACTCTCTTGAGCTCAGAAGTTCTAAAGTGGCAGTGGGTTACAGCTGATACTGAGTCCACACTAAATTTGGCACCAATATGGTGAGCTCCCAGGAGGAAAGAGGTGCCAGGTTGCCTAAGAAGGACAAAGAAGCCCATGATGGAAATGAGGCACATCAGAGTTCCTATGCTGGTTAGTGGTGGGATTAAGCCCACAAGTGGCCACTACATTTCCAGCCTGACTGAGATAGAGGGACTCAGTCTGGAAAGGAAGAAGGAAAGGAAAGAAGGAAGGAAGGAAGGAAGGAGATGGAGGAAGGAAGGGAGGAAGGAAAGGACTCATGATACAGAAGTTTATGTCTCCTTATTTAAGCTAGTTTTATATTACCTCCAGTGCTGGTTAGAGTGGGCCAACCCTTATATAAATGTGATACACAAGAGAATAGAGAAGTAGACTAAACTGAGGAAGTCTGGGCTTTTTTCTTCCTGTCTTTCTCAGTATAGTTGTGTGTAGTCTTTGTTGTGGTACTTTTGGGGAAGACAGTCAGCTCATGTGATGTACTGCATTTTCCTGAGGGACTTGTATGGTCCATATTTGGGTCTTACTCTGCTTAAGAGTTAGGAAAAATAATATATCTAAGCAGCATTCTGAACAATGCAAATATGTCTTTCAGATTTCATCTTAGAAGTATCCGATTCTTTATAAGTGGTTGCTCATTAGTAGACATCTCTGTGATCTTGCCCACCTGCTGAAGGTCAGAGAAATAGAATATATTCATAGAATAATAGTGTTTGAGGGACCTTAGATCTCAATTTTTTTAAATTTAGTATTTTATTTTTCCCCAATTACATGTAAAAACAACTTTTAACATTTGTTTTTAAAACTTTGAGTTCCTACGCCCAAAGAACTATAAAGATGTGCATACTCTTTGACCCAGCAATACCACTTCTAGGGCTGTATCCCAAAGAGATCAAAGAAGTTGGAAAGGGACTTGTATGTACAAAAATATTTATAGCAGCTCTTTTTGTGCTGGCAAAGAATAGGAAATCAAGGGGATGCCCATCAATTGGGGAATGGCTAAACAAGTTGCGGTATATGAATGTAATGGAATACTATTGTGCTATAATATGAATGTAATGGTTGTGCTATAAGAAATGGGGAGCAGACGGACTTCATTATAACCTGGAAATACCTATGTGATCTGATGCTGAGTGAGGGGAGCAGAACCGGGAGAACATTATACACGATTACAGACACACGGTATCTGTGATGGCTAACTTTGATAGACTTGGCTCTTCTCAGCAATACAAGGTTCAAAGATAGCTCCAAAAGACTCATGATGGAAAAAGCTATCCACATCCAGAGCAAGAATTATGGAGTCTGAATGCTGATTGAGGCAAACTATTTGCTCTCTTTTTTTCTTTTCTTTTTTAGTTTTGTTTCTTCTTTCTCATGATCAATTTCATTGGTTATAATTCTTCTTTACAACTTGACTATCATGTAAATAAGTTTAATGCAAAGGTATATGTAGAACCTATATCAGATTACATGCTGTCTTGGGGAGGAGGGAGGAGGAGAGGGAGGGGGAGAAAATTTGGAGCTCAAAAACTTGTGGAACCAAGTGTTGTAAACTAAAAATAAAAAATAAATTAAAAAAATAAAATTTTGAGTTCCAAGTTCTCTCCCTTTCCCCATCCCTCCCCCCATTGAGAAGGCAAGCAATTCAATACAGGTTATACATGTGTAGTCATGCAAAACTTATCCATAATAGTCATATTATGAAAGAAAACATAGACAAAACAAAAAAACTCAAGAAAAATTACCTTTTTTAAAAAAAAATATGCTTCAATCTGTTTTCAGACACCATCAGTTCTTTCTCTGGGGTTGGATAGCATTTTTCATCGTAAGTCCTTTAGAGTTTTCTTGGATTATTGTATTGCTGAGAATAGCTAAGTCATTCTCGTGAGAATGTATTGCTGAAAATAGCTAAGTCATTCTCATGAGAATGTCTTGCTGAGAATAGCTGAGTCATTCACAGCTGATCATCCTACAATATTGCTGTTACTTTGTACACAGTGCGTTTCACTTTGCATCAGCTCAGGTAAGTTTTTCCAGGTTTTTCTGAGAGCATTCTGCTTATCATTTCTTATGGTACGTCATATTCACATACCACAACCTGTTCAGCCATTCCCCAATTGATGGGCATCCCTTCAATTTCTAATTCTTTGCTCTCAGAAAAGAGCTTCTACAAATATCTTTGTACTTATAGCCCTTTTCCTTTATTAAAGTTTTGTTTAGTATTTTATTTTCCCCAGTTACACATAAAAGCAATTTTTAAAAATTTGTTTTTAAAACTTTGAGTTCCAAATTCTCTCCTTTCCTCCCTCCCCACCACCCTTCATTGAGAAAGGAAGTAATTCAATACAGGTTATACATGTGTAGTCATGCAAAACACATCCATAATAGGCATGTCGTAAAAGAAAACACAGACCAAAAAAAACCTCAAGAAAAATAAAGTTAAAAAAAAGTATTCTTCAATCTGTATTCAGACACCATCAGTTCTTTCTGTGAGATGGATAGCATTCCTCATCATCAGTCCTTCAGAGTTTTCTTGGATTATTGTATTACTGAGAATAGCTAAGTCATTCTCATGAGAATAGTTAAGATCATCCTTCAATCCAATCGATAGGCATCCTTTCAATTTCTAATTCTTTGCCCCCAGAAAAGAGCTGCTATAATGTTTTCGTATATACATACATAAATACACACACATACATACATACACACATATATATACATATATATCTCCTTTTTTAAAATACCTTTCGGGATACAGATCTAGTAATGGTATTGCTAGGTCAAAGACTATGCATGGTTTTATAGCCCTGTGGGCATAGTTCCAAATTGTTCTCCAGAATGGTTGGAGTTCACAGTTCACAATTCACAATTCCCCAATAATACATTAATATTCCTATTTTTCCACAACCCCTCCAACATTTGTCATTTACCTTTTATGTCCTATTAGCCAATCTAATAGGTATGAGGTAGTACCTCAGAACTGTTTTAATTTATGTTTCTCCAATTAATAGTGAAAGTATTTTTCATATGGCTGTAGATAGCTTTGATTATGTCATCTGAAAACTGATCATATCTTTTGATCATTTGTCAATTGGGAAATGGCTTTTATTTTTATAAATTTGACTCAGTTCTCTATGTGTTTGAGAAATGAGGCCTTTATCAGAGAAACTTGCTTCAAAATTTTTTCACATTTACTCTTCCTAACTGTATTTCCCTCTATCCTATTCCTGCCCTCTCTGTTTATCCTATTATCTCTCTCTTTTCATCAAGTCTCTCCTCAAAAGTGTTTTGCTTCTAACTACCATCTCCTCTCCCTTCTATCATACCCCACCTTCTCTTATCCCCTTCCCTTCCTACTTTCCTGTAGGGTAAGATAGATTTCTATACTCAATTGAGTGTGTATGTTTTTTGCTCTTTAAGCCAATTCTGATGAGAGTAAGGTTCACTTACTCCCCCTTACCTCCCTCCTCTCCCCTCCACTGTAAAAGCTTTTTCTTGCCTCTTTTATGTGAGACAATTTACCCCATTCTATCTCTTCCTTTCTCTTTATCCTAGTCCATTCCTCTATCACCCCTTAATTTTATTTTTTAGATATCATCTCTTCATATTCAACTTATCCATGCCCTGTCTATATATACTCCTTCTAACTACCCTAATAATGAGAAAGGTCTTATGAGTTACAAATATCATCTTTCCATGAAGGAATGTAAACAGTTTAATTTTATTAAGTCCCTTATGATTTCCCTTTTCTGTTTACCTTTTTATGCTTCTCTTGAATCTTGTATTTGAAAGTCAAATTTTCTATTCAACTCTGGTCTTTTCATCAAGAATGTTTGAAAGTCCTCTATCTCATTGAATATTCATTTTTTCCATTGAAGGATTATACTCATTTTTGTTGAGTAGGTGATTCTTGGTTGTAATCTTAGATCCTCTGCCCTTTGGAATATCGTATTCCAAGCCCTTGGATCCCTTAATGTAGAAGATGTTAAATCTTAGGTTATTCTGACTAGCCCCACCATACTTGAATTGTTTCTTTCTGGCTGCTTGCAATATTTTCTCTTTGACCCAGGAACTCTGGAATTTGGCTATAATATTCCTGGGAGTTTTCATTTGGGGATCTCTTTCAAGAGGTGATCTGTGTATTCTTTCAATTTCCATCTGACCCTCTGTTTCTAGAATATCAGGGCAGTTTTCCTTGATAATTTCTTGAAAGATGATGTCTAGGCTCTTTTTTTTCAGTTAGTCCAATAATTTTAAAATTATCTCTCCTGGATCTATTTTCCAGGTTCATTATTTTTCCAATGAGATATTTCACATTGTCTTCTATGTTTTTTTATTCTTTTGGTTTTGTTTTATTGCTTCTTGACTGCTCATAAAGTCATTAGCTTCCATTTGCTCCATTCTCATTTTTAAGGAATTACTTTCTTCAGTGAGCTTTTGAACCTCCTTTTTCATTTGTCCAATTTTGTTTTTTAAGGCATTCTTCTCCTCATTGGCTTTTTGGACCTCTTTTACCATTTGGCCTAGTCTATTTTTTAAGGGCTTATTTTCATCAGTGCTTTGTATCTCCTTTAACAAGCTGTTGACTCTTTTTTTTTCATAATTTTCTTGCACCACTCTCCTTTCTCTTCCTAATTTTTCCTCTACCCCTCTTACTTGATTTTCAAAATTCTTTTTGAGCTCTTCCATAGCCTGAGATCAATTCATATTTTTCTTAGAGGCTTTGGATCTAGGAGTTTTGACTTTGTTGTCTTTGTTTGAGTGTGTGTTTTGATCTTCCTTGTCATCATAGTAACTTTCTACAGTCAGAGTTTTTTCCTGTTGTTTACTCGTTTTCGCAGCCTATTATTTGACTCTTTGCTAAAGTAAGGTTCTGCTTCCAGGGTGGAGAGTGCATTATCCCAAGCTTCAGGGGTTTTGTGCAGCTGTTTTCAGAGATACATCTAGTGACCTATGTTTTTTAGTTCTTCCAAGGTGATATGATCTAAGGAGAGGTGTTTACTCCTCACCTGGCCTGTGCTCTGGTCTGTGAGTAACCACAAGCAGTCTCCTGCCCTGGAACTGTGAGGAGAATCCCCACTCCACTGCGGCCACAAGCTCTGCTATGCTAGTGCTTCTCCTCACCCTGGGACTCCCACTCAGGACTGGGACCTGAATCCAAGTATGGGCAAAGCAATGGAGTCCTGCCTCAGTGTCAGCAAAGAAACCCCCATAATCTCCTTCTGACCAGTTGTTTGACTCCCTTACTGTCTGTGGGCTGAGATCTCCAGAAGCAGCTGCTGCCGCTGCCACTGCCACTGCTGATTCAATCACTCTTAAGGCCTGCTCCTGGTTTGCTGGTGTTGGGACTGTGCCGGCAGGGCCTGTGCTAGACTGTGCTCCACTCTGACTCAAGTGCAACAGACTTTTCTTGTTGACCTTCTAAAGTTGCCTTTGGCATCTATGGTCTGAGAGATCTGGAAACCACTACTGCTGCCAGTCACCCTGAGGCCTGTTCCTAGTCTGCTGAAGCCTGGTCTGCACTGGTGTGGCCTGTGCTGGACTGTGCTCCTCTCTCACCCTGGTGCAATAAACCTTTTCTGATGACCTTCCAAGTTGTCTTGGGCTGCAGATTTGTTTCTCTCCATCTTTTTGTGGGTTCCACTGCTCTAGAATATGTTTAGAATCATGTTTTAAAGGTATTTGGAGGGATTTGGGGGAGAGCTCAGGAGAACCCCTGCCTTTACTCTACCATCTTGGCTCTACCTCCCCTTAGATCTCAATCTTAATTTCATCTCTCACTTCATGCAGAAATCCTATCAATCAATTAATGTATGAGTATTTATTAGGTGTATATTAGTGACATATTCCATGCTAATCACTGAAGATACAAATATAAAGAATGAAACATCCCCACTTCCAAGAAATTTACATTTTAATGGAGAAAATGGTATGAATAATAATGATGATGATAATAAGAACTATAATGTAACCCGTCCCCCAGGGGTATTTCCCTAATTTACTTACTTCATTAGTGAACTGGGTCCACAGAGGTGGAAGACTATTATTAGTCTGGAGCAAAGGTTATTTAGCCTATCCCCGCCTTTTTAAAAATAATTACTGAGAGCCCCGCCTGGAAATATACTTTCTCTAACCCTTGAATGATGTTTTGGGTTTTTTTTGGAAATTTGTGTCATTTAAAAAAAACACCGCTACTGCCCCCTCCCCCCTGATCATTTCAGTGCTCCCTAGGGATTGGTATCACACACTTTGGAAACCTATGCAAACTCTGGATGTTCCAGGGGTAATGCTGAGTTACTTGTGCTGCCACTTGTACTGCTTCCCATTGATAATCAGCCTAACAACTAGCTTTTTATGTTGTCTTCTATTGGTTCAGTCATTCTGATCCCAGTTGGATACATAGTCCAGAGACTGGTCCAGTCTCTCTGATGACATAAATGAAAGGAGAAAGAGAAAAATACTCTAATTCTTCCTATGTTGCCCAGTGATTCTGTATCTGTGGCTTGGCTCCAATTCTCAAACTGTAATCATCTAAACTGGAGCTCTTCCATGACCAGGCTGGTTCACCACTTGACTGGGGTGACTTCTGGACTGACTGCTGTTTTATAATAGGCCAAAGGGCCATTACTGATTCTCTCAGTCAATCCTATCTTTTTCTTTCTTGACCTAATCAAAGAGATCACAAGGATTAATGATCTTGCTTACATTTTAATAACAACATCCTGTCCACTGATTGATTGATTGTTTCAACTGAAGTGACTGGGCCTTCTGTTACTATGCCAGTTGGGTTGGGGTGTCACCCCTCCCCCCAGAAATGAATGAAATTGATCAAGACTGAGGCAATAAAATCTGCTAGAAGGGCTAGCAATTGCCAATCAACTGTGTCCAATACTTCCTCTGCCAGTACAAGGACATCACTCGGCAGTTAATGAAGCTTTTGGATAGTCAATAATGAACCAATCAAGTAATACAATCTTGAGTAACATAGACATTCTGTCTTCTGATTGGCCAGAGTTTTACAAATTTGTAGTTAATTCCAGAACATCCTGGAACATTCTGTGGTTATTACAAAAACTTTCCATGAGACATAGAGAACATTTTGTGGTCAATATTCATTACCCCAATTTCCCGGAATTATATCAACATTTTAATTTCCTAATAATCATATGATTTACAACAAAACAAGGCCATGCTCATAAATTGAAGGATAATCACAAAACAGAAAGAACCAAACAAAATGGAGTTAGTTTAGTATGTCACAGTTCCTCTCTTTGATCCTTGGAGCACCTCTTCCCCATGGATCACTTATCCAATACCAATTGTATAAGGTTCATTGCATAATATTCAGGATTAAGATTTTGAGCCATCATCAGATTTTTAGGAATTAATTTTAAACAGGGTTTAGTACAGCAAATAGTTCAACATCTAATACAAAGTCAAAAGACAATTAGATCTAGGGTAAACTCATTTGAAAACTTCAATTGATTATAGTTGTCAATATGCCTCCTCTTTGTAACTAGGAGATTAGCCAAGAAAACCAGGAAAAGGGGTTCCACTATGGTGCATCTTCATTAGGCAATTGAGTTTCTGCTATAATCTATTGGATTTTGTGGAGACTTGTCACACTGTCACCTGATTCATCAACATAGGAATAACAGAATTCTTTGATTTTATACACAGGACACTCCTTGTGGTAAGAAGTTCTAAGACCATATGCTTTAAAAAAAACAACAACATATTTTCACATTAGTCATGTTGTAAAGAAGAATTAGAACCAATGGGAGGAACTACAAGAAAGAAGAAACAAACAAACAGAGAGTGAATAGTGTGTTTCGATCTGCATTCAGACTCCATCATAGTTCTTTTTCTGGCTGTGGATAGCATTTTCCATCATGAGTCTTGTGGAGTTGTCTTAGATCTTGCATTGTTGAAAAGAGCTAAGTCTATCAAGGTTAGTCATAGCACAATGTTGCTGTTACTGTGTACAATGTTCTCCTGGTTCTGCTCACTTCACTCATCATCAGTTCATATAAGTCTTTCCAGGTTTTTCTGAAGTATTCCATTACATTCATATACCACAACTTGTTCAGCCATTCCGCAATTAATGGGCATCCCTTCAATTTCCAATTCTTGGCCACTGCAAAAAGAGCTGCTATAAATATTTTTGGATATGTGGGTCCTTTGCCCATTTTTATGCTCTTTTTGGGACACAGACCATATTCTTTTGCACAACCATTTGAACTAAAGAATCTATCTCAATTTGAAGAGAGGTGATGTGACCTGGGCCAACTTATCAATCTCAAGGGAGAGATTTCTAGCTAACTGCTTAGGGGGACAACACCAATGTATAGATACACACCAGAATCAAGGCCAGAATTTTGGTATGCCATCTTTAAATGATTCAATGATGAAATTATATAGCTGTTATTTTTTAATATCGTATGGAATAATCAAATAAAGTTTCTCATATCCTTCCTATCTGAACATGATCAAAGCCCTTTTTCAGATCTCTCTTTCCAAAACTTCAAAATCTTTTACATTCAAATTCTCTATTCACAGTGTCAGTGCAGACTACAACTTCCTTAACTTCGCCTGTCTTGTTTCTTTCCTATTCCAATTAGACACTTCTCCTACTTTCTTCCACTTGCTTAATTCCTCTAGTTTTCATTTTCCAATCATATCTCACACTATCTATAGAATTAAACTTTACTCCATGGAACATTTGGCTTTTCACATCTTAACACAAGTCCTTCTAGTTCACCTAAACAATTAAGTTCTGTTCTATCATTCATGGAAAAAAACACAGAACATTCTTTCAAGATTGTACTTTCTTTTAAATTGCTCCCTTAAAAAACAAAACTTCTCTCTTTTCTTGGTGTATCAACAATCTGGCTAGCAGCTGCTGTGATGGTGTAAAACCAACAACAACCAGCTCACAGAATGCTGCAAGCCCAGGTCTGTTTGATCTGCTTTATTAAGGAAAGCAACATTAAAGGGTTAACAATCTTACTTTAATCTAGCATACAAATATAATTTACTTAGTTCAGGGGAAAAAACCAGCACCCTGAATTACAGACCAAATGCAATTCGTAGTTATCAATATCTGAGTGTTCAACCAGGGAGCTCATTACAATGGCTGGCCCAGAGTCCCACGCCATTCCTGCTGTGGTGTGAAGCTCCAAGAGAGACCCCCAATATCACATCAGATACAAATTAATGACTCCCAATTGTCTCAGTGCTGAGAAATACAAAAACATCCCACTTTATCTGCCCCATTCAAACAAAGGCCAGAATCATTAAAGGTCAACAGCAAAAAGTCCCACCTTAATTACTATTACACTTGGTCTATTTCATTGCAACTTTCATGGAGTCTTGTTCTATAGAGTGGTACCTCAAAACTCACTAAAACATTTCAACATTTGTAAAAAACATTCAAATCCCGATTTGAAAATTCACAATATTTGGTCACTAATTAGTTTACTATACCATAAATTCCTATAGATTGGGAACAAAAATTCCCTTCCTTCTTATCTTCTCTTGTCTGCCCTTCCATCTTGGCCAGAGTTAGAAAGAGAGAGAGAAGGAAAGGAAAGGAAAGGAAAGAAAAGGAAAGGAAAGGAAAGGAAAGGGGAGAGAGAGAGAGAGAGAGAGAGAGAGAATTCTTTTTGAAGGTTTTGAAAGTTTCTCAGAAAAATACATTATTTTTTCCTTTGGCTGATCAGGCTGCAGGAAGAAGTTGCACAGCATTTAGCAAAACACAGACAATACAATAAGACAGACACACAGAGGTACTTGCCAGGAAAGTATTTCCTGCTTATCTCCCATTAAAGTTTGATCAAAAAGTCAGTGTGTGCAATTTCTAAAAGCAATCTCAAATCCTTTAATTTGACCAATAGGACTGGGTTCTTTAAGAAGTACAGGGCATGACCCTTTAGACAGGGCATCCCAGCAAAACCAATAATTTATTTAGTAGGGGTGGGATTGTTCAATGGCCAATCTCAATATTTTTAATATACAACAATCAAAAGTGCCAAATTAAGCCCAGAATAAATTATCAGTGGCATCTCTTGTAGTTTTAGGCCAAATTTCACACAATTCAATAATATGCTTTTTTTACTTTTGTTCTGGTTGCAGATCAAGTCTAATCCACTTCTACATGACCAGCCATTAGATATTTAAAGACAGCTATAATTTTTTTTCTAAGTCTTCTCTTCTCTAGGTTAAATAATCCTGGTCAGAAAACCAGTCTTCAAAATACATGGTTTCCAATCCCTTTGACCATTTTGGTTACTCTCTTCTGGGAATGCATAAATATGTAAATGTTTCTCTTGTATTGTGGTAACCACAACTTGGTGCAGTGTGGTTTGTCTAACACAGACTGCCCATGATCTGAACATTAGACCTCTATTAATGTGACCATGATAACATCAGCATTTTTGCCAGCTGCGTTGCACTAACACTGAGTTCTCTTGACTTTTGTCTTGCCACTGGATTCTGATGATGCTGGAAGAGTGAGGTTGATGACTTTATGCAGCTCTGCCTCACTTAAATCTATTTCATTCACAAGTCAAGGCATCACTTATGATGTCACTGCTCCTCTTCAAAAATGAAGGACAAACAACAACAAAGGGTTCTGCATGAAGCCTTTACAAAGAGAGGACTTCCAGAGCAGGTGTTGTGAGTTAAACGTTTGTCACACATATTTCCTGTACATGTGCCTCACTATTATTATAGTCTCAGTTTAAGCTTTCTCCTTCCATGGAGTAAGATTTTTTTTATTAATTAACCAATCAATTAATTTTTATTATTTTTTTCCAGGAAGCTAGGAGGATTTACTTTTTGTCCTGTGCAGTTTTCATTTATAATTTCTTGAAATATATCTGTGTAAAAACAGGCTTTTAAAAAGCCTGTTGTGATTCAAATGGAGCTGCTTGACTATACTTTTAAATTTGTGGGAAGGAATGAACCAGGTTTTGAGGAGAAATTTTTATAACTGTCCTTAGCATGTTATCTGTGAGAAATAGTAGCTACTCTCTGAGGAGCCAACCTGTGAATTTGAGTTAGAGAATGCTGTCATCTTTTCTTCTTCTTCTTCTTCTTCTTCTTCTTCTTCTTCTTCTTCTTCTTCTTCTTCTTCTTCTTCTTCTTCTTCTTCTTCTTCTTCTTCTTCTTCTTCTTCTTCTTCTTCTTCTTCTTCTCCTTCCCCTTCCCCTTCCCCTTCCCCTCCCCCTTCCCCTTCCCCTCCCCCTTCCCCTTCCCCTTCCCCTTCCCCTTCTTCTTCTTCTTCTTCTTCTTCTTCTTCTTCTTCTTCTTCTTCCTCTTCTTCTTCCTCTTCTTCTTCCTCTTCTTCTTCTTCTTCTTCTTCTTCTTCTTCTTCTTCTTCTTCTTCTTCTTCTTCTTCTTCTTCTTCTTCTTCTTCTTCTTCTTCTTCTTCTTCTTCTTTCTCTTCCTCTTCTTTTTCTTCTCCTTCTTCTTCTTGTGTGGTACAGATTTACGAATCCAAGAATTAAAAACCGAGGCATCTCAAGGTGAAAGTAGAAAGGAAAATTTATTACGATCTTGCGGGAAAGGGCAACTCCAGGCACCTCTCAGTGTCAGAGTGTACTGGACACAGAGAATTGGGGTGTTTATATAGGTCCCTAACCGCAATTCCCCCTCCCAATCTCCTTCCTCTCGGCTTGAAGACATAAGCTTTGAGGGTACAATCTGGACGAGATAAATCTATCCCAGGGACAATGGCAAAGTACAAATAGTATGGTTATTTTTGACAAGCAGGTGACAGACATAACCTTCCCACCATTCTTATCCCATTCTCCCATCAATCTGAAGTGATAAATCTATCTTAATGACAATGACAATGAACAAATGGTTTGGTTATCTGTGACAGGCAGAAGCCAGTTGTTGGTTACCTCATCTTCACATCTGTGGCAAACTAGCCTTTCCCACCACCCTTGCTTCTGCAACGAATGCCTCCCATCACCCTTACATCTGTGATGGATATCCCCAGTACCCTTACACCTTGTCTCCCATCATTCATACCTAACTGGTCTTGCATGTCTACATTGCACCTGGCTTTCCGGCTTTTCATCCATTCTTCTCCCAAGCTGAGGGTCCCTTATCCTGGGGTCAGTACACAGGAGATGAGCATCCTGTGTCCTATCCTTACTCTCAGAGGATTTTATGGTTGCTGACTTATTCACCTCAACTCTTCTTTCTTTCAGGCCTCTCGCCATTAGGTAAATACACAGGATGTGAGCATTCTGTGTCCTATTCTTAACCTCGGGGGCCTTTTGGTCACTAACTTGGCTTATGGAGGGGAAAACATCTAAGTAGAGAAATGGCTTTACAGAAAGGAAAATATCTAAGTAGAGAAATGGGACTCACTATCCTACTTATTTCTATTTATTTAATTTGTCCCCTTTTGTGAGAGGTCTTCACTCGTTCCACACATTCTCCTCCTCCTCCTTCTCTCCTGCTCTTCCTCCTCCTCTTTCCCCTCCTCCTTCCCTAACACATGTAGTCCCTCTTTCCACTTGGAGTGCCATACCCTTACCTGTGGGTGCTCTATCCATAGGAATATAATTTTTGGTTCTTTATGTTTTGTAAAATATTTTGAGGTAAGGGGGCTAGATTTTTTTTTATTAATTAACCAATCAATTAATTTTTATTATTTTTTCCAGAAAGCTAGGAGGATTTACTTTTTGTCCTGTGCAGTTTTCATTTGTAATTTCTTGAAATATATCTGTGAAAAAACAGGCTTTTAAAAAGCCCGTTGTGATTCAAATGGAGCTGCTTGACTATACTTTTCAAACCAAATCACTCTGGCTTTCATTGGATGGCCAATAATAGCCCCCAGCTCCAAACCTCATTGTATAGTTTTTGATGGCTTAGAATGAATGTAAATAGAAATCATTTTCTATCCAGGATAGAAACTCTGAGGATCTTCCCCTGCCTCCCTTTTGTGATGATAAACTAGGCCATCTTTTGTTTCAATTCCTTCCCATCCCTTAGTCACTGAATGAGCATTGTCTCAGACAAACTGAGCCCTTGGAAAGACCTTAATTTAGAAAGGCCAAGGTCTCCCACTGCATCCTGAGCCATCACCAGTTGTCTTGACCTTTGTCTTGCCACTGGGCTCTGGAGACTCTGGAGGAGAGAGTGAGGTTGACCATTTTGTGCCACCAGCTTCACTCAAATCCAATTCAAGAGCAAGTCAAGGCATCACCCTCATGATGTCATAGGTCCTCTTAGAGAATGAAGGACAAAAACAACACCGCTAACACTGAACTTGTGGTCAGCTAACATCCCCAAGTCTTTTTCTGCATGAATTGCTATCAGACCAAGTCCTATACCTGAATAATTATTTTTTAAAAGACCCTAAATATAGGATTTTACATTTATCCTAATTAAGTTCAATTTAATTTTGTTGGCTTCTGCTATTGGACTACCTCATTTTGAATGTTGTGAATCCTTGTTTTTAAGCTAATACATTATCTATCCAGCTTTGAGTCATCTGTAAATGAGATAAGCATGACTTCTGCGCCTGTATGCAAATCACTAATTTCAGTGTTGACAAGGTCAAGGGCAGAACCTTATGGTATGCCCTTCTCAGTGAACTTTGATCTTTTAATCAGCAACCTTTGAGTATGAAGCCATCTAACCATACTATTATCCATTCTGCCTGTGTATCCATCTAGGCTATTCTACATATCCTATCAGGAGATGCTTTGTCAAATGTCCAATTGGAATCAACATAGACTATACCATTCCCTTGATTTACAAATGTCTAACCCTAAAGGTTTAAAGGAAGAGGTTACTTGGGCATAACTCATTCTCATTAAACCCAGGCTAGCACCTAGTGACCATTTCATCCCTTTCAAAAGGCTCATAAGATGTAGGGTTTATGGTTCCTAAAATATTGGCCTTTTAAGATACCCTTAGAAATCCTCAAATCCAAACACCCCATGCAGAACACCTGTCTATAGCATTCCAGACTTCAGGGCTGGAGTGAAGCTCTGTGTTGGACTGAAACTCCATGATGTTGGCCAAAGTGTTCTTGTAATGGAGGAGATGGAAAGCCATGCCACCTGACATTCTTCGGCATGGTAATGGAAATGTTTACTTTTGTCTCTCCCATTGTATTGTGCATTCCTTGAAGGCTGACAATGTCTTTTGTCTTTCTTTGTAATTCCAGGGCTTAGCACAGTGCTTGGCACATTGCAGACTTTTAATAAATGCTTACTGACTACTGGGCTACCTGAATAAAGATAGAGTAAGTGGAATAGAGTATTGTACCAGTATCCAAGAAGACCTGAGTTTAAATCCAGCCCCAGACACTGCTAATTAATTTCTCAGCCTCAATGTCCTCATCTGTAAAGTAGGGAGAATAGTAGTACCTACTTCCCGGGGTTCTCATAAAGACAAAATGAGATAATATTTATAAAGCACTTTACAAATCTTAAAGTGCTATGTAAATTCTTCTTATTATTATTACAAGTCAAAATCAGGTGCCAGGGAAACAGCTCTTGGAATTGCAAGGGTCAGCAGGCAGTAGCAATATCTGGGGTAGAAGCCAAGGTCAGTATCCAGGATTGCCAATGGTGGAGCTGGATGGCCTGAGGGTAGTATTGACATCTAAAAGGCAAGCCAGGTCAACACCAGGAACTATAATGATTGCTGACATTTATGTGGTGCTTAGTTAGCCCAGTCCAGGGAATTCAAGGAAGAGAGACACAGTCACACCCACGTTAAAATGACTACAAGGTTTATTGAATAAGAGCATGACAGCCTCTTGCGGAACACTTATTCATACACAAAGGGTACAAGACACATCCGCTGGCTCCTTCACTGCCAGGCTTCTCTATTTTGGCCTGGTAGGGGGAAGCAAAGTCCCACATGGAGTGAGACCAGACTCAGGAAACCAGCTGAAGTGAGGCAGCTGCCTGGTTCTCAATGGCCTGAAATCCTTAAGGGCCTCTGAGATTTCATACTGAGGTAGATACACTGAGCCAGAGCCTTTTGCAAAAGTGCCAATCTTAGGTAAGCGGATAAACCTCAGCACAGGGATTTGTAGAATTCCTTTGGACTCAGGGGATGCATATTGTGAATATTCCTTATTTCCCCCTGCTGGGTCCATCTGTACATCTTCCCTTTTAGGGGAAGGGACTGATCTAACTGGTGTGCATTAAGTAATTAACATACATTTTCTCATCTGATCCTACTCTTTGTAAGTATAATTACAGATGAGAAAACCAACTAAGGTCGTCAATTGTCCAAAGTAGGTTTCAGACCTTCTTCTGGTTATAACCTCAGTGGTCTTTCCATAGTACCATGTCTCTCAACAAAGTCCAGGGTAACAATCAAGTCAGGTGGGCCAATGGGATGTAGGTAGCATCAGAGGTCCAGGAATTAAAGGCTTGGTACTGGGTGAACAACAGGGTGTTGAGCTGGATCAGGAAAAATTCTGTTTTGTCACATTTGTTTGGCTATGGACAAATACCACTCCAAAGCCTCCCTCTCCAGCTTTTTCCTGAATTCAGCTGGAGAGCACCCATCAATGCGGCCACCTGCACTAACTTTGACTTCCATGGCAACAGCAGAATCTACTGAGTAGCAGGCTAAGCCCCAGGCTTAATAATCCCTTTTAGAACCTTGCTAGGAATCAGCAGCAAGCATACTTATCAAAGCTTCTACTGTTTTTTTTTTTAAATGGAATAACATTTTGTTCATCTTCAGGTCTTTTGTCACCTCTCCAATTTTCCAGATTTTCTCAAAGATCATTAACAATGGGTAAGCAACAACATTGTTAGTGTGATTGGTCTAGGCCTGGGACCTTGAATCAATTTAAAATGACTCCCTTCTCTTACTCCCCAATGTCCAGTCCAATGCTTTATTATGGCAGGGAGGTTCTCAGAGTCTTTGCCATTGGAATGGAAGTTATATCATGCTGGAAGGGCTTTGGGATTGACCCCACTAACAGAAGGAGTCTTCCAAAGGACCAGTCTAGCCAAGCTTAGAGAGGCTTATCACCAGAAGGGATAACCCTTGCCATATGTTGGGAAGGATTGAAGGCAAAAGGAAAAGGGAATGGCAGAGGATGAGTTGGATAGATAGTGTCATGGAAACAACAATCTGAACTTGGACAGACTTTGAAAGACAGTGGAGGATAGAAGGGCCTGGTGTTCTGTAGTCCTTGGGGTCATGTAGAATCGGACACGGCTGAACAACTAAATAAAAACAACATAGCCTTTGCTGATGAATTTATTTGGCCGTGGCAACTCATAAAACAAAGAAAAAATACCAAGAGGCAGTCAACCCTGTGTGTCTTCCTTCTGCTCATATGGTTGGCAGTAGCAATGCAAAAAAGGCAGCTAGGTGGTGCCATAGTGCGCAGAGTGCCAGGCCTGGAGTCAGGAAAGATCATCTGCCTGAGTTCAAATCTGGCCTCAGACATTTACTAGATTTGTGACCTTAGGCAAGTCCCTTAACCCTGTTTTCCTCAGTTTCCTCATCTGTAAAATGAACTGCAAACCACTGCAGCATCTTTGCCAAGAAAACCCCAAATGGGGTTACAAAGAATCAGAGAGACTGAACAACAACAACTTTTTACTTATCTATTGGTTATCTAAATGTGAGATCACCAGTGAGAAGAACTGAATGGTATCAACCTTGACATTCTTCCTGTAAGAAGAAGGAAGTTGCACCTAATTGGAAGGGGGGCTCATAAGTTCTTGGAGAGACAGACAGAGAAGTTGAAAGAGTTAGTTTGGTCAAGAAACAAGAGGACAAGTAGTCATTTTTTTCAATCTGTCAGTGCTCATTAAGTATTTGCAAAAAGACCAATATGAAAATAATTGCTGCTTAAGGACCAATATCGAATGCAGAGGATGAAGAGAAATTCGATAGAGAACTCAATGGGACCGTCTAAATTAAATCAAAATGTAATTCGATAGTTGGTCACTTCAAAACAAAGGAGGAATTAAAGGGGAACAGTGAGAAATATACTAGAAAAAATGGGTCAGGAAAAAGGAATGAACGAGACCAAAGCCTTACAGACCAGAGGTGTCAGACTCAAATAGAAAATGATGCCCATGGGTGGCACACTGACTTTAAAAACCACCAATTAACATTATCTATGTCGTATTGTATTTTCCCTATTTCATTAAACAGTTTCCATTTACATTTAAATTTGGTTCAGGCAGCACTAGGGAGGTTAAGGAAAGTTTGACGCTTCTGTAATGGAGATTATCCAGAAGCCTCATGTCTATTAGTCCTTTCTTTGAGAAAAGAATCTGTAGGTGCTAGATAGTGTGAGCATGGAATTACATCACCAAAAATGAAATCAATTATATTTTAACAGACAAGAAAAAACCCATCACTGTCATGGGAGTCATTCCTGAATCAACTGTCTATGGATAGACATACTTGAAAGGGAAAAATAAAAATTAGTGCAAAGCTGGAAGAAATAGAAGAAAATAATATGGCATGCAATTAAAACAACACCATCTTGATTTAATTAAACAAGCTGTTGATGTGGAAAAATAGGATATGGAATTAAGGACATAGACAGAGACTACAATAATTTTATGCAGAAGTGTAACTGATATAAATCAATTGCTGTAATGAGGAGACCAAAAAGAACCTTAGTCAGCAAACACTTGACTTGCTTGCCAAGTGGAGAGATATGGCAGCCAAGGGCAACACTGGCTTAGAATATAAACTTGTTTGTAAAATCTTATGGGGAAGGATGATGGAAGATTATGGGCAGTATCACCTCATAAAACAAAGAGAAGCAGTGGAGGGTAAAACCAGTTTAAAGAAAGCCTGGCAAGAGACCTAACTAAGCAAAGTCATCCCGAGGGCATTTAAGAATGAAAATGGAAGGAGAACAACAAACAGAAGAAAAATGATCCTCAGAGATCTTTATAACAATTTTTTTCCACCATCAAGGACAATAGAGCCACCAGACTTGGACTATAATAACACCACAGTCCTAGAGGTGATTATAGGAAAGGCAGAAATGGCAATATAGAAAACAAAGATGGCAAAAACAGCTGGATTAGATCAGGTATATGTAACCCTCCACACCAGGCTACCCTCAGAGATTGGGTTCCCAAGGGATAACTACTATAGGCTCAAGGTACTTTGTGGGTTTACATTCCTCGAAATATAGCTCACTAGCCCCCTTCAGAGTGTTTACCTTTAGTAATCAGCCAGTTGACACAAGTAACTCAAAGCAAAGGCATTTACTGAAATAGCATGACGAGAACAATAGTAACAGAGTATCGCCCCTATAAACCTGGAGCACATTGTCCCACAAATACACACAGTGCCAGTGGGACAAGTGGGTATACACATAAAGTATACTAATAGAGAGATACAAACTTAGGGAACAAAGGTGACCTAGGCAATCGATAACTCAAGCAATGCAAGGTCATATCTTTTCTTTTCTTGTGATGTTCTTACCATTAGTTAGAGTGTCTCAACTGGGTGAATTCTTCTACAAAATACTCTTCCTGATGGGAATGGGAGAAGGGGGAAGAGAGATGAGTCCTTTCCCTTGGCCTCTGGACTTTGGTAGAGGTATAAAGGAGGACCCACAGTGTGATCCACTCTCAAGAACTGGATTCTTTTCTATAGCTGGCTTTCTTCTTGACTGCCAGACAAGACTCCTTTGCCTGACATTAAGTTGGATAGCCTTCTATTTAGGGAAGCTAGGTGGCTCAGTAGATAGAGCACTGGCCCTGAAGTAAAGAAAGACTCATCTTTGGGAGTTCAAATCCAGCCTCAGACACTTACTAGCTATGTGACCCTGGCCAAGTCACTTCATCCTCATCTGTAAAATGAACTGGAGAAGGAAATGGCAAATCATTTCAGTATCTCTGCCAAGAAAACCCCAAATGGGATCATGAAGAGTCTGACATGACTGAAAGTGACTGAGCAACAACAAAAGCCTTCTATTTAAAGGCCACAGAAGGGAGAGGAGCCAAGAAGGCAGGGAAGGAAGAAGCAGTGCAGCTTGGCTTCGCTTCCCCCATTGACTATCAAGAATGATCTCAGACCAAGAAGTGATCGCAACCTGAAGGAGAACCTACAAGAAGCCTTTTTTCAGCACAGGATCATAAATTCAACCAATAGGCGAGTGCCAGGGGCAGACGCTGTAGAATTGGAATCTCAGAGCCAGTCCCCAGGGAGCACTATTGGATCGACCCTTGTAGCAGGATATCAGATAAGATAAACCAGGATCATACAAGGCTACCACAGTCCCACAAGTGCCCAGAGCCTACACCTAACATGAAGTCCCAGTCCAGAAAGTAACATTGGAAGTAAAAGAACTAACTATTATGATGCCAGGGATGCTCAAGGCACAAATCCTGAACAGAGAATAACTCCCAAATGCCTGTGAGAAAAGCCTCAGAGAAAAACACAACTCCGCCAAAAGATCAAATATAATTCCTAGAAGAAATTATGCAAGAGTTAAAAAGTTTAAAATGATATTATAAATTAAATTAGAGGTCTGGAAGAAAGAACTAGAAAATAAATGAGAGTTATGGAGGAAAGACTTAGAGAATTAAGTTTAACACAAGAGATACAAAATTCTGCAGACTATTAGAAAACTAGAACAGAACAAATATAAGTTAATGATTCCAGGAGACAAAAAGAAATATTTAAACAAAGTCAAAAGATTAAAAAATAGAAGGAAATCTAAGATATTTCATAGAAAAACAACTGAATTGGAAAACATAAAGGAGAAAAAGTTGAATACTCATCAGACTACCTGAAAACTATGATTAAAAAAATTAGCCTAGACATTATATTTCAATAATAAATAATAATAATGGCTAGCATTTATATAGTGCCTACTGCATGCTAGGTATTATGCTAATCGCTTCACACCTTATTTGTATCCTCACAACAACCCTGGGAGGGAGGTGCTATTATTACCACCATTATTATTATCCCTAACACTTTGAGGCGGGAAAGTGAGGTAGACAGAGGTTAAGTGGCTTGCCCACAGTCACAGAGCTAACAAGTGTCTGAGGCTGGATTTGAGCTCAGGTTTTCCTGACTCCAGACCCAGTGCCCTATCCACTGTGCCACCTATCTACCTCATGAAAGAAAACTGCTTAGACATTTTTGAACTAGAAGGAAAAGTGAAAATAGGGAGAATCCACTGATTACCTCCTGAAAGAAATCTCAAAATGAAAATTTTTAGGAACATCAAAGCAAAAATCCAGAACTTCCTGGTTTAAAAAATATATATTGCAAGCAGCTTGAAAGAATGAGTTTTAACTACAGTACTAGGAAACCACAGTCACAATCATAGAAGATTTAAGCTAACACTATATAGGAGTGGAGACCATGGAGTACAATATTCTGAAAAGCAAAAAGATAGAGGACTACAACCAAGAATAACATACCCAACAAAGTCAAGTCACCAATCAGTAAACATTTATTGAGCATCTACTATGTTCCAGGCATAGTTCTGGAAGTACAATCCTACAGAGGAAAATGTACTTTCTATGAAAAAGAAGACTTCTAAGTATTCTTAATGAAAAGATTAGAGCTTAGCAGAAATTTTTAAATAGAAAAATAAAAGCCAAGAGAAACATAAAAAGATGAATACAAGTGGGCAATAAAAAAGGGTTATATAAAGATAAACTGTTTATATTCCAGTACAGGGATGGAGGAAGAAGATGATACAAGTCTCTTTTCAGAACCATAATGTCATCAAGGGTCACAGAGGGTGTTTAATAAGACAGAGGACCTGGAAGTGGTTTTGTTTATTTTCACGATCTTAAGAAAAAAGGAAGGCCAAAGGGTGGAGGGGGAGGGTGGAGGAGGGGAAGGGAAGAAGGATATACTGCAGAAAAAAGTTCAGGAAAGGTAGCTGAACTTATCTCATATTATTGATAGTTTTCTATGAACTGGAGTAGTATCTCTAAAGGCTTTCATCAACAAAAGAGGGGGAAAACTTATCCATGAATTAGGCATGAAAAATTTAAAAATCAGAAAATCAACACATTTTAAAAGCCCAATTTGATACCAAAACAGAAACCCTAAAATCAAGAGAGAAGTACAATTGAAAGCAAAGATACCCTTTGAATTGATAAAACTAGGAGCTATTTTTTAAACAAATAAAATAGATAAATGATTAATTAATTTGATTAAAACAAAAGAAGAAAACAAAATTACCATTTTCAAAAATGAAAAAGAAGACTTCATAATGAAGAATAAAGATCATCATTAGAAAGAATTTTGCCTAACTATATGCTAATGAAATTGACAAATGAAACAGATGGATTTTTTTTAAAAAAAACATAAAAGTTTATTATCAAAACAAGAAATAGAAATTGAACAAGCTACAAATTAACTCTCAAAAAAACCCTTTAGGACCCTATGTATTTATTAACAATTTATCAAGCATTCAAAGAACAATTAATCCCAATGTTATACCAACTGTTTGCAAAAATAGGACAAAAAAGGGATTTTCATAAATATAGTCTTGACATGTAAAACAGAGAGAATCAGACCAGAGAAAGAAAACTGTAGAACAATATCTCTCATAAACATTGAGGCAAAAATTTTAAACAAGATACTAGCAAAGAAACATGTCACAAAAATTATAAATAATGACCAAGTTGGATTTGTGCCAGTAATGCAGAGTTGGTTTACTATTAAAAAACCATAAATTGAATTGATTATACTAATTTTAGGAAGAGCAAAAGACATATGATTATACCAATAGATTCAGAAAAAGCTTTTGACAAAAAAATGACACCCCTTTAAAAATAGACACTGGAAAACATAGGAATAAGTGGGCCTTTCTTTAATATGAGAAATAGTGTATATCTAAAACTAAGAGATAAAATATATAAAATATTTTTATATTTAAAAATAAATGTGCCTCCAGACCCAATCTGCTTTCCCTCTTGGAAAGAATGAATGTCTCCCTTAGAGAAGGGTGGCAAGATGGGGCAACTTAATCAGTGGTGACAGTGGCAGTTTCCAGACCTTTCAGTCCCTAGATAGTAAGGGGTCCCTTTGCTGGCACCAGGGGCAGAACTCTGTTACATTGCCCATACTTGGATCTAGGCCTCAGTCTTGGGTCTCAGTTCCAGGGTAAGGAAGAGCACTAGTACACCAGACCTTGCAGCCTTCAGGGAGTTAGGACCCTAGTCATGTTTTCAGGATGGAAAAGAGTGCTTGTGGTCATTCACAGACCATTGTACATTATAGGAGAGTAGAAAACACACATCTCCCTAGATCATACCACCTTGGAAGAACTGAAAACTTATAGGTCCCCAGAATTACCTCTGTGAACAGCTGTACAAAAAACCTGAAGCTTGGGACAGTGTCCCCTCCATCTGGACTTAGAGCTAGGCTGGAAAAATAAGCAAACAGCAGAAAAATATCCTGACTATGGAAAGTTATTATGGTGACAGGGAAGATCAAAACATAAACTCAGAAGAAAGCAGCAAAGTCCAAACCCCTCCATTCAAAACATCAAAGAAAAATATGAATTGGTCTCAGGCCATGGAAGAGCTCAAAAAGTATTTTAAAAGGCAAGTAAGTGAGGTAGAGGGGAAATTAGGAAGAGAAATGAGAGTGATGAAAGAAAATCATGAGAAAAGAGTCAACAGCTTGGCAAAGGAGGCACAAAAAAATGAAGAAAACAACACCTTAAAAAACTGAATAGGCTAAATGGTAAAAGAGGCTCAAAAATCCAATGAGGAGAAGAATGCCTTGAAAAGCAGAATTGGCCAAATGGAAAAGGAGGTACAAAAATTTACCTAAGAGAAGAGGTATATCCTTAGGTAAATCCTTAATAATATAGATAAATAATATAGATAAATAGGTAAATCCTTAAAAAGCAGAATTAGCAAAATAGAAAAAGAGGTACAAAAGCTCACTGAAGAAAATAATTCCTTAAAGATTAGAATTGGGCAAGTGGAAGTTAATGACTGGTTGAGACACTGAGAAACAGTAGAATAAAATCAAAAGAATGAAAAAAAAATAGAAGAAAATGTGAAATATCTCACTGGGGGAAAAAAACCTCACTTGGAAAATAGATCCAGGAGAGATAATTTAAGTATTATCTTAAGCCATATATGAAAGCCATCATTAAAAAAAAAAGAGAGAGATTAGCCATCATCTTTAAGAAATTATCAAGGAAGACTGCCCTAATAATCTAGAATCAGAGAGGAAAATAGAAATTGAAAGAATCTACCAATCACTGCCTGAAAGAGAAAACTCCCAGGAATATTATAGCCAAATTCCAGAGCTTCCAGTTCAAGAAGAAAATATTGCAAGCAGATGAAAAGAAACAATTCAAATATTGTGGAACCACAGTCAGGATAACACAAGATTTTAAAGTGTCAGACATTTTGGAATATGATATTCTAGGGGACAAGAAAGCTAGGATTACAACCAAGAATCACCTACCCAGCAAAACTGAGTATAATCCTTTAGGGGAAAATGGATATTCAATGAAATAGAGGACTTTCAAGCATTCCTAATGAAAAGACCAGATCTGAATAGAAAATTTGACTTTCAAATACAAGACTCAGGAGAAGCATGAAAAAGTAAATAGGAAAGAGAAATCATAGGAGACTCAATAAGGCTAGACAGTTTACTTTCATACACAGGAAAATGATACTTGTAACTCCTAAAATATTTCTCATTATTAGGGCAGTTAGAAGGAGTATACATAGACAGAAGGCACAGGTGTGAGTTGAATATGATGGAATGATTATCTAAAAAAAACAAAATTAAGGGGTGAGAAAGAAGAATACACTGGGAGAAAGAGAGAGGGAGAGGTAGAATGGGGCAAATTATCTCACATAAAAGAGGTATGAAAGAGATTTTACAGTGCAGGGGAAGATGGAGGTGGTGGGGGTAGTGCATGAACCTCACTCTCATTGGATTTGGCTCAGACAGGTAATAACATACATACTCAGTGGGTGTAGAAATCTATCTTACCATACAGGAAAGTAGGAGGGGAAAGGGGTGGGAGGAAGAATTATAGAAGGGAGGGCAGATAGAGGGAGGTGAAAGTCAGAAGCAAAACACTTTTGAGAATGGACAGGGTAAAAGGAGAGAGATTAGGATAAGCAGGGGGAAATAGGATGGAAGGAAACATATAGTAATGATTACTATGAAAAAAATTCACAGCAAGTTTCTCTGATAAAGATCTCATTTCTCAAATACATAGAGAACTGAGTCAAATTTATGAGAATACAAGTCATTTCCCAATTCATAGATGATCAAAAGATATGAACAGGCAGTTTTCAGATAAAATAATCAAAGCTATCTATAGTCATATGAAAAAAATACTCTGAATCAGTATTGATTAGAAAATGCAAATCAAAACAACTCTGAGGTACCACCTCATACCTGTCAGATTGACTAATATGACAGCAAAGGAAAATGACAAATGTTGGAGGGGATTTGGGCTGATTCCATTTTATTTTTTATTTATTTTTAAAAATGGATTCAATAAAATAAAATTCATCCTCAAGTCTTCTAACAAAGTGTCTTCCATCTACCAAAATTATTCAAAATTAATTAAAAGCTATTACAACAAAGATAATCTTTTCCAATGACCCTCTGGTCATTAATATCTCATGAGGAATAAAATAGGAAGATGTGTATATTCACCAAAGGTCTTCACTATTGCAAAGAGGCATTCCAGCACAGAGTTCCATTCAAAAAGGGATTCTCAATGGATGAATACATCCTCCAGGTGTTCTTGTTGGAGAATTAAATTGTGCTGGTTGCATCATGCCCTAGAACATTGTTGTGTCTCCTCAAGGAGAACCCTAAATTATTCAAAAGAGTTTGTCCTATTTTTTTTTTTGCTGTTGTTCAGTTGTTTCAGCCATGTCTGACTCTTTATGACCCCATTTGGGGTTTTCTTGGCAGAGATGCTAGAATGGTCTGCCATTTCCTTCTCCAGCTCATTTGGCACATAAGAAAACTGAGGTAAATAGGGTTAAATGACTTGCCCAGGGTCACACAGCTAGTAAGTGTCTGAGGCCAGATTTGATTTCACTCCCTTGCCTGACTCCAGGCCTGGCACTCTACCCACTGCATCACCTGGTTGCCCATTGTTTTAATTATACACAGAGGGAAAAAAGCATGAACAATGCTTTATTGTCTAGATCAGCAGTTTTTGAGCTTTTATGACTTAGAATCCTTTTATACTTTTAAAAACTACTGAGGATCTCAAAATGCTTTTGTTCATGTGTTTATGCTTTTTAAAAAATCAATGTTTACCATATTAGAAATTAATACTTATAAAATTTTAAAATATTTATTTTATTTTAAACTAACAACTAACAACAACTTCATTACATGTTAAATATATAATATTTTTATTGAAAATGAATTGTGTTTTCCAAAACAATTAGTGAAAAGAGTGCCATTGTTTTATACATTTTTGCAAATCTCTTTAATATCTGGCTGGCTTACTAGAAGACAGCTGGACTGTCCTATCTGCTTCTTCATTCAATCTGTATATGTTCTTTTGGTTGAAGTATACAGAGAAAATCTGACCTCACACAGATATATAGGTGGAAAAGGAAGGAGTATTTTAATAAGCAAATAATGCTTAGTATCATTATGAAAATAGTTTTGACCTTGAAGACTCCCTACAAATGATCTCGGGGATTCCCAGAAATCCTTGGGCCACACATTGAAAACTACTGGTCTAGACTAAACAGCTTCTGGAGGTCATCTATTAGTGCATATTGTGTAAATGAGCAACAAATTGGGCCCACAATTAAAGAGGAAGAGGAGGAACATGGGCCAAATTGCCTTCGAGAAATTGCAAAGCTCTTTTAATGATTCCAACCTTCTCCCAGAAGTGAAGGCCCATCTTTTAACTACAAAAATCCTACCAGTATTGTGACTGTGAGTTTTCTGGCTAGTTTAAAATAATTCAAAATGAGTCATACTTATTTTAAATGGTGCACATGAGAAGTTTGAACCCAAACAAGGTATGACCAAGAAGAGTTAAAGAATGTCATAAGAAAAATGTATGATCGAAAAAGAAAATGGATTAGTCACATGACAAAAGGGAAAGATCATCATTGGATATATTCTCAGAATACTGGCCAGATCCTCCATCCCTATGATGAACTTCTGCTAGGACATGGACAAGAGTCACACAGAATGGGCAGGATGGACAAGCTGTGATGTCTAGGAGCTCACAGACTCTTTGAGGATCTGAGTGATCTCTATTCTGTTATATTTTTTAAAAAATCTTTTATGAACTTGACAAACATTAGTAAACATGAATATTTTCTTGTACAAAGAATAGGAAAGGAGAAATGGACAAGACACTGTGAATCTCTATTATTCACAGTTTGTTTTTTGAAAATCATGCTAAATTTAACATGGCACCTCTAACATTGCTTGTCTGTGTGCCCCGTGAATTTTCTTCTCTTGTAGTGTTTGTTTTTACTTTTATGGCTGCTCTTTTCTTTTTTTTCCTTTTTCTTTTCTTGGTATCACAGTCATTATCCTCTCTACTCTCCCCCCCCACCCCTTGACTCCATATTTCCCAAAATAAAATCCCTTCCTTGTAAGAAATGAGTATAATAAAGCAAAACAATCTCACAATTGGATCTGTCTGAAAAGTTTATGCATCATTCTCAACTCCTACTCCATCACCTCCCTGGAGGCCCTTCAAAGCTAGCAAGGTCATCCTCTGGACAAAGGCAAGATGAGAGTGATCTGGAGGTGGGGTGGGGTGGGGTGGAAAGATCTGGCCAAGTTCAAAGACAAGTTTCTGCTTCCTCTCCTCTCCCCAAATTTGTTCCCTCTTAGGGGGTTCAGCTAGAACATGGTGACCTTTCCAATTTCTGAAATTTTTTCCTTTCTCAATTTGTTTGATAATTTATACATGATCCCTGGATTGTGGCCAATTTTCCTCAACCTATCCTCAACATCTAGTTTGTTGAAGGCCTATTATTGATTGATGATTAAAATGTTTTCACCTGTTTAAGGTATCAAGGCCAAAAAGGCTGAAGTGGTTTCTGATTCCAACTTTAAAAAAGCAAAAAACATTAAATTAAAATAGAATGCAAAGTAAGTAAATAGCAAGGTATTGAATTAGATTGAAAGGTGCTGGGCACCCATATCTCTCCCACCGAAGAGATTATGCATCAAGCAAGTCCTCCTTCACTACCTATGCCCTTAATAATTCAAGAAAAAGTCATTGCCTATTTAAACTAATGGCAAAGTATCAGCAGCAAGCAGTCTTTGCTGGGCTACTCCTCCTTCCATCTTAGCCCTATAGCTTAAACGAGTGTTGACTTCTCACTGTAACCTCAACACCCCAAGCCTCGGACTCATAGAGAGATTCAGTCTTGGAAGCTAAACTCTCCCATCTCCAATTATAACTCTTTGACTCATTTTGCCCCCCAAAAGAGTTTCCTCTGGTAACCTCAGAATAGAGCTTGTGTCTAGGTTTCCACAGAAGTGAGTGAAAGGTCTCAGGTCTTGTGCGATCTTTAAAAGTAACAGTATGTGTCAGGTATAGGAGAAGTTTTATTTCACACCACACAAAGTGTTAGGGAAAAAAAAAAGAACTTATAGTAGCCTATATATAGTTGATGTAATTCTCCTCTTTCCCCTTTTCTGATGAATTCCATCTTTATCCCCTGTCTCAGCCTTATAGTATTATGCTAAGGGTTTGGACTCTCCTCATAAAGAAAACATACTTTGACTTGTTCAAAGGGCAACCCTTGACAATTTTGGGGAGCTAATTAAATCACCCCCAATCCCTGAGATCTCCTCAAGCTTCTTAATGCGGTATCAGTGGACGTGTCTACATCTTCTATGCTCAAATACTCAATATTCAAATGGAACCTTGACCTTACCAATTCAATTTTCCCCTCCAACATGCAGATTGTAGAGGCCGAGCTTATCTATTTTGTGATACTCATATTCTATGTTCTTGCATAAGTTCACTACAGGGGACTGCCAGATGGCTGGAGGCCTTCCTTGCTATCTCTTGAGATTTTGAGGATACCAATAGGATGCTTGAGCAGTCCACCAATCATCTATCACCCTTATCATATGCTAATCCAGTTTTCTCTTCTTATCACATAACTCTTTGCAGGCGTCTTTTATTACTGTTCTTCCCTGGTTATATGTTGCAGCCTGCTCAACCTCCATGCACCTCTCCTCTCCATTGCCCTCTGTAATATGTATTCACGATTCTTCAGACTATTGTGGTTCATGTCTGGCTCCCATATATCCTCACTGGTAGAGTGGTAGTATTACAAGTATGAGCTTTGTTAGAGTCACTGAAGGTAATATACAGTTTTTCAATCCAATGTATTCTCTTCTTCCAGTTCAACTTCGGGCCAAACTTGTCCATCTTGTCTTGTTTTGGGTACACTTATTGACTCTAAGATTAATAGGCTGTACATCAAAATGTATGTGTATGGTTTGGGCAATAGACATTTTCCATCCATTTAGTCTTTCTTGTGTGGATAGTTAGACCAAACTCTCTTGAGTTGAATGCTTATGCATTTTTCTTCCAGGAGATTCTGTAATGTTCTAGAGTGTAATGTCATTGACAAATAGGATTATCTGGAGAACCTCTCTTTCAGGAAAACCCTCTTCCACTCAGAATTTGTACTAGATCTCTTCCATCACAAACACAAAAGCAGACACTTTTAGCAAAGATACATCTTTCTGCTTCATGCTCATTAATGAACAGGGTTGTTTTTGTTGCTAAACCTTTCAAGGAATCCTAAATGATTTTGATGTATCAATAGGACACAGCTTGTTGGAAGAAAGTCTTTAAAGTGCATTTTGCTCTGTGGGATTAAGTGCTTTTTCCTAATCAACAAACAATAAGCATAATAAGGGCTTATATTCTCTATATCTCTCAGTCAATTGTGAAAGGATAAAAATGTGGTCCATTGTTGAATATCCTTTAGAAATGGCTGTTTGCCCTTTACTAATAACCTCATTAAGATGCATTTAGTACCTGCACAGCTGGTTCTTATAAAGATTTTGTAGAGATGAGAAAGTAGATATATAGATCAGTAGTTATTGACAAGTTCTCTTTTTTCCATATTAAAAAGGTTTATTATTTTCCTACCTACTTGATATCTTCCCCTATTTTAGATGTCTTGTGTGTTGATCCTTCAATGCCCTCTAAATTTTGTCACCGCCAGCATGAGTCCAAACTAGCTGCTTTATTTTCTCTGCATCTCTCTCTCTCTGTCTCTCTGTTTCTCTGTGTGTCTCTCTGTGTCTCTCTTTCTGTGTCTGTCTCTCAGTCTCTGTTTCTGTCTCTGTGTCTGCCTCCGTCTTTGTCTTTGTCTTTCTCTCTGTCTCTGTTTCTCTCTCTCTTTCTCTCTGTCACACACACACACACACACACACACACACACACACACACACACTCAGAGGATTATGAGATTTGACTCCAAGAATGGTGGGTCCTCTGTCTTTGATAGTGAGAAGAATTTGTGATGATAATCTTTGCAGGACTTTTCTAACCTTCATAGGACGATGCAATCAAAGTTTCTAACCAAGGCTCACTTCCCTGTAACCTAACCAAGCTGATCCAGGAACTTCCCCCAGTCAGGGGTTAGAACCCGATGATGCCTTTCTTCACATCTCTCCCTCCCCCTTTATAGATGCCATGCTAATGTCACGTCAGTCTGGGTTTTGCTGCTGGCACACATACCCTTAGCATTGTCTAGGTGCTGTTTCTAGTTCTTCTCTATCCCTCTCTCTTTGTCTGCTGTTGTCTCATGTCCCCAACTCTGTGTTTTTGTCTTAAAAGAGTCCTGTTCTCCAGCTAAACTCTGCCTTCTGGAAGTGCTCTTCTCTGACCAGTTTCTGTGCGAGATAGCAATGAAGCTCCTGCATAGCGCTCTGGGATATGTAATCCAAAGAGCACATAGGGACCAGGCTCCCCTGCAGATAAAACCGTCAGCAAGACAGAAGGGGAAAAGTTGGCTAGGCTCCATCCTGCCATCTTCAGAGGCCCCTGAGGTAGCTGAGTCATTTTGCTACCAGGCAAGAGGAAGAAGAAACAGAGTTAAAAATAGAATAAAATCCCTACCATCCTCTACAAACAAGACTCACTTCATTTACACACTCAACAGAAAGCTCTGAGCTTTATTCTCTTTCTCTTTGTACATGAGACTGAATGGCAGGTCCAGGGAGATAGGCATGGAAAGACTGAGGGACCCCCAGGGTCTCACAAAAGGGTCTTAATCAGCTAGGAAGTCAGTGTTCAGAGGTAAAAGACCACTAGAGACTGGCATGTTCAAATCCCAACACTACAGGCAAATCCTTAAGCAACTAGCCACAAAAATGGTTTACTATTGACTTATGGGGAAAGGGGAGGGGGAAGAAGAGGAGTCTGATCCCTGTCTCTTACATATCCATATCACCAGCCCTGGCATTTCATGGCCTTGTTGGCCCTGATGCCAAAATAGATTCTGTTTGGTGTTTGATTTTGCCCTCTTCCCTGAGGATAAAACAGAAGGGTCAAGCCATGAGGGTTGAAGAGCCTAGAGAAATTATGGATTATCTTTGCCAGGAACTATCTAAGGCAGGATTCAGCTCTTGTGATTCTTGAAAATAGGAGCTTCAAGACAGAGGGGTGGTGGGATAACTTGGGGACCTAAATAATCCTAAAACTTTATGTGTAGTGAGGAATTGACGAATATAAGGGCATAGGCCTGGGGGTATGCATGTTGGTGAGCCTGCTTGTGGAAATGCCTGGTGATGTGGGATGGAATGGATCTGTCTGGCAGAGAATATGCAGGTATTGTATGACTGTTCTTACTTCACTAATGGCATCTCTCTCTCTCTCTCTCTCTCTCTCTCTCTCTCTCTCTCTCTCTCTCTCTCTCTCTCTCTCTCTCTCTCTCTTTCCCTTCCTCTCTCTCTTCCTTCCCCTCCTCTCTCTTTCTCCCTCCCTCTCTCTCCTCCTCCTCCTCCTTCTCCTCATTCTCCTCTTTCTCCTTCTCCTTCTCCTTCTCCTCCTTCTCCTTCTCCTTCTCCTTCTCCTCCTTCTCCTTCTCCTTCTCCTCTTTCTCCTTCTCCTTCTCCTCCTTCTCCTTCTCCTTCTCCTTCTCCTCTTTCTCCTTCTCCTTCTCCTTCTCCTCCTACTCCTTCTCCTTCTCCTTCTCCTTCTCCTTCTCCTTCTCCTTCTCCTTCTCCTTCTTCTTCTCCTTCTTCTTCTTCTTCTTCTTCTTCTTCTTCTTCTTCTTCTTCTTCTTCTTCTTCTTCTTCTTCTTCTTCTTCTTCTTCTTCTTCTCTCTCTCTTCCTTCCTCTCTCTCTCTCTTCCTTCCCCTCCTCTCTCTGTCTCTCTCTCCCCTTCCCCCTTTCTATTTCTTTCTATTTCTGTCTGCTAGTCTCTATCCCTCCTTGTCTCTGTCTCTGTCATCTTTGTCTACCTCTGTCTCTTTCTGTGTCTTTGTCTCTCTCTCTGTCTCTGACTCTCCTGAATTCTACTGAGAAAAGAGAGAGAGTTAGCTCCAGCAGTCTACCTTTGGGTCCCATCCGCTGCACCCCAACATGGCCTATGAAGACTTGGCCTTGCTAATGCTGCTATCCCTACTGAATCTTCTTTCCTGCCTTAGGTGAAGAAGTATCAGAGCTGGAATGGACAGGCTACAACCTTGTGAGCTCTGAAATGCCAGGTGAGCTATATCTTCTCAGTGGATACCCTTTCTAATAGCAAAGAAAGAGTGATGAAGAGGCCAGTCACTCCACATGTATACGCATTCAATTCTGACCAAGCAGCCTGAGGCATAATTTCTTACACCTCTGCAACCAATTAAAAGACTTTTTTTTATGACTCAGCTTAAGCCCCTCTGTCACAGGCAGCAGAAACAGGCTCCCTTCAAAGTCTCCACACGGTCTCTTGGACTGAAACTAGGCAAGGAATATCTGCCCATACTTCAAAGACTCCTCACCAGCCCCATAGGCCAGCCCACCCTTATTATCAGGGTAAATGTTAAGTATTTTCTTAAATCCATGTATGTGGATGTGTGTGTACATAAATGAATGCAGAAGAGCCTTAAACACAAGAGGAAATGGGTATCTATAAAATGGAGGTCAGTTTATCTGAGTGTGTATGTGTGGTGACGATGGGTTTGGTTCTTTGGAAGTTATCAACCAAGCAAATGGCCTGTGGAGAGGATACCCTTATCTTTATGCCAAATTCCGCATCAGTAATGGTGGCCCAGGCACTGTTTGGAGATAAGTGAATATTTTGTTAGCAGAAACACTTGGGAGGGAATCTCAGGCATTCACTGGACTCTCTGATAACTTATAAACTTAGAAATATTTGGTTTTTTAAAAATTTATTTAATATATTTAGTTTTCAGCATTGATTTTCACAAGAGTTTGAATTACAAATTTTCTCCGCATTTCTACCCTCCTGCCCACTCCAAGATGGCATATATTCTGGTTGCCCCACTCCCTAGTCAGCCCTCCCTTCTGTCACCCCACTCCCCTCAAATCCCCTTTTCCCTTCCTTTCTTGTAGGGCAAGATAAATTTCTATACCCCATTGCCTGTGTATCTTATTTCCTAGTTGCATGCAAAAACTTTTTTTTTTGTTTGTTTTTGAACATCTGTTTTTAAAACTGAGTTCCAAATTCTCTCCCTTCTTCCCTCCCCACCCACCCTCCCTAAGAAGGCAAGCAATTCAGCACAGGTCACATGTGTATCATTACGTAAAACCCTTCCACAACACTCAAGTTGTGAAAGACTATCTATATATTGCTCCTTCCTAACCTATCCCCCTTTACTGAATTTTCTCCCTTAACTCTGTCCCTTTTCAAAAGGGTTTGTTTTTGATTACCTCCTCCCCCTATCTGCCCTACCTTCTATCATCCCTCCTTTTTTATCTTCTTCTGCCTTCTTTCCTGTGGGGTAAGATACCCAATTGAATGTGTATGGTATTCCCTCCTCAGGTCAAATCCAATGAGAGCAAGATTCACTCATTCCCCCTTACCTGCCCCCTTTTCCCTTCCTACAGAACTGCTTTTTCTTGCCATTTTTATGCAAGATAATTTGCCCCATTCTATCTCTCCCTTTCTCCCTCTCTCAGTGTATTCTTCTCTCATCCCTTAATTTGATTTTATTATTAGATATCATCCCTTCATATTCAACTCACCCTGTGCCCTCTGTCTATATACATATATATACATACATATATACATAATACACATACATATATACATGTATACACACACACATATGCATACATATATATATATATATTCACTTCAGCTACCCTAATACTGAGGTCTCATGAATCATATATATCATCTTTCCAAGTAGGCATGTAAACAAAACAGTTCAACTTTAGTAAGTCCCTTGGGTTTTCTCTTTCTTGTTTACCTTTTCATGCTTCTCTTGATTCTTGTGTTTGAAAGTCAAATTTTCTGTTTAGCTCTGGTCTTTTCACTGAGAAAGCTTGAAAGTCCTCTATTTTGTTGAAAATCCATATTTTGCCTTGGAGCATGATGCTCAGTTTTGCTGGGTAAGTGATTCTTGGTTTTAATCCTAGCTCCATTGACCTCCGGAATATCATATTTCAAGCCCTTCGATCCCTTAAGGTAGAAGCTGCTAGATCCTGTGTTATTCTGATTGTGTTTCTACAATACTCAAATTGTTTCTTTCTGGCTGCTTGCAATATTTTCTCCTTGATCTGGGAGCTCTGGAATTTGGCAACAGTATTCCTGGGAGATTTCTTTTTGGGATCTTTTTGAGGAGGTGATCTGTGGATTCTTCCAATTTCTATTTTACCCTCTAACTCTGGAATATCAGGGCAGTTCTCCTTGATAATTTCTTGAAAGATGATATCTAGGCTCTTTTTTTGATTATGGCTTTCAGGTAGTCCAATAATTTTTACATTCTCTCTCCTGGATCTATTTTCCAGGTCAGTGGTTTTTCCAATGAGATATTTCACACTGTCTTCCACTTTTTCATTCCTTTGGTTCTGTTTTATAATATCTTGATTTCTCATCAAGTCACTAGCATCCACTTGCTCCAATCTAATTTTTAAAGTGGTATTTTCTTCAGTGGTCTTTTGGACCTCCTTTTCCATTTGGCTAATTCTGCCTTTCAAGGCATTCTTCTCCTCATTGGCTTTTTGGAGCTCTTTTGCCATTTGAGTTAGTCTATTTTTTAAGTTGTTATTTTCTTCAGTATTTTTTTGGGTCTCCTTTAGCAAGTCATTGACTTGTTTTTCATGGTTTTCTCACGTCCTTCTCATTTCTCTTCCCAATTTTTCCTCTACCTCTCTAACTTGCTTTTCCATATCCTTTTTGAGCTCTCCCATGGCCTGAGACCAGTTCATGTTTTTCTTGGAGGCTTTTGATGTAGGCTCTCTGACTTTGTTGACTTCTTCTGGTTGAATGTTTTGGTCTTCTTTGTCACTAAAGAAAGATTCCAAAGTATGAGACTGAATCTGAGTACGTTTTCGCTGCCTGGCCATGTTCCTGCCCAACTTACTTCACCCTTGAGTTTTTAGTCAGGTATGACTGCTTGTAGAGCAAAGAGTACTTTGCTCCAAGCTTGGGGGGATGCGCCATTGATTTCAGAGCTATTTCTATACAGCCAGCTCTGCCACACCAGCACTCCTCCTTCCTCAAGAACCACCAACCCAAATCTGATGAAAATCTTAAGCAGGCTCTGCACTCCTACTCTGATCCCACCACTTAATTCCTCCCACCAGGTGGGCCTGGGACCAGAAGCAACTGCAACTGTAGTTCTGTAGGTGCCCCACCCCCGCTGCCCCTGGGTCGGTGGCCTAACCGCCAACTCTGTCCCCCGAAGCTTTTCCCACTAACCTTCTCTGTTGTCTTTGGTGTTTGTGGGTTGAGAAGTCTGATAACTGCCACAGCTCACTGATTCAGGGAGCTAGGGCTTGTTCCACCAAGCTTCTGGTCTCGTTGGTCCTGCCACCGCCCATGCTGAGCTCTGCTCCCCTCGCCTCCCAGCTCTGTGCACAATAGACCTCACCCAGCAACCATCCAGGTTGTCCTGGGCTGGATCCCTGCCTCCCTCTGCTATTTTGTGGGTTCTGCAGCTCTAAAATTTGTTCAGAGTCATTTTTATATGTTTTTGGAGGGACCTGGTAGGGAGCTCACGCAAGTCCCTGCTTTCCGGCCGCCATCTTGGCTCCGCGCCACCCAGCCCCATCCCAAACATTTGATTATATGGGATCCTTTTCTCACTAAGAGCAAAAATTATCTTTTCTTTCTCTCCCCTCCTCTACAGTGCCTACTGCAAGGGTGAGTACACAATAGGGGCTCAGCAAATGCAAGTGGAATACGATGGAATGGAATTAAATCAGATTAGATAGAAGGAGTGATGGTTTAGCACTATACTATTAGGAAGATAGCCACAAGATAAGAAAAGCCTTCAGGTAAAGACAGAAGGAGGAAGAAGCAGAAAGGATGGGGGCATGGGAATACACTAGAGACCAGCAGACCAACTGCAGGAAATGGATGGTGAGTTCCCAGTGTAGATCATAAAGCTAACAGGGAGGCAAAAAAATCTGTCTCAGTCTCTCTCTATCTGACTATCTTTGTCTCTTCCTCTGTCTCTCTCTCTATCTTTCTGCCTTTCTATCTCTATCTATTTCTTTCTCTCTACCAAAACCAGAGCAACTAAGGACATTTTTGACAGGTTTTGTGGACAATCTCATCCTCCCAGAGTTAGAGGGAATAGTAAGCTTCTTACTACTTACTACTCTTCTGAACCTAATTCTTATCAATGAGGAAAAAATGGTTAGTTGAGTAGAAATGACAGGAGTCCTTGGATGAAGTAACAGTGCTAGCAGGGTGTAGTCTCACATCTACCCTAGACTCTAAAAGACATTTTGGCCATGGAGGGATGTTGTTGTTCAGTCGTTTTCAGTCCTGTCCAACTCTTCATGACCCCATTTGGGGTTTTCTTGCCAAAGATACTGGAGTGGTTTGCCATTTCCTTCTCCAGCTACTTTTATATCTGAGGAAACTGAGGCAAACAAGGCTAGGTGACTTGCCCAGGGTCACCCAGCTAGTAAGTGTCTGAGGTCAAATTTGAACTCAGGACAACAAGTCTTTCTGACTCCAGGCCTGGTGCTTTGTGCACTGTGGTGCCACCTAGCTTCCCTCCCATAGAGCAATAGGAGGATCCCAAGAATAAAATTTTGATGACCCAACTACAGATAATCCCAGTGAGAAAGAATAAAAGGTCTATAGTGATCACTGTGGCTTCATGCAGATGATAAACAGTTGCAAGCAGAATGGCCTTTATTTTCTTTGAGTGACTCAGTTTATCTCATTGAGCCTTGCTGGGTGCTGGGCCCCAGGCCCAGAGCCCTGTTAGGTGTGGAACCTTGGTGGGGCCCAAGGTAGGGTTAACTCCGGGGAGGGCCTAGTTTACATGTCTGGGACAGCAGAGGCTTTTAGACCACGTGGGTTTAGGTCCGCCTCTTTGTGACGACGATTCATGGGGCTGGCTGAGGGGAGGTGTTGACTCCAGAGCCATGCCCTATTGGGTGTTAACCTAGTCTACGTGGATGTGAACCTCCCAGGGTCCTAGGGTGAGGAGCCAACTCAAGAACCAATCGGCTCTGGTCATTCAGGCGATGCTTGATGATGTCAAAAACTCTATAAGAGGAGAAAAGACAGCTTGAAGATCCCTTTTCTGTTGGAGAAGCAGTGGTGGCGAGTGTGATTCTGGGCCAGCCCTTGTTCCAAGCTCTTGGGCTGAACCTAGATGTTGGTAACCATGAATTATATTGGGTCTGTCCGTTGATGTTTGTAATTTGTTTGTATTTTGTTCTGAAGTTCAGGGTGCTGGCTTTTTCCCCTGAACTAACTGAATGCTGTCTGGATGCTGGATTAAAGTAAGCTGGTCAACCTCTTCACCCTACTTTCCTTGGTTAAGCAGATCAAAAGAACCTGTGCTTTCCCGGCATGCCGGCAGCTTTCTGGGTGCTGGCTGTGGGTGCATCTGACACCCCCATAGAAGCTGCTAGCTGGATTGTTAAAACAACAGTTTTTAAAATTATTCCAAAGATACAAATGGTAATAACTAGCATTTCCATAGTGCTCTAAGGTTTGTAAAGCCCTTTCTATACATATTATCTCATTGGATCCCTTTCAATAGCCCTTTGAAGTAGGTGCCATTATCATCCCCATTTTTTAGATGATGAAACTGAAACCAAGGGAAGTTAAGAGACTTGCTCAAGGTCATACAGCTGAGGCTTGATTCCAACTCAGGTCTTCCTGATACCAGCCCCAGTACTCTATCCACTGTGCTACCTAGCTGCTAGAAGGGAAAATGATGAGAATGAATTCAAGAGAGTGTCCTAGTATGGTGAGAGTGGTATCAGGTCAGGAAGTCTAAAATATAATAGGAACTGAAAAGGGCAGAGAACAGTGAAAAGGACTTTTAAAGCTATATTTTGGGGCCATAAGAGGAGGAATGTGAAATGGACAGGGCCCTGATAATGGAGAGAAGAGAGAAGTCCTCATACCCATTCTTGTGGGATCTTTTTTTTTTTTTTTTTTTTTTTTTTTTTTTTTTTTTTACCAAGGGAGTAATCTTCAGACTTAAAAAGGATAGGAGAGAAAAGAAGATTATGGAAGAAATGAAATACCAAGTAAATGAAAATGTGGCAAGAGAGTACCTAGTTGCTTTCAGTGAATTCAAGTTGTCTGACATAGAGGAATGACAATAACCCAGGCTATGGGGAGAGCTTTCAGACATCATTATGAAGTCACTGTCCACAATCTTCAAGGAATCACAGAAAAGAAGTTGCGTACCAAAGGCAAAGAGATGGACGTTAAATGTGTCAGTTTCCATCAAGGATTGAAGATGAATCCTTCACACCAAAGACTAATGAGCCTTGTGTTGATTCTGCCAAAATGCCAGAAGAGATTATCAAAGGAATGGTTTGCACAAGGGTTGCTATCACGACTGTAAGCCTCTACAGGTTCACCATGCCAGACTGGGCAATGCGGTGTAATTGGCCTGTTTAGAGGCCCTCAGGATCTTTAAGTGAGCTTGTCCCCTAAGGAACAGCCAACACATCGATAATGCCTTTGTCCAATGCAGTTGGTTTATTAATCACACAGACACCCTCTGCTCTGAGCAGAGACTTCCTCTATTATAGTCTCATTTTACAATTTTCCCCAGACCTGGGGAATTATCTCCATCAAGGACCCAAACTCATGGCAGCCAAGCCCAATTCCTTGATCCATTGCTTGTCAGGGGCAGCTATCCAATGGACAATGAGAGCGGGTTCTCTTTTGGGTGCAGAGTCATCTTAGGGGTTGAAGAGGCTGGAACTCTGGAGGTGAGAACCAACCATTGTCTCCGAGTCTGCCATGGAGCATGAGGCCATCGGGTTTACAAAGCGCTTCAACCACTTGGGCAGAGTTGGGGAAGTCAGGTGCCTGCTGCTGATGGCAGCACCTCAGGCAAGGACAACACCAGGAAAGGAAGTTCACATTGGGTTGGGGAGGCCTTTCCTCTTTTCCCTCTCACCCGAGAAAGGAGGAAACAGTTCTTTGTCCACAAATAGCCTCATCCAATCACCGGATGTCCTGCGGGAGCTTTGGCAGTTTGCCCAAACAAGGGCATGGGTGACTGAGATAATGGCTCCAAAGGGCACAGGCCGGATATATGCTAGGTCAAGATAAAATTTGGACTAGAGTTCATCTCAGTCTATGTGTTAGGTCAAGCTAGAATTTACACATGTGAGCCTATTTATGCAAGTGTATGAGGCGGGGATACCAACATAGGGAGGGTTTGGAATACTACAAACCCTCCACTTCATTTCCGTTTGTTTTTTTTTTTTTTAAACAGGGTTTAGACGGATAGATCAGGGCAATAATATAGATACTTCTGGATTCTGAGAAAGCCCCTGATAAAGTCTCTGACCATCTTCTTGTGAGCAAGATGGAAAGCTGTGGATTGGGTGATAATACCACTAGGAGGCCTTAGAATTGTTTAAATGACCAGACCCAGAGGAGGTTGATTAATGGATCAATATTAACTTGGAGGGAGGATGCCAGAGGAATGCCTTAGGAATCTTCTTTAGGCTCTGTTCTATTTATTTATCAATGCCCTAACAAAGTACAGGGGTGACCCTCCTGCTTCCTAGTTCAAAGAATGCCAGCGGCTCCCCATTGCTGCTAAGTAATTTGGTCTATTTGGTTTTGAAAGCCTTCAGAGTCTGGCTACAACCAAACCTTCCAGATTTATTACACATTATGCCCATTTGCATTCTTCAGTTGAGCCAGACTGGCCCTTTTATTCCTCACTGCTGACATTCTCCAGACTCCACACTTTTGCGTGAGTTGTTCCCCATACCTGGAATTCCCTTCTTCATTTCTGCCTCTAAGAACTCCTAGCTTCTTTTAAAGCTCAGAACAAGCACCAGCCATCTCCTACATAAAACCTTTGCTGATTCCCAATCTCTTGTTTATTCACAAATTGTCCACCTATCCATAAGTCTGATAAGTAATGTGTTCCATGATCTTCTAATATCTCTTTATATCTAGATCATGCATCCATTTCGACCTTATCTCGGTAAATATGTAAGATATTGGTCTATGCCCAGTTTCTGCCATATTGCTTTCCAGTTCTGCCCTCCCCCACAATGATTTTTGACCAAATAATGAATTCTTATCCCAAAATCCTAAGTCTTTATGCTTGACAAATAAAAGGTTATTATTCCCCCAGCTATAAACCCCGAGCCTAAAACTTAACCTGTGTTTCTTTTGCATATACATATTAAGATGTGCATATGTTGTTTCCACCAATTGAATGTGGGCTTCCTGAGACAGGACCCTCTCATTTTTGTCTTGGTGTCAACAGAGCCTAGCACAGCACCAGGTAGATATTGGGAGGTATTTAACAAATGCTTGTTGATTGACTAAATATAGATATTATACCAATCCCAGATACAGATGACACACAACTGGGAGGGGTAGCAAAATACCACTGATTGACAAAATTCCAGATCCCAAATGATCTTGACAGGTTGGACCATGGACTAAGTCTAGAAAGACAATATTGAATTGATACATGTATAATCATATGTTTGGGTTAAAAATAAATCACCAGCCCAAATAGGGTATGAGAAATACAGATAAATCCATGTTTATGTGAAAAAAGGTCTGGGGGTTTTAACGTACCATAAGCTTAGTATGAGTTAACAAGGTGACATAATAGCTCCCAAAATCTAATGGTGTTTTAGGCTACCTTGAAAAGAGATCACAAATTTGATAGTCCCACTGTGCTCTGCCCTGGTCATACCATATCTGTAATATTATTTTCAGTTCTAGGCACCACATTATTTGGTTATATTTTTGTTTTGAATATAGTAGTCACTTCCCAACGAACATTTATTACCCTTTCTTTCCATAAATAATATCTTTGCAAAGTGAATAGCACAGTGCCTGGAACATAGTAGGCATTTAATAATATTTGCTCCCTTCCCTTCCCCTCTTATCTCTCCTTTCTTGAGAGGGAGAGAGAGAGAAGGAGAGAGAGAGAGAGAGAGAGAGAGAGAGAGAGAGAGAGAGAGAGAGAATATACCAATTTTTCTTATTTTAGTTTTCAATTTATTACTTATTTATTTTTAATGTTCTTTTCTTTTTAAAATTCGAGTTCAAAATTCTCCTCCCTCCTACCCTGCAACCCCACCTACTGAGAAGGCAAGAAATATAATATCAGCTATAGAGGTAAAATCATGCAAAAAACATTTCCATATTAGCCATATTGCCAAAAAAAAAGCAAAAAAAAAAAAAACCCTGAGAAAATTATATTCAGTTTGCACCCAGAGTTCATCAATTCTCTCCTGGAGGTGGATAGCCATTTTTCATCATGAGTTCTTTGGAACTGCCTTGGGCCATTGTATTGATCAGAGTAGCTAAGTCTTTCACAATTGATCATCATTACAGCATTCCTGTTACTGTGCACAATGATTTCCTGGTTCTTCTCACTTCATTTTGCATAAGCTCATATAGGTCTCGCCATGTTGGTTTCGTTTTTTTTTTTTTTCTGAAATCACCCCCATTGTCATTTCTTATAGTATGATAGAACTCCATTACAACCATATGCCACAACTTCTTCCACCATTCCCCAACTGATGAGCATCCCCCAATTTCAAATTCTTTGCCCCAGAAAAAGAGCTTCAATACATACTTTTATACGTATAGGTCCTTTTCCTTTCCCTTTTCCTTTTGTCTCTTTGGGATATAGACCAATATAGCAGTTGTATTGCTAGATCAAAGGGTATGCTCAGTTTTATAGCCCTTTGGGCATAGTTCCAGATTGTTCTCCAGAATGGTTGGAGCAGTTCACTACTCCACCAACAGTTCATTAGTGTACCTATTTTTCTCTCATCCCCTCCAGTATTTGTCATTTCTGGTAGTTGTGAGGGGGTCATATGTTGTGCAGGGCTGTCCTAGATCCTTTTCATTCCAGAACATCATGTTCCAAGCCCCCTGCTCCTTTAATATAGAAGCTGCTAAACCTTGCATTATCCTGACTGTGGCTCCATGACATTTGAATTGTTTCTTTCTGGCTGTTTGCAATATTTTCTCTTTGACCTGGAAGCTCTGGAATTTGCCTATAATATTTTTCTAAGTTTTCATTTTAGGATCTCTTTCAGGAAGTGATTGGTGAATTCTTTCAATTTCTATTTTACCCTCTGGATCTAAGATATCAGGGCAGTTTTCCCCGATAATTTCTTGAAAGATGATGTCTAGGCTTTTTTTTTTTTTATTTTGGCTTTCATCTTGTCCAATAATTCTTAAATTATCTCTCCTGGATCTATTTTCCAGGTCACTTATTTTCCCTAATGAGATATTTCACATTTTCTGCTATTTTTTTTTCACTCTTTTGACTTTGTTTTATTGTATCTTGATGTCTCATGGAGGTATTTGCTTCCACTTGCACAATTTTAATTTTTAATTTTCTGAGGAAATTTCTGAGCTCACAGAGATGAGCTTTTGTACCTCTTTTTCCATTTGACTTATTCTACTTTTTACTGAGTTTTTTTTTTTCTTTAATGAATTTTTGTGCCTCTTTTACCATTAGGCCAATTTTGTTTTTTAAGGTATTTTTTCTGATTTTACTGATTTTACCAAGCTGCTAATTCCCTTTTTATAATTTTTTTGCATCACTCGCATTTATTTTCCCAATTGTTTTCTTTACCACTCTTATTTCTTTCTTTAACTGTTCCAGAAATTCTTAATGGCCTTGGATCCAATTAGCATTTTTCTTTGAGGCTTTGCTTGTAGCTGTTTTCACATTGTTGTCTTCTTCTAAGCTTATGTTTTGATCTTCCCTGCCCACAGTAGCTTTTTATGGTCAAGTTCTTTTTTTGTTGTTGTTTGCTCGCTTTTTCAATCTATTTCTTGACTTTGAGCTTTATGTTAAAGTTGGGCTTTGCTCACCTGGGGGTGGGGAGTCCCAAGCTTAAGGCTTTCTTGTGCTGCTATTTTCAAAGCTAGTTCTAGGAGTCTATAAGTTTGCAGTGCTTTTGAGATGGTGTGATCCTGGGAAAGGTGTGGTCACTGCTCTTCTCATCTGCCCTCTGGTCTTTACTCTGGAGTGCTCCAGTTCCCCTGCAGCCACAAGTGCTATTTCTCCTCTTTGCCTTAGAACTGGGACCAGGGCCCCTGCTCCCATGTGATGGATTACAAGTGCTCCACTGCATCCTGGAAACACAACCCAGAATTGCTTAAGGGCAATAGAGTTACCAGTGAGTACTAGCTGCACGCAGTGCCTGCACACAGGCCTCCATCCTGGTGTCACAGACCTTTCCTGCCAATCTACTAGTTTTCTTAGACTAAGAAAGTGTCTCACTCTGTCCTATTGTTGGCTCTGCCACTCCAAATTTGATTTGAGGCATTATTTTGAAGTTGTTTAGAGAGGAATGTTGAGAGAGTTTGGATGAGCTGTTGCCTCTAATCCACCATCTCATTTTCCAATGTTGAGAGTTTTTAGGGATCTAGGGGTGCTTGAGACCCCAAAATACCTACATGCCAGGTCCTGCCAAATAAATTTGACTCAAGCCTTCTCAGCCAAAGAAAAACAAAGTTTATTAAAGATTCTCTATATCGGGTAGACTCTTAGGGAGCCTGAGCATTTGTGACACTACTGCCAGCAGGCCAGATTAATCTGAGCTGAGCTAAATTGAATCTGAGCCCCTTCATGGAGGCAAAATGAGATTTATATACAGAAAGGTTGTGAGAGGGATCGAGGGTGGTCAAGTAGTCTGGGGTGATGGGGAGAGTGGTTTAGGGAGGGTCTTGATGGGACTAGGGTGACTGGGGTGGGGAGGGAGCTGGGTGAGGTCAGAATGCAGGAATGGGATTAAGGGTAGGAAATAGTTGAAGGCTACCTGGAGATGACAGACAATGGAGGGCTAGGGTAACAGACTTGGGTATAGATATTTTGATAGGATCAAGGGTAGGAAGAGGTGGGAAGACAATGGAGGTGGCAGACAACAAGATTTGGGCATGGAAAGCCAGATCAAGTGGGAAGAATTCAGGGAGAGCTCAAGGGGGTTCCCAGAGTCTATAGCCCATCAGTATCAGTAACCTATACCCCATTACCAAGAATACCCATTCTTAATCTAGGTCTGATATCATAGAACCACAGACTCTTTGATCTAGAGAGAGCATGACAGTCATGTGATTCCTCCCCCTCCTCCAAGATTCTCCCCATTCATTTTCCAGAACAGGTAACTGAGACTTAGAGAGCTTTAGGACTGGAACTTAGGTGTCTCAACTCATCATCTTAGGTTTTCTCTACTCTTCTCTCTATATTACTGCCCCTTTCATTTGTCAACAAATCAATGTCTTCTGAGTGAGGCCTGAGATATCTGGCCCTGTGTTCTACTACACTGTGGGGAAGGCAGGAGAGGGGGAAAGCAGGGCTTGCCCTCAGGGAAGTCCCTGGATCATTGGGGAGATAGATATCACTCATATGGAACAAGAAAACAAGACAGGATGGGGAAAAGTGAGGGCAATAGCATATAGTTCAGAGGAAGAGTTGCAGGGATCAAGAGCAGGGAGGGAGGGAAGGAGAGAAAAAAAGAGACAGACAAGAAGAAGAAGAAGAAGAAGAAGAAGAAGAAGAAGAAGAAGAAGAAGAAGAAGAAGAAGAAGAAGAAGAAGAAGAAAGAAAGAGAGAGATGGGTGAGGAAAAGAGAAGGAGGGAGGGAGAGAGAGAGGGAATGAGAAGGGGAGAGGGAGGGAAGGAGAGAGAGAGACAGAGACAGAGAAAAAGAGGTGGGAGATAGAGACAGAGAGAGATGGTCTGTAATACTACTAGCACTTTTGGGTCTTATTTATCAGTTGATTAATTGCTTTATTTCTTCCCCAAGAATGCAGGTCTTTTCAGTGTCTTTTAACTGAGCATTCACCCAGTGACTTTTTTGAAAGGACTGTTTGCCCCAGAGGCTTCTCTTATCTTATCAGCTCTCTCTCCCTGTTTATATTCCTCTTGTGTTGACTACCACAGTTAGTTATCTTGGGAGTCTTTGATTTCTGACCATTCTCTTTCTTCCGTGATCACCACTCCTGCTTTCAAGGCCACTGGGTTGTTGTTGTTTTTTTTTTTTTAGGGGAAGAAAAGTTTTAGTGGGGAGAGGAGTGAACAATAACCCAGGGGTCAGAAACCCAGACCTCTAGTTCCAGCTTGGTCACTAACTTACAAGAACTTGAACAAATTGTTTTGACTCTTTGGTCCTCATTTTCTCCCTCTGCAAAGTGAGGGTGTTGGCTTAAGTGATCTCTAAGGCATCTTCTAGCCCAAACATTCTATGTTTCTATGTGTCTTGGGACATTCATTTCAACAAACTTCTGGAGGCACCTCATACACACTTCTCTCAGTCATTCTAAGAAGGTACCTTTTCCTCCCACTCCCAGGCTGAGATTGCAACAACAATGCTACTTGTAACTACTGTCGGAGCATAAGACCAATAGCACCAGCACACAGGAGGGCTGCTAGCACACGTTCTTTGATCTAAGGAAAGCAACTTTAAGAGGCTAACAATCTTACTTTAATTAAAAATACACATATCATTCACTTAGTTCAGGGGGAAAAGTCAGCACCCTGAACTTTCAGAGAAAATACAAACAGAAATTTACAAACAGGAATTATGAGCTGAGAGAATAACAGAAACCAACAGACAGGCTTCTATCTGTCTGACCAAATCACAATACATAGTTACCAGAGAAAGAAGCACCAACATCTGGGTTTTCAAAGAGGGGGGGTGCTCTTAATGACTACCCAGTCTTGTCTGGCCAAACTAGGAGACTGCTCTTCCAATGAGTGAAACCCCCAAAACAAAATGCCAACTTCAGATCATATATACACTTCTCAGGGCCCTGGGGCTTAGTACCTACTTAGCAAAAGGGTATGGGGCCTGGGGCTTTCTTGTTTCTTAAGCAGGTCATTGAAAACTTTTGATTCAAAGACTTGGGTTCAAACAAAGGACTCAATCAAAGGCACTTGATTGCCTTAGTGCTGAGAAGCACTCCAGAACAAAAGACAACAAAAAGTCTACTTTGCTCGCCATTACATTTGAAAGGCAAGACTCATCAAAGGCACTGGAATGCTTTAGAGCTGAGAAGCACTCCTAAACAAAAAACAAAGGCAAAAAGTCCCACCCTGCTTGCCATGACAGAGATGTGAGGGGGAGAGAAGCCTGCTTCACATTCTTTGGACCATTGGGTTCCATCAGCTGCATTTCCCTTTGATCCAGTTCTAATGATGACCAATTCCAGTTAATGGGGCCTAAATTGCTATCTCTTCAGTCCTTTGATTTCTGTCCCACCATATAGCAGGTAAAATCCTAGACCCAAAGGATGTTGGAACTGTTCGGCCTGTGTGTCAGACCCTGACTTGTGACATCAGCAATCAAATTCGGCATTTTGGGGGAAAAGGGAGTCTTTCCCTAGTAATCTAATCACCTTATATCCCACTTTCTTGGGAACATAAAAGATATATTACTTCTACAGCAAGTATTCAGGGACAGTATTAAGACAATGAGGAAAGCAAATCATATTCAGGCCTTTGGGGAAATGATTGGGAGAGCCCCTCCTGGAAGCATTTTCTCCTCACAAGAAGGGCTCACAGTCTCTGCAAACTCACAGAATCAGTCAATCAACAAGCATTTTTTAATCACTTACTATGTTCTAGGCACCATGTTAAATGCTGGAGATGTAAAGAAAGGGAAAAACCCAGCCCCAGCTCTCAAGAAACTCACAGTCGATTATGTCCGAACAACATATAGACAGGATAAATTGGGGATCATCAACATAGGGGAAGCACTGGAATTAGTATTGATTGTGTATTTGCACTTTGAGTAGAATTTTTGGGTTCAAGGCTGGAGAAAGCTTGCTTGTTTTCTAACTCTCATCAGTGCTTGGTGGATCTATCTGGTTTCAGCGACCACTCTGGTTGCCATGCCCTGCTGTCCAAATCTCTCAGGATGCTCCTAGTAAGCAAGTGTCTTTTCCTCATTCCTGGAGGTATCCCTAAGCCTGGCCCTAATAATTATCCTCAGCCACACCTGTCTGTCCCTACACTCTCAGGAGCAGAGACCATGCCCTGAGAAGACCTAGCCTTCTTATCTCTGGAACTACTGTCCTGGGGCCGATGTTGTCATCCCAGGGGTATTTGAGAACTAACTATAATCTGGAGAGCCCACAGTTAAATTTTCACCTTAGGAATCAGCAAAGCTACAAATGATTTCTTGTTTTGTCCGTGGTCTAGGCGGCGGGGGTGGGGGAACCTGTGTCCTCAAGGCCACATATGCCCTTCTAGGTCCTTGGTTATGTCCTTTTGACTGAATCCAAGTTTTACAGAACAAATCCTTTTATTAAGGGAATTTGTTCTGTGAAGTTTGGATTCAGTCAAAGGGCCACACTTAAGGACCTAGAGGGCCAGATGTCGCCTCAAGGCCATAGGTTCCCCCCCACCCCCACCCCAGGCTTAAGAAAGCGATAGGGGAAATGTTAATAATTCAGATTAAACTCAGATGTGTGTGCATATATTCTGAGAGAATCTGGTTGTTAAGCCATTAGCAGAACGCCCCTGTCTTGTTATAAACATGCTTGAACTCAGCTGGAGTGCAGCAGCTCAGGGAATGAAGCCATCACCAGACTGGAGTGGGCGACAGGAGACTAGCAATACCAATAACTGGCATTTATAATGGCGCTTTAAGTTTTGCAAAGTGCTTTCCATCCATTATCTCATTTGACGAGCCTCCTAGCACCCACGGGTATTACTCCCTTGCTCAGTAAACTCCAGCGTCTTCTTATTAGCTGTGACATTTAACACTTCTGGCAATTTGACCCCTTCCTACTCTTTCCATCTTTGCTCCTTCTCTCCTCCCTGGGCTCTACAATCCAGCTAACAGCTGCTTGCTGTTTCTCCCACAGGACACTCTCCTTCCATCCTCATACCTCAGTGCTTCCCATACCAACTTCCAACTCTTAGACTCCCTGGCTTCCTTTAAGACTCATCTTAAGTGCCATTTCCTCCAGGATGAGTGGAACGAATGAAGACCTCTCATGAAAAGGGACAAATTGAATAAATAGGAATAAGTAAGATAGTAAGGCCTCTCATGAAATCTAAACTTCAGCTTTCTACTTAAGTTTTTCTGTAAGACAAATTAGTGACCGTAGGAAGACAAGTTAGTAACAGTAGGATCCCCGCAGAATAAAAATAGGACACAGGATGCTCACATCCTGTGTATTTACCTAAGGGCAAGGGGCTCCAGGAAGAGAAATGGATGAAAAACTGGAAAGCCAGGTACAATGTAGCCATGTAAGACCTGGTCAGAAAGACCAGTTAGGTGTAAGAATGATGGGAGACAAATGTAAGGGTGCTGGGGGAGATCCGTCACAGATGTAAGGGTGATGGACGGCATCCGTTGCAGAAGCAGGAGTGGTGGGAAAGGCTAGTTTGCCACAGATATGAAGATGAGGTAACCAACAGCTGGCTTCTGCTTGTCACAGATAACCAAATCATTTGTTCATTGTCACTGTCACTGAGGTAGATTTATCACTTAAGATGTAAGAATGGTGCACCACCTGCTTATCAAAAATAATCATACAATTTGTTCTTTGCCATTGTCACCGGGTAGCTTTATCACGTCCAGATTGTACCCTCAAAGCTTGTGTCTTCAGGCCGAGAGGAAGGAGGTTGGGAGGGGGAATTGCGGTTAGTGACTTATAAAAACACCTGAATTTTCTGTGTCCAGCACGCTCTGACACTGAGAGGACCCTTGATGCACTTGGTGCCTAAGTTGCCCAGTCCTGCGGGATCATAACAAAATTTCCTTTCTACTTTCACCTTGAGATGCCTCTGCTTTAATTCTTTAATTCGTAAATCTGTGCCACACAAGGAGCACTTTCCTGGTCCCTCCTCCCCCATAGCTGCTGGTGCCATCCCCTCTAAGGTTGCCTGACATCTAGTCTGGCATTTATTACTCTGGGATTTATCTGGCCTGTTCTGACTTCCACAGGTGACAGAAGCAGATTGGTGTTAGCTGAGGCAGGGAGCACTTGGCTCCTAGATCTCTGGACCTTCCAATTCCTCTACTTCATGACAGTCCCTCTGCCCCACCCCATCCCAAGGTAGGAAGGAAGCCCAGATGCCTATCACCCCTCTCCTTTCTCTCCCACCCCAATCAGGTATCCCAGGCCCTTGTCCTCTGCTACTCACACCTACTGCTCCCTCTCCAGCAAAGCTGGGAATCCAGGATCATTTTAGAGCTCTTGAACCAGTTTGGGAGAAGCTATATTTTTTTTATATTGACAATTGAGTATTGCTGGAGACCCTATGTTCCTAGTGTGACTACCCTGTGACTCATATCTCCTTGGCAGATTGGGAGGAAGATCTCATGGTTTGGGGGGAAGGGGAAGTAGAGGGAGAAAAAAGAAAAGCATTGGTGAACCACACTTTCAGACAGACCTCTTGGGTCCTCGTAGACTCTCAGAGCTTAGAAGAAGCCCCCCTCCTCATCATATAGTTTGCATAATAGTCAAAGCGCTGGACTTGGTTTTGGGAAGATCTGAATTTGAATCTTGCCTGAGATGGCTTACTAGCTGTGTGACCCTATGCAAGTCACCGAATCTCTCTTAGACTCAGTTTCCTCAACTGTTAAATGGAGGTAATAATAGCCCCTATCTCCCAGGGTTGTTTTGAGGATCAAATAAGGTCACATATGTAAAGCACTGTGAAACCTTAAAGCATTGTACAAATATTAGTTACTATGAACAGGCAGCTGGTGGTGCAGAGGCTAGAGCCCTAGGCCTGGAATAAAATCTATCCTGAGACATTTACTAGCTCTGTGACCCTGGGCAAGTCGCTTAACCTGTTTGCCTCAGTTTCCTCAACCATAAAATGGGTGTAATACCTGCCTTGTAGGATTGTTGTGCAGATCAGATGAGATAATTCATTTTTTAAAGTGCTTAGCACAGTGCCTGGCATACAGTAGGTGGTATATAAATGCTTATACCCTCCTCTCCCATTATGATGATGATATATATGGTAGGACCATATTGGGGAGAGTCTGAAATGCTAGACTCGGGATCGTCGAGACAATAGAAAGCTGCCAAAGATTTTCAAGCAGGGAATGGCAGGATAAAACGAGTATTTTTCCAAGATTCTTCTTTTGGGGGTTTGCAGGATGCAAATTCACCATTCGATAGTGAATCTGATCACAGGATTGGACAGAGAAAGACAATGCACAAGGACATTAGCTAGGAGGGTCTTTCCAGTAATTCTGGCATCAGTGGATAGGTGTACGAGATCCTTGCCAAGGATGGAGCTGTGTCCCTTGGGATAGAAGCAAGTAGTTTGGCCCTTTGGGAGCCTGAGAAGGGTTCTAGTAGCTGGGCCTTTCTGATTTGGGCAGCTCCCCCAAAGTGGCTATTGCTTTCAATCCCTTGATATCTGGTGGTTTTTGAGTTTCCTGACCACTTCTCCAAAATCTTTCCCTCTTCCTCTCTCACCTACCACTATCCTGTCTGGGTTGAAGTCAAGATGATCCCAGTGCATCCAGGAGCTATCATATGTCTTGGTGAGGCAGGGAAGTCACAGATCATCCCTGTCCTACCCAAATGAAGGCTAGAAGGTGCCATGGTCAAGGACTCATCACCATATACAAAATACCCCTGTTTACTGAACTTTGGGTTGGATTTTGGGATAGGGGACAGAGAGAGGAAAAGTCATATCTCCTGACCTTGAGGAATCCTAGTCAGAGAGGTGAGATCCTCCCTTTACCTTTAACAATCCCAATCTGAAGGTGGAGACACAGTTCCTGGCTTCAGGGAGCCCTCCATCTAAGCCAGACACACAACTGTGCCCTCAGATAAGTCTCTGGTCTGAGCTAAAGGGAAATGGGACATATGACCACAAGAAAAATAGAACGACTACTCTTTAAAACTTGTAAAGTTTATGAGTGTTGCTTGTGTAGAGTATGTGAATGTCCACATGGGTTTGTCAAAATGTGGCTCTAAAATCCCATTTACACTGATTACTGCCTCAAAGGGAAAAGAAAGGGCCATGAAATCTGATTGCTCTTCTCTCCTCAGAGAGGGGGTACCAGACTAGAATAATAGCTATATGTCCTACTAAAGATTGGAAAGTTTTTGTTTCAAGCAACTTGCTTGGACACTATAATTAGGGAAGAAGAAGTGTCCCAAGCTATGTCCCAAGACTTGATTCCCCATCAAATGTTTAACAAAAGACCATCACAAATAGTGAAATCATGCGAATAAACCCATTTATTCAAGCAGATAGCACACAGAAATTAGAGAAGTTATACAGATTTAAATATACCAGATGATTCACAGAGTAAATGAACTCTCCCACTGGGAGTAAGAACTCAGCTCAACCAAGAGGGAGTCCCCCATTTTACCTAAGGGGAAATTCTGCAAAGCATCTGGGAAAGCAAGCTAGAAATCAGGGATGTGGCAAGATGCCAGCTCCTTGACACAAACAAGACACCACCTTCTCAGTTTTGTGTCTGCTGTTTCTTAAAGTCTTTTCTCCCTTAAGAGAGCCTGTCATCTCACAAAGACAGAAGCAAAAAGGAAAATCTCTGCTCTCCTAAGCTCCCACCAACTCTACTTTTCACTCAGTCTTGAAGTATTGAATAATTATTCATCTACAAGGGAGGAGAATCTTATGTAAATTGAACCCTGGGTTTAAAAAATCATATAGGCAAGCAAATAATGGATTACAATTTGTCAAGAATCACTTCAAGAGGGAAGAAGGTGGTCCGTAGAATTTATGGAGACATACTGTGGTAGCAATGATTACTCTGGCCACTAATACCCGAAGGCAGGTGTGTTACATTTCACCCCTACCCTAGGGTTCTCCAGTACCTTTAGGGGATCAAAGCTCTCTCATCTTTGCCATTGGCTCAAGCCTCCACCAATTGTGCTCTGTGAATTTTAGGGGTTCAAGCATTTCAGGTCAATTTAACCACTTACTAGGCAAGTTAGCTTTTAAAAAGATTATTTATTGTTAAAAATTGCTTTTGCATGTAACTGGGGAATAATAAAAATAAAATACTGCACAGACAAAAAAGAATATTTATTACAAAAACAAACATTCACCCTTAACACATGGGAGGAGCGTAATCGTCCCCCCACCACTACCTGGGTTCCTGGGGAGGAAAGGGGAATTAGGTTCACAGCTTAGTTCAGTTTCTACACAGATGGCATTGGCAGTTCAGAGCTTTGCGACACTGGTTCTATGGGGTTGCAGCCTCAGCAGATTTTTGCTCCTGGAGGGCCATGCTAGCTGCCAAGGCCAAGCAAACTTCCACAGTCTGGATCTGGGGTCTCCCTAGCACTGGAAACAGGGAGAGGGGACAGGAGTGTGGGTCTAGGTTTTGTTGTAAATCTGTGTTGGGTCCTTGGGTCTCCTAGTGCAGTCTTGCTGCCAGTGTCATGGGAGGGGTGCTGAGTGAGCTGGGGGTCAGTAAGCATCAGTTCATGGGTTTGGAGATTTCTTTTCAACCTTCTTTTGGATTCTGGGTGGCCTGTATCATGGAGACAGCTCAAATTGCTTTATCTTTGGTGTTTAATTTCTGTTCTAGATAGGTTTGAGAGGTTACTTGGGATTGGAGAAAATGTCTAGTCTGACAGCTGGAGCAGTCCTAAGGTTTCACTGTCTTCCTACTGGCAAACGGCTCGTAGGGCAAGTATACTGCCATTTCCCCCACAAGCACACACTCCTTTGCCCCCAAGGGGATCCCAACTTCTATAGGCCTTGATTTAATATAATGTTTTAGGCCACTCAGTATCCACTAGCCTTTCCAGAATATCTTAAGTCTGTAGGTCCCCAGAACTCCTGGAAATCTTTCCCTGTGGTACCAAGGTGTACCCAAGGAAATAGGTAAGAATACAGTGACCTTCTGTTATCATGAGCCAGCCACAATGAGCCCCCTGTGTCCCTAAACAGGAGCCAGCCAGGGGCCATATTCATCCTTTATGCCTCCTCAGCTCAGCCTCTGAGGCTTCTCTTCATTGGATCTTGGCCCAGTCCTTCACCTTCTCAAGACAGATGCAAGTTTCCTCCTCTCTAAAATGAAGGTAACAAGTCTTTGACTATCAGTCTTAGAGGGGCTTGTGAGGAAATGTTTGGGCAAACCTGAGTCTCAGAGAAGTGGGCCTATTCTGACTATTTAGAGGATAAGGACTGGGTGAGGGAAGAGGTCAGGGCAGCCCAGACGGAGAAGCCCCAGGGTCCCCAGAGAGGAACCAAGAACTAACCTCAGAGGAGGCAAAGGACAGGAATCAGGAAGCGAAAGCCCAAGCCCAAGCCACTTTGATAGGGGAAGAACACTTATGTGAAATGTGGCCTCCTGCTCATGACCTCCCAGTTCTGCCCCACTTACTGGGGCAATCAACAGACAACTTTCCTTCTGAGCCACACAAAGGAAACACTCATTCATGGTCTTATTGGGTGTCTTGTGTCTTGTCCTCCAGGTCTCAGTTTTCTTTTTTTTCTTATTTTTAATAATTCTGATCATATTTATTTAACACATAAAACAAGTAAAACAACACTCTGTACCCATAAAAAAGCTAATAATTTCTACACAAGAAAGAGTAATATCTCATGCACTATGCAGACTCTTCACAGCCCTCAGTGTAGCTGCAGCAACTGCTTCATGGAGTTCCTTCTCCTTTTCATGCTCCTCTTGATTCTTATGTTTGAAAGTCAAATTTTCTATTCAGTTCTGGTCTTTTCACTGAGAAAGCTTGAAAGTCCTCTATTTTATTAAAAATCCATATTTTGCCTTGGAGCATGATACTCAGTTTTGCTGGGTAGGTGATTCTTGGTCTTAATCCCAGCTCCATTGACCTCCGGAATATCGTATTCCAAGCCCTTCAATCTCTTAATGTAGAAGCTGCTAGATCTTGGGTTATTCTGATTATGTTTCCACAATAGTCAAATTGTTTCTTTCTGGCTGCTTGCAATATTTTCCCCTTGATCTGGGAGCTCTGGGATTTGGCAACAATATTCCTAGGAGATTTCTTTTTGGGATCTATTTGAGGAGGTGGTCGGTGGATTCTTTCAATTTCTATTTTGCCCTGTGGCTCTAGAATATCAGGGCAGTTCTCCTTGATAATTTCTTGAAAGATGATATCTAGGCTCTTTTTTTGATCCTGGCTTTCAGGTAGTGCAATAATTTTTAAATTATCTCTCCTGGATCTATTTTCCAGGTCAGTGGTTTTTCCAATGAGATATTTCACATTGTCTTCCACTTTTTCATTCTTTTGGTTCTGTTTTATAATATCTTGATTTCTCATCAAGTCACTAGCTTCCACTTGCTCCAGTCTAATTTTTAAGGTAGTATTTTCTTCGGTCATCTTTTGGACCTCCTTTTCCATTTGGGTAATTCTGCCTTCCAAGGCATTCTTCTCCTCATTGGCTTTTTGGAGCTCTTTTGCCATTTGAGTTAGTCTATTTTTTAAGGTGTTGTTTTCTTCAGTATATTTTTCAGTATTTTTTTGCATCTCCTTTAGCAAGTCATTGACTTGTTTTTCATGGTTTTCTCACATCCTTCTCATTTGTCTTGACAATTTTTCCTCTACTTCTCTAATTTGCTTTTCCAACTCCTTTTTGAGCTCTTCCACTGCCTGAGACCAGGTCATGTTTTTCTTGGAGGCTTTTGTTATAGGCGCTTTGACTTTGTTGACTTGTTCTGGCTGTATGTTTTGGTCTTCTTTGTCACCAAAGAAAGATTCCAGAGTCTGAGACTGAATCTGGGTGTGTTTTCGCTGCCTGGCCATATTCCCAGCCAACTAACTTGACTCTTGAGTTTTTCAGCGGGGTATGACTGCTTGTAGAGTTAAGAGAACTTCAGCTCTGCCACACCAGCACTCCTCCTTCCCCAAGAACCCCCAACCCGGACTGGGCTTGGATCTTCAGCAGGCTCTTCACTCCTGCTCTGATCCCCCACTTAATTCCTCCCACCAGGTAGGCCTGGGGCCGGAAGCAATTGCAGCTATAGTTCTATAGCTGCCCCACCTCCTCTGCTCCCAGGGATGTGGCCGAACCATGAACTCCGTTTTAAACTCTGTCCCCAGCAGCTTTTCCCACTAGCCTTCTCTGTTGTCTTTGGTGTTTGTGGGTTGAGAAGTCTGGTAACTGCTGCAGCTCACCGATTCAGGGCACTAGGGCCCGCTCCACCCGGCTCCTGGTCTGGTTGGTCCTGCCACTGCCCACGCTGGGCTCTGCTCCACTCTGCTCTGCTCTGTTCCCAGCTCCGTGCGGGATAGACCTCACCCAGAGACCATCCAGGCTGTCCTGGGCTGGAGCCCTGCTTCCCTCTGCTATTTTCTGGGTTCTGCAGTTCTAGAATTGGTTCAGAGCCATTATTTATATGTTTTTGGAGGGGCTCAACGGGGAGCTCATGCTAGTCCCTGTTTTCCAGCCGCCATCTTGGCTCCACACCTCCAGGTCTCAGTTTTCTCATGTGTGCAATGAGTGGAAGGGGGCTGGTCACTCATCTGTCTGAGAACCTAGGGAAGGGAGAGTAGGTCAAAACCACAGAATGAGGAGAGAGAGATGGAGACGGAGACAGAGAGACAGAGACAGAGAGATAGACAGAGACACCGAGAAACAGAGAAAGATAGAGACAGAGAGAAACAGAGAAAGAGAGAGAGAAGAGGGAGAGAGAGAGAGACAGACAGACAGATAGACAGAGAGACAGAGAGAGACAGAGACAGATAGAGAAAGACTATGTGTGTTGGGTTTGTACCAGACCTATAATTTTGAAGATGATGGCAACTCCCTCTAACAAAGCATGTTACCATATGTTCTGCTGTGTGTGGCCTTAAAGATTTGCCTGGGACAGGGAGGGGTCAAGGGACCTGTCTACCCCTTAGGTTGGGGGCTCACAAAGTCAATATGTATCAGAGCCAGGCCTCTGGAAGATAGGTTGTACAGTGGATAGATGACTGAGCCCTAGAACTAGGAAGACCTGAATTTAAATCTGTCCTCTGATAGTTACTAGCTGTGTGACCTTGGGCAAGTTGCTTAATCTCTGTCTCAGTTTTCTCAACTATAATATGGGGATAATGGCAGCACCTACCTCCCAGGGTTGTTGTGAAGATCAAATGAGATAAAATTTGTAAAGCATGTAATATGCTGTAATATACATACAATATGTAATAAAGCTTGTAATGCACTGTCATATATATGCAATATGTAATAAAGCATGTGATGCACTGTCATATATATGCGATATGTAATAAAGCTTGTGATGCGCTGTCATATACATGTAATATGTAATAAAGCATGTGATGCACTGTCTCATATATGCAATATGTAATAAAGCTTGTGGTGTGCTGTCATATACATGCAATGTGTAATAACGCATGTAATGCACTGTCATATATATGTGATATGTAATAAAGCACGTAATATGCTATAATATATGTATAATAAAGCATGTAATATGCTGTAATATACATATAATATGTAGTAAAGCATGTAATGTGCTGTAATATACATGCAATATGTAATAAAGCCTGTAAGGTGCTTTAATATATATGTAATAAAGCATGTAATATGCTGTAGTATACATGCAATATATAATAAAGTTCGTAATGTGCTGTAAAATATATGCAATATGTAATAAAGCATGCAGTGTGCTGTAATATATGTGTAATAAAGCATGTAATATGCTGTCATAGACATGCAATCTGTAATAAAGCATGTAATATGCCTGGCACATAGGTGCTTAACGAATTCTTGTTTCTTTCCTTCACTTGAATCAAGTCTTCTTCCCTTGAAGTCATTAAACACTCTGCCTGGCTAGCCTCTCTGAGCACAGTTTACAGCCCAAAACCATGTCTATGATCATATATGACCACCACAATATCCTGCGAATAGATAGGGTAGGGATTATCCCCATTGCATGAATGAAAGGAGAAATGATCTGCCCAGGTTTTTGTCAAGTGAGTCAGGGGCAGAGCAGGGGCTAGACCCCACTATGCCCCCCAAAATTGTTTATTCTTCTCTTCCCCTGCCCCTCAGCTTGCTCTTTCTGCTCCTGCCAGGCCTGTCTCCTGTCTTTCTCTTCTGCACCTAGAATGACCTCCTTACTCAGTTCTTTCAGTAGGGCCACTGAGGCATCAGCAGAAATACTTGGAATCTTTGAGTGCTGGCACCAGAAGGGAACTTAGGGATCGTTTGGCCTAACCTCCCATTTGACAGATGAGAAAACTGAGGCCACAAGAATAAAACTACACTTTTCTTTACCTCTCTGAGGCTCAGTTTTCTTGTCTCTGAAATCAGATGCTGTGGGCTAATGCAAAGTGAAACGTACTGTGTACAAAGTAACAGCATCATTGTAAGACGATCAGCTGTGAATGACTTAGCTATTCTCAGCAATACAACTCTGAAGGACTTAGGATGAAAAATGCTATCCATTCCCAGAGACAGAACTGATGGTATCTGAAGCATACTTCTTAAAAATTTGCTTTATTTTGGTTTGTTTTCTTTCATGATGTGACTATTATGGATGTGTTTTGCATGACTATGCTTGTATAACCTATATGGAATTCCTTGCCTTCTCAATTGGGGGGAGGGGGGGGAAGAGAGGAAGGGAGAGAATTTGGAACTTAAAGTTTAAAAACAAATGTTAAAAATTGTTTTTACACACAACTGGGGAAAAATAAAATGCTAACTAAAAGCAAAAAACAGATCCAGTTCTGCTATTTGTCTACCTTCCTTACCAAAAGAAGAAGCCACTTTTTAACCAGGAAAGCCTGAATAATAAGTTCTCAACCTAGGGTCCCTGAACATGTTTTTTAAAATATTTAGATAACTGTATTTCAATTACAATTAGTTTCCTTTGTAATCTTCTGTTTTTTGCTTTATGCACTTAAACACATTATTCTGAGGAACCTATAGGCTTCATGAGATTGCCAGTAGTGGCCAGGACACAAAAGGTTAAGGATCATTGCTAGGTAACCATTAGCTATTATGGGAAGCAGTGTGTACAGTGGAGAGAGCCCCAGCCTGGTTCTTCACTAAAAGTACCTGAGTTCAAATCTTTTTCTTTGATGGTTAATATCTATATAACCTTTCACTTGCCTGGACCTCATTCCCCTTGTCTCTAAAATGATGGGGGATTGGACTCAGTGGCCTCTGAGGCCCCTTCTGGCTAGAGATCTATGATTCCATGTCTTCCTCAAGTTAAAAAAGTGAGTGAGTGGCAAAGTCAGCTTTAGAACCCAGGTCTTTGGGCTCCCTCTCTGCAGAGACCCTTCTGCCCCAGTGCCAGGTTAATTCCCGGCTCTCCCCAGAACTGAAGGGCCCTTAGTATAACCACCCTTGGCAGAGTCCAAATACAGGAGAGGAGACAAGGCTTAGAAGTGGAGAGCGTTAATCAGACTCCAGGGTTATGAGGGCCAGAGACAGGGGGGTAATAAAGCTGCAGTTTTATTTAGGGACCGAGGAGATAGTAGGTCTTAATGGCTTGTTTGTTTACCATCTTTATACTTTTATGGATGTTTGTTCGGAGGGCAGCCCTGAAGTGGTGGGAGGGAGATTTCCTGGGCTTTCTTTGTTCCCTTGAAGAACCCTAGAGGAAGTAACCTTGGGGACTGCTTTGAAGATAAGCCAGAAACCTGGGCCCAGGAAGGCAGGTTACTAGTCTGTAGTAACACCAGCCCCTCCCAGCATTCCTTGTGTTCTTCTCCCCTCCCCCAATGAAGGAAGGGAGCAGAGAATCTCCCTCTCTTCACCTGTCAAATAAGGGGTTGCCTTTGAGTTTCTTCTATTCTCTCTCTCTCTCTCTCTCTCTCTCTCTCTCTCTCTCTCTCTCTCTCTCTCTCTCCTTCTCCTCCTCCTCGTCCTCCTCCTCCTCCTCCCCCTCTCTCTCCCACCAACAAAAATTCAGTAGAAAAAGACACCCCCCCACACACAGTCCAACTCACATTTAAATAAGAATCCCCTTAATAGTAAGATGTCTTTCTCCAGAGGCTGCTCGTTTGGAAGAACTTCTGATTGCCAGAATATATAACCCAGAGTGTCAGATTCAGATATTGTCAGAGAAGGTGGGGAAGCATAGAGATTATTAGAGAAAGAACCCTCAATATTGACCTTGATCTTTCTCTCTCTCTCTCTCTCTCTCTCTCTCTCTCTCTCTCTCTTTCTTCCACATATCTAACTTAAATCTGCCTCTCTCCAACTTCTAGTTCTAATTTTTTACTTCTGGGATGAAGGAAAACAAGTATATTTCTACTCTTGTGCAACACACAGTTAAATATTTGAGATTATTATATCCCTGGGTCCTTTTTTCTCTTCCTCCCTCTCTCTCCTATACACACCCCAAGCCTTCTCTTCTTAATTAAACAATCATCAAACATTTATTCATTGTTTACTATATCACCAGGCACTAGGCATGCAAAGACCAAAACCACACAGTCTCTCCCTTCAAGAAGCATAAATTCTATAGGAATTCTACGGGGCTAAAAATGTCCAGTTCTTTCATCTGATTTGTGCTATGGCTTGATTTCTAGTGCCCTCACCATATTGGCCTCCCCCATTGAATATGCTCTAGCTTCTTTATGTGGTCACCAGAACCAAACACAATACTCTAAATGTGGTCTGACCTGGGCCACATTTGGTAGAGCAAGACCATCACCATGCCCATTATTTGGATGCTGTATCTCTCGATGCAGCCTTAAAGTAACTTTTGCCTTCATGGCTACTGTATCACACAGTCAAATCTTAACGAGCTTACAGGGTGCCGAACTCCCTATGTCTTTTTCAGATAGATTGCTGTCCAATTAGACTTCTATTCTGTATGTATGCAGTTGATTCCTTGAACCCAAGTATAGGATGTTAAATTGACCCCTATCAAATGTTATTTTCTCAGATTCTGCCCATGATTTGAGTCTCTTAAGTTCTCTTTAGATCTTAATTATGTCATCCAATTGTTACCTATTCCTCCCAGTTTCATTGTCATCTGAAAATTTGGTAAACATGCTATATATAACTTAATGAAGGTTATTGATGGCAAAGGCTCAAATACTGATCTCTAAATCACTCACCTGGAGACCTTCCTCCAATATAACATCGATCACTAATGACTACTCTTTGAGTCCAGTCATTCAAATACTTCCAAATTTACCTAATTTTACTGTTATCTAACTCACAGGTCTCTAGCTTATCCACAAAAACACCATGAGATGACTATATGAAAGCTCCACCTGTGTCATTCCCCTGATATACCAATCAATTTACCCCATCTATAAAGGAAATGAGGTTAGTCTGGTGGGGGCCATGCTGACTTGGCTTATAGCAATCCTTGGTTTCATTTCCAAATGCTCACAAACCATCCCTTATTAATATCTAAGGGAGGGAGTTCCTGCCCCACCTCAGTCAAGGTAATCACAGAATTTAAGGAAAGAATGTAAACTAGGTCTTAAGGAAATTTTCTATGTTGCAGGAATACCAACAATATAGTCACATAAGATCAGATGTGAATGTATAAACAAGATTGTCTATTCCTGGTCCCTTTATGAGGTGTGAACCTCTTTGATTGGCTCAGAAAAGGAACAATATTGATTGGCTAAGAAAGCAGACTTCTATTGGCTTTGAATAGCTAGACAAATTTCAGCAGCTTGCCAGTTCAGCAATTGAAGAGTATAGGCTCAGTAGTGCTTTCTGTGGGGAGACTTCCCTAGGGCAGAGGAGGAGGGGATTTTCTCTCCTCCACTCACCCATTGTCAATAGAGTTACTGAGTCAGTAGAACACAATGCATCAAGCTAGGAGCAGAGATATACACCTAAGCACAGACATCTACTATATACTGAAAGATAAATAGCTTCAAGGGGTGTGACCCTCATGGAAGAGAATAATGCAAGCTATAGATCCAAGAAAAGAGCAGAACCTGGGAAACCAGATAAGTGGCTTGACCAACAGAGATTCTGAACTAAGATCTGGGTGGAAATTCTATGGAGAGAAGAAGGACTTTTAGGCCTAGAAGAACCATGATTTGTAAATTGTCTTGGCCATACTTGTGCTCTTTACATGTGTGATTCACTACTATTATATTCTGAATTTGAAATTCTTCCCATGGATGCTGTGTGTAATTGGGAGAGAATGTGGCCCATGTTTTGGGGAGGAATATTTTGTACCAATTATTCTTACTAGTCCAGCTTTCCTAAAGATTAGTTAATTCTACTATCTGATTGTTAATAGGAAGCATACCAGTGGGCGCTCATGAGCTCCATTAGTGGGATTTTAGACTTAGTAGATGAGTTACCCACCTCTGGATTATCCATAGAACTCAAGATAACAAGTTATTCTTTGGGTAACCAATCTTTATGTTAAAGTAGAAATTGAGGGAATATCCCAGAGAAGGTATTATTACAAGGGTGTTTTAGAAGTTCGTTAGAAAATAAGATAAGCTTACCAGCCTATAGTCTGAAGATTTCACCTTCCTCCCCTTTGTTGGAAATCATGACAACATTTGCTCTCCCCTAATCCTTTAGTACCTCTCCCATTCTCCTTGATTTTTCAAAGAAGTTCATATTTTTATCTTTTAGAACTTTGGGATGTACCTCATTTAGGCCTAGTGGCTTATATTCATTGAGGGCAAGAAGGTGCCATCTTCTGATTTCTTCATTTATCTTGAATTTCAGTTTCCTATTAACTATTTTGACTTCTCTTTTCTAGTGTAAAAATCATTCTTCTTGAATGAATGAAAAAGCTTTGTTGAACACTTACTATATCTCAGACTCTGTGTTAAGTGCTGGAGATAAAAAGTGAGATAGTCCTTGTCTTCAAGGGGCTTCTATTCTAATAGCAGGAGACAACACATAAAGAAGAGTAGTGATCATGGGGCAATTAGGTCAGAGGAGTAACAAGGATGGTGAGATCATCCGTACGGTAGTCAATTTGTGTGCCCTTTCCAGAAGCATTTCATTACTGTGCCCAGAGCAAGAGGTAAAAAGGAGTCTGTGAATTCAGTGGTAGGGCAAATGGCAAAATGGCTTGGGTAAGACATGAGATGTGAAGCACGGTTTTGAGAAAATCAGATATTGATTTTCTATTTAATTCCATCCTGTAACTGATTCTATTCTGTAACTGGCTCAGCTGCGTTTCTTTGTCTCTGAGTTAAGTTCAGAAGTTCACGAGTCCAGAAGTTCAGTTTTCCCTGTCTGAGTGAGTTTAACATTCAGTTGTCTTATAAATCACTTTAACTCAAAGAAATACATTATTTCTCTGTGGCCTTGCATAGCCACTTACAATTAAGGGAGATCTGTTATCATACTAACAAGCCTTGTAGAATGTGGGTGGACACCAAGAAGTCTGTTATCTCTGTTCAACTAAGGAGCAGATGGACTCAATCAGTCAATCTCTCCTGACAGAAGGATGGAAGGAGGGGTTGTTGCCAGCCCCAAATGTCCAGACAATCATATCATTTTTGCTGCCTATAAACCTTCAGACTTTGTAACCAATCATATTGTTTTCTATCTGTGATGCTTCCTTTTCTTTGTTCTTTTGTACTTCCCCAAACTATATGAAGGCTAGTAAGCCCCACCTCATGGTCTTTCGGCTGACTGAGGAACTGAGAGACCCATTTTACTGGTAATTACTAGCCTTACCAATAAATTAATACATGCAGAACTTTGTGCCTCAGTTTACCTTAATTTCAATTGCAACAGCTTGGGGGTTGGCTAGATACAGTTGACTAAATAAATTTGCACTCAAGTCCCAATCTCTTTTTGACAGAGAAAATAGAAGCAAAATGGGAATTGAGTAATTTGGCCTTCCCTTGGTCACTTAAAGTTCAGTGGTCCTATCCCTTTGTTGATCAACAAACAAAAAAACAAGCAAAAAGTCTTTCAGTTTGTCCATTGCATTTATTGGCAGCCTCTGCTCATTCTGAGTTTTAGCCTTTGTGAAGTTATCCTTACAGAATCATTCCACCCTTGTACACATTGTCTGTTACTGGCCCTTACTTCCATACACCTTACATTTCTTTTAAAAATTGAAATCAGTGGATGAGATCCACAGAGCTGTAACTGGGAATTCTTACCACCAGGGGAATTTGTGCTATTTCTAGGTTCATAAGATTTTTCTTAAAATGAAATGGGAGAGTGATTGATAATCTCTCCTCTCTATATTATTGCCCATACTTCATGGCAAATGCTTCTCTAAGTGACTGGTTAGTCACCAGCAAATCAGCATCCACACAAGGAAAGGAAAAAGAGAGTTCATGCACAAAATTTATACACCCAAATGAAATTTACTGAAGGCTATTCTCTAAGGGATAGCCTTTATGGAACATTATAGCTGAGAATAATGCAGAATGACTGAATTTAATAGAATAACTGGAGCCTCAAGAAGACGGAAGGTAGGGGATGCTGCAAATTGTCACGTCTCCATTAGGCCAACTAGGGTGGGGGAGGGGAGGAGTAGTAGCACCAAATATAGCTTCCCAGGTTTTCCTTTTTTATATTAAAAAGATCCCAACTTTGACTTCTGTCAGTAATCCTTTACTGGTTTTCCTCAATTTCTTAGGGCGGTGATTGATGGGAAAGCAAGGTGTTACCCATTATTTCTCCTGCTGGAAAACAAGGTGTTTGCCTATTATCTGTGCTCCTGGATCTATACTTTAGGATCATGGAGTACTGTATGTAATTGGTTGAAGGAATGAAAGAGGGTGAAAAAGAAGGGGAGGGGAGAATGCCTGCTTCACAGCTTGGCTGATTTAGAAATACGTTGGGCCTGTTCTCACGGAGTTAGGAATTCGCTCTCGTGATCATGGTTAGAATCTGTGAAGCAATTTCTCTTTGAGCTTCATGGACCTCAGGAGCCCATCTCTCTTCATCGGTGGTCAAGAACACCTAAGAAGCTTCACAATGAAACAAAGGATAAAGACACCATGAAGTATGCTCATGGCCTAATTTCTGATTATCTCTCCATTTTGCACAGCCAGTCTCCAAGACCTAAATCATGCTATGGTTCCAGTAAACAATTCAATATTCACTCAGGGTTTTCTTCTCCACATCTCATTTATATTCACAAAAGAAAAATGGGTACTTGGATTTACAAATGCATTTGTTATTTCTGATCCTGTTGGTGGGGCTTTCTTGCCAATGATACAGGAGTGCTCTGCAGGCAGAGGTTAAATGACTTTCTCAAGGTCTCATGGCTAAGTGTCAGAGGTTACAATTGAACACTGACTTCAGGCCCAATATGTTCTATCCACTGCACCACCTAGCTGCCCTTATAAGTGCATTTTTTTTTCTATTTTATAAATTTATTTATTTATTTTTAGTTTTCAACATTCACTTCCATAAGTTTTAAATTTTCTCCCCCTCCCCAAGACAGCATGCAATCTGATATAGACTCTACATATACATTCTTATTAAACATATTTTCACATTAGCCATGTTGTATAGAAGAATTAGAACGAATGGGAGAAACCACGAGAAAGAAAAACAAAACAACTAAACAGAAAAAGAGAGCAAATATATAAATGAATTTTCAAAGTTACAAATGTAACTTTTCGAGTTACAAAAATACACTCCAGACTGTACTCTGCACTTCTTTGACCATTACCCAGTTGTCTTGAAATTGCTCTGTAATATTTTGGGTATCCTTGCTCATGTACATCTTATATTCTGAACTACTCCAGCAGAAAGTAAACTATTAGAGAGTGGGAATTGTTTTGCTTTTGTCAGTTTCCTCAGGACCTAGAATGGTGCATTTAATAAATCCTTATTGAATGGAATGAAATTGAGAGAACTGTGGGAGGGGGAGAACTGTAAAAAAACGATATTTCAGGATTAAGAAATTTAAAAAGCTGAAGGATTGTAGGCTTCTGAGCCACCTTACACCTTCTATCCTGAATACTTTCTTGAAGAAGAGAGTGGAAGGCACTGGAGATGGCCAGCTGGAAACATTAGCAAAGATGAAATGGATTCTATTTAGACAAGAAGCAGCTGGCTAGCAATGGTGGCTTCACTTTAGAATCATCCACCCGCGTGCAATCAGCCCACCAGCTGGGTTAGGCCAAAGGTCAGAATTAACACCGAATCCAACAAAATTATTAAAATTACACCTCCAATCCAATCTGAGAAAACTGTGGGTTCTTAAAAATAGGAAACAGATAAAAGCAACTCTGGTTATCACCATATCTTAGAGAAGTTTGTTCTTTGTGAAGCAGGTGGCCTTTTTTGTAACAGCAATGGAATCTGACACTGGACACAAACACAAATACATCATTAATATTTGGGACAAGCTCAGATGAAGTTTATGGCTTCAGGTGCCATTTCATTTTGGTTTTGTTGATGGAAGTTGCTTATGATTTTTTTAAGTTAAAAGAAAGCAAACTCCCGGGGCTATAGATGATCTGGAAGCTTCTGTCCAGTTCTGTAATTCATTCCCTTTCTTTCTTCCCTTTTGCATCCTCTCCCTCCCAAGTTGCTCTCAGACAGCTTCCAGATCTGCTATCTCCAATTTTAGTAGGATGGGAGAAGAGTATAGAGGCTCTGGACAGTAAAACTGACCCACCCGAGCTCTGGCTTCTCCCACAAGGGAGCCAGAAGTCAAGCTTGAGCATTAGCTAATCTGCTCGGTATGTAGTTATCTGGAACTGGATTCATTCCCTTCTTTAGGGGTCAGGTGTGCTGGGTTTGGCTCTAGGAGGAAGGTTTGGCCCTCTCTCTGTTTACATTTCTCTGCCCTCTGCCCCCTTTGCTCTTGACCTTTAACCTGAGGGCCAGATACCAAGTTTCGATTGAACTCCCTAGGGGGTCAGGGCATTTAGCCTCCAGATGTGACTTAACCAGCCAGAGTCCTCCCCCTTTGCAGAGGTACTTTGGACTCAAGAGAGTGGAGTCCCAGGGCTGGCAAGTCAATCTTTCTCCCCTCCCGCAGGCTGGCAGGGACAGCTCCAGCTGAGAGCCAGGAGTAAAAACCACTCAACCGCAGGGGGGATGTTCTGGGAAACAGCCAGGGGCCAACCTAGCTGAGCTTATCTGAGAGCACGAAGGGGCCTAACCGAAACACTTTTTTTTCTTTCCCACAAGTTCACTGAACCACACGTACGTGTGCTCTGCCTGAAGAAAAAAATTATAGCCCATGTTCATGAATCACTCGACTTCCTCAGCTACAACCCTAAGAGAGAGAGAGGAGCACCAGTATTTCACACATTTCAGTTCAATAAAGCAAACACTTATTAAGGGCCTGTTATGTTCATGGCCCTGTACTAGGTCTGGGGACATAAAGACAAACCCAAATGCAGCCTGCCCTACCTTCTCTGCAATTAATTCATAGTCTTAGAGAAATGTATATGTGTGTATGTTTGGGGGCATAGGGGGAGGGCTGAGAAAGAAAATCTCCTGGACTTGAACACAGGTCTTCTAGTCTTTGAGGTCATTTTTCTCAGCTAGTCATTCAACAGGTATTTCTTACCATGTGTCAGGCACTGTGCTAAGCAGCGGGGGGTGGGGGGAGGCAGGTTGTGGAGTGGAGTGGGGTGTTAAGAAAGGTAGAAACCAAGTCTCTGCCCTCACAGAACTCAGTTTTAATGAGAGAGACAACAAGCCAACATACATGATACTCATGAAGTAGACAGAAAGGGACAGACTGGGAAAGGCCTCAAAAAAGGTGAGATTTTATCACAGACTTGCTGGAAGCCAGGAGGTAAAGATGAAGAAGGAGGCTTTCTAGGCATGCGGAAATAGGGAACAGTCAAGGGAAAGAGCCAGAGTTTAAAAATGGAGCATTTTGTTTGAGGGTCAGTAAGAAGACCAATGTGACTAACTGGTAGAGTATGTGGAAGGTAGGAAGGGGCCAAATTATGGAAGGTTTTAAAAACCAAGCATAGGAGTTTTATATTTGATCCTGGGGGTGATAGGGAGCCACTAGAGTTTATTGAGTAAGGGAGTAACCTGCCTATAAAAAGGCACAGAGTCAAGAAGTGGTGTGTTCTGGGTAAGGAATAGCAAGGCAGCCAGTGTTACCACTCCTCTAACTCTCCATTGATATTGTGGTCAGTTGGGGAATGGCTGAACAAATTGTGGTATATGAATGTAATGGAATACTATTGTGCTATTAGAAATGGGGAAGATATGGACTTCATAATAACCTGGAAAACCCTACACGGTATAATGCTGAGCGAGCGGAGCAGAAACAGGAGAACATTATACACAACCACAGATATATGGATTCTGTGATGACTAACCTTGATAGACTTGGCTCTTCTCAGCAATACAAGGTTCAAAGACGACTCCAAAGGACTCACGATGGAGAGAGCTATCTACATCCAGAGAAAGAACTATGGAGTCTGAATGCAGGTTGAGGCAAACTGTTTGCTCTCCTTTTTTTTTCTTCTGTTTTTTTTTCTCTCTTTTGTTTTTGGTTGTGGTTTCTTTTTTTTATTTTGTTTCTTCTTTCTCATGATTCATTCCTTTGGTAATAATTCTTTACAACTTGACTATTGTGTAAATAAGTTAAACGTGAAGTTGTATGTAGAAGATATATCGGATTCCATGCCTTTTGGGGGGAGAGAAAATATGGAACTCAGGATCACGTGGAACTGAGTGTTGTAAACTAAAAATAAAAAATATCTATTAAAAAAAAGAGAAAGATGATGAGCAGGCTGACTTCAGAAAAACCTGGAAAGATTTACCTGAACCGACGCTGAGTGAAGGGAGCAGAACCAGGAGAACATTGTACACAGTAACAGCAACATTGTGCCATGATCAACTATGATAGACTTAGCTCTTTTCAGCAATACAATGATCCAAGGTAATTCCTAAAGACTCATGATAGAAAATCCCATCCACATCCAGAGAAAGAACTATGGAGTCTGAATGCAGATCGAAGCAGACTATTTTCACTTTTATTTTGTTTTTTCTTTCTTGCAGTTTTTCCCTTTTGTTCTGATTCTTCTTTCATGACTAATGTGGAAACATGTTTAACATGATAGTATGTGTATGACCTATATCAGATTGTTTACCATCTGGGGGGGAGGGGAGGGAGGAAGAAAAAATTGGAAAGAAAAAATTATAAAAGTGAATGTTGAAAACTATCTTTACATGTAAATGGAAACAAATAAAATGCTATTAAGTTGGGGGAAAAAAAGATAAGACCATTATAGAAGCTGAGGCTCTCCTGTGCTATGTGATCTGACCCCAAGAGGTGTTTGATCAGCCAATCAGAGAGGAGGAAGATGGGTCATTTCTCAGCCTTGCTGCTGTAGCCAATTATGGGGCTTGGGAATCCAATACAATCACATTTATCCTTATATTCATGTATATCCACTTATATACATGCTCTGCCCCTTCTCTCTGCTCAGTAAACTCACACGATTGCTCCCGCTTCTGCCTCTCAGGACAGCTATAACCTCGCTGCATCCCACAATCTCCATTGTACAGGTGCCATTGGGAAAATTCCATCCCTATAGATGACCTCATAATTAATTACAGCTCTGATCTGTGGGGGCAGAGTCAGTGACCAATGAGTGAGAGCCCCTGCTCCCCCCTTTTCATTTTGGGTGGGACAGAGTGAATCACACAGGATGAGCAGCCATGGATGGATGGTGATTACAGATCTCATTACATTCTCTTTCCCCCCAGACCTGGTGCTTTTCTGTAATTCCCGGTTGTCAAGGCGACCAACATCTTTCCAGTCCCCCAGGTTCTGACAACCTTCACATCATCTCCGACTGCTCACTTCCCCTCCCCCCACATATCCAATCAGCCGCAATCCAATCTTTTTGATTGCGTCCCCTTCAATCTCTTTCCCTAGCCACTGCCCCTAGTTCAGGCCCTCATCATTTCCCCCCTCCCCCCTCCCTGGACTTCCCAATAACCTCCAAATTGATAACTGTTCCAAAGCTCTCCAATCCTCCTCCCCGAAACGGTCAAAGGGATTTTTCTAAAATGCCATGCTTATGCTCACCTACTGACTGGAGGAGCAAATATTATTTTGTCTTCATCTTGTTCTTTTTAAATTTTGATTTTCTGCGTTGGGTTAAATTATTTTGACTTTTGAAGTGGAACACTGTGTGATTATAATGACCAATCTTTGGCTTGGGGAAAGGATGAAGAAATAAATACACCTCCTTCTTTTCCTTGGAGGGTTAAGGGACTCTGCCCCACGTAGAGCGAATTAATTTTGCTTTCCTGCTTGACATTGTTAGAAAGGGAGGGCTCACTGGATAGGGGACTAAGGAAGTGAATGCTTTGAAATAACTATGATGTTAAAAAAATAACATTTTGATTTAAAAGAATTTTTTTTTAAATCCTGGCAATGGATGTAATGAAGCCTAGCCCCTTCCCAAGGATCCATAGAAGTTCAGAGTAGGCTGGAGTAGTCAGGAAAGTCTTCCTGAAGGAGACAGGCCTGAGTTGGGCCCTGAAGGCTGAAAAGAGGTGGGAGTGCATTCCAAAGCCAGGTAGGTGGCTCAGAGCTTCCCCCAGGTTGGCATTCAACTCCTATTATCAGCTTGTCAGCTTGAAGCCTCACCACAGAGGTGCCCAGATTAGAGTGAAACCTGAGGTCTTGAGCTTTGCTTTGTTAGGACGCTGGGAGCTGGCCCCAGGCCAGGTTTCTAGTGTCCTGATGGTCACCCTTCCCCTATCTAATTCTGTCTCTTTAGTGGGCCCTGGGCCCAGCTCAGCTCTCAGCCAAATTTTGAAGTCTGAAATCGTTAATTTCCGCCCCTTTCCAATTACTTTTTTCTTCTTTTCAGTGCTTCCTTCCCATCCCCCACCTCCCCACACAGTGCTCCTCAGCCACATCTCAGAGAGTCTAAGGGCCTCCTTCCTGCCCACCCCACATAGAAGGGACTGAACACAACCCATCAGCCCCTCTAGAGAAAACCTTTGGAGAAGCTGCTCCATCCAGAAAACCCACCATCTAGTGGTCACATTTCTGCCAAAGAGCCTCTCAACTCTTAGCTATGGGCCCAGACAACACCAGTGAGTCGCTCCAAGTGTCTTTAGCTCATCCTGTCCAGCAACTGCTTTTGAGGAACAGTTGTCAACTCTACGTCTTTGAGGCAACAAAGAAGGCTGGTAGAGAACAGGTTGAGTAAGTGATCAAACTAGTTAACACCAGTGGCTTGACAGATGGATTCCCCCCACTTGTTATAACCATCTGTAGAATGAGTATAAGGCCTGTCCTGCCTGTCCTCCAGGTTGTGAAGGAAGTAAAAAGTTAAAAAAAAAAAAGGCCATCCAAAACCAAAACCCTAGTTGGTGTGTGCTGTGAGGTTGGCTTCCTCTGTGATAATCAACAAGTCACCATTTGGCTCCATAACCACAGTATCTACCTACCTTACTTGGGTCCAGTGCTTTGAAGCTGGAGGTGGAACAGTGTGGAAAACAGAACATAGAACTTTAGGAGGACCAGAAGCATGAGTTCTAGTCCTGGGTCTCTGCTTGACCCAGTAAGCCACTGGGCCTCAGGTTCCTCATCTCTAAAATGAGGAGAATAACACCTCTCTCACCAGGCTGTGAGAGTTTGGTAGACTAGAAGGTGTTATGCCAACGTAAGGGTGTGGCCACAGCAAAGTTAAGATGGTAAGGTGTTGTTATGGTTGTTGCTAAGGGGCAAAGATTGAGACAACGAGATGTAGGGGTGAGGCCCTTTTATGTGGATTTGCCACAGTCCACACCTTGTATGAAATTGGAGACCTTGAGCAGGTTGATTACATAGGAAAAGGCTAGCAGAGCAGAGACACCTCCGTCCCTTTCCCCTAGCAGAGCAGGATGTGTGAAATGTATTGAATGGTTACCATAAGTCAGGGTGAGGTCCTTCACCAAGGGAACCCAGGAAGCATGATCAATAAAGGAAGAGGCTCTACCTCTCCCACCTTTCAACCTTGTGGAAATCTAAAGGGGCCACATTTTTAAACAAATATGACCCATTCTCTTTGATTCTGTCCATTTCTTCAGGCAAGAATATGGCTCTTCTCTCTCCTCCCTCCTCCGTGGGTGTCTCTCAGAGAGGGAAAGGCTGAGGAGCGATGGGGGAAAAAGGAGGTCAGGACAGGGTCTTCAGCCTTGGAAAGGAGGGGAAAGGCATGTCCGCCTGCACATGAAGCTTGTTTGACTTAGCACAGCTGCACAATCTGCTTTGCTCCCATTCAGGAGGCAGTTATCAGATAAGGGGCCAGTGGCTTGACAAGGGAAGGTCAGAGGTGACAGGAAGGTTGGTTGGCCTTAATCAGCTTGATAAAGGGACTTCTACCCCTAACTTGATAAATAGGCTTCCTCTTTGTCCTGAGAAGGCCTGGAAGCCTCCACTTTGTTTAGTTCTACCTGCATGCTTAAGTAGCAGTTAGGTGGCACAGCGGATAGAGTGTTGGGCCTGGAATTAGGAAGACTTCTCTTCCTAAGTTCAAATCTGGCCTCAGACACTTACTAGCTTTGTGATCCTGAGCATATCACTTGACTCTGTTTACCTCAGTTTCCTTATCTGTAAAATGAGCTGGAGAAGAAAACAGCCGACCACTCCAGTATCTTTGTCAAGAAAACCCTAAATGCGGTTATGAAGAGTCATACACAACTGAACAACAACAACCTTGACCATCCCATCTTGGCCAGTGGGATGAGGGTATAATAATAGGTTTGTGTAATGAAGTTTCCTAACTTTGTAGGCCAAGCTGGCTTTGGCCCAAGGACAAAGTGGAGACCAGGTGGTAGGGAAGCTGGAGGCGACCTAGCCTCTACCTTTCAACTCTTCTTGGCTGCCAACATGGCGCTGTTTAAGAAGGGCCCAGATCCTGACTAATCCAGATTTCTTACATCACTTTGCCAGATCTCTTCTTTGTACTCAGCTTTCCCCTCATGTTTGCCCTGTTTGTGAACCTGCTCTTTTCCTCTATTAGATTGTAAGCTCTTTGAGGGTGAGGTCTGATCTAGCTTTGTATTCCCAGAACTCAGAACATAGTTCCTAGCACACAGCAGGTATTTGATAAATATTTGTTGGATTTGAACCAAATTGACCTTGAGGAATTAGGGAGGCAAAAGGACCAATTAGATGTCTCTATGTTGCTTTCATGGGACATACCCTCTTCTCAGACTGTCCCCTTTGCCCACTTGGAACAGGCTTGGAGGGAAAGGAACAGACATTTATCAAATACCTACTATGTGCCATGCACTGTACTAAGTACTTTATAAATATCATGTCATTTGATCCTCACAACAACCCTGGGAGGTAGGTACTATTATTATTCCATTTTACAGATTGGGAAACTGAGGCAAACAGAGATTAAAATGACTCCCCCAGGGTCACACAGTGTCTGAGGCTGGATTTGAACTCTGGTCTTCCTAACTCCAAGCCCAGTGCCCCATCCACTACACCACCTAACACAATCTTAATCATTCTTGTTAGGATTGTGATAGCCTATCCATCCCCCATCCTACTGTGCTCTACATTCCCCTCCAGGACCTGAGAAGCAAGGTGGTTTAATGGATGGGGTACCATACTTGGAGGGGGAAGACCTGGGTTCAAATGCCACCCTTAGACCTTTACTAGCTGTGTGACCCTAAGCAAATGACTTTAACTCCTCAGGCTTTAGTTTCTTCATCTGTCAAGTGAGGGAGTTGGCCTCCATGACCTCTAAGGTTCCTTCCAGCTCTAAATCTTTGATCTTACGAATAGATCTGGCCAGCATCTATAAGAATTGAGATTGTAACTTCAGACGACTGAGGGTGAAGTATATCTCCTATCTTTCAATATATAAACAGTAGGTTCTAGTTGTGAAATAAGGCCTCGCCTCTTCAGTCGCAGCCAGGAGGGTGCTTTGTTATACTTGTTTATGCATATTTGTTACAAGAGAGGCTTCTGTTAGGAGTGGGAGGGAGACTGGCAAGTAAAAGTGATGAGGAAAAAGAAGAGGGAGAAGGAGAAGGAGAAAGAGGAGGAGGAGGAGGTGGAAGAAGAGGAGGAGGAAGTGAAAGAGGAGGAGAAGGAGAAAGGAGAAGGAGGAGAAGGAGGAAGGAGGAGGAGGAGAAAAAGAAGATGATGATGACAATAATGGAGATCAATAAAACATTTAATGAGGAAAAAATGGGACTTTGAATTTGATGATTCAAGGAAGCTTCTGAAAACCCAGACTTTGAAGAACTTATATTTTATCAGGGAGGTAAAATATATTAGCCAGCAATTATACATTTGGTAGTTTGAATGGAGCAAACTGGGGAAGGCCTCCATACAATGGGACACAGGAGCTTCAGTGAAGCCTGGCGTTCCAGGAGGCTCCATTTCCATATTTCCAGCTGTCCGTTGGACATGTCCAGCCTCCGTTGCCTTCTTGCAAGGCAAAACAAACAGCATTATTAAATAAGATTCCCAGAGTGCTCTGAGTCTCCAGAAAATAGCTGAGCAAGGAGGATAGTCTCCAATGCAAAGTCTTCAGATGAAAGGGAGAGGGAAGAGGGTGCTATGGGAGGCTTGAGAAGGCATGAAAAACCACTGTGGTGAGTGGGAGAGCAAATTGATTAGGGAGGCAAGACAGGATTGGTTTACTGCAGTGAGGTCCCAGGGGACATTTTGTAACAGATTGAGAGTAGATGCAGTCAGCACAGAATCATGATTTCTTCTATCTCTCATCAGCAATGTTTGAATAGGAGCCCTGGTACAAAGATGAAGAGAAGTCCTGGAAGCCTCCACTTTGTTTAGTTCTACCTACATTCTTAAGGGGCAGTTGGGTAGCTCAGTGGATAGAATGCTGGGCCTGAATTCAGGAAGCCTGGGTTCAAATTTGGCCTCAAACACTTACTAGCTATGTGACCCTGGGAAAGTCACTTAACCTCTGTTTGCCTCTGGAAAAGGAATGGCAAACCAATTCCAGTATCCTTGCCAAAAAAAAACCCCTTGAGCCATATTGGCATACTGAATGACTGAACAACAGAGGTGGGGACAAAAAAAAAATCCCAAGCTCCAGCATAACGTGTGAAGTATAACAGATGTTTAAAGAAAATGCTTGTTGAATGAAATTGGATTGGTTGAATTCTAGAGAGTAACAAGATAGGGCACTGTTACGGAGCTCAGGGCTGGCTCATTAACATCCACATACCATCCAGTCCAACCTCCACAGAAATACATCCTACAACACTCCAGGTACCAGGTTATCAAGCCTCTGCTTGAGGATATCAGATCCTGAGGAGCACATGCCCTCCAGAGACAGCACATTTTACTCTGGGAAAGCTCTCCTTATTCAAAAGGTTTTTCTTACGTCAAGCCTCGGTCTGCCTCTCTGTGACTTCCCCCATATGAACATCACCACGATGGTGCCTTCAACAGTAATAGGGAAGTTAGGAAGAGGGGGATGACTTGGGGGAAAAGATTATGAATTCACTTTGGGACATGTAAGTTCAAGATAATCTTGTCACACAGGAAAACTAAGTTAGTAGTGTTTCAGCAACCCAGAGAAAAAGGGAATATTAAGGAGAAGAGGAGAATCAACAGGATCAAAGGCTATATTGAGAGGTCAAGAAGGAAGAGGACTGAGAAAAGGCCATTAGATTCAACACTTAAGATACCATTAATGACTTTGGAGAGAGATTTCAATTGAATGATGAAGTCAGAAGGCAGACTACAGAGAGTTAAGATGGCCATCTCAAGGAGTTTAGCCATGAAAAAGAGTAGAGCAATAAATGGTTGTTAAGTAATTCATTCTCTAATATTCATTCATTCATTAATTCATTCACGCATTAACTTACCGAGGTTTGCTATGTGCAAGGCTCTGTGCTGGGTGCCCCAAGAGAAACAAAGATGAATAAACAACTGTCACAGAATCACAGATGTTAGAGGCCAGTTGTTCCAACGCCACATGTGACTGTGAGTGTGGAAAAGCCGTTTCACCTCTTTCCTCATTTATAAAAGAAGATCGTTTAATTAGTTGTTTTCTAAGGTTCCTTCCAGCTCTAACAATCGATCAGTCTTTGAATGATGACATCTTTTCAGAAGACAGTCTAGTCTTCCTGATTGGTTTTGGAAAGATCTTTTCTAGTATCTTGTACACTTCTCCTACCACCCCCTCTGGTCAGTAAATATATTGGTGGCAGTAAAAACTTAGTGTTTTTTTTTAACAGGGTAACCAGACTGGTGGATGAAAGGAATAATGTAGATACAATCTAGATTTTTAGCAAAGTATTTGAAAAAGTCTTCCATGCCATTCTTATGAGCATAATAGAAAGATATGGTCTACAGGATAATAAATTTAGGTGAATTAGAATTGGCTGAATACCCAGTACTAAAAAAAAAGTCACTAATGGTTGGCTAGTAGCTCAGAAGGGGGTCTCCACCAGAGACTTTATGTTTTCCAATATATTCATTAACTACTTGAATAAAGGCATAAATGGCATGCTAATCAAATTTGCAGTTGAATTAAAGCTAGAAGATGTTGCTAACATATTGGATGACAGGGTTAGTATCCAAGAAGATCTTGACAAGCTAGAAATTTGGGCTGAATCCAATAGGATGAAATTTAATAAGCAGAGATGCGATGTCTTACACTCGAGTTCCAAAAATCAATTTCATAAGTCTAGGATGAGAGGCATGGCTAGACAGCTATTTATCGGAAAAAAAGAACTGAGGGCTTCAGTAGACTGCAAGTTCTGTATTAGTCAGCAGTGCCACATGACAGGCAGAAAAGGCAGATCTCAGACTGCATAGTAAGAAATCTCGAATCCAGAACTGAGGAGGCTATGGTCTTTCTTTACTATATGCTGAGCATACCGTAGTGGCAGATTTGTCTGTGTCCACAGCTGGAGATGATTTTAGGAGGGACATGGAGATCATCCAGAGAAAGGTGGCCAAGATGGTGAAGGGTCTTAGGAGGAAGCCATATGGAAGCTAGTAGAAGGAGCTGGGTATGTATGACCCAGAGAAGAAAAGACTTGGGAAGCAGAGGGTAGCTGCCTTCAATTGTCTGAAAAGATTTTCATTTGGAAGTGAAATGAGTTGTTCTTGATCCCAGAACTAGGAGTTGTGGATACAAGTTGCAGAAAGGTACATCTTGGCTCCATGTAGGAAAAAAGGCTCTAACAATTATGGCTATGAAAATGTGGGATGGGATGAGCTATTGGGTTCTTCCTCACTAGAGGTCTTCAAGCAAAGGCTGAATGGCCACTGGTCAGGTGTGTCAATCCTTGCTCAGGTGGGGGTTGGACTGGATTTCACTGAGGTCTCTTCTAGAACTGAGATTCTCTGGGACTCTCAGAAGCTTTGTCTCCTCCAGGGCACCTAAAGCAGGATCTGGCATATAATAGATGTCAAGAAAGGAAAGAAAAAGGGAAGGAAGGAGGAAAGGAAGGTGGGAAGGAATGAGGGGAAGGGAGGAGGGGGAAAGGAAGGAGAGAAGGAGAAAGGAGAGAAGTAGGGAAAGAAGGAGAGAAAAGGGGAGAAAGGAAGAAGGAAAGGAAGGAAGGAAGGGAGTGAAGAAGGGAGGAAGGGAGAAGGGAAAGAAGGAAGAAAGAAAGGAAAAAAGGAAGGAAGAGAGGACTGAAGAAGGGAAGGAAGGAGGGAAGGGAGGAGAGAGGAAGGGAAATATGAAAAGAGTGGTCCCTGCTGTTGTTATGGAATTGAAGAGATCATGGAGCTCCAGAAAGAAAAACTGGAGATGGTTATTGCATCACCAAGTACAAGTTCACTCCTGGAAACTAGGCTGCAGATGGTGAAAGAGGGCTTGACCATAGGACCCCAGTTCTTCTGTGTCTCTCTGGGTGTGTCACTGACTCTCTAAACCTTAGATTCATCATCTAAAAATGGAGGTGATCATTCTTGGACCAGCTGCCTCGCAGGTGGTCACAGGAATCAAGTACTTGAAAATGCATTGAGAAGCACGATGCAACTGTACCCATACACCATATTGTTATAAATGTGACTTGTGGTTGATGTTTTATCTCTGTCTGAGGTGCCCTGGCCTACAGAATATTCTCCTGGACAGAAATGGCCAGTACAGGAAACAGCCCTATAGTAAGACTTTCTAACATTAGTTTCTTGGGATTTGTGGTTACATATGTGTGGGGAATTCCTGGTAGGCAAATCCCCACCCCTGGTGATGCTTGACAAACCTATATAACTTGTAGTCTTAGAGAGCTGTGTAGGGGCACTTAAGGGTTAAGACATTTGCCTACTGTTATACAGCCCGTATCGGCCAGAGACAGGCTTTAAATTATCATCTTCCTGAGTCTGAGGCCTAAACCTTCATCTTCTTAATGCTACCTAGTACGTCTTGGTACCTCTCGGCATTTTATGTTCCCATATATGGGCAGCTAGGTGGCACAGTGGGTAGAGTGCCAGGCCCGGAGTCATGAAGACCTGAGTTCAAATCTAGCCTGAGACATTTCCTAGTTGTGTGACCCTGGGCAAGTCGCTTAATCTCAGTTTCCACATCTGTAAAATGAGAGTTATAAAAGCACCCACTTCACAGGGTCGTTGTGAGGATCAAATGAAATAATATTTGTGGAGAACTCAGTACAGTTTCTGGCACATAGTAGGCATTATATAAATGTTAGCTGTTATTATTATATTACACCCTTCCTGCTGTAACTGCTTTTCAACCAGTCTTGGCTCTGCTATTCATTGCTGTGTGACCTTGTTCAGGTCCCTTAAAAAAAAAAAAAATTCCTATCTGCCTCAGTTTACCTTTCTGTAAAATTTGTAAAGTCCTGTAAAATTTACCTTTCTGTAAAAATTTTCTGTAAAAAAACTTTTCTATAAAATTAGGGGGTTGTACTAAGAGCCTTTCCAGCTCTAAAAACCTATGAACCTATAAGCAGGTTCCCCTTCTCTGGTCCCTAGTTTGTCAGAAAATGTGGCAAGGTGATGAAGCCTCTATAGTCCAACCAGGGCAGAGTAAAACAAGACTACCATCTCCCTTGTTTTGGGCAAGGGACCTCCTCTCTTTAAGTGTATCCTAAGATTCTTCACAGCATATGTTGCAAACTTTTTTTCCTCTAGAAGGAGCACATTGATTCTGGAGCCAGAGGACCTAGATTCAAATCTCACTTCTGACACTACCTATATGACCTTGGGTCACATACCTCCATGGGCCTCAGTTTCCCAGTCTGTAAAATGAGAAGGTTGGGCTTGATAGCCTATAATGCCCCTTCTAGCTCAAGATCTTATAATCCTCACTCCTCAAATGCTTGGATATATCTGCATTTCTCTGCCCCCCAGGCACATAGGAGAGCACAAGTGCACACACATACACACACACACACACACACACACACACACACACACACACACACATGAGCAGGTCATCCAGCTTTCCTGGGAAGATGAAGGCCATCCAACGAACTCTTCTTTAATCCCCCAGCCCCATTTGTTCGAATTTCTCAGGACCATTATCTGTTCCTTCCTCTCCTGTATCATCACATAGTAAAGGATACTGTGGCCTTGGGCTCATTTCTCCCACTTCCTGCATGACTTTGCTCCATTCCTCAGCCCCTCTCTGTTGGGCATCTTGCAGGAGCTAGCCCACCTCCCTCCTTCCTTTAGAACAACATACTTCTTGAAAAAGTTGTCAAGACCTCGTGCCTCCATTTCCTCAAGGCCAGTGCCTTATGTTGCCCGCTGTGAACCAGCCCGGGGTTTGAGGTGCTGCTGATGCCTGAATCCCCACCTGTACAAGGGAGGCTAAGTGATGGACTGAGCCAACATTGTTGCTCTTGTTACTTCGAGATTGAAACTGTGAGTGCAAGTCCTATTTTTGGAGATGCCTTTCCTAAGAAGAAGGAACTTCTGTATTGAGTATGGTTTATGGTGATCCTTTGTGCTTTCGTGATAAGAGTTAATAGGTTTTTTTGAAGCGTAGCTGGGGTAGCCTCATAAATTTGCTTGTCAAAAATGCAACGTGGTTTCTCCCCCTTTTTCTTCTAACTTCTGCAAAAGCTATCTCCTCCCCCTCTTGACCTTCATCCCCACCGTACACACACAATTTAAGATAAAAGTAACTTCAGTCAAGGTCACTCCCAGGATATTTATTAGTATCCAAGCTGAGCAGACTAACCATAGTGAGATAACCCCCACCTCCCAATGTTACCAACAGTATATCATCTTTAAGTCATCATGAGAACCAACCCACCACAGATTTCTCCCCAGACAATAGATTCTTATATCTAAGACTGCTGAAGGTCTTGAATAGGTGCCAAGGCTGAAAACCAATCACAAGAGAGAAAAAAGCCACCAACAAGCTAGGCCAGTGTGCCCCAGCCTATTAGCACTCAGGAGAAGCTGTCTGTGAACTCAGGCTGCTGATCCCTGGGCAATTGGTGCTTGTAAATCTTCAAGAGCATTGGAATGGGGGACAGAAATGTCTTGGGGACAAGGGCTGACATCAGGATCAGTCTTCCTCATTATATAAGTAGGAGAAATCCCATTTTAAATCGCATTGAGTCCCCAAATCCATTTATTATCTTTCCCCCCAACAGCTGTCCTTCCTTCTGACATCACCATTTTTGCCAGTGGCACCATCATATGTCCTGTTTCCAGTGCATGGGTAGATACTAGCTCAACTTAGGGAGTGTGAAATCTGGTCGGGAAGAGATTATTTACTCACATAGGAGAATAAAGAGAGATGGATTGTAAAAGAGAATATAACACTAGATGAGGTGGTGCATTGCAATCCAATAAACATTCATTAAGCACCTGTTGTATTCATGGTGTTGGTAGATGTTAAGTCTTTCAATGTTGTCTTTACACCGTTGTTTCTATTGTATAAATATTGTTCTCCCGGTTCTGCTCACTTCACTCTGCATCAGTTCACACAAGTCTTCCCAGGTTCCTCTCCTGGAGCTCACCCCTTTCACCATTTCTTAGAGCATGATAGTGTTCTATCACATTCATATACAATAATTTGTTTAGCCATTCTCCAGTTGACTGGTTCCCATTTAGTTTCTAGTTCTTTATCAACACAAAAAGAGCTGCTGTAGATGTTTCTGTAAATATAGTTTTCTTCTTTCTTTGATATCTTTAGGGTATAGACCTAGTGGTGGCATAGCTGTATCAAAAGATATGCACAGCTTCGGAGTTTCTCAGCACAGTGTTCTCCCTTACAGTTGAGCTAATGCCTACCTGTGCTCTCAGAGGGTTCCAGTCTCCAGCCAAACTACGCATGGCAGATTGCCTACTCCTTCATGGGGGCACACAAAGTGTATTTGAAAGACCACTGGTTCTGAAGGCAGAGGACCTGACCTCAAGGCCCAGCTCCAATACCTGCTCTCTGTTTAAATTCCTTTGCCTGTTGGGGCCCCCACAATTGGGCTCCACTTATCTTGATTCCTTCAGTTTACACCAAGGCAGTGTCAATTGGTGGAAAGAGAGCTAGATTTGGAGAGAGAGGGTCTGGGTTCAAATCTCAGCTCTGACATTCACCACCAGTTGAGACCTTGAACAAATCATTTGACTTCTCTGGCCTCAGTTTCCTCATCTGTAAAATAAGGCAGTTGGACTAGAAGGCCTACGAGCTCTCTTCTAGTCCTAAATCTATGATCATATCATCATGAACTCCCCATCACCCAACATCTTGGTCAGTCCTTGACTCTGAACCTCCCCTTCCAGACTCATCTTCCATACACTTTCCCTTCCCTTCCCTGACTTCTCTAGATATGAGAATAAAGGATGAGAGAGAAATATTTGTGTGTGTATGGAGGATTTATATGTAAGTGAAATAATAAAAAACATAGGGTGTGTATGGGTATAAGAAGGGTTTGCATGTGTTGCAGGGGAGAGGATGGAGACTGGGCAGAAGGCATTGTCCGGGTGCAGTGAGGCAGGCAAGTCTGCACTTGCCTCTAGACGGGCAACTTGGAGCCTTTGATGAATGAACTGGAACCAAATGCAAGGAGAATTATACTCAGATTGTCTCCCCTCTAATCCAAGAAGGCTTCATACACTTGTGGGAAGAAGAAATGAGGAACACAGTTTTTAGGGAATCTGGTAAAGAGTCAGTGTCGAGAATTGAGGGAATAGGAACTCACGGAGGGTGGCTTGGTCTTTTTTGTCCTTGTAATACCCAGGACCTCTAAAACACCTCCCACTTATGTAGCACTTTGGGGTTAGCAGATCCTTTCCAAGTTTCTTTACCTCAAATTGGTCCTTGTCAGGATGGGATTACAGCGGACAGCTAACCGTAGAATCATAAAATGTTGAACTTAAAAGAGATCTTTTCTGTTTTTAAGAGGATGAAATTAAAGTCCAAGAGTCCAGTGTGGCCAAGGTCACACCATGAAGTCCCATAGACTGGGAACCCAGATGCTCCTTCTTTTCCTCTGTCCACTATAGTAGTTTGGAGCTATTGGCCAAGAGGAAATTGTTGAGAGTCTATGCAAATCTGGAGACTTCCCAGGAGAGCAGTAACCTTACACCTCTTGATGCCTTAGAGTCTCTTCTCTCTATTATAGGGCAGCCCTGGGACCACCAGCTAGGCTTAGTGCTACGAGCTCCCAACTGCCAAGGTTTTAGTCCCAGATTCATCATTAATTAATTCCCTGCTGCTTCTCTACCTCATGAGAGACCCTCCATAACCAGCCTGCTTAACTTGTCCAAAGGCCAGCTCACCCACCAATTTGTTCAGGAAGCCTTCCTGGATCACTCAGTGACCTCTCCCTCCTCTGACCATCTCTAGACCTTAGAGTCTGCACTCCTTCTTGGGTCACTTTTTAGTGCCAGGATGTGTCTGTTTTTAGGTAATTTTGCAGATGTGGGCTTTCTCTCCTTAAAACTTTTAAAAGAATACCAAGACTTCACCTCTGCCCTCAGGGATCTCCCAGTCTGAGGAGATGGGACCTTGCCATCTGGGAGCCTTCAGTGTGAGGGAAGAGGTTTGGTCCTGAGGGAGCCTCCTCCCCTACAAGGATGATGTGGGGGCAGTCCCAGATTCAGAGACCCTGGGGAGGGGGTGGATATATATGTACAGAGATCTTGACTAGGGAATGAGCTGTGGTTTGAAGCTCTTAAAAGGCTTTTTCCTTCCTGGAGGACTGTCTAACAAGGTCAGGTCCCACAACTCATGGTTAGAAATGAGAGTTGGAAACTCTCAGAGGATGCCTGAATTTGGATTGGAATCTTAATCTCCAACATGGGAATCCTCAGCACCTGGAAGCCTGGGAGCAGATGGGAGGGAGCAGAGGAGGAGGAGAACTGTTGGGATGGTTCTCTGTCTCTTCTTCAGCCTCAGATCCCAGCACTTCGACACTGCCCTTCACCAAATGATGTACTCCTGTGCACTGGCAGTCAGTGTACACATGCCATCTTCTCCCCTAGCCTTGTAAACTTCTTGCAAATCTTGAGTCTAGATTTGTCCATTTCCCCCCTAGAATCTTGGTCTGGATTTGTAACCTTCTTGATGGCAGAGCCAGCCATTTTAGCAACTTTTCATCTTGGTATACCCCTCTCCTACCACATAGTAGGGGCTGAATATCTGTTGAGTAGAATTCAGCCAGTTAGTCATGGGTGTCATAGATTTTTAGAACTGGAAGAGGTCTCAGAGACCCCCTAACCCAACTCCTTTAGACAGTTAAGAAACTGAGCTTTATGGAGGTGAATTGACTTAATCCAGGTGATACAGGTCAGAAGTGACAGAGCTAAGGTTCAAACTCAGTTTCCCAACTCCAGAGCAGATGCTCTTTCCCTGGCATCCCACCCAACAAGTCTTCACTGAGACCTCCTGGGTCCTAATCACAAGCTGCTTAGCTGTGGAGGGACATCGGAGGAGAAGTTAGCTAGGGGAGACATGGTTAGAGGAGCAGAAGGCTTGGAGCTGGAAGGACCTGAGAGTTCAGCTAGTCCAACCCTCTCACTTCGAAGCTGAGAAAACTGAGACCTAGAGTGGAGAAGAGGCTCACTCAAGTTCACACTATAAATGAGAGAGCAGAAATTAGGGCTCAGGTCCTCTGACTCCAGATTCAAATAAATCACCATCAAGGGAATGTGAAATGCAATTGGATGTATCATCACATCATCTTCTGTTATGCTGTATGATATCATATCCTGTAGATTAATGAATGTCCTTTGATGTGCTGAGATGGTAAATTTCAGGTCAGTCTAGGTCCACGCAGTAGGAAGAGGAGATTAATAAGGGAACTAACACTTTTGGCTGGTGCTTGGATAATCAGGGTGTGCTCCCAAGAATAATTCATATTGAGTGGGTCTAAGCCTGTGAGGAAGGCAATGCAAATATTCTCTCTCTCCTTCTACTCTGGCCTCTGGTTCTTAGAGATCTGGGTAGTTTTCTTTTAAACTTTCTTGAAAAATGATGTCTAGACTTTTTTTTTTGGTCATGAATTTCAGATTGTCTAGTGATCCTTAATTTTTTCCTCCTTGATGTTTTCCAAGTCAGTTGTTTTTGTTATGAGACATCTTACCTTTTTTTTTTTTTTAGTCTTCTGACTTTGTTTTAGTATTTCTCTTCAGTTCCTGGGGTCATTGGCTTCTCGTGAACCCATTTCCGTTTTCAAAGAGTTTATTGTTTTTGCAAAGTTTTGTGCCTCTTGTGCCAAGCTATTAATTCCCTTTCCAATTCTTTCTTCCACAGCTCTTGTTTCTGTTAACAGGATTTTTACTGAGCCAGTCTCTAACCTGAGAATGATGAAACAGCAGGCCAGAGACAAAGTGCCAATAATCGAGTAGTTTAATTAATCAGTTTCAGAGTGAGGAATGTTCTCTTAGCTGAAATAAAAGCACAGGTTATATACTTAAATCACAACTAGGGAAGGAGGGGGCAAGGCGGATCACAAACAATTGTTTAGTGGTTTCCCATGAGAAACCCTTAAGTCCCTCAATACAATTCTGGAGTCAGATCTTTGGGGGTTGTAACCACCTCCCCTAAAGTAAAGAACTGGAGTTCTGTGCTAGGAACAGTTTCTACAGTCTTGATTAGCTTCACTTCAGGTACGAGGGCAGAAGGATTCCAGTGGTTGTGAGCCTTGTCGAGGTTTGACTGATCAGTTGAAGTTGTATCGTGAGTCTGATTCACAAGCTGGAAAAAGCAATTCTGCAAAATCTAATCTATTAGTATATTCATTACACATTTCATAAAATTATAAATTCCTTTCTCATTTCTTTTCCAATTTTTTCCACTAGTGCTCTCATTTCATTTATGAAAATATTTTGAAACTTTTTTTTGGAAGCAATTGGAGTTAAGTGGCTTGCACAGGGTCATATAGCTAGTAAGTGTCTAAGGTCAGATTTGAACTCAGGTCCTCCTGACTCCAGGGTCAGCACTCTATCCACTGTGCCACCTAGATATCCCACTTTAAAAACTCTTTTTGAAGTTCTTGCTTCATCTCTCCCAGGAATTCTAGGTGAATTTGTGCTGTTTTTAGAGGTTTTGTTTGTAGATGGTTTGGGGTTCTCTTTTTGGGGAGATTGTATCTTAAACATCCGGCCATCATAATAGTTTTTTATAATGGGTTTCTTTTTTTTGTTTGCTCATTCTTCCAGCCTACTTCCTTACTTCAGACTTGATGCTAGGGACCAGGCTCTGTGCCCTTCTGGAAAGGAGCTCTGGTATAGTCCTGCTGCTTCTTTTCTGGAGTATTAAGAATTCTATTATTCCAGGATTTCAGGGAAAGCTCAGGCTGGGGACCGGCAAATTTCCAGTGTGCCCAGAGCAATCTCAGGCAAGGCAAAGTCTGGTCACTAACCCCCTTAGCAGAGCTCTAGGTTGCTGACCTTGGTTTGGATCTGAGCAACAGAGTATGACAGAATTGTAGGCTCCCCTTTGACCTGGTATATCTGCCTGGTTGTTCCTCTGTAGGCTTCAGACTGGGCTAGAAGCCGAAACTGAGACCCGGCTCTGCCCTGGGTGAAGGAGGGGAGGGTTTGAACTACACAGCTATTGCTTATTTCTGAACTTATTTCTTGCTTAGTAAGCACATAGCCTATGGCCTGCAACCCTTCCCTACCCCAAAAGATTTTTGTTCAGGGACTAGTGGAACATAGGTCCCTTCCATCTCAGAGAACCTAGGATTTGGGGATATATGTCAAAAATCACTTCCCTCATGGAGCTTCCGATATGGCCAACCTTTGCCCTCTTGTTGCAGGTGAAGACTCCCTTTCTGTTTGAATGAAAAGGAAGTCCCCTGGGGACCTGGGAAAGAATTGAGCTGGTGTTTGGGCGCCCTAAAGGGTAGTTACCGTCCTTTCCAGAAAAGTGTCATTACAGACAGGAAACACCTGGAAGTCCCCATGTCCACAAAGTGGTATGTAAATGATATGCAAAACCATCCTCTGGGGTGACAAGCCTTAGCTGAGGCTGGGGCCCTTTTTCTAAGAAGGCTGGAGTCCAGAAGATGCCTCCAGAGGGGACAAACCATCAGTGCCAACCTTCTTGAAGTTGGTAGATAATAGCCTTTAAAGCTGGTAGTTACCTAGTTCAAACCCATCATTTTTACAGCTGAGGAAACAGGCCCAGGAAGGGGGAAGGAAAGAGAAAGGAACAAGCATTTATTAAGCACCTATTACATTCCAAGCATTTTACAAATACTCTCTCATTTGATCCTCACCCCAACCCTGGGAGGGAGGTGCTATCCCCATTTTACAGAGGAGCAGACTAAGGCAAATAGAGGTTTAGTTATTTGCACAGGGTCACCCAGGTGGTAAGCACCTGAGGCCGAATTGGAACTCAGGTCTTCCTAACTCCAGGCCCAGTGCTCTAACCACTGCACCACCTGGCTGCCTCATCCAATACTCTATGCACTTTTATGTGCTGCTTTTCCTTAATTAACCAGCCCTAGACTAGACATTGGATGAGGAAGAACTGGGTCAAGAGTGAAGAAAGCGCTTTGAGATCTAGGGACAAAAACTCTCTGAGTTTTTGTTTTTGTTTTTGTTTTTTTTTACCATAAAACTTAGACCTTAATCCAATCCGTGAGCAAGTCCAAACATCATCCATTACATTTCGATGTCATTTGTCTTCGAAAACAAAAGATGAACTACAACAAGACCTTAGTGGGGTTTGGATACAAAGCCCGGGCCCACCTGGCTCTTAGATTGGAGAAGGAAGGTAGGGCTGCTGTATTAGGACAGCTCATCCTGGGGCCCTTCTGCTACAGGGCTCCCTTCAGGGTGCTCCAGAGTTCCAGGCAGAGTGACCATTAGATCCTCCTGAGCTCATCTTATCCTCTTCCTCCTCCTCCTCCTCCTCCCTGATTCCAGTTGGTGTACCTTCACAGCTAGGAGAACTAGATACTTTTCTGGAGAGCTGAGTAGGTAGTGATAACCCTGAATTAATCAACCAGAAGAAACCTCTCAGCCTAACAAACATTTCTTTCTCTGAATTTATCTCTTCCTATGTTGACAAGGCCAGGTGGGGCTGACTTAAGAGCATTCTTTCCTCTGACTATGGCCGTTAAGGATGAGACCCTTAACCAGAGACACCATCTTGAATAATGGGACTTTTTCTTATCTTAATATTTTATGGGCATATACTATGTTATGGCATGTTAATGCTAAATTAAACACAGAGATCCTGGGTTGTAATTTCAATTGACATTATGTCAACTCTCTTATCTTATTGTGTTTGCAACCTATTCAATTGAGAAAATTCCTTTCTCATACCATGGTCGAGCATATGTGGAGATTATAAATTTGAGTGACACAGCCACCCTGAATTGGGGTTGTTCTAAAATGTAGCCTTCTCATTCTTTTATCAGATAGAACTTATGCTCTTACTCCTTGTATGTACAGATTAGCTAACTTCGGTTAACTTTAAGGGAATAAACAACATGAATTTATATGCCCCCTAGCCTGTTTGCCTCTTTTAACCAAACTTTCACGTCACAGTAGCTGCCTACAAGGCACTAATTACCTATCTCTTGGGCTAGTAATATCTTCTTACTAGACCTTCCTCTATTCTCTTCCCCTTCCATGTCATCCACACCAATGCTACCAGACCAACATTATTTACAGGTTTAGCCATGTCCTACATCGGCTCAAAATCCTTTGGAGTAAACTCCTTAGTCTGTCATTCAACGCTTTCCACAATCTGCTGCCAGCCTATCTCACCAGCCTTAACTTTTATGACACACTTCAATGTACTTAGCTCTAACCAACTTCTGTACTTGCCTTCCCTATATACCTCCTACATTTTTTGTGCCTCTTTCCTTCTGATAACCCTATTCCCTAGGATCCTCTCCACACCATCTCCAGCACCAAATGAATTCCTAACCATACCTTAGAGCCAAGGCAGTTAGGTGGCAAAGTGGATGGAGGTTAGAGGCAGAAGTAGAGATATCTGAGTTAAAAACTTGCCTTAGACCCCAGCTATATGATACCAGGCAAGCCACTTCTATCAGTCAGTTTCCCCATCTGAAGTTATCAATCAATAAACATTTATTAAGCACCTGCTGTATGCCCAGATTGTTTTCATTCTCCCTTTAAGATGGGAATGATAATAGCACTTACTGTACCCCACCCCAGGTTGTCGGGAGGATCAAATGAGATGACCTGGCCAGCCTAAAAGCTCCATATAAACGAGAGCTCTTAGCTCTTGGACCCAGCCCCTCCCAAGAACTTTTCCGTGGTTCTCTTGGGAATAACAACTCATCCTAGTTACAAGCTGAGAGAATTAAATCTCTGATCAGTTAAGTGACTTGCCCATAGTCACATAGCTACTAAATATCTGGTCCAAATTTTGAACCCAAAGCTCCTAATTTGAGGTTCTGAACTTTTTCCATTATACCCCCGTGGTCTTTTAACAGCCAAACATCTTACAATTATTTGTTTTACGCCTCTCAAATGAACGTATCATAGAACAAGGTGTATTATGGCTACCAATGTTGCTGTTAGTCAGTCAACAAACATTAAGCACTTACTATGTGCCAGAAAATATAAGCCAAAAAAGGCAGTCTATGCTCTCAAAGAGCTTCCATTCTAGTAGGGTAAAATACACATAAAGGAGAGCTGGAAATGGGAAGGAGGGAGGCAGGGTGCAGAGATCCCCTTGTGGGGGAAGAGTGTTGAAGTCCAGAGAGTCAGAAGCAAAGACTGGAGAAGAGTGAAGGTGGCCCATCTGGTCCTCTCTTCAAAATGGAAGCCCCAGGGGGAACTCACCCAGGGGAAAGGTGGGGTTGAGGCGCAGAGAGAAGTTCCATGGTGAGATTGTGCAAGGCAAGAGACTTTCTCCTTTTGGAACCGTATCTCCTTCAGCAACCAACACAGCTGTGTGCATCCTATATGCTAATAAATGTATGTTGAACTTAACTGAGAGCCCAGAAATAATACTAATTGAAAAGAGGATTCTGGGAAGATGGTGGAGTAGGTTAGAAAATTCCAATCTCTCCAGATTTCCCTGACAAACAAGACAAAATAGCACCTCAAGGCAAATGTAGATGGGTAAAATAAGCAAGAGTTGGGGCAGAACAGTGGCTAGCTTAAACAACAAGTAGGGTGAGCCCTGGGGCTAGCTGGGTGGGAGGTAGCCTCAGCCCTCCCAGCCACTTGAATTTTCACCTCCCAGATAGTGTGGGCAGTCGAGTATCTGAGAAGGAGAAGATTGAGGGAACCTCTGCTGGTGAGGGACACCAGGTCCACATGTGCTGCTGAAACTTGGCCCTGGGTGAGAAGGAACCGGCACACTCACGATGAGTATAGAAGCAGAGAGTTGGGGATGCCCACTGTCTGTGGGTATTTATAGGAGAGTGGAGTTCTTGGTTTCAGTTCCAGGCTAAAGGGGAGAACTGAAGGAGGATCTAAGGCCAGAAACACCATCCCTCATACTCCAAGACTAGAGGTGGTTACAATAATAAGCTGCTATCAAAGAAAAAAAATGAGCAGGCAAAGAAGAAAGAACCCAACTATAGAAAGCTAGAGAACAGAGGATATATAGAATAGAGAAGACTGGGGTTTGTCTTCAGAGGAGGATGCTGAAACAAAAAAGGCCTCTCTTACCCCAAAGAGTAATGTCAAATGGTCACCCGCCCAAAAAGAATTCACAGAAGAACTTTAAAAAGACTTTAAAAATCAAATGAGAGAGGTTGAGGAAAAAAATTTTTTAAAGCTAACAATCCAAAAAACCCCAAGAAGATTATGAAAAGAAAGTCAACCAACTAGAAAAGGAGATCCAGAATGTTAAGGAAGAAAATGACTCCTTAAAAATCAGAATTGGACTAGCGGAAGCCAGTGAAGTTATAAGAGACCAAGAAATAATAAAACAAAATATAAAGAATGAAAAAATAGAAGAGAATGTGAAACATAAGAAAAACCATTAATCTAGAGAACAGATCAAGAAGAGAAAACAGAAGAATAGTCAGACTACCTGAAAGCTATGATCAAAAAAAATAATTTTGATACCATAATACAAGAAATAATTAAAGAAAATTGTCCCAAAGCATTTGAACAAGAGGGGAAGGTAAAAATAGGAAAAATCCACTGATTGCCACCTGAAAGAGATCCTGTGAGGAAAACCTACAGGAATATCATAGTCAAAGTCTGAAACCTCAATGTAAGGGGAGAATATTATGAGCAACAAGAAAAAAAAACAATTCAAATGTATTCCACAACTAGAATCACACAAGACATAGCAGTGGTGACACTAAAAGACCACAAATTTTGGAACACAATACATAGAAGAGCAAAGTTAAGCATGATCCTGGATGAAAGAAAAATGGACATCAGTGAATTTCCAGGCTTTCAGGATTTTGTTGCAAAAAACCCTGAACTTGATAGAAAATTTGACATACAAGATCCAAGAGAAATATAAGGTGCATATAAAGACTAATTACAAGGGACTCAGTAAGGACAGACTATTTACATTTTATATGAGGAGATAGAAATGTATGTCTAAGATTGTTACTAGTAATTGGGTAATTTGAAAGAAAGATTGAGGTGGACCTGTGATTCTAAAAAGTAAAACTGTTTAGGAAAAGGTAATAAGAGTAATTATCTTATTCAAATGAGGTGCGAGAGGAAGAACTGACAGAAGGGAATTAGATGAGGGATAAGGGCTGGTAGTTCTGAAACCCTACTCTCATAGGGAACGGGTTAAAGGGGTAACAACACACATACATCTAGGAGGATACAAAAGTCTTCTAAGTTCAGAAAAAAATAAAAGGCTAAGGGGGTAGTGAGGAGAGAAGGATTTTTAGAGGGAATCCTACTCACATCCAATCTGGGTTAAAGAGAGAGCAATATGTACATTTAGAAGGGAATAAATTTTTTCTAAATTTATAAAGAAATAAGAGGGTGAGGGAATAGAAAAAGGGGAGGATATAGAAGGGTGTCTAGATTAATGGTAATGGGATAAAGAAGGAATAACATATATTTGGAAGACTATATATATTTATATATTATATATATATATATACACATATATGTTTAGAAGACTATAAAAGTCTTCTAAATTAAGAGAGAAAAAAGAGAATAAGGGGAAAGGATGGGGAGAGAGGATAAGGGAGGGATCTTTGGAAGGGGCTAGGTTATATAGTAGGAGGGTCAAGGTAGTGGTTAGAAATAAAGTGGAAGAGTCTAGAGGAATAGGAAATAAGAGATATACACAAACATAAAACAAAGATCAGGAGTAGAATTTATTAGGAAAAAAAAGTGGGGGTAGTAATCATGATCTCAGACAGGAAAATAGGGAAATTACTATATAAGACTATGTAAGTCATATTAATCAATATTGTTTTAGACTATTTAAAATAACTAGACAGTATAAGGTTGGAATATTGCTGTGGTGAAGGAAATGACGAGTTGGTAGACCTAGAAACATATAGAAAGACTTGGACTTTTGAAGGAAGATGTTATCTACCTTCAGAGAAACAGAGGACAAACAAGTATGGTATAGTTTTCCATAGATGCATATGAATGTAAATGTTGATATATGAGTGTGATTATGGATATCTAAGTACATACCCATGTATATGTTTGTGTGTATATATGTATGTGGGTATATATGTATATATGTGTGTATATAATATATTATATATAATGTGCTTATTTGTAGATTTCTTGCGGGGAGGAAAGGGAAAGAACAAAGTAAAAAGTGCACAGAAGAGAACAAAAGAAAACTTACAAGGAAGCAAAGCAAAGCTGGACAGCTCTGAACACGACCCAAACTATTTGTTACATAGGCTTGCTTGAAATGGAAATTTATCACCGGATGTTTTGAATCCTCCATGTTCTGCTGTGCACACGACAATGCTTTTTTGCCTTTTTTTATTGTGTATTTCAGTTTTACTATTTAAGTTTATGCATTTCTTTTTCTTTTCTTATTGTGTATTTAAGTTTAAAATAAATTAATAAAAAATAATATGAATTAACATTTATGTAGCATTATAAGATTTGCAAAAATACCTTACCTATCTTATCTCTTTGTTCCTGAGAGTAACCCTGGGAGGTGGGCACCACAGGTATTATTACCTATAACTTACAGATGAGGAAACTGAGGCTTTGAGGTGCTAAGAGAATTTATTTAGCTAATGAACACCAGAGGTGGGATACCTACCCAAGTTTCTCCTGGCACTAAGTCTAGACCCTTCCACTTTCCCACACTGCCTCATCATCACAACCTCAGCCATCGTCCTTCTCCCCTCCCCCCTCTCCTGCCACCAAATGTCTCCTCAACTTCCTGTCATGATGCCTGGGATATCACCATTAGAATTTCCTCTCTTTGGGTTCAATATTGGAAGCCCCATTTAAACTGAAACTAACAGCAAGGCAGGATGGCCAATGAAATGGGAATTGGCATGGTGTAGGGCAGCTAGATGGTGCAATAGACAGAGTGCTGGGCCTGGGGTCAGGAAGACCTGAGTTCAAATGTGACCTCAGTCATTTACTAGCCGTGTGACCCTGGGCAAGTCACTTAACCCTGTTTGCTTCAGTTTCCTCACCTGTAAAATGAGCTGGAGAAGGAAATGGCAAACCACTCCAGTATCTTTGCCAAGAAAACCCCAAAATGGGGTCCCAAAGAACTGGATGTGACTTAAATGACTCAGTAACAAGGGAAAAGAATACTAGCTTGGGATTCAAACATGTTGTGATTGAATCCCAGCTCTGTTTCCTATGATGTGACCCTGGAAAGGCACTTCAGTCCTCTGTGCTTCATCTTCCTCGTGGATAAAATGAGCACGTCAGCTTGGCTAATCCACTCCAGAGCTGACAGTCAAGGTTAGAAGAGGATTCCAAATTAGGAAGAGACCCTGGGGACCATCAAGTTCCATCTTATTATTTTATAGATGAGGAAATCTCAGCCCAGAGAGGAGGCATGACTTTCACCCAGGGCCATGCCCTGAGGCTGTTGGGAAGCTAAAACTGGAACCCAGGTCTCCTGACACCTAGTTCCACTGCACAGCTTTATCTGGTTAGCTCTGGCAGGGAACTGGCCAAAGGGATTTTTAGAGAGTGCTGCTGACAAATATCATGTGGGGAGGTCATGAAAAGAGAGAGAGAGAGAAAGAGAGAGAGAGAAGGAGAGAGAGAGAGAGAGAGAGAGAGAGAGAGAGAGAGAGAGAGAGAGAGAGGAGGAGGAGGAAGAGGAGGAGGAGGAGAAGAAGAAGAAGAAGAAGAAGAAGAAGAAGAAGAAGAAGAAGAAGAAGAAGAAGAAGAAGAAGAAGAAGAAGAAGAAGAAGAAGAAGAAGGAGGAGGAGGAGGAGGAGGAGGAGGAGGAGGAGGAGGAGGAGGAGGAGGAGGAGGAGGAGGAGGAGGAGGAGAAGGAGAAGGAGAAGGAGAAGGAGAAGGAGAAGGAGAAGGAGAAGGAGAAGGAGAAGGAGAAGGAGAAGAAGGAGAAGGAGGAGAAGGAGAAGAAAAGAGAAGAGAAGAAAAGGAAAGAAAAGGAAAAAAAAGAAAAGAGAAGAGAAGAAAAAAAAAGAAAAGAAGAGAAAAGGAAAGAAAAGAATCTCCTTTCTTTTTTGGACTTCCCAGAATCAGAATCTCAGAGGGGATGAGACCTCAGAGGAACCTAATCCAAGCCCTACATGAACAAGAATCTCATTTACCTAAGAACTGATCACTTAGCCTTTGTTTGGAGACCTTGGTGATGGGGAACTCACTATCTCCTAATGCAGTCCATCCTATTCATTTTGGGGGCAGCTCTAGTTAGAAAGGTTTTCCTGGAATACCTAGGTGGTGCAGTGGTTAAAGCACCGGCCCTGGAGTCAGGAAAACCTGAGTTCAAATCCAGTCTCAGACTCCTACTAGCTGTGTGACCTTGGGCAAGTCACTTATCCCTGATTGCCTCAAAAAGAAAGGTTTTCCTGACATCAAGCCTAAACTTGCCTCTTCGCAGCTCCCCTCTCCCTACTCTCTCTGAGCTCTATCCGCAGGATGCAATCCTCCAGATGGGCTCTGACCCAGTGTACAAGACTATTTTCCTGATGCATTGCTGTGATTGTATGGTAGCAGGATGGTAAAACCTATAGAGCTCATACATCACACTGAAGCTCACCAAGCATTTTTACAAATATTATTTCATTTTAAGCTCACAACAACCCTGGGAGACAGGAACTAGAGGTGTTATCAGCCCCATTTTTCTGATGAGGCAACAGAGATTAAGTAACTTGCCATGGTCACAGAACTAGCAAGTGTCTGAGGCTGCTTTTGAACTCCAGTCTTCCTGACTCCTGGTCCAGCACACTGCCTACTATGTTACCTAACTAATGGGGCAGCTAGGTGGCTCAGTGAATAGAATGCCAGGCCTGGAGTCAGAAAGGCCTGAGTTCAAATCCAGCCTCAGACACTTACTAGTTCAGTGACCCTGGGCAAGTCACTTAACCCTGTTCACTTCAGTTTCCTCATCTGTAAATGAACTGGAGAAGGAAATGGCAAAGCACTCTAGGCTCTCTGCCAAGAAAACCCCCAATGTGGTCATGAATTGGACATGACTGAAAAAACTGAACAACAAACCTAATTCATAGAGCAGTGGACTTGGAGTCAGAAAGATTTGGGATTAAATCTCTCCTCTAATATTTATTAGCTTAGTTGTGTCACCTTGGACAAGTCACTTAACCTCTCAGAGCCTCAGTTTCCCTATCTGTAAAATGCGACTAATGACACCTCTAGAACCCACCTCACAGGACTGTAGTGAGGCTCAGATGAGCATTAATATATGCAAACACTTTACAAACACCAATTATAGCCTTCTTGATGCACCGAAGATCTCATGAACTCTCTCGGCTACCTTCTGACACAATTAACTCACAGAGTTTGCTGTTTACCAAGTTTCCTTTTCTCCCCAACTTGGTTTTTTCAGATGAACTAGTGTCAGCTACACCTCCCTTGATTTTTTGAACCCAAGTCTAAGACTTTACATTGCTCCCCTATTAGATTTCACCATCTTAGATTCAGTTCAAATAATCTGGCCTGTAGAGATCTTTCTGGATCCTCATTCTGTCATCTGACCAGCTAAGTTAATGCAATTGATCCAAACTTTGTGTCATCTGCAAATTCTGATTTCACTTGTCAGGTACCTATGTTCTTAGATAAGATCACAGATTGAGAATTGAAAGATATCTTGGAGACCTCCAACTTCCTCATTTTCTACATTAAAAACTGAGGCTCAGAGGTTACGACTTACCCAAGGTCATCCAGCTAATAAGTGTCAGAAATGGAATCTCCTTCATTAATAGCCTGTGAGGTCCTTTGTGATCAGGGTCTGACGCCTCCTTCATCTCCCCCTTATCTGTTAATATTGTAAAAACCACACGGGAAAATTTTGTGGTTTGTTTATTTAGCCCTTTCTTGGATTTAGGTCTATTCAATCATTTAATCAACAAGCACTTTTAAATTCCTACAATGTGGGGGCATCTAGGTGACACAGAGAGTAGAGCACTGGCCCTGGAGTCAGGAGGACATGAGTTCAAATCTAGCCTCAGACACTTGACATACTTACTAGCTGTGTGACCTTGGGCAAGTCACTTAATCCCAATTGCCCTGCCCAACCCCACCAAAAAAAGATTTCCAAAAAAAAATTCCTACAACATGCCAAGCATTATGCTAAGTATGCAAAGAAAAAAAATGAAAACAGAGGGCAGGGACTGCCCTCCAGAAGCTTCTGTTCTTTCTATTGGCCAGATAACCTGTATGAATATAAGGGATGCAGCCTGGTTCTGGGGATAATAGCATGGGCTCCAGAGTCAGAAGACCTAGGTTCAAGTCCCACCTTTGATACTTATTACCTTGTATGACTTTGGGCAGATCACTTCACACCCTCGGACTCAGTTTCCTCAATTATAAAATGCAGGAATTGAATTAGAGAGCCTCTGAGGTGCCTTGCAGCTCCAGAACTGTCAACCTTGATATACCTAAAAAATAAAGACATTGTAAATCTGGCTTTGGCCAAACATTCATCTGAGGTCAAAACACTCTCTCCCCAATTCTCGGATGGTTGCCAAAGCAATGGTTCTGTCTTCTGGATTCTATCCCACACCGCCATGACATCATGGAAAGTATACTAGGCTTGTGGCTGGAAGATTCTGGGTTTAAATCTGGGTTCTGCCATTTATTAGCTGTGTGGCTATAGTCATATTACTTCCTTTCTCTGAGCCTCAGTTTCTTTGTCTATTAATAATAGAATCCTTGCCTAAGTTGTGAATCAGATCAGCCAGCTATATTTGAAAACACTCGTTGTTATGTCTATGACCAATGCTGCAGGGAGTGTGGTAACACAGACGAGAGAGAATATTTACACTGGGCTTATCCAGATGTTAGGAATGGAGGAGTCCTGGGCCCTGTATCTGGGGTCCCTAAATCGCTGAAAATCACAATCTGACCATTGGCCATTTGGCAGGCTTGGTTTTACTGGAGGAAGGAGGATAAAGAGGGGTGGTCCCAGCTGCCCAGGAAATGGGGTCAGGGTAAGGGGAGATTCTGGCCAGGAGTGGGAGAGAGGCTGGCTCCAACTGGGGAGTTAGTGCTGGTATTTTGGAAAGACAGTGAGCTGAGGAGGAGCCTTCCAGTGGGGCAGTGGGAAGGAGGACTGATTTGTAGGAGCAAACAGATGCATTCCCAATAGAGGCATCCTGTCTTAGATTCTGTACTCTGGCCCCACTGAGAGCTGAAAGGAATGTTAGAAATAATCACATTGTTGTGGATTCATGGTGTGTGAATTTAGAGTCAAACCACCTCTAAACCAAGGATTGGTACCCCTCAGAAGTGGGCTAAGCTCCAAGAGGAACCAGCAACTTAGTAAGACAACAAAAGCAGATTTATAAGATAAATGATGCTGCTTATACAATCAAAATTTACATTGAATATAAGAATATGATTAATATTAAAAAGGCAGGAGGAGTTTGTTAAGGGATTAGGTAATAGGAGAGGGGGTCTCTTCTATGGTTTGATGGTCACTAGCTATTGTGGTCCTGTCTGGTCAAGATGGATAGTTAGGTATTGTTGGTCCTGTCCGGGGCTAAATGGACTCTATGATTGTGGTTGAGTACAAGGACACACCTGTTCAAATATGTGAATTGGGTCTGGGGGCAGCTTTATTAGGCTTCCATTAACATCCAATTTCTTCTTTTGTTAGATGAGAAACCAGAAACCCAAAGAGAACGTGACTTGCCCATGTTCATGCAGCTAAGAAATGGAAAAGCTGGAATTTCAACTCAGGTTTGTTTGTTTGTTTACTCTAATTTCAGTGCTTTGTTCTTTGTGTAAGGAAGAGGGGTGGGGCCCCACATGAGACTCCATATGTTGCTAAGGGTTTGTACTTATGTAGCTCAAAGGGAGGCAGAATAGACATCTTTAGCCTCTTCTCTCTCCACCCTTCTCTTTTTTATATAATTTAATATTTTATTTTTCCAATTGTTTGTAAAAATAATTTTAACATTCTTTTAAAAATATTTTGAGTTCCAAATTCTCTATCTCCTTCCCCTCCCCACGATCGAAAAGGCAAGCAATTTGACATAGCTTACATATGTGTAGTCATGCAAAACACATTTCCATTAAATCATGTTACAAAAGAAAACAGAGACAAAAAGAAAACCCGAGAAAAATAAAGAAAGGGAAGAAAAAATATCTTCGATCTGCATTCAAGCTCTACCAGTTCTTTCTCTGAAAATGGACAGCACCTTTCCTCATAAGTACTTCAGAATTGTCTTAAATCATTGCATTGCTGAGAGTAGCTAAGTTATTCATAGTAGATCATCATACAATATTGCTGTTATTCTGTGCAATGTTCGACTGGTTCTGCTCATTTCAGTTTCCATCAGTTCATGTAAGTCTTTCCAGGTTTTTGTGAGAGCACCCAGCTCATCATTTCTTATAGTATAATAGTCTTCCATCACAATCATATACCACAACTTGTTCAGCCATTCCCCAATTGATGGACATCCCCTCAATTTCCAATTCTTTGCCACCACTAAAAGAGCTGCTATAAATGTTTTTGTACATATAGGTCCTTTTCCTTTGTGTTTTTTATCTCTTTGGGATACAGACTTAGTAGGGGTATTGCTTGGTCAAAAGGTATGCATGGTTTTATAGTCCTTTGGGCATAATTCTAAATTGCTCTCCAGAATGGTTGAATGAGGATATAACTTCACCAACAGTGCATTAGTGTTTCAATTTTCTCACATTCTCTCCAACTTCTGCCATTTTCCTTTTCTGTCATATTAGCCATATGATAGGTGTGTGGTGGTAGCTCAGGGCTGTTTTAATGTGCATTTCTCTAATCAATAGTGATTGAGAGCATTGTTTATATGACTATAGATAGCCTTGATTACTTTGTCTGAAAACTACCTGTTCATATCCTTTGACCATTTGTCAATCGAGGAATGGCTCTCATTTCTATAAATTTGACTAAGTTTTCCATATAATTGAGAAATGGGGTTTTTAATCTGAGAAACTTGATACCAACATTTTTTTCACAGTAATGATTACTAACTATGTATTTCTCTCCATCCTGTTTTCCTCCTATTTATCCTACACTCTCTCTCCTTTCACCCTGTCCATTCTCAAAAGTGTTTTGCTTCTGACTTTTACCTCCCTCTACCTGCCCTCTCTTCTATAAGCTCCCACCCTTCTCTTATCCCCTTCCCTTCCTACTTTCTTGTATGCTAAGACAGATTTTTACTCCCAACTGAGTGTGTATGTTATTCCCTCTTTGAGCCAATTCCAATGAGAGTAAGGTTCACATGATCCCATTCCTCCTTCCCCCATTCTACTTCTACCTCTCCTCTTCTCCCAGTGCATTCTTCTTTCTTACCCCTTAATTTTGTTTTTTTAGATAATCATCTCATCATATTCAACTTATACCTGTGCTTTCTATAAATACTCCTTCTAACTACCCTAATAGTGAGAAGGTTTTTAGAAGTTATAAGTATAATTTTCTCATGCAGGAATGTAAACAGTTAAACCTTTATGAATCCCTTATGATTTCTCTTTCTTATTTACCTTTTTATGCTTCTCTTGAGTCTTATATTTGAAAGTCAAATTTTTTATTCAGCTCTGGCCTTTTCATCAGGAATGCTTTAAAATCATCTATTTTATTGAATATCCATTTTTCCCCTGACGGATTATACTCAGTTTTGCTGGGTAGGTAGTTCTTGGTTGTAATCCTAGCTCCTTTGCCCTCCAAATATCACATTCTAAGCCCTCTGATTCTTTAATGTAAAAACTGCTAAATCTGTGTTATCCTGACTGTGGCTCCATGATATTTGAATTATTTCTTTTTGGCTGCTTACAATATTTTCTCATTGACCTGGGAGCTCTGGAATTTGGCTATAATATTCCTGGGAGTTTTCATTTTGGGATCTCTTTCAGGAGGTGATTGGTGGATTCTTTCAATTTCTATTTTACCCTCTGGTTCTAAAATATCAGGACAATTTTCCTTGATTTTTCTTTTCTTAATAAATTCTTTAATTACAGATTCAAAATTTTTTGTTGTATTTCTCATCATATGTGCATAAACATATGATATTTAAGCTGTTGTGCATTAATAGGCTTTTGTAGTTTCTGAACCTAACCATCAGTCTTAGCAATGTACCCAATGTACATTCTTCCAAACAACTACTATAAGATGAACCTTTAAAATGAAAGTAATATATAATCAGGGGACTGTCTATACTCAAGCTATAATTATATTTCATAGACAGTTTCCTATAACTTTTGAAATCCTGCAATTTTGTTAGTAACACCTCTGATCAAACTACTAATGATTAACCTCAAAGGTAATCAATGACAGACCTCAAAGTAACCTCAATGATTTCTTGGTGGCAGCTAATGCTTTGAAGGGAAATAAGGAATAGGGGTGCCCTTTTGTCTCAGACCTTAAAGCAACATCACATCTTGTGACAAATCTCTTATATTATGTTGGCTTAAGTATGTATATTTAACCAAATGATAAATTGAGCTACAGCTTTCCCCATATTCATTACTCTCCTCTGTGAAGTTGTTAATGTCTGATAAGAGCTGAACTATGGCTGAAGGCTTTCTCACATTCACTATATTTATAAGGTTTCTCACTGTTATGAATTCTCTGATGTTGTGTAAGGTGTGAGTGGTTGCAAAAGTCTTTCCCACATTGATTACACTTATATGGTTTCTCTCCAGTATGAATTCTCTGATGTTCAGAAAGGGAGGAACTGTGACTGAAAGCCTTTCCACATTCTTTACACATAAAGGGTTTTTCTCCAGTATGAAGTCTTTGATGTTGTGAAGCACACACTCTGATTGAAGGCCTTCCTACGTTGATTGTATTTATATGGTTTCTCTCCAGTATGAATTCTCAGATGTTGGATAACATGTGAATGATTGTGAAAATCATTTCTACATTCATTACATTTATAAAGTTTCTCTCCAGTGTGAATTCTCTGATGTTGAGCAAGTGCTGATTGTTTTTGGAAGGCTTTTTTACATTCATTACACTTAAAACGCTTTTGTCTACTATGAATCCTCTGGTGTTCAGTAAGACATATAACCTGATTAAATGCTTTCCCACATTCATTACAATGATAAGCTTTCTCTCCAGTATGAATTCTCTGATGTTGAACAAGGTGTGAATGCTTTGGGAAGGTTTCCCCACATATATTACATTCATAGTCTCTTTCTCCAATATGAATTCTTTGATGTTCAGTGAGAGATGAGCTCTGAAAGAAGGCTTTCCCACTTTCAATACATTTGTATGGTTTCTCTCCCGAATGGGTTCTCAGATGGTGAGTAAGATCTGTCCTTTGACTGAAGGCTCTATCACATTCATTACACATATAGAGTTTCTCTCCAATATGAACTTTCTGGTATTGGGTAGGTTGTGAATGCTTATGAACTGTTCTTTCTCATTCACTACACTTAAAAACCTTTTCTCCAGTATGAATTCTCTGATGTTGTATAAGGCATGTGCTGTGGCTGAAAGCTTTCCCACATTCATTACACTTATAAGGTTTCTTCTCCAGTATGAATAATTTGATGTTAAGTGAGGGGTGAACTCCGGCTAAAGGACTTCCTACATTCAATGCATTTGAATGGTTTCTCTCCAATATGACTACTCTAGTGCTGAGTAAGGGATGAGCCCTGAGTGAAGGTTTCCCCACATTTATTACATTTACAAGGTTTCTTCTGTGTGGAAACTTTCTGGTATTTTTTTTTTTGTCTCAATTCTGTTCGGAGCTTTTCCCACTGATATTGACTTTATAGGTTCTCTCTCCTATAGAAAATCTTGAATGGCTTTCACAGTTTGATTTCAGAAAATTTCTCACATGTTCACTATGTTCATGGTCTCTCTCCCCAGTGGATGATTTCATATGGGTAAATTTCATTTGCTTGAAACATCTCTCCTGTAAGAAGTATTTCTCTTGAGTTTCTCCTGTGATGTTTTCCTGTTTCCTTGATAACCCAACCTTGACATCAAATTCTTCTTCAAATCTAATACCCCGTGGAATAACTCCTAAGAACTGTTCCCTTGAATCTTGATTTTACTTTAGAAATAGAATTTGTGGTTATATACCTAGTCTTCCATTCCCTTTGGACTTCTCTTTCTTCAACTCCCTGGAGATCCAGAATCCAGGGCTCCCCTCCCTTCTCCAAATGGGAAATCACTTCAGGGTTGGAAACTGGGATTCCCATTGTCACAAAGATAGTGTTAGAGGTAGAATTTGAACCCGGGTCTTCTTGACTCCAAGGCCAGCACTCTTTTCCACTCTGTCTCTGAATGAGTGATGTCATAGTGTTCTGTGCTTAGGCCTGGTTATAAATGGCATGACTGATATCACTTGGTCTCCTATGTTCTTCACTTGGAGGTCAGCAAGAACTTTGTAGACTTCTTAAAGACAGCTGGGCCAGATATTTCAAAGTTGCTTTAAGGTCTATCATCTATGATCCTAGAAAAAGAATGTGTCAGTGATTCTTTGGCATTGTCCAAGATAACAGTTCTACAGGAACAGGCAGTTAAATTAAACCAGCATACCCAGGACCATGATGAGGCTGTCTCTGCTTGTCTACAATCATCATGCTTGACAACAATAAGGCAGTTCATGAAATACTTTAAATGCATAAACATCATTTTTTTAATCCTTTGATTTACCAACAATCCTTTGAGGGAGGCACAAGAGGTTTTGACAAGTGAGGGAAACTGAGGCCCAGAGAGGGGAAGCAGCTTAATCAATTTTTCTTTGAGGCTTTGGATGTAGGAGTTTTGACTTTGATGTGTTCTTCTGAGTTTATGTTTGATCTTCTCTGTCACCATAGTAACTTTCTATAGTCAGAACCTTTTTTCTGCTGTTTGCTTACTTTTCAGCTTATTTCTTGGCTTTTAACTATGCTAAAGTGGGGCTCTGATTCCAGAGCGGAGGGGGCACTGTCCCAGGCTTCAGGTTTTTTGTACAGCCTTTTTCAGAGGTAATTCTGGGGACTTGTAAATTTTCAGCTCTTCCAAGGTAGTATGATCTAGGGAGAGGTATGCTCACTATTCTCCTATGATGGACACTTGTCTGTGAGTGACTACAAGTACTCTTTTCTACCATGGAACTGTGTCCAGGGTCCCAGCTCCAACTAAGGCCACAAGCTCTGGTGTGCTAGTTCTCCTCCTTGCCCTGGGACTGAGACCCAGATCCAAGTATGGGCAATGTAACAGAGTTCTGCCCCTGGTGCCAGCAAAGGGACCCCTTCTGACCAGTTGTCTAACCCCCTTACTACCTGCGAGCTGAGAGGTCTGGAAACTGTTACTGCCACCACTGATTAAGTTACCCCATCTCACCACCCTTCTCTATTTTTTTTCCTTTCCTTTTTTTTTTTTTGGAGGTGGGAAGGCAGGGCAATTGAGGTTAAGTGACTTGCCCAAGGTCACACCGGTAGTAAGAATGTCAAGTGTCTGAAGCCAGATTTGAACTCAGGTCCTCCTGACTTCAGGGCCAGTGCTCTACTCACTGTGCCACCTAGCTGCCCAGAACCACTCTTCTCTAAGGGAGATGTTTGTTCCTGCCAGGAGGGAAAGCAAAAAGTTGGGTCTAGAGGCACATTTATTTTTAAATATAAAAAATTTTACATATTTTGTCTCATTTGATCCTCACAAAAACACTGGGAGATATGTGCTATTATTATCCTATTTTACAGATATAAGAAAATTGAAGCTCAGAGAAAGTCAAGGGTCATATAGCTATTAAGTGTCTGGGGCATGATTTGAACCCATATCTGGTTGACTCCATGTCCAGCATCACTCAGCTGCCTCTAAGGCGAACTAGAGAGTGTAGGGATGGGAAGGGGGAATGTACTAGAGCTGGGGGATATCAGGAAAGGCCTTTCCTAAAGGGAGCCCTTGAGCTGAGTCTTGAAGGAAACCAGGGATTCCAAGAGGCAGACATGAGGAGGGGAATATATTCTAGGAACAGAGAGGTCAGGTTGTGAGAGGAATTTTCTGATTGTAGAAATCCACTCGATTTGTTGGGTGCAAAATGGGGGTTGACGTGGTAATAGCTACTTTTGGAAAATCATTGAGCTACCATCTGGACAAAAGATTGGAGAGGGGAGATACTTGAGGAGGGAAGAACAATTAAGATGCTATTGCAATTAGGAGGCCAGGCAAGAGGTGAGAAGGGCCTGAACCAGTGATGTGCCAGACCTGGCTCCAACCAGCTTGAGAGAGCTGATCATTAAATTTTCAATGGGAGCATTTATACCTTAAAAATCAGAAAATACCACAAATCAGGACTTGATTTATTGTTTTGCTGATTGTCTAGACTTAAGAAAGTGATGGAAAAAATGTTAATAATGGAGATTAAACTTAAAAGTGCATCATGTGCACATTTCTTTTGGAGAGCTGGTTGTTAAACATTTATAAGTATACTTCTGGCCTAAATTAGGGTAGTGGATGTGTGAGTAGAGAGAAGGAAGTGGATGTGAGAGATATTATGGAGGTAAAAAGACAAGAATTGGCAATTATTATGGGCTAAGCCTAAATTTGGCTAAGTTGGCAGGTTCAAGTTTTTTGAAAGGTATTGGTGAATCATGGAATCTAATTTAAAACTTTACAAATAAATATTTTAAAACACCAAATCCAATTTTTTTTGGAGGGGGGAAGGCAGGGCAATTGGGGTTAAGCGACTTGCCTAAGGTCACACAGCTAGTAAATATCTCAAAAGCCTGAGGGCAGATTTGAACTCAGGTCCTCCTGACTCCAGGGCCAGGGCTCTACTCACTATGCCACCTAGCTGCCTCAAATCCAATTTTTAAGGAATTATTTTCTTCTGTGAGTTTTTTTTTTCCATTTGGCCAAGTCTACTTTTTAAGGAGTTTTCTCTTCAGTGGATTTTTGTGCCTCGTTTTCCATTTGGGATATTCTGTTTTTTAAGGTTTTTTTTCTTCAGTGTTTTTAATGCCTCCTTTATGAAGCTGTTGACTCTTTCTTGCATCACTTTCATTTTTCCCCATTTTTCCCTCTGCTTCTCTTATTTGATTTTTAAAATCCTTTTTGAGCTCTTCCAGGGCCTGAGACTAATTCACATTTTTCTTTGAGGCTTTGCATGTAACTACTTTGATCTCATTATCTTCTGAGTTTGTTTTGATCTTCCCTGTAACCATGGTAACTCTTTATGGTCAGGTTCTTTTTTTTATGTTTGCACATTTTTTTCACTTGTTTCTTTTACCTTCTAATTTTATGTTAAAGTTGGGCTCTTCTCCTGGGGTGGAGGGAGCACTGTCCCAAGCTTCAGTTTTCTCTGGGGCTATGTTCAGAGCTAGTTCTGGGAGGTCTGTAAGTTTCAGTTCTGCCAAGGTGGTATGATCTAAGGAGTGGTATGGTCAGTGCCCTCCTGGCCTGTGCTCTGTTCTGTGAGTGACCAGAACTCTTTTCTATCCTGGAACTGTGACCAGGATCCCAGCTCCTGCTAGTCTCCCTCCTCACCCTGGAAGTGTGACCCAGAGGCACTAATGGGAAATACAACAGAGTTTTGCCCCTAGTGCCAGCAAAGGATGTCCTATAATCTCCTTCTGACTGGTTGTTTGACCCCCTTACCATCTGTAAGCTGAGAGCTCCAGAAGGGCAATGATTCAGTTGCCCCTAAGGCCTGCTGCTGGTTTGCTGGGGCATGGCCTGTGCTGGTGCAGCCTGTACTAGACTGTGCTTTAGTCTCGCCCCAGTGGGACAGATCTTTCTTACTGACCTTCTAAGTTGTCTTGGGCTGGAAAATTGTTTCATCTCATCCTTTTGTGGGTTCTGCTGTTCCAGAATTCATTTTGAGGCATTATTTTGTAGCTGTTTGGAGAAGAATTTGGGAGAGTTCAGCTGCGTCCCTGCCTTTACTCCAGCATCTTGGCTCTGTGCCCAAAATATACAATCTAAGAATAGAAAGGATACTACAATGTAACACTCTTTCAGCAGGTATCAAATCAAGAATTCAAGGAAGTACCCCTCTGGGTGGAGGAACTGCAGAAAAAACCCCTGGCTATATCCCTCTCCCAATGCTTCCCTCCCATCTGGGCCAATTCTCTTACAATTCAAGCCATCAGATATATAGCAACAGGGCTAGGAGTCTACCCAACCTCCTACCATAATAACTTATTGCCTATGTAGAGTGAATGAATAAGGAGTCAAGGGTGACTGGAATGAGGTGCCTTTGACAGAAATGGTGAAGTTCAGAAGAGGGGTGGATTTGGGGAGGATGATGGATTCTGTTGTAGACATGTTGAATTTCAGATGTCCAAGGATCAGCTGATGATTCAGGGCTAGAGCTGAGGAGAGAGACTAGGAACATTTGCAGAGGTGACCATTGATCCTAAGGCTGCTGATGAGGTCATTAAATGAGGGACCCAAGAAAAGGGGGCCGAATACAGAGCCTTGGGATGTGCCTTCAGTTAGGAGGAGTGATGTAGGAGCTCCATAAGGGCAAAATCCATGTCTTCTCTTCTCTCCCTCACAATATATCCTTACGCAGGGCCAGGCCCAAAGGAAATCTAATTAAATATGTGTTGAACAAAGATGCAAGCGCTGAGCCTGGAATCAAAAAAATTTGTTGTTGAAATGTTTTTCAGCCATGTCTGATTCTTCATAACCCCTTTTGGGGTTTTCTTAGCAAAGATACTGCAGTGGTTTGCCATTTCCTTCTCCAGCTCATTTTACAGAAGAACTAAAGCAAATAGGGTTAAGTGACTTACCCAGGGTCAAACAGCAGGTGTCTGAGGCCAGATTTGAACTCAGAAAGATGAGTCTTCATGACTCCAGGCCCAGCACTCTATCTACTACATCACCTAGCTGGCTGAATACAAATATGGCATCAGACTCTTACTAACTATATGACCCTAAGCAAGTCACTTAATGTATGTTTGCCTCAGTTTCCTAAGCTGTAAAATGGGGCTAATAATAGGATCTACTTCCCAGGGTTATTTTGAGGATCAAATTAGATAACATTTATAAAGCACTTAGCACCATGCCTTGCACACAGTAGGTGTAATATAAATGCACAGTGCCTTGCACACAGTAGGTGTAATATAAATGCTATCATTATTGCCACTATTATCGCTATGATGTTGGTAGATTGACCATCTTCTGGTCAAATTGTCCAGCTTCCTGTCTTGTCATGGAATTGTTGAGGTTTGGGGGTTCTGGGATCCTGAAATGGTGACACATGGGTCCTGCCCAAATGAATTTGACCCAAGTCTTCTTTTAGCCAAAGAAAAACAAGGTTTATTAAAGATCCACCATATTGGCCAGACTCTTAGGGAACCTGAACATTTGTATTGCCAATGTAAGTGGGCCAGATTGAATCTGAGCACTTTAATGGAAGCCAAAATGGATCTTATATACAGAAAGACTGTGGGAGGGATCTAGGAGTGGCCAAGTAGTCTGGGGTGACTGGAGGACAGGTCTAGGGAGGATCTTGATGGGAATGGCCAATAGGCTGGGGTCACTGTAAAGTAACAGAGAAGGGCCAGGAACACCAGGGACCTGAACCACTTGGCCAAGGGAGAATGAGGTCTAAATAGGATCAAGGGTGAGAAGAAGCTGGGAGCAATTGGGAGGGAACAGACAATGAAGGCCTGGGCTAGGTTAAGGATAACAGATAATTTGGCATAGGAATAATGAAAGGCCAGTTGAGAAGGTTATAGCTTCAGGCGAACACCAGATCAAGTAGGGAAATTCAAGGAGAGTTCAAGGGGGTTTCCAGAGCTTATTACCTTTCCCCCCTCCCCCCACCCCAACCATCTCTCATATTTCTATTTTCTAGGAAAGAAAATCAAAGTTAGAGCCCAGCATAGGTAGGGGCCATATACCATGTGATAGACAAGGAAAAGATCTGGGGATCTCAACAGACCACCAACCCAAAAGGAATAAGATAAATAATGCCAGGTTGTTTTTTTTTTTATAAATTAATTAAAAAGTGAATAGCAAACCAAGTTCCACTTTCCCCAGAGTAGAACATTGGTGCAATGTTTGGAGGACAATCATAATTAGGCACGTACCGCTCAAGCCCCCATTCCAGAACATACTCTCCTCACAAACCAGGCAGGACCCTTAAACCAAGTCTCAAAGTATTGAACTTGTACAGAATTGCAAATAAAATAAGGGAAAACCTTCTTAGCCACCCCATAGACAAGTGACCCCTGAGACCCATAGACAAAAGATCTCTCACAGACTCCTGAAGAATCTGAATCAAGTTTCCCTTTAATGCCTAGTGTATCCAGAGAGGAGGGAGATTCATGCATGGGTTTCAGAGACTGAATAAATAGAGAAGATGATTTTGTCTTCAACAGAAAGAGGGGAGCTTGAAAGATGGGCTGAGAGATGACAACTTCTTGTAGTGTAGAGAACAATGGATTTGAATTTGGAGAATCTGGATTTGAATCCACACTTTCCCATTTAGTGGCTGTTGCTTACAAGTCTGTTTGCTTTTCTCAGCTTTAGTTTCCTTGGCTTTAAAAAGATACAGTCATCCTTACACTGCCCACCCCCTGGGCTGTTCTAAAGAACAGGTTTACCATTCTGAAAGTACTAATAATAACTCACACTAATCTGGTGCTTTCAGACCTATAGAGTACTTTTTTCATGTCATGAGCTGATGATTGTAAAACGAGCAAATGAGGTCAGTTCATGAGACCCAGGTAGGTGAATTCCAAAATTGGCACTGATGCATTCTGGGAGAGAAGATACCCTTGTCATCTGGAGCCCGTAAAAGCTCAGTCACTCCAGCCTGGAGAGGGTGAGGATGAGCGAGGCTAGGCTTTGAGGACCATCAGGCTAGATTTTGGGGACCACTGCTAGCCAAAATTAGGGCTGCCTAATCTGAGGCAAAGCAGATTCCTTTTGTATATACCTCTAATTTCCTTCCTGGGGAATGTTGTTTCTCAGTTTGTACATTCCCTTTTCTCTTGTAAATAAGGTATTCCTATGATGTGGAGTGTGTGGAGGCAGGGGGGTAGCAGGGGCAGAAGGAACAAATTCTTGACCAGGGTAGCCTCCACTAAAGAAGACAGAAGATCAATGGGGGCCGAATCTCTCAGATCTCTGAATTCAAGAGGCCAGAAGGTCTGGAACACTTAGTGCCTTGAGGGAAGGCAGGTTCAGCACTCTGGGAAGTTGAGACAGTAGTAGAAAATGGGAGGATAGTGGAGGAGTGCAAAGTTTTCCTGGATTGATGCCAAGCAAAGAAAAAGCCCGTGGTCTGGGAAGCAGATGGGTTCTCTTATTCCTCTAAGCCTGAGCTGTTCCCCTTTGTCTCTTCTGGTTTCCTGGTGGGCCCAGGAACTCATGTTTTTTCTTCAGAAGAAGCTCGGGGTCTGGAATGTGAGCCAGAAGATTTGGGCTCAGCCAGAAGCCCATCTCCAGGTTACTGCTCCCAGGCAGCATGGTAGGCCAGGTGGGTCCCTCTGATGGGGCAGGAAATCAGGGGAGGCAACTGGTAACCAAGGGGCTCCAATGAGAAACTGAGGGGATCTTAGAGAAGAGTAAAGAGGGGGCAGGGAAGGAGAGGGCAGGTGAGAAGCAGCATGGTACAGTGAAAAGGGTATGGAATTTGGAGTCAGGGGATTCGGGTTCAAATCCTCCATCTGCCACTTACTGCCTATGTGATCTTGAGCATTATTTGACTTTTCTGGGCCTCAGGTCCCCATCTGTAAAATGAGAGGGTCAGAGTAGAGAAGCATCTCTAAATCTCCAAAGAGGCTACAAACTCATAAGGTCCAAGACAGAGGAACCAAGTGACCAAGGGAGAGTAGACAGACCTGTGGTCAGAACCCCTGTAGAGATGGATTGAGAGAGTGACAGGGAAGCCGGATGGTTCTCTGGCCTTTGTGCCTCCTGAATGTGAAGACAAGGGCTTCTCTTTGGGGCAAATGGAGGGCTTTCAAGGCTCCTGTCCATGTAAGAGCTTCCGAGGGACAGGGCACCATGGCCCTGACACCCGGGAGGAAGAGGAGAAGGAAGTTTGTCTCTTTCTCTGACCCTCCTATTGCTTTCCCTAGTCCTTACAGAGGCTGCCCCAAAATCCAGGCACAACAATCTCAGACTGCCTCATTCCTTTCAGAATAGGCCCAAGCAGCTATACATGTTAGTACTTCACAATAATAATTCATTCTTTGGGCCTCTGAGAAATGCTTCATTTCATAAATGTGGAAACTGAAACCCCTTGAGATCGTAGAACCACAGAATTTGAGTGTTAAAAGGGCCATCTAGACCAACTCACCCCCAAAAGAAATACCCATTCTAACATACCTGATGAACGGACCTACATCCTCTGTCTGAAGACCTCAAGGGAGGGGGAGCCTACCACCTCATCACTTGCCTCATCTTCTTCCTACCACAGGGGAAGGAAGCTGCTACATCCTTCTCTCCTGGCCAAGTGGTCAATGTGGGACTTTCTGGTCTCCTTGGCTGCCATTTGTTTTTGGCCACTGGCCAGACTCTATGGTTTCTCATACTTGTTACTGCTGGGACATAGTTAAGAGAGAAAAAATTTGTTTTACTGTTCGTGCTGGGCCTCCCATGGGTCTGCACCTTGAATGGAAAGCTTGTATTCTCTCCTCTTCTACCTGCATGTCTTTTCATATACAAATCTTCCTTCCTACAAGAATCTACCACCGTCTCTATCTGCTAAAATCTTTCACAGAATTTTAGTCACAAGACACCTTCCAGGGTTATCTTACCCAGCTCATACCCCAAACAATTCCCTCTACAACATACTTCATCCATGCCCATCCAGACTTTGCTTGGAGACCCCAATAAGGGGGAGCCCACCACCTCCCAAGGCAGATCATCTCCCTTTTGGATGCCCCTAATTGTTAGGAATGTCTTCCTGACATTGGCCCTTTTGCAAGTTCCACCAGGTTCTACCCTCCAGACCCAAACAGAACAAACCCAATGCCTTCCTTTCAAATACTTGAACACAGATAAATCTTCTCTTCTCCCAGACAAAAGTCCTGAGTTCCTTCAGTGCTCTTTCCCATATAGATTCAAGGCCCTCCCCTTGGTACTTTCTAGCTTTTCAATGTCCTTCAAATCTTGGACCCTAAAACTGAGCATGGGACTCCAGATGTGGTCTTCCCAGGCCGTGGTGCTTCCAGGCTTCCTGGAAGCAAGACTGTACTTCACCCAGCATGGGGCAGAAAGGGCATTTGGGGTTGCCACATTGCAGGACTGACTCATTTTGAGCCTGAGGTCCACTAAACCCCAGATCTTTTTCAGAAAAAAAAAACCCTGTTATCTTACCACCACTCCACCCCCCAATCCTATATTTTGTGACATTGATTTTTTTGAATCTGAGTATAAGACTTCATGTTTATCTCTGTCAAATTTCATCTTGCCTTCAAGGCCCAGATGGGGTGCCAGCTGCTCTATGAAGCCCACCCTGATCTCCCCATTATATGAGAGCAGTTTATATATTTCTCTTATTTCCTTGCTAGCTTTTTAAAGGGGTAACCCGGTGGCACAGTGGTTAGAATGCCAGGCCTGCAGTCAGGAAAACCTAAGTTCAAATCTGGCCTCAGACACTTACCAGCTGTGTGACCCTGGGCAAATCACTTAACCCTCTTTGCCTCAGTTTCCTCATTTGTAAAATGAGCTGGAGAAGGAAATGACAAACTGCTCCAGTATCTTTGCTCAGAAAACCCCAAATAGGGTCACAGAAAATCAGATGCAACTGAACAACAAAGCTTTTTAAAATCCTTGAGGTTAAAAGTTGTAGGCCACACAGTGCAGTGGAAAAAGCATTGACTTTGGAGCTGAAAGACCTGTGTTGACTCCTGGCTCTCCTCTTGGCCGCCTGTGTGTGGTTGGCTCCACCACATGTCACCTGGATGGTCTAAAACAACCCCCAGCCCCTGCTCTGGGTTTGCTTCCTCACCTTTATAATCTCAAACTTTTAGTTAACCAATTCAGCTCTGCACTGCCTGCTTCTCTGAGATCCCTCCTCCCCTTGAATGTGGCTGCTTGTGCCTTGCCTACCCCAGCTCTGGGTTAGCCCAACCATCAAGTCTTCTGGAGGGGGTCACAGAATTGCACTTACTGGGAACCATTCAAATGTGCTATCTGTTCTCAGCTGGACCCTCTCTGCCACAGGCCAATCCTTTAAATCATTTTCCATAAATCTGCTTTTTGGCCCCTTCCCCCTTCCTCTTAGCAAAGAACTTCTCCCTCCCCCCTTTTTAAAAATCAAGAATAGAGGGGAAAATAGAGGCTAACCATGGTGAGCTTCCTCTTATCCCCATTTCAATACCTCAAACCCCCTCTCCATCATTCTCTTTTCTTTTATTTTTGCTCTTATCTCTGACAAAGAGGCAGACTTTCTCCTGTCTGCAGCCTTCCCCTTTCCTCCCATCCTTGATCTCATCCCCTTTGGCCTCCTCCCAGAGCTTACCTCATTTCTCTCTTTTTAATCTTCTATCTCTCGCTATCTACAGGCTCCTTCTCTGCCGCCTACAACTGTGCCCACATCTCCTCCATCCTTAAAAAAAGAAAACTTTCACTTGACCTTACCTCCCTACAAGTTATCTTTCTCTATCTCTGCTCCCTTTCATAGGCAAAGTCCTAGAAAAATCTCTCCACATTCCTAGCCTCTACTTCCTCTCCTCCCACTCGCTTCTGGTTTTTTGAGCTCTTGATTCTACTGGAACTATTCTGTCTTCAAGGTTGTCAACAATCTATTCAGAAATTTTTAAAAGGCCTTAAGACCTTTTCTCTGTTCTGTCTCTCCCTTTTGAGTTCTCAACAGGCCTGGAGTCAAAATGATTCATCTTCCTGAGTTCAAATCTGGCCTCAGACACTTATTAGCTGTGTGACCCTGGGCAAATCACTTAACCTTGTTTGCCTCAGTTTCCTCATCTGTAAAAGGATCTGAAGAACTTGCTGAGAATTTGCTGAGACAAATGAAAAACCAGAGAGACAGTTTCTGGGTAATTAATAATTTATTAATTAGTCTAGCAAATCACCAATAAATTGATGGCCAAGTGGTCTCTCTTGGTAACCAAAGACAAAATCATGGAGATCCCTGAGTGCTTAAATGCCTTTGGAAAAAGAGGTGTCCCTGAATTGGTTAACAATTAATGAGTGGGCAGACTTTTTCTAATGAGGAGGTGAGTTAAAAGTCTTCCACTCCACCTGCTGAGAATGTGACTCGATCATGAGACACAGCTACCTCCAGCTGTCTGAACATAAGAATCCATGTCTACTCGGACCTTTCAAGTTGACCAATTAGGGGCGTGGGAGGGGTTCTAGGGCTGGAGCCTAATGCTTTTAAGACTGGAATTCACCTAGATTAGATTCAATTTACACTTTAATCAGAAATAAGCTCTCCTAGTTGGGTGGGGTCCTGACCCAGACTGAGGAGTATGTTCCCAGAGGGTTAGGCCAATCTCATCTGCCTTGTCCTTCAGAGACTGACTGATTTACAAGGACTGGTCCTTAAATAAGGGAATAGAGAGGAAAAAAAAAAAAACCTCAATCCTCATTTAATAATTATTTATAATAGAAAATAATTTCTCTCACTGCCAAGAAAACCCCAAATGGAGACTCAAAGAGTTGGACATGACTGAAAAATGACTCAACAGCAACAATCCTTAAAACACTATATAAATGTTTGCTTTTATTACAGCCTTCTTCCTAATTTAGGGTATCCCCTAATGCTCTGCTCTGAGCCCTCTTCTCTCCCACTCTGGGTGATCTCATCAGCTTCTATATATTCAATTAACATCTTTATGTATGTGACTCCCAGATCTATGTAGCTAGCTCTAATGGCTCTTTGCCAGCTACCAAGTTTAGGACCCTCCCCTGCCTCAAGATGCCTCTATCCCCAGGGCCTGGTTTGTGAGTATCTGCCCAGGATCACCATTTTAGGAGACTCCCCAGCCATGTTCCCTTCACTCCCAGCTCAACTCACTTTCTACCCCTTACCAAGTGACACCACCTTGCAAGGGCACACTCCCCTCTACCCCAGCTTTCTAGCTCCCTTCCCTTTTATGTTTTGTCTTTTCCTAGAACAATATAAGCTCTTTGAGAGCTTATATTTATCCCCAATACTTAGCAGTGTCTGATACATAGTAAGTGCTTAATTGATGTTCTATCTATCTATTGATCTTTCTGTCCATCTGTCTTTCATTCAGTCTTATTGAACATTTCCAATTAGATATCTTATAGGCATCTCAAATATGATATGTCCAATGTGGAAATCACCATCTTCCCCCACTAAACCTGCTCCTCCAAAGTTTTTGTTTGTATTAAGGACACTGCTATCACTCCAGTCACGTAGGTTTGTAATCTTGGAGTTATTTAGGATAGCTTCCCCTCCCCCCCCAGTCAATCAATCAATAAATTCCCAGTGATCAGTCAGTTTCCTGGTCTAGTCGGTTGTACCCAAAATTTCACATCCATCCCCTTCTCTGTACTCATGCAACTGCAACTCTGGTTCATGACTTCATTTCCTCTTATCTGGACAACTGTAACGGCTCCCTGATTGGACTCCTAGCTTCTAGTCTTTCCCCTCCCTGAACCTTACCTCTCATAGCTACCATAATAATTTTCCTAAAGCAGAAGTCTGAGCATGTGGCTCCCCTGCCCAAGAAACATTGATGGTTCTCTGTTCTTTAAGGATAAACACAAACTTCTCATCTTGGTGCTTGAAGCCCTTCGTGGTCTGGGTCACCCTACCTTGCCTGGTCCATTACTCCCCTTCACTCATGCTGTGTTCTAATCCAACTTGACTATTTGCTATTCCCCAAATTTGAAATTCTGCCCCTGCTTCTTCATGCCTTCCCACAAGCTGTCCTCATTCCTGGAAACTAGTCTGTCCTCATTTCAGGTTCTTAGCAGCTCTTGCTTTCTCCAACATTCAACTTGGATTCTAGCTCTGATGGGAAACCCTTCCTGAACTCCTATTCCTGAGGAGTCAGTACTCTTTCCTTCTTCTCTGTAAAATAAGGGGGTTGAACTAGGTGAATGAATGAATGAGTGAGTGAATGAAAGAGTATTTGTCAAGCAAACATTTAACTTTCTGCCATCTGGGCACTAGGGATCCAAACACAGAAACTAAAACAGTCTCTGTCATCAAGTAGCTTGTATTCCAATAGGAAAAAAAGACACACATGGGGAAGGGGGATCCGAGGATGGCCTGGATAGTTGCTGGGAAGGGTCTATCACACTGTGCTAGGAGTGGAGTGGAGTCCAGCATGGGCTGCACCAGGACAGACCAGACCAAGAGTCGGACCGGAGAAGGTCTTAGGGCCATGAATCATTGAGCTGTGGCAGTTATCAGACTTCTCAACCAGACTTCTCAACAAATGCCAAGACTATGGAGCAGGGAAAACTGCTAGATCAGGTTAGAAAGCAGTCAGGCCCCAGCCCTGATGGCGGCAGAGGTGATATGGCAGTGGTGGCAGTGGCAGCAGGAAGCTCCTGCAGCTGCTTCCAGAACTCCAGCATCAGCTGCTTCCAGAGTCCGCTGCTTCCAGGTCCCTGGCTCACATGGTGGGAGGAATCAAGCTGCAGACCAGAGTGGAAGTGCAGGGCTTGCTTTGCCCTGCTTGGATCTGGGTCACAATCCTGGTTGGCGGTTCTTGGTGGAGGAGGAGCGCTAGTGTGGCAGAGCTTGCAGTGACAGTGGAGTAGAAGTAGCTCTGAAAACAGCAGTGCAGCTCCTAAAGCTTGAGACAAAGCACTCTCTACAAGCAGTCATACCCTGACAAAAAGCTCAAAGGTCAAGTTGGGAACAAGCTGGGAACATGGCCAGGCAGTAAAAAAGGACACAGACTCTGACTCAGACTCAGACTCTAGAATCTTTTTTTGGTGACAAAGAAGATCAAAACATACAGCCAGAAGAAGTCAACAAAGTCACAGAGCCTACATCAAAAGCTTTCAAGAAAAATATGAATTGGTCTTAGGCCATGGAAGAGCTCAAACCGGATTTGGAAATTCAAGTAAGAGAAGTAGAGGAAAAATTGGGATGAGAAATGAGAGTGATGCAAGAAAAACATGAAAAACAAGTCAACGAATTGCTAAAGGAGACCCAAAAAAATACTGAAGAAAATAGCACCTTAAAAAATAGATTAACCCAAATGGCAAAAGAGCTCCAAAAGGCCAATGAGGAGAAGAATGCCTTGAAAGGCAGAATTAGCCAAGTGGAAAAGGAGGTCCAAAAGACCACTGAAGAAAATACCACCTTAAAAATGAGATTGGAGCAAGTGGAAGCTAGTGACTTTATGAGAAATCAAGATATTATAAAACAGAACTAAAGGAATGAAAAATGGAAGACAATGTGAAATATCACATTGGAAAAACCACTGACCTAGAATAGATCCAGGAGAGATGATTTAAAAATTATTGGACTATATCATCTTTCAAGAAATTATCAAGGAAAATTGCCCTGATATTCTAGAGCCAGAGGGTAAAATAGAAATTGAAAGAATCCACCAATTGCCTCTTGAAAAAGATCCCAAAAAGAAAACTCCTAGGAATATTGTCTCCAAATTCCAGAGTTCCCAAGTCAAGGAGAAAATAATGCAAGCAGCCAGAAAGAAACAATTTGAGTATTGTGGAAACATAATCAGGATAACACAAGATCTAGCAGCTTCTACATTAAGGGATCAAAGGGCTTCAAATATGATATTCTGGAGGTAAAAAGAGCTAGGATTAAAACCGAGAACCACCTAGCCAGCAAAACTGAGTATAATGCTCCAAGGCAAAATATGGATTTTCAATAAAATAGAGGACTTTCAAGCTTTCTCAGTGAAAAGACCAGAGCTGAATAGAAAATTTGACTTTCAAATACAAGAATCAAGAGAAGCATGAAAAGGTAAACAAGAAAGAGAAATCATAAGGGACTTACTAAAGTTGAATTGTTTTGTTTACATTCCTACATGGAAAGATGACATGTGTAATTCATGAGACCTTTCTCAGTATTAAGGTAGTCAAAGGGAATGTACATATATATAGACAGAAGGCACAGGGTGAGTTGAATATGAAGGGATGATACCTAAAAAATAAAATAAAATTAAGGGATGAGAGAGGAATATATTGAGAGAGGGAGAAAGGGAGAAATAGAATGGGGTAAATTATCTCACATAAAAGTGGCAAGAAGTCTTTCACATCATGAGTATTGTGGAAGGGTTATACATAATGATACACATGTGGCCTATGTTGAATTGCTTGCCTTCTTAGGGAGGGTGGGTGGGAAGGGAAGAGGGAAGAGAATTTGGGTCTCAAAGATTTAAAATCAGATGCTCAAAAGAAAAAGTTGTTTTTGCATGCAACTGAGAAGTAAGATATATAGGGAATGGGGCATAGAAATGTATCCTGCCCTATAAGAAAGTAAGGGGAAAGGGGATGGGGGGGAAGTGAGGTGATAGAAGGAAGGGCTGACTGGGGAATGGGGCAATCAGAATATATGCCATCTTGGAATGGGGGAGAGGGTAGAAATGGGGAGAAAATTTGTAACTCCAAATCTTGTGGAAATCAATGTTGAAAACTAAAATATTAAATAAATAATAAAATCAAATAAACTAAAAAGATCAAATGAGATAAACAAAGCACTTTGTAAACCTTAAAACACTATATAATCCTATATAGATACATATGTGCATATACACATATATGTATCCATATAAATTTTGTATTTGTCCCATCTTACATGTACACACCAGAGTATGAGATCCTTGAGATTAGAGACTGTTTTCCACTATATTTTAGTGTCCCTACTGCCTACCACAGTGCCTTGCAGTCAATCAATAAACCTATTATGTACCAGGCACTGTGCTAAGTACTGGGGATACAAAAAGAGGCAAAAGATCACCCCTCCTTCCAAAGAATTTACAATGGAATGGGGGAGACAACGAGCAAACAAATATATAAAAAGCAAACTATATACAGGATAAATAGGAAATAAAAATAAGGGAGAAAGCAGAAGAATTAAGAGGTGTCAGGGCAGGCTTAGGCTCAATAGGTACTTAAAAGCTTGTTGGAGGTTTGTAAGTTCAACACTCCAGTGCTTGCTGCTCTCCCAAGGACAAGCAGACTGTGAGAGAATCATCTACACTGACCAGACTCACAAGACTCTCGAATAAGCTAGGATGTCAGTTCATTTAAAATGGGAATAATGTCTGTGCGGATAACCACTTTGGGTCCCATCCTTTTCACAGGGCAGTTCCTTCTGGTATGGAGAAATACTCAGGAGATTAACCCATAGACTAGAAGACTGTTTGGTAAATACAAAATTAGAGTTTATTTTTGTTTGAAGACCTGTTCCGAGGGTGAACTCAGTACTCCCAAAACATCACAATACTCTTTGGGATAGTTTTCATGGTTAGAGTGTTTTTCCTTAAAGCCCAAATCTAATTCCCCTTAATTTCCCCTGTTGCTCCTAGGAGCCCTCAGGCATCAGATGGACCAAGTCTAATCCTCCCCTCTCCCCTGACCACTCCCCGCCCACCATGAAATTATTCAGTTCAAATATTTGAAGACAGCTACTGAAGACTGCAACTCACAGTCTTTTCTTATTGAGGCAAATATTCCCATTTCATTCTGTGGATCCTCATATGATGTATAATCAAAGCTCTTCCCATCCTGGTGTCTCTCCTCTGGACATTCCCCACCTAGCAGTGTCTTTCCTGGACTGACCACAATATGTTGGATATTCTTAATGTGTGGTAGCCTGATGACTCACCTTTCTCCATTCCAGGAATATTTCTTTCTTAGAAACCAGTGCCAGTCATTAGAATCAGAGCACCTGGAATCAGCAGCAGCTGCTTCCAGAGCTCTTGGGCCACAGACAGTAAGGGGTCCAGACAATTGATCAGAAAAAGATTATAGGGGGCATTTTGCTGGCACTGGGTGCAGGATACTGTTGCATAGTCCATAGGTGGTTCTGTGTCAGTCCCAGGGTGAGGAAAAGCACTACCACACACTGGCTGCAGGGGAGTGGAAATTCTGGTCACAGTTCCAGGGCAGAAAAGAGTGTTAGTGGTTGATCATAGACCAGAACACAGACCAGGAGAGCAGTGACCACACTTCTCCTTAGATCATACCATCTTGGGAGAACTGGGAATTTACAAACCCCTAAAACTAGCTCTGAACACAGCCGTATGCAAAACCTGAAGCTTGGACAGCGCCCTTTCCACCCCAGAAGCAGAGCCCAACTTTAACAAAAAGTTAAAAGTAAAGAAAAGCTGAAAAAAATGAGCAAACAACCAAAAAGAACCTGACCCTAGAAAGTTACCATGGTGACAGTGAAGGATCAAACCACAAAATCAGAAGGATATATCAAAATTTAAAAAAAAAAAAAAGCTACATGCAAAGCCCAAAGAAAAATGTGAGTTGGTTTCAGCCCCTCCCCCAAAAGAAACTGGAAGAGCTCAAAAAAGATTTTAAAAATCAAATAAGAGAGGTGGAGGGGAAATGGGGAAAAGAAAGAGAGTGATGCAAGAAAATCATGAAAGAAGAGTCAATAGCTTGGTAAAGGAGACACAAAAATACTGAAGAAAATAGCACCTTAAAACACAAAATAGGCCAAATGGTAAAAGAAGCACAAAAATTCACTGAAGAGTAGGACTCCTTAAAAAACACTATTGGCCAAATGGAAAAAGATGTACAAAAATTCACTGAAGAGAACTCCTTAAAATGTAGAATGGGTCAAAATGGAAAAGGAAGTACAATAACTCACTGAAAAAAAATAATTCCTTAAAAATTAGACTTGGGCAAATGGAAGCTAATGACTTCAGCAGACATCCAGAAACAATAAAATCAAATCAAAAGAATGAAAAAATAGAAGAAAATTGGAAAAACAACTGACCTGGAAAATAGATCAAGCAATACAATTAAGAATTATTGGTCTACCTGAAAGCTATGATCAAAAAAGAGCCTAGACATCATCTTTCAAGGAAAACTGCTCCAATATCCTAAAACTAGAGGGCAAAATAGAAATGGAAATAATCTGCCAATCACCTCCTGAAAGAGATCCCCAAACGAAAACTCCCAGGGATATTATAGCCAAATCTCAAAACTCCCATGTCAAGGAGAAAATATTACAGGTAGCCAGGAAGAAATAATACAAATATCATGGAGCCACAGCCAGGATAACACAAAATTTAGCAGTTTGTACATTAAAGAATTAGAGGGCTTGGAATATGATATTCTGGAAGACAATGAAACTAGGATTACAACCAAGAATCACCTACTTGGCAAAACTGAGCATATAAAACAGGCAAAAAAAATTGGATATTTAATGAAATAGAAGACTTTCAAGCATTTCTGATGAAAAGATCAGAGATGAATAAAAATTTGATTTTCAAATATAAGATTCAAGAGAAGCATAAAAAGGTAAACAGGAAAGAGAAATCATAAGGGATTAAATAAGGTTAAATGGTTTACAGTCCCACATGAGAAGATGATACTTGTAACTCCTAAGAACTTTCTTATTTAGGGCAGTTAGAAGGAGTATAGATAGAAGGCACAGATGTGAGTTGAATGTGAAGGGATGATATCTAAAAATAAAATTAAGGGGTGAGAGAGCAATGCACTGGGAGAAAGGGAAAGGGAGAGGTAGAATGGGGTAAATTAACTCACATAAAAGAGGCAAGAAAAAGCTTTTACAGTAGAGGGGAGGATGGAATGGTGACAGACAATATTTGAAACTTACTCTCTTCAGAATTGGCTCAAAGAGGGAGTAACATACGCACAAAGTTGGGTGTAGAAATCTCTCTCACCCTACAAGGAAGTAGGAGGGGAAGAGGGGGAAAGAAGCATGTATGTGTGGGAAGGGGTGGGGGTAATAGAAGGGAAGGCAGATTGGGGGAAGTAGTGGTCAGAAGCAAATCACTTCTGAGAAGGGACAAGGTGAAAGGAGAGAGAGTAGGATGAATGGGGGAAATAGGATGGAGGAAAATATGCAGTTAGTAATCATAACTGTGAAAAAAAATTACTGTAAGTTTCTTTGATAAAGGCCTCATTTCTCAAATATATATAGAACTGAGTCAATTTTATAAGAATACAGGTCATTCCCCAATTGATAATGATCAAAGGATATGAACAAGCAGTTTTCAGATGAAGAAATCAAAACTATCTATAGTCATATGAAAAAATACTCAATCACTATTGATTAGAGAAATGCAAATGAAAATAACTCTGAGGTACCACCTCACATGTAACAGATTGGCTAATATGACAGAAAAAGAAAATGGCAAACGTTGGAGGGGATATGGGAAAATTGGGACACTAATGTGCTCACTGATGGTGTAGCTGAGAACTGATCTAACCATTCTGGAGAGAAGTTTTGAACTATGCCCAAAAGGCAATCAAACTGTATATACCTTTGGATCCTGCAATACCACTACTAGGTCTGTATCACAGAGGGGGGGAGGGGGAAGGGAAAGGACTGTACAAAAATACTTATAGCAGCTCTTTTTATGGTGGCAAAGAATTGGAAATTGAGAGGATGCCCATCATTTGGGGAATGGCTGAACAAGTTGTGGTATATGATTGTGATGGAATACTATAGAGCTACAAGAAATGACAAACAGGATGCTTTCAGAAAAAACCTGTAACACTTACATGAACAGATGCCAAATAAAGTGAGCAGAACCAGGAGAACGCTGTACACTGTAGCAATAATGTACGATGATCAGCTGTGAATGACAGCTTTCAGCAATGCACTGATTCAAGACATTGTCAAAGGACTCATGGGGGAAGAAATGTTATCCACCTCTAGAGAAAGAACTAATGGAGTCTGAATGCACATCAAAGCATACTTTTTTTTTTACTTTCTTTTTCTTCTCCTCCCCCCCCCCCCCTTTTTGGTCTGTGTTTTCTTTTACAACATGACTAATATGGAAAGATATTTTGCATGACTGCACATGTATCACCTATATCAAATTGCTTCCTTTCTCAGTGAGCGGGGAAGGAAGAGAGGGAAAGAATTTGGAACTTAAAAATTTTTTAAAAGAATGTTAAGAAGTTTTTACATGTAATTGGAAAAAATAAAATATTGAAAAACAAAAGAAACAAACAAAAGGAACAGAGTCCCTTTGGCCCAGGACAGAGCTAGAGGGAGCCTGTCCCTCCAAGACTAAAGGCTAATCTCCTTCCCCAACCCCTCCCCCTATCTATTGTGACAATATGACCTTGCACATGTTGCATTAATGGGATCAAACTTATCTCATAATAGATACATTGTTCTCCCATTCTGAGAATTGGGAAACATTGCAGTCTCTCCGGAAGGTGGCTACAAACCATCCCTTGATGGGGAGAGTGTAAGGAGGTGGTCAATGATGCATTGTGTTAAAATGGGAAGTCCCAGATTTGGATGCAGAAGACCTTTCTCTGGGCCTCAGTTTCCTAATCTGTAAATACAGAAAGAGGTTGGCCTAGATCTCCTCTAAGATTCTTTTCAGCTCTAAATCTGTGATTCTAACGCAGTTTACTAAGCTAATTCCCTACTTTTTAAGTTGCTTCTTATTAGGGTAGATGTCTGGGAGAGGCATTTTCTGACCCTATCTTTCCATTTCTTTCCCATCCCACCCTTTCCCTTCTACACTGACTACATGATGGGGCAACAGGAGGGTGATTCTTCTTTTCTCTTGTCTATAAGAATTTACAATTCTGAATGGAGTTTGGCAGATAAAATTAGCCTGTGTGGCTCTGGGCAAGTCATTTTATTTCCTTTGTGGCTCTCAGTTTCTCTGTCTCTTAAATGGGAATTGTCAGTACCTACAACGTAAAGTTACCATGAGGGCCAGGATCTGATGTAAACAGTACTTTGGAAAAGTCCCAAATGGGGCTATTGGAACATGGCTCTTTTGGATGTCCTGCTACTGTGTCCTTTCGTAGAGTGACACTCAGACTGCTAGCCTTATGCCCTCAATCCAAGCCACTCCTTCAGATTCTGAACTTGACCACATGGGAGATCAAGAGCAACTACTTCCAACTTCAAGGCAATGCAGGCCTTCTGGGTGCATGCTCCTGATTTCAGCTGCCCAATCTGCCAGAGTCTAGAAACTTAAAATCAATGTGATTTAATATGTGTTAAGTACCAACTCTGCAGTGGGTACCGTGCTAGGCATTGGGGATACAAAGACAAGATCGAACCATCTATGTCCTCAAGGAACTTCCATTCTACCAGAAGGAAACATGAATATAATTAAGTAAATACAAAATATACCAATAGTAAATAAAAGTGGTTTGAGAGCCAGGATCACTAATATCTAGGCACGGGGGTGGAGGGTGGGAAGGGGAATCAAGAAGAACCTTGCGTAGGAGGTAGCCTTTGACTTGGGCTTTGTTTTGATGGGGATTCCAGGACACAGAGATATAGAGAAAGCTTTCCTAGCATGGTGGACCATGTAGGCACAGCAGAGAGAAGCAGGCTACTTCAGCTGTAACATATCACGTGCAAGAGGGAATAAAGTGAAATAAAGATGGAAAAATAGATCAAAGTCTGATTGTAAAGGACTTTTAAATCCTCCACAAAGGTATTTGTTTGTTATCCCAAAGGTAATAGGGAGCCTGTGAAGGTTTCTAAGCAGGGAAATGGCATGCTCAGACTGGTGCTTTAAGTATATTAGTTTACTGGCTATGTGGAAGATAGATTAGAGAGAAGAAAAATTAGAAGGAAGGAGACCAACCAATTAGGAAGGTACTATGAAAGAGAGAGGATGGAGAACTATCTTAGGAGGGTGTGGACCTGGTATGTACCTTGTATAAAAATAGGGAAGTTGGGAAGAGGGGTGGGTTTAGGAAGAAAAATAATGAATTAAAGTTTATATACATTGAGTTTGAAATGCTCATGAGGTGTCCCCATGGAGAGGTCCAGCTGACAGTTGGTATGGTAGGACTAGAACTCCAAAGAGAGATGGAGCTTGTAAATGTAGATTTGGGAGTCATCAGAACGAAAGTGATCATGGAACCCACAGAAAGTGATGATGACAATGATGATGATGATGATTGAGTTAAAATTGTATCTTGTTTTAGTCCCCCAGTCACTACCACCACTCCTTCTAGTCAACATAGGAAGAAGATTGCAAAGGGGAACCTAGAAGTCATGTCTAGACAGTCTCAAAGATCAAAGGAATGTAATTTGCAAACTGCGTAATATATTAATCAAGAATGACATCCTTGATGGTATGAGCTGAATCAGGGGAGGCCATCTAGGCTTTGTTATGAGGGCCTTTTGGTGCTATGGCATATGAACCTTAAACAAGTTCCAGACATCCGCAGCAAGACTAGCAGAACACCAAATGTTACTGATAATTTTGAGATGTTGAAGATATGTTAACTTTAAAGTTCTACTGACAATTTTGAGATGTTTCAGATATGATAATGAGCTAATCTCAGGGTGTCAAGGTTAAGAGTTAGTCTGTTCCCCAGGGAAGCCCTGAGAAGCCAGGGTACCCAGGACTAGAGCCCAAGGGGGATTTGAACTTAGAACTTAGAGAGGTTGTGCTATATAGGAATGGAGTTAAATTGTGAGTCTAATCTCTTTCCCCTCCCCAGAGACTAAGGTGGTACAGGGATTGGATAAGGCCTTTGGGGTTGGAAGGGAAATGTTTGTATATTTGTTCTTGCAGTCCCTTTTGAAGTAAATTTTTTTTTGTAAAAGTTAATCTGATTGTTAAGTGTTTAAATGGAACTGAAGTTCAGGGGACCCTCAACATTTAGGCATACAGCATTAGTGGGAGTTAGAGCTAATAGCAGAGAGACTAGACACCCCAAACCCTGCTAAGGGACCAAAGTACCCTGGGGGAGGGGTGGAATGTAACACACAGAGCCTTCAAGCAGTGGAGGCCAAGGTAGTCAAAGTTATAAATGGTAAAATGAAAAATGATAAAAAAGCCCAGTTCTCCCACAAAAAATTCTAGTACCTATCTGAAAAGAACCCCAGAAAGATCAATGATAAAGAAATTTGGGAAGAAGTAGAAACAAGTTCTTCCACCTAATCCGGAATTGCATGAAAAGGAGTCTCCAGAAGCAGGTAAGGGAGTCTTGTCAGTGAAGTCAGCACTAGCATTAGGTAAAGCCAGAATCCCCGGAGGGAAGTCAAAATAGGGAACCAACAAAAACTCCCTGAATGGGACTAGAAGTCAGTGAAGGCTGCTAGAGGAGGCGCACCAGAGAAGCCAGCAAGAATTCTTACAAATGGCCTGAAAGCCAGCCAATGATGTGAGCAGAAGAATCATAAGGCTGCCCTAGCTTCAATAATTGGATACCTGAAGCCAGACCCACCCCCACCCCCCCAGCATGGCCTAAAAGAACACAAGAGGGGAACAGAACCAGCCCCCACTGGTCATTGAACATGGAGACAGGACTCAGTTATATGCTCCTTGGCACACTGGGATCTGCAGAAAGAGACAGGCCATCAATGCTGCCAGCACTGTGCAAGATGCTAACACATGCTCCAACAACTCACTGGGGCCTGTCGGAGCCACAGCAAAGGATAGAAACAACTTCTGATTAAGAAAAAGAATTGTGCAAAGAGACCAGCCAAGGGTGGAACCCACTATGGAGCACAAGCAGACTGAATCAGAAGGAAGTGGGGCCTAGGACCACCCAGCTCATCTAGACTGGCAGTGGCAGGGTAGTGACATCCAGACTACAGAGTGGAAGGAACCAAACAAGCCCCATTGAACCCATCCAAGAATGCAGGAGAGGGTCGATTGAGGCACATAATTGAAAACCAAGAACTGAGGCTAAAAATACGGCTGAACAGAAGAAAACACAGAACGCAACTAAGAAATGTTATGTATAAAGAGAAGTCCAAGAAGTACTCAAAAAAAGACAGGAAGCCCAAAATAACTCTAAACACAGTTCTAGAGAAAATGGATTGGCCACAAGAACCTAAAGAATTGCTAGTAGAAATGGAGCAAAAGATTAAAAATGAAATAAGTGAACTGAGAGTTTGAGAGGGAAAAAAACAAAAGGAGGAAAAAAATAGTCTGGAATTGAAAGTAAAAAACCTTATGCAAGTAGAGTATTCCCTGAAAAAAGAGAATGATGCAAACACAATTCAGTGATTCCAAGAGTCAACCAAAAATGCTCGAACAAAGCCAAAATATTGAAAGAGAAAAACAAAAGGAAATTTCAGGTATCTACTATCCAAAATAATCAACATGGAAAATACTTGAGAGAAATATCATTTGACCCCCTGGAAACAATGACCAAAGAAAAAAGCTGGATAAAAAATTTCAAGAAATCACAAAAAGAAAATATTGCTTGAATTTTTTAGAGCCAGAAGACAAAGTGAAAGTAGAATAATCTGCTTATTACTTCCTGAAAAAAAAACCCACCCCAAATGTCATTGCTATAATCCAGAGCTTCCAAGGGTGAGATACTACCCATTTTGTTATGTGTACATTTTGGTTCCTGAAAGAGGCAGAAAAAGAACATTTGTATAAGGAACATTGATAAAAAATCAGCTTGAGAAGATACTCAACTTCTCAGATAAAATACTTGAAGCAAGACAAGTATTATTCTGAGAAAAAAAACTGCCCCTCTTATTAATGTACCAAGAAGACATATTTGGAGACAGAACACTGACATAGATATTTACATGCAATTTTTTTCAGAGTTTTGAAGGCTATGGCTAATGTAAATCAAGCAACTCTGGAGAGGCTATGAGAAGATTATACTATTAGGATCATAACTGTGAGAAAAGTATGTTTTTTGAATTTCCTATCTTAAATGAGAGATGGGTCAATATTTATGTGCAGGTCTTGATTTCAAGCATTAGAAACACAGGAGGAAAAAAATGGGTAGAAGGTGACTAGAAGCATGAGAAGAAGGTGAGCACAGGAGGAGATTGGGACAGAAGAACCAGGAAGGGATGAGAAGAGATACTTACAGAAAGAATTCAGGAACTGATAGGAACTGATCAAAACTGACAAACGGATTCTGTGAATGTTTTTCTGGGGACCCTGTTGATTGTAAGAGACATTGCTTTCCTGAGGCTTGATATGAATGAATGAAGAGAATGAAGAATTGCCTTTTAGAACCATTTACAACCTGAGAGAGGTGAGACTTCTCAGGCATTTGTCTGCACTGACTTTTCTGCCCTGTCTCATTTGAAATGGAGGAACAGAGAGGAAAAATAAGCTTTGCATCTGCTTGGCTGTGAGAAGAGATGTGGATTTGTTAAGAGCTGATTGGAGAAAATAGAATCCTCTACTATCTGAAGAGCTACCTAAAGAAAAGCTGCATGGTCTATCACTATCTAAAGCTTGAGATGAAGAAATGTCTCAGAGTCCCAGAGCAGGTCTGAGGAGTTTGGTAGTACTCCAGTTTAAGGGAACTGCTTGTCACTGAAAGAGTATAATACTTTTTCATCAACCTGACAAGGGTAGTTGTATGCTAAAAGACTGTCATCATTTCAGCAATAGGATATTAGCAGAGAAGTAACTTTGCCCAACAGATAATGCTTGGTACAAACTGTTCTCTAATAGATCATAGGATCATAGAATTAGAGGCCCTTGGGCTTAATCCTTTCATTTTACATATAAGGGAATTGGGGTGATATAGGTTTAGCAATTTGTCCAGGGTCATACAACTAAGAAATGTTTGAGACTGGAGTTGAAACCAGGTCTTCCTGATGCTAAATCCAGCATTCTATCCATTACTCCTGGCTGCTTCTGTACCAAAGCTAGTTGATGGTATGGGATGATCATAATCCTCATCAGAACCACAGTACTGTCATTCTAAATCAGAACCTGTAGACTGCCCAGGACTACTGATAGGGTTCTATGGAGTATGTTTATATCCTACGAGTCTATTTGGCTGTCATACGTAGTAGAAAAGCTATTACATTTGGAATCAGTCTTCTGCCTTTACTGGAACCAGTTGTTGGGGATACAATATACAATGTTCCCCTCATTTGAAATTTCACTTTCTGAACCATTTTCTGGGTCTGCAGACTTTATAAGACTATCTACATTAAGGTACAAATTTGGTGCCATACTAATCAAACTACCAAAGGATTGCTTTATAGCACTAGACAAAATTTTAACAGACTGTATCTGGAGGAATGAATGGTGAAGAATCTCAAGGGAAATAATTTTTTCTTTTAAAGATGAGACAGGTCATAGTGATAAAGTTTTAAAACTGTATAAGGCAACAGTAATCACCAAAACAATTTGGTATTGGTTTAAAAAATGGAAATGTTGACCAATGGACCAGATTATGTAGGTAGGATCCAGAAGCTTTTCATAGTGTTCCACAGACCAAAGGGCACAAACTATTGAATAAGGAGTAAAATAATTCAATGACAACAAAAAATTGCTGGAAAATTTTGAAAGCAGTCTAGGAGAAATTAGGCTTAAATAAGCATTACCATATCGTATACCACAATAAACTCCAAAGGGACACATGATCATTGACCAGGAGACAACCTTGTTTTCTTTAAAAGGTAAGAAGATCTAGGGTTTCGTTGGCTATTTGTGTCAGTAGTAGGCTCCGTCAGAGCTGTCTTGTCTGATAGCAGCTTCTACATGGGGAGCTGAGAGACACACCGGGGATGAACTAGACACATCAGGGAAAGGCAACTTCAGAACTCTACAAGGGCACTGATCCTCAGAACCCAGCAGAGAGTTACACTTAATGGGAATTTGTTCCAGTAACCAAAAGTGATAAACTTAATAATAGAAATGCAAATTAAAACCACTTTGAGGCTTGACCTCATACCCATCAGATAGGCAAAGATGACAAAAACAGAAAATGAAAACTGTTGGAAGGACTATGGGAGAGCTGGAAAACTGATGCATTAATGGTGGATGTGTGAATTGGCCTGCCCATGCTGAAAGGCAATTTTAAACAACACCCTAAAAGTCACTAAACCATGTATATACGCTTCGATTCAATGCTGTTCCTAGGAAAATATATACCAAAGAGATCAAACAAAGAAGGAAAGGACTGAGACATACAAGATGTTTAGAGAAGCATTTTGTCATTGTTGTTGAAGCAAAGAACTAGAAATAAAATGGATGGTCATCAACCAGGGAACGGAACAAATCATGGTATAAAATATGAAGATTATGGGATAAAATGGAATATTATTGTGTCATAATAAATGATCAAAGGGGTAGTTTTAGAGAAACCTGAGATGCCTTGAATGAACTGATGCAGAACAAAGTAAGGCAGAATCAAAAGAAACAATTATACAATGATAGCATTGTAAAGGACTTAAGAACTCTTAGGATTGTAATAATCAGAGACCAGTTCCGGAAGACTTATGGTAGAGCATGTCTCCAACTTCTGGACAGGTGGTAGACTCTAGGTACAGAATGTGATATACATTTGCAAACACAACCATTACCACACAAATATGTTTCACTTAACTATACTTTTGTTGCAAGGGGGGAGGCTCTTTTACTGGAAGAGGGAGAGATTTTGGAAGAAAGAAAGAGTGTAGGGTATTGATAGCAATGACAAGAATAGAAGGAAAGAAAGAAGAGTACACCTAGGAGATACCAAGAAGCACAGTAGTATCAATGCTGCTAGGTTAAATTTCACATATGTAACTAAAAATTTTCACTCTTTAATTATTAAATAAGTTATTATTAACTATTATTTATTAATAAAATTATCATTGAAATAAGATTATGTAATAGATCCACAGTTTCATAGCCAACCCCCATTTCCAGCCTTTTTGAAATGTTCTTGTTTGTTGATAATTTTTTTAAATGTTTTTAAAAGAAAGCAGAGGATCTCAAGATCATGTCCCTATAATAAGGAAGAGCTGAAGAAAAGGAGTGTTTAGCCTGAAGAAGGGAAAATTGTTAAGGGGGCTCATAGGGAAGGGGAAATAGGCTGGTTCTGCTTGCCCAAGAAGGCAGAGCCCAGAGCACTGCTCAGAAGGTCCTCAGGCAGATTAAGACACAGTGCAAGGAAAACCTTTCCAACTGTAAGAGTTCTCCAAAAATGAGATGGGATGGCTCCGAAGGTAGTGAGTTGCCCATCAGAGGTTATGGAGCCGAGACATGTTAGGGATGATTCAAGAAGAATTTCTGCACAGGCTCAAACTGGACTAGGAGGTCTTTGATGTTCCTCCTGGCTCTTGTGATTGATTCTGTGATTCTGTGAACTGGGGTTACCTTCCACCGAGATCGGTGACTACAGAGAGAAGTGATATTGCATCGTCTGTGGGTACATTCTGTTCCTCCAGCAGGATTAGAGAGTCAGAAGAGAGCATGACAGAGAAGGCTAGACTGCCAGGTCTTCTGACCTGACCAAATCTACATCTTGATTCTAGTATTTAATGGCTGGGTGACAAGCACAGAGACCTTCAACCTCTCAGAGCCTGCTTTCCTTATTTGTAAATGGGGATAATGAAACGAGCCACCCACTATTAACAGCAAAATCCCTGTCAACTATTAAAACGGACAAAACCCCAGGCTCAACAAGGGAACCTGGAATGCACCAGAGTCCAACCACAGTTTACACAGATGCTTTATTGCCCGAGAACAGGCTTGCAAGCTGGAACAGTATCTGTTCTGACAAGTTAAGGCCCAGTCGGAGAGAGGGAGATATTTATATGTTTCAAACAAAGGGAGGCAGGGAATTTGGGGAGAAAGGCAGGAAGTTGTCCCCTTTCCCAAGGAAGGGGAGATCCAGGGGGGGAAATAAGAAATTCCAGATGTCAGATATGTGGCCCTTTGATACACAAATCAGCCTGACAGTTCAAGGCTTGAGCATAAACAATAAGATAAGGGGATGTAAAACAGGATGTGTCCTAGAGCCCCATAACCAACCATTAAGGGAGTCTCTGGAGAATAATTGGGGGTGGGGGGAGGCTCAAGCAAATCAAGCAATCCATTTTCACACCATCTTGAAAATGTATTGTGAGAAAAGTGCTTTGCAAACCTTCAAGAGCTACAGAAATGGGAGTTATTCATTGATCAGTCAACAAACATTTATTAAGCATTTAACTATGTACCAGGCACTAAGTCATCATTATTACATTATGTTCCTTGGAGGCAGGGACTGTGTTTCTTTTTCTTTGACATCCCTGTACCCTGACCAATTTGTTATATTTACAATCGACTGGCTCCAGCCGGATTTATGTCCTATTTCCTGACAGGTTAGCACGTTATCTCTCTTTAATTTACTGCTTGTCCATTCTTCACATTCCTGGCCAAGAAATGTTATCTACACTCACCCCTTGGAAAGAGAGAGGAATAAGTGGGAAGGTGACCTCCACTCCATCCCTAGACATCTCAAAGGCAGGCTGAGCCAGGAGTCATGAACAGTGAAAGCTGGACTTGGGATTTGGGTAGGTATTGGATTAAGTGACCTCTGAGGCCCTGTCCTCAACTCATTGATTCATCAGGGACTTCCCTTCTGAGGGGTCAGGGCAGGGGAAATCACTCCAACAGGAGAAGACAAGGAATCCAAGAAAGATCCCCACCACCCCATCCCGACTCTCTCTAGCCCTGCCCCTATGGGACCTCTCCATCAGAATGTCTCTCTTACAGGTATTTTAAAACTCACAATGTCCAAAATGGACATTATCTTTCCTCCAAACCAGCTTCCCTTCCTTAAGTCAATAAGCATTTACAAAGTACTGCCTAATTTCTCTGTTTCTATAAAGGACAGCACTATCTTTCCAGTCAGGCAGATGTCCTCCTCTGGACTTCCTTCTATTTTATCCCTCAACCTCTTATCCAAGCAGTTGGATATTTTGTTAACTTGTAACTACTCTCACATCTATCCTTTGCTCTTTACTCCCATGGCCAGGCCCTCATCCCTTCTCACCTGGTTCCTTTCCTTCTAGACTCTCTTGTCCCTCAGGTTGGGGAAACTGAGGTCCAGAGGTTATCCAGACAGTCAGTAGTGAAAGCAGGACTACAGCTTCATTCTCCAGACTCCCATATCAGAGCCCTAAGATTTCTGGAAAGGGATAATACATAAGCCCACTATGACATCCAGCGACATATGAGTCTGTACCCATTTATCAGATTATCTGACTCACTGAACAGAGAACAGGGAAACACAGGATGGATCAGTTGAATTGGCTAGTTTTGTTAGGTGGGTCAGTCCAGGACAGCCTGAAGGGATCACGACAGGGAGCATGGGATAATATATAAAGTACTGGGCTTTAGTCAGGAATATCTGGGCTTCAATCCCAGCTCTGACATTTGTCACTAGTTGTGTGAGCAAATGATTTACTCTGTGAGCCTCAGACAACAATAGCATCTACCTGCCAAAGTTGTTAGCTTCCCCCACCCCAAGCATATTCTTTTTCCAAACTTCCCTAGCTCTATCAAGGACATCACTGTCCTTCCATCACCAGGTTCTGCAACCTCAGCGTCATCCTCTAGCATGCCTTAGAGTAGTCCTGATGAGAAAACTGAGTCTGAGAGAGATGAAGTGACAGCTGCTAAGCGTTTGAGGCTGGATTTGAACTCAGATCTTCCTGACTTCAAGCTCGGCTCTCTAGCCAGGGCAATGCAACCAGACAATAAGCATTTATTAAGCACCTACTATGTCAGGCACTGTGGTAAGCATACAACAGTCCTTGCTCTTGAAGAGCTCACAGTCTAATGGAGGAGACAACATGAAAACAACTTGTACAAGCAAGTTTATACAAGATAGATTGGAGATACTTCATAGAGGGCAGGCACTGGGATTAAGAGGGCTCAGGGACGGCTTCCTACAGAAAATGAGATTTTAGAGGCTGGGGAAGTTGGGAGGCAGAGATGAAGAGGGAGAGCATTCCAGGCATAGAGGATAGCTGATGCCAGGAGCCAAGAGACCGAAGGGCTTTGGAAAGGAAAAGGAAAAGGAAAGTGGGGAGGGGGTGTGAACTTAAGGACTTACCTGGTACTCTTACACTATCCTCACAAAGAGAGATGGCATAGCTAGGTGGGTAGATCACTGGAGCTCAAATTAGGAAGACCTGAGTTCAAATCCAGCCTCAGACACATGCTAGCTGTGTGACCCTGGGCAAGTCACTTTAACCTCTATTTACCTCAGTTTTTTTCATCCATAAAATGGGGATAAAAACAGCCCCTCCCTCCCAGGGCTGCTGCGAGGATCAAAAGAAATAATAATTGTAAGGAGCCAGGCACATAGCAATTGCTACATAAATGTCAGTTATTGGGGGATAGAGACCTTGGACATATGCTGATCTTGTGACTATAGGCAGGCCATTTTTTACTGCCCACAGGCAAATCGCCAAGGCTATAAGTTCAACTGTTACAAGTGTGCATCAGTGGAGGGAGTGCCAATGCAAGGGAGGCCCCATACCAGTGAAATTATAAGTCTGGCAAATTAATAATAATAATAATCCTCACAAGAAACTGATGCACAAATAAGGAAGGTAACTTGTCAAAGATCACCCAGTGAGTTAGTTACAAAAGCTGGGAAGAGGGCTTGGGCATCACCCCCACTGCCTCTCAGAATGTCCATTAGTGAGTCATCAGTCTACAAGTATTTATTGAGAACATGTACCATATTGGGGCAGCTAGGGGGCGCCATAGTGCACAAGCACCAGGTCTGCAGGAAGACCTGAATTCAAATCTACCAGCTGTCTGAGCAGGGGCAAGTCACTTAATCTCTGTGGGTCTCAGTTTTCTCAACTGTAAATGGGGTTAATAATAGCATCTACCTCCCCAGGTTGTTGTGAGGGTCAAATGAGATAATATTTGTAAAGTGCTTAGCACAATGCCTGGCGCATAGTAGGTGCTTAATAAATGCCTGCTTCCTTCCTTCCTACAAGACCCCATGATTTTCACGTCTTTTCCCTGCTCCTTAGCTTTGAGGTCTTGGTGGTAGTGTAGAAGAAAGAGCACTGTATTTGTAATCAGAGGAACTGGGTTTGATGAGGGTACAGTCTCTGGGAACCCCCTTGAACTCTCCTTGAATCTTCCCACTAGATCTGGCCTTTGCCTGAGGCCATAAACCTTTCATTATCTAGGCCCAAATCTCTACCTAGCCTAGCCGGCTATAGTCCAGCTGCTTCCCACTCTCAATCCCAACAAAATTGCATTCTCTGGTTTCCTGGACTCTTGACCTCTAGTTGCCCCAGTCCCATCCTCCCATCAGCTCATACTACTTGACCACCCCTCAATCCCTTCCACAATCTTTCTGTATATAAGATCCATCTTGCCTCCATGAAGGCGCTCAGATTCAATCTAGCTCAGCTCAGATTGATCTGGCCTGCTTGTGAAAACAAAGGGTGGGGTTTCTTAAAATAACCCATTATGGCAAATCCTTAATAAACTTTGTCTTTTTCCTTGACTGAGAAGGCTTTCGGCAGGACCCAGCATGTTGGTGTTTGGGGTCTTGAGCACCCCTAAAAACATACAGTTCCCTACCATCATCATTTTTCTTTAACCTCATCAGATTCAAATCCTGAATCTATTTATTAGTGCTGGGTTGGGGGACAAGACATCCTTCCCTGAGTCTGTTTCTTCCTATGTAAAATGTAAAGATTGGACCAGATGATCTCTGGACCCTTCCTGTTCTAACAGGCCATGAGCCTCCTGTGCCCTCTGTCCCCTTCTACTGTCCGTCAGAAGCCCAATATTAGGGAGTGAGATGCTTTTATAACCATAGCTGTCTGGTACAAAATACCCAGACCCAAGGAACTGAAGGCTGCCCCTCACTGTCCCTGCCTTGTCTGCCCTCCATGCATCTATGTACCCATCCTGCTTTCCTGAGTATGCTCTCACACTTCAATGCCCACCATCCACGGTGTCCATAGAGAGACCTCTCCCAATCAGTTCCAGCTCTGTCCACTGTGTCCAAAAACACACACAGAGCCACACCTCACCCACTCCCCTGATTCAGGATCTGACCTCAGAGACAATAGATCTCACCCCACCCCCAACCCACAGCAGGAGGCCTAAGACAGTGGAGGGAGAACAAACAAAGGTGGAGATAAGAAGAAAACCATTGGAATGATATCATCTTTTTCTCCTCTGCAATGTAGCTGAGGACTAGGACAGTGGAGGCCTCAGGAATAGAATATGCATGTTGGAAGAGACCATAGACATCACCTGGTGTAGATGAAGAAATCAAGTCTAAAGAGGGGAGGACACTTGCCTAAGATGGCACAGTGAGTGATGGAAACAGGTCTAATTCCTAGCACAGTGTCCTTTCCACTAAACGTTCCTAACCTGTGGTCCATGACCTTGGGTTGTTTTTTTTTTTAAACTTTGAAAATTATATTTCAGCATATGGGCTCCTCTGTATATTACATATTTTATTTTATGCACATAAAATCATTATTCTGAGAAGGGGTGTATAGGTATTGCCTGATTGCCAAAGGGGTGCAAGACAAGTCAACTAGCATTTATTAAGCACCTGCTATATACCAGATGCAAGGCACCTAGATGGTACAGTAGAGAGCCAGACCTGGTATCAGGAAGACCTGAGTTCAAATTTGATCAGACTAGCTGTGTGACCCTGGGCAAGTTACTTTACCCTATTTGTCTCAGTTTCCTCATCTGTAAAATAAGCTTGAGAAGGAAATGGCAAACCACTCCAGTATTTTTGCCAAAAAAAACCAAACCCACATGGGGTCACAAAGAATCAGAAATGACTAAACACAACAATGTACCAGACACTGTGGGAGATACAAAGAAAGGCAAAATCATAGTCTCTGCCCTCAGGAAGCTCACAGTCAAACAGGGAAGACAACAGGCAAACAACTAGGTACAGACAAGCTATATGGAAAGAGGATATCTTGGATGTAAAGGCAGAGGGAAGGCTCTAGCATTAAGGAGAGCCAGGAAAGGCTTCTAGTAGAAAGTGGGATTTTTGCTGGGAATTGAAAGAAGCCTGGAAGCTTCTTGGAGGCAGAGATGAGCAGGGAGGAGAACTGGGGGAAGGGGGAGACAGCAGTGAAAAAGGTCTTTGTATTTCCTGGGTCCATTCAGCTTCTTTCACCCCACTCTCAAGGCCTCAGGGAAGAGTGTGTGAATGGGCCTCCCCATTGTTCTACTAGCCCTCTTTGAGATTCTCTGGAGCCACCACTTCCTTCTCCCTCATTGGAATGTAAACTCCTTGAGAGTTTTTGTACCCCCAGTGCTTAGCAGCGTGCTCTGGACAATCAGCACTGAATATGTTTTTTTATTCATTCGTTTCCTTCATTCGATCATTCATTCATATAGCTTGGAATGGAGTGAGATGGGGCACTTGAGAAGGAAGAAGTTGGACAGACTAGACCAGACTAGAATAGATGGGAGAGAAGGAGATAAGAGGAAATGGTTGGGAGAAATTAAGAAAGGCCCCTAAACCACAGTCCCAGCCTGAGGTCCCAGACCACTACACTAAGCCTATACTAATTTATCTATATCCTGAAGTCCTATAAATACAAAAAGCCCCTGGGAATGTTTGTTTTGGAGAAAAGACAGCTGAAAACTATGAAGAGCTGTTAGGAGGGGCTCTTCCTTAGCTCAAAGAGAGCTGGAGGGGAAAGAGAGGACTGAGAGAAGGGAAGAGGAAGGAAGGAGCATTTATTAAGCACCTACTATGAGCTGGGAACTTGATAAATATTCTTTCATTTTATTCTTGAAATCATTTTATCAATAACCCTAGGGGATAGATGCTCTGATTATCCTCATGTTTAAAACAGGTAAACAAAGGTTAAGTAACTTGCCCAGGGTTACACAACTAGTAAGTGTCTGAGGTCAGGTTTGACTTCAAGCCTGGCACTATCCACTGTGCCACCTAGAGAAAAGTTGTGGTATCCCAGAGAAGACCCCCAAAGTGGTCCTAAGTCTCTAGGTCACTCCCATCCTCCCCATCCTAGAGGTCCTAGGGCTGAATGGCCCTGACTGACACCAGTCCCCATGATCAAAAGAATCCAAATCAAAGGCCCTGGTCTACAAACCTGAAAGCACTATACAAAAGTGAATTGCTAATAGGATTATTACTATGATTGTTGTGAGTCAAGCGCCAGGCCTGGGTTCTCTTCATCCCAATGACGGAGGAAAAAGAGCAAATATACACGAAGGTATGGAAGACCAGAAAGACAGAGCTGAACACAGCCTTCAGGGCCAGATGGCTAAGAGGCAGGAGCCTCAAAGAGAGACCCCCATCCTCAAGTCACCCTGCCTCCCAAGGACCAGAGGAAGAGTAAAATAACAATAAACTCACAAATATGAAGCACTTTCCATAAAACAATGCCATGGGGTGGGTGGTACAAGTAAAATTGACCCTGAATTATAGGTGAGGAAAGGGGCAGCTAGGTGGCTCCAGGCCTGGAGTTCAAATCTGACTGCGGACACTTACTAGCTCTATGACCCTGGGCAAGTCATTTCACACTGCCTGCCTCAGTTTCCTCATTTGTAGAATGAGCTGGAGAATGAAATGGCAAAAACTCTAATATCTCTGTTAAGAAAACTCCAAACGGGGTCATGAGCAGTTGGACAAGACTGAACAACAACAAACAGGCGAGGAAACAGGCTCAGAGAGCCCACAGGATTTCAGCCCAGATCTTTCCTCTCTGAGTATAGTTGGATGGCGCTTTCCACTGCATTATACTGTCTTTCTCCAAAAAAAAAAAAAAAAAAGACTGGGGTACAGCAGGATGTGTGTTCAGGTGAGGGAGGAGGCAGGGGTGTAAGGTAAAGAGAACTGACCAATGATCGAGAGATGGGGGGTCTATCTAATCTGATCTCTGCGCCTAAGTCAGAGTGATCACTGTTGCTCTCTGGGCCTCAGTTCCCTGGCTATAAAAATGGAAGGCCAGGCATTTGTTCGACATGCTTAGCCACCTGGGTGGGGAGGAGGCAGGCCAGAGAGAGAACTCAGGGATTCTGGCTGCCCATCCTTATGGCCTGTACCAGGATCTCTTCAGAGTGAGGACCAGAAGGAGAATGAGGAGGCTTGCAGACATGTGACCCTATTCTATCCTCCAGGGTTGGTGCTTAAGGTACACATAATCACCCAGCCTGCCCATGCCAAGGCCATACCAGGAGGGGAGGTGGCTTTCTGGGGATGCAGGGGCCAGCCTGGGGGTCCTTCCTTACAGAGGCTATCGTGTAACACCAAAAGTGTCAGGGCTCAGGATTAGAAAGTACTGAGCCCAGGGGCAGCTAGGTGGCACTGGAGTCAGGAGGACCAGAGTTCAAATCCGGCCTCAGACACTTGACATACTTACTGGCTGTGTGGCCTTGGGCAAGTCACTTAACCCCAATTGCTCTGCCTTTCCCCAGCAAAAGAAAGAAAGAAAGAAAGAAAGAAAGAAAGAAAGAAAGAAAGAAAGAAAGAAAGAAAGAAAGAAAGAAAGTACTGAGCCCAGGGGGTTCTGTTCCTCATCTGATGGGTAACCTAGAATGGTCACTTTCCCTCTCTGAGCTCCAGTTTCTTCTCGTGTCATACAGCTATAACACTTGCTCTGTGCTAAACAGGATTGAATGAAGTAAGGGATGTTAGTGGCTTCACCTGCTTGGCCAGCTACTGCTACTCTTTCTACATGCAATGCTATTCTTCCTTTACTAGGTGAGAAGTCTCGGGGCCAAAGAGGGTGAGTAGAAGCCTGAGGCAAGAAAAAACCTTAGACCTCTATCTCACCCCATCTCACCCTTTCACTTTCCCAGTCTCTAATTGATCCTGCAAAGCATCAAGAATTATCTTCCTCATGCTGTTACTCCTGTGCTCTAGAGCCTACAATGACTCCCCAATGTCTACATTCTGGTTAAAGTTAACCTATTCAAGTCTGGCATTCAAGGAGACTGCCTCTAACCCACCAGATTCTCTAGCCTCATTTTCACCAACCAGGCCCTTCTCCTTATGCCAGACTCCCCCATGCCTGCTTGCTTTACTACCTTGTGTCTTTTCACTTTGGGAATGGGCTCCCCCTCCTCTCCAACTGTCCAAAGTGGCCTCCCTCCCTTTAGTTCCCACCTGCCTGCTCCAACCCACAGACATCTCTCTCCCTCTCCCTCTCCCTCTGAGCTGTCTACTGTAGAGTTTGCTGTCACCACCATTCATTATAGTGTGCTCTGGTATTTTAATTGTCTTGTCTCGACTTTCCAATCAAGCCGAGAGCTCCTCCTCCCTTGCTCTCCATCCCCAACAACTCACAATTAAATGACTTGTTAAATTGAAGAACCGTGTTGAGAACATTTGTCAGTTAGCCCTTCAAATACACAATTATCATAGTACTACCTAGTATCCAAAATCACACAGGTAGCATGTAACCAAGGTAGATTTGAACCCAAATCCTCTGACTTCATTTGTAATCATCCTTGCTATGATATCAGCTAGAAAGAACCTCAAGGAGACACGAGGCTCTCTTCCCTACTTGTATCCAAAGTAGAACTAAAAATTGTTCTCCCTGGCCAGGTCTGTTCTGAGTGAAATCAGTTCACTGATGTGACTTTTTCCGGCTGTTCTCATCAAGCCTGGAGCAGAGGATCATAGGATTTGGAGCTAGAAGGAAACTCGGATGTTTTCTAGACCAAGCCCTTCATTTTAACAGAGAAGGTAACAGGCTGTCAGAGGTTAAGCGAGTTGCCTGCAGTTAGCCAGTTGGGAGCAGAGCTAGGATCCATGCCTGGGACCTCTGAGTCCAAACCACTGCATGGTGCTGCCTTTCCCTATAAAGACTGGAGCAGATTCCCCCACAGAGCTGAGAAGGAAACGGGCCAAGGGATGTTACAGACCAAGAAGAAAGATCAGAGGGGCCAGAAAGAGGAAGACCACCCTATAGTTAGCCTGATCTTCAAGCACTGTCCGGGCAAGAATGGGGACTTGGAATCAAAAGACTGGGTTCAAGGCTGACTCTCACACATTTTACCTTCAGTACTTTGGACAAGTCTTTGAACCTCCCTGAGACTGAGATTTCCAATCTGCAAAATGAAGGTGATGTTTCTACTACCTGCCTCATAAAGGTAAAGTGAGAAAAGCTACAAAGCATCAGATAAATGTTAACTCTAAGATTCTTAAATCTGCTTTAAGCTACCAGACAATTTCTATTGTTACTGCTTTTAGTTGTTTTTCGGGGAGGAGAGCCCCCACTGGGGGAAAATGACACAGAAAAGTAAGGAGGGGGTTTGGCTGACCACATCCAAGGACTTAGGATAAACTGTGGCATCACACCATCTGCCTCTACTCACCCCATCCCCAATTACCTAAAGTGGAGGAGTCTCATTCCACAGAATAAAGATGCTGGAGCCCAGGGGGACAGGTGGAAGGGGAAAGGGGGAGAGGGCATAAGGGAGGGAGCTGGGAGTTGCTGAGGTTCATGTAATGCCAAAGAGATAAACAAGTCCTGAGGAAGGTGCCTTGCTCCTGGCACCCTCACACCTCTCCTGCAAGGCAGTCCCGGAATTACATCATGATTCTCATTAGCTGCTGAAGCCCCAGTCGCTTGGGAGGCCCAGGTGTCTCGGCCCGATTAGTCAGGAGAGGGTAGAGAACTCTATAAAGGGCCTCTCTGGGGGGGCAGAAGTGGGATGAAGGGAGCAGTGAAAAGAGGGGGAGGAGGAAAGAGGGAGATAAAGAGAGAGTAGGAATCGTGCTATGGTAGTGCTTACAGATCTCCCCGTTCCACCCTCTCATCTCACAGAAGAGCAAACAGGCCTGGAAAGGGAAAGGGGGCTTGCCCTGGGTCATGCACTCATTAGCACCAGAGCCAGAATTCAAATGCAAAACTGTAACTGCAAATCCAGGTTGCATTCTACTCCTCTACAGCTGCAAAGAAGACCAAGGATTGGAGATATGCTGCCAGTTTGGGGTTGTGTGTTTTTTCCTCCTCTGGTACTTTATTCTAACAAGGCTAAGCACAGCCACTGTATGACAATGAAAACAGTGCTGAGCTGGGAGTCAGAAGACCCGGGTTCCAGCCCTGACTCTGCGGCCGAGTATTTGTGTGATTAGACAAGCTGCATCCCTTCTCTGGGCCTCAGTTTCCTAAACTGTAAAATTTGAACTGGGTGATCTTACAAATGTGCTATGATTCTCTGAATCAAAAGATAGGAGGAAGTTGGGTGGGGGAGCAGAGTTCAATTCAACTAAGATTTATTAAATACATAGTATTATGTACAAAGATAGTGACTCATTCAACAAGTATTCTTATTTCTTATTGATTATGATCAATACGAAATTGAAAGGCATCACAACACAATGGATAAAGAGCCAGCTTTGGAGTTAAATAGAACAGATGTTGCCTGCAACATATATATCAAGGATGATTCTGAGCAAATCACTTAAGTTTTCTTGGAGCCCCAGGCAAAGCCCCAAGACTTTAATTTGCAGATCTGGTACAGACCCACATTGGTAGAGGGAATGTCTCTCTGGGAGTTCCCTACAAAAAAAATTCTACTTAAGACAATGACTTATACAGGGCCTTCTCTATAACAATTTTGTGAGGGAGGTAGCAAATACACTACTTGTTCTTGGCGGGGGCGGGGGGGGGGGAGGCAAGGCAATTGGGGCTAAGTGACTTACCCAAGGTCACATAGCTAGTACATGTGTCAAGTGTCTGAGGTGGGATTTGAACTCAGGTCCTCCTGACTCCAGGGCCAGTGCTCTACTCACTGTGCCATCTAGCTGCCCCAGCAAAAACATTATTATTCCCATTTTAAAGATAGAGAAATGGAAACTCAGAAGTGAAATGACCAGGCCAGATTTTTTTATAAAAAACAAACTTTTACTAATACTTTTTGGTTTTATGCCACACACATTTCTCAATATTTCCTCTCCCCTTATAATCCTACCTTGTTACAAAACAAACAATAAAAACATTTGAGCAAAAACAACTAAACATGGTGTTTAATGGTGGAAGCAGCACTTGGTACCTATAGTCTTCTACCTCTCTGCTGAAAGGCAGTCTTTTGTAACCAATAGCGGTCATTACCTTTCAGCTGAATCCAGCTGCATTAAAATATACAACTTCCACCTTATAAATGAAAACCACACTGTGGTTTTCATTTATAAGGTGGAAGTTGTATATTTCGTTTTCTCTGTTTGGCTTTCTTTGCTCTGGATCATTTTAGATGTCTTCCCATGTTTTAAAGGTCAGGTTTGATTCTAGGTCTCTCCTAACTCCATATTGGACACTTAGAATAAAACACTTGGGAATGATGGAAGGTGGGGGTACTAGAAAGTAGTACCAAGGACTATCCTCTGTGCCACTTAGCTGCCCAAGATTGCCTTACCTTTGATTTTCAACATCTCAACTATCAGTAGCCTCTTCCCTCTGAATGGAGGATGGTGCAATTAACTCTTCCCAAAGCCTTCCTTAAGGAGGGCTCACATGACTGACTCTTTATTTTCCATCAGCTGCCCTGCTTGCTTTGGACTCCAGGAACATCATGTTCCTGAGCCAGATGTCTCCTGGTACCACTCCAGCCCCATTCCTTTTCAGCTTCCTTTTGGGTGTTGTCTTCCCCTATTAGACAGTAAGCTTCTTGAGGGCAGGGACTATCTTTTTCTTATTTGTATCTCCAGCACTTAGCACAGGGCCTGGCACATAGTAGGTGCTTCATTAAGGTTTACTGAATTGAATTTTTTAAAGCATCAAAGAAATTAATAAAGTAGCATAGAATTACAAGCCAGCCCTACTTGAAACCTGTAATGATCAGTGTGACATGGAGGAAAGTGGAACCAGTGGCATTCCTTCATGGTCTGGTACCACAAGAAGGCAAGATACGTTCAAATAAATCAGAGATACTAATATCCAGTGGTGTGCTGGAGCCTGCTTTTACTACCTTGTGAGAGTTGTGTTAAAATTTCAGTAAAAACACTTACAGCTCAGAAATCCATAAACACCACAAATCAGCAGTTGATTTATATCTTTTGACTGTCTAGACTTAAGAAAGTTAGAAAGGAAATGTTAGTAGTAATGTAGATTCAACTGAAAAGTAGGTTATATGTACTTTTTTTTTTCCCAGAAAGCATCTACCAGCCAACCACTACTTATATCCTACCTGCTGAAAAATACTTTATGTAGATGGCATTGTCCACAAAAGTGGGCAAACCACAAGCATCCATGAGATAGACTGAAGACTCAAGAAATATTATCATTATGTTTCAATAGTCAATCGCATATCAAGATTGGAAACAAATCCTACTGGTCATAGGCAAGGTTTCATCTGCTTTTTGTCAATGGTATCTTCATCATCAACTTACATAGCAATGTATTACCTCACTGCAGGGCAATCATAAGGAATAACTTCAGCCAGAAGCCTAGACAAATTAAAGGCTGAAATCAAGGAGCTGCTAAAATCAGAAGGAAAACTTGAAGAAACCAAGATCAGTTTGTCAATAAACAGTACATGTCTTCTATATACTTGGCACTGAAAATGTTCCTTTAATGCACGTGCCAAAAAATGATTCCTGATGGTGAAATGGACAAACCCACTGGTGTGTCAGATGATTTTGATGAAGATGTTGGCACACTTAGATTGGAATTTCAAAAATCCCTTTTTGAGCTTGAATACATGAATCCAAATACCAAAACAAAGGAATTTTAAAAGCCGGCATTTACTATCATCATGATGAACGGATGCATTCTCTCATAATATTTGATGGAAAATGTAAAAACATTTCAATAGCATATATTGTGGCTATTGTCTCAGTGAAACTCCAAAGACAAAAGGTTGAACTATCCAGGAGTACCCAAAAGGATAGGCATGAAACATCCCCACAGCAGAACAGACTTGAGAAAGTATTGAAAATCTACATAAAGGCATTGAAAAGCAACAACATCAGTATCTAGATGATATGCTTCATAGAAAACTTGATTGCCAACTGCCCAGTTAAAGGGCACCAAAAAAAAGAGAAACATTCAAAAAGGAAAAGTGCATCAGAAATGCTAGATTTCCTTAAAGAGTGACTGAAAGTGCTCTCTCTCCTCCCCTGCAACTACTGACCTCCCTGGCTTCCTTTAACTATCAATTAAAATCTCACCTCCTACAGGAAATCTTCCCCAGCCCTTCTTAATTTCGGTCATTTCCCTCTGTTAATCATTTCCTATTTATCCTATATATAGCTTGTTTGTATATAATTGTTTGCATGTTGTCTCCCCCATTAGATTGTATGCTCTTTGAGGGCAGGGACTGTCTTTTGCCCCTTTTTTTATCCCTAGCACTTAGCACAGTGCCTGGCACATAGTATGCACTTAATAAATGTTTATTGAATTGGATTGAAAAAAGTTTAAGGCCATACATGCTATCCAAGCAGCACAAAGGACAAAATAAGCAATTCAATGTCAATCAAAACCTTTCCTTGGGTAGGTTTGAGAAGCAAAGAAACCATAGGAAAGAAAGAATCCCTAAAGAAAGAGGATGTGGAAGATTTCTGTTTATATGTATGTTCACAAAAAGTCCAACACAATGAAAATACAAATGGGATCGAATGGGAAAGAGAGAGCTTGCCCATAATGAATGACAAAACAGTGATGTGTGTCAAGGGGGGGTGTTGATTGAAAATCTAGCTTCTTTGGAAAGCTGGAAAGCAGTATAATAATATCAATGTTTATTCAGCCTCCTCTCAGACATAAGCTCACCCTTCTTAACAGAAAGCATCTACTCCCAGAAGATGCAGACATTAGTGATCCCTCCACTCTAGAAAATTGGCAACTTACCCAACTTGAATTTGCAGGGCTGGGTTCCCCAGAACTGCCACTACTCTTCAGGTCCTAGGGGAGCCCTGAGGGGTGAGGTTTCTGGTATGTTACATCCCCCCACTTTCCCTGCATCCATTAACTATCAGCCACTAGACTTAATATTTTAGCAAAGCTATTTATTAAGAAGGCTAAAACAATAATTTAAAGAAACATTCCCCCTAAAAACCTGGGCAAATTTGGTGCTGAATTGAGGATTTTTAATTTGTTCTTTTTCTAGTTTTCTTAGTTATGTGCCCAACTCGTTAATGTGCTCTTTCTCTATTTTACTGACATAAGCATTTAGAGAAAGAAACTTTCCCCCAATAGCTGCTTTCACCGCATCCCATAAATTTTGGTATGTTGTCTCATTGTTGTCATTCTCATCAATGAAATTGATTGTTTCTATGATTTGTTCTTTGACCCACTTATTATTTAGGATTAGATTATTTAGTTTTCAATTAATTTTTAATAGAATTTTCCCCAATTACACATAAAAATAATTTTTAACATTTTTAGAAAGGTTTGAGCTCCAAATTCTGTCTCTATAACCTCCCACCTTCCTGAGACAGTAAGCAATCTGATATAGGTTACATATCATATCTGCAATCATGTAAAACATTTTCATATTAGTCATTTTGTGGAAGAAAATTCAAACTAAAAAAAAATGAAGAAAGTGAAAAATGGTATGCTTTGGCCTGTGTTCAATCACCACCAGTTCTTTCTCTGGAGGTGGATAGCATTTTTCATCATGAGTCTTTTGGGATTGTCTTGGATCATTGTATCGTATTGCTGAGAATACCTGTCATTCACAGTTGTTCATTGTACAATATTGCTGTTACTGTGTACAATGTTCTCCTGGTTCTGCTCACTTCATTCTATATCAGTTCATGTAAGTCTTTCCAGGTTTTTCTGAAATCGTCCTTCTCATCATTCTTATAGCACAATAATATTCCATTACAATCATATACCACAACTTGTTCAGCCATTTCCCAATTGATGGGCATTCCCATAATTTCTGATTCTTCGCCACCACAAAAAGAGCTGCTATAAATATTTTTGTACAAACAGGTTCTTTCCCCTTTTTAAAAAACTCTTTTTGGGATACAGATCTAGTAGTGGTATTGCTAGATCAAAGTTGTATGCACAGTTTTATAGTCTTTTGGGCATAGTTCCAAATTGTTCTCCAGAATGGTTGGATCAGTTCACAGCTCCCCCAACAATGCAATAGTATCCCAGTTTTCTCATATCCCTTCCAACATTCACCATATTTCCTATTCCTAGTCAATCTGATAGGTGTGAGATGATACCTTAGAGTTCTTTTAATTTGCATTTCTGTAATCAATAGTGATTTAGAGCATTTTTTTCATATGACTATAGATAGCTTTGATTTCTTTTTCTGAAAACTGCCTGTTCATATCCTTTGACCATTTATCAATTGGGGAATGATTTGTATTCTTATAAATTTGACTCAGTTCTCTATATATTTGAGAAATGAGGCTTTTATTAGAGATACTTGTACAAAAAGTTTCCCTCAGTTTTCTGCTTTCCTTCTAATTTTAGTTGCATTAGTTTTGTTTGTGCGAAAACTTTTAAATTTCACATAATCAAAATTATCTATTTTACATTTCATAAAGCTCTTTATGTTTCTTTGGTCCTAATTCTTTCCTTGTCCATAGGTCTGATAGGTAAACTATTCTCCTTGCTCTCCTAATTTGCATACGGAATTATGAATTATATCTAAATCATGTACCTATTTTGACCTTATCTTGGTATATGGTGTGAGATGTTGGTCTGCACCTAGTCTCTGGTATTCTGTTTTCCAGTTTCCCCAGAAGTTTTTGTCAAATAGTAAGTTTTTGTCCCAAAAGCTTGGATCTTTAGTTTTGTCAAATACAAAATTACTGTGGCCATTTACTACTATAGTCATTTTTTTTGGTTAGATTTATCTAGCTCAGAAAGGGGAAAGTTGAGGTTCCCCACTAGTACAGTTTTACTGTCTATTTCCTCCTGTAACTCATTTAACTTTTCCTTTTAAGAATTTAGATACTATACCATTTAGAGCATATATATTTAGTATTGATATTGCTTCATTGCTTCATTGTCTATAGTATCTTTTAACAAGATGTAGTTTCCTTGATTCTCTCTTTTAATTACATCTATTTTTGCTTTTGGTTTATCTGAGATCATGATTGCTACCCCTGCTTTTTCATTACTTCAGATGAAAAATAGTAGATTATGCTCCAGCTCCTTACCTTTACTCTGTGTGTGTCTCTCTGCTTCAAGTATGTTTCTTGTAAACAAAATATTGTAGAAATCTGGTTTTTAATCCACTCTGTTATGCACTTCTGTATTTTGGGTGAGTTCATCCCATTCACAGTTATGATTATTAACTATGAATTTCCCTCTACCCTGCTTTTTCCCTTTGTTTATCCTTCTCTCTCCTTTCGTCCTGTTCTTCTTCAAAAAGTGCATGGGTGTTCAGGGAGGACTAGCGCCTCTATTGTGAGAGCTTGCCAAGCTTATTTCAGGGCTGCTCATCCACCTTTGGTGTCTACCTTTCACCCCACTTTCACCTGTGGCTCCAAGAAGCTGTAGCATAAGCAGTGGGCACGCCCAGGTAAAACCATCTCAGCAGATGGGCTAAACCAAGTTGAGGGTAAATGACAGGCCTCAAACCCATCGGTGATTGGAGGAGGGGGATGTCTACCTCAAGCATGTGGTGGGCCACCCGGGGGCATGGGTGAATGAGAATAACTTGTTCCAAAGGCCATGAAGGTGGGTGGAGAAGGTGCTAAGGAGTGCTTTGAGCTTGATCAGACATCTAAGACACCAAGGTCATCCATTGAATCCCAGGCTATCACTAGTCATCTTGACTTTTGTCTTGCCATTGGACTTCAATGACTCTGGAAGGGAGAATGAAGCTGCCAACTTTGTGCAGCTCTGCCTCAATGAAATCCAATTCAAGTGTAAGTAAAGACATTAGTCTGTGATGTCATTGGTCCTCTTTGAAAATGAAGAGCAAATAACAATTCAAACCTGCATTGACGTCACATCTCAGCCTCCACCTCTCTAACTGGAGGGCTAGAGGGTGGAAAACCAAATTCCTCCTAGGAAAATTCTCTCTGATGTCAAGGTCCTCTTCAAGAATGAAAGACAAACCACAACCTGTGAGTAGTCTGAATGGGGACCGAGCTGGCCAGTTCCAATTAAACAACTCCCCTGCCCTCCTCTCCTCTCCTCTCCTCTCCTCCCTTTACCTAAGGGTGTTCTGCCCAAAGGAAAGTAAATTTTGATGGCCAAAACCTACCTGATTAATTTAGGAGTTATTAGCTAGATTTCTTTCTCAAAGACTAAGCCTTAAACCCAATTCACTCTGGATCTCGTTGATTGGACAATAGGTCCCTGTCCAAGCATCACTTAATGGTTGTTCTTTGGGTCCTCCTGGCTCAGAATGAATGTAAATAGTAACATTCTCTTTTGGCCAGCAACCTTCAGGGTCTTCCCCTCTCATTTTGAATTTTTTTTTTTATTAAGGGGGCTACCCCTTGACTCTCTTCTTAAAGAGGCCTATTCACTGAATGGCATTGTCTCACTTAAAGTGAGAATCTGAAAAGACCTTAGCTTAAAGAGGTCTCCCACTGCATCTTGGGCCATCTCCAATCATCTAGATTGTTATCTGGCCACTGGACCCAGATGACTCTGGAGGAGAAAGTGACTTTCACAGCCCTCCCTCAGTCAAAACCAATACAATTGCAAGTCATGTCATCATCTCCCTGGTGACATGGTCCTCTCCAAGAAGGAAGGACAAACCACAGTGTTTTCCTTTATACAGGGCAGAAACTGGACTCTCACCTCACTCCATTTTTCATCTGCTGCTGTCCAGTTTCATGTCCAGGGAAGACCTCAGGATAAGCTCATTACTTACCCCAACCCCATTCCTGCTTCCTTTTCTGTGTTAATTTCCTCCTCCCATTAGATAGTAAATTCCTTGAGATCAAGGATAGTCTTTATTTTTATTAATTGTATCCTTAGCATTTAGCAAGGTGCCTGACACAAGCCAAGTACTTAAAAAATGTTCGTTGGATTGGATTGGAGTGACTTTGAGTGTATGTCTATCCAGAGAGAACCCTAAACTTGACATAGCTATTTTGGACAGATCATTGGTACAAATGCATAATAGAGATAAAATATGTTTGGGGAAAGCTAGCAGGCCAATTGGAAAGCAGAGTGTAAAAAATGGAGTAATATGAAATAAGCCTGAAAAGGCTGATGGAGTTCACATTATGGAGGGTCTAAATGTCACAATGGGTATTCTATATTTTATCCTAAAGGCAATAGGATGGAACTGAAGCTTCTTGAGTAGGGGGTGGCAGAAACAGCTGTGTTTTAAAGATGTCAATTTGGCAGCATTGCAGAGGGTGGAGGGCAGAAAGTGGAAGCAGAGAGACCAATTAGGAGGCTATTACAACAGTCTAAACTGAAGGCGACACAATAGATAGAATGCCAGGCCTGGGGTCAAGAAGACCTGAGTTCAAATGTGACCTCAGACACTCACTAGCTATGTGACCTTGGGCAAGTCACATAACCTGTTTGCCTCAGTTTCTTCATCTGTAAAATAGCATCTACTTTTCAGAGTTGTTGTGAAGATCAAATGAGATAGTATTTGTAAAGCACATAACCTAGTTCCTGGCACATTACAAGTTCTATAGAAATGTTAGTTATTTTCTATTTAGCTATCTATTTTTGTGTAAAGCAGTGTCTGTAGAAGTAGAGAAAATCAAACATTTCCCCTCCTTCATAAAGCTTTTCCTTGATCTTCTGTAGGTGAAAGTTCCTTGAGAATAGGGATCAGGACTTTTTTTTTTCATTTTGTTATACCATTGGAGCCAGCCAGGCTCATGGCTACAGTGACCAAGGCCTCAGGAGCTGACACCCTTCCCCAGCCTCAGTCCTTCTCCTGCCTCCCAGTTTGCCCTGATTTCATGATCTGAGTTTGCTTGTCTTCTCAACAGGGTAACGAGGTTCCCAATGCTTCAGTTTTACCTACATTCCACTCTCAAATTCCTGAGAAACAATTCCTTTTGGGGCTCTAGTCCAGCAAGGGGTGGAGGAGTTAAAAAAAAAGATCTACAGAATGAATTAAGTACAGAACATGCAGTTTTATTCTCATCTACAAAGGAGAATGCTAAGCAATAAAGATTCATTGAATGATTAGAGTCAAGAATGTGTTCCCTCTGATCTAGGATGTTCTGCTGAAAGCAACACGTGAAATACATTTTAGAAAGATCTGCATCCAAACCAATCAAACATTTTGAAGATAAAAGGACTGACAACTTAAAAAGATGACTTTCTACTAACTCACAAATTAACTTGCACCAAATACCTAAGCTTGAAAATCTCCAGAGAAGATAAAGCTACTATTTTCCATGACAATTCCTTAAACTTTGAGGTATCTCTAATTGTTTGGAAGTGTTTCTTATACAGAGCCAAAATCTGCCTTTGTATGTCTTCCACTGCCTTCTCCTAGTTCCATCCTCTGAGGCCACGTGCAAAAAGTCGAATCCGTCTTCCTTATGACAACCTTTCAAATACTTAAAGACAGCTACAACACACAAGTATCCTTGCTTCTTTCAATTTAGCTTTGCATGGCACAGGTTTGAGTCCCCTCCCCTCACCATCCTAGCTCACCTTCCTCTGGAGGTTTGTCAGTTTCTTTCCTAAAATGTGGTTCCCAGAACTGAATCCAGGACTCAAGATGTAGTCTGACTAGGAGACAGTACACTGGGACTATCCCCTTCCTTATAATGGACAACACACTTCAGGATATGCTGAAGCCAGCTCTTACAGCCAGTTAAATTGTTAAATTTTGTTTGTGAAATTTTCAGTGAAAGCATGTACACCTCAAAAATGGATTGTCCAGAGTCAGAAAGTGAGAGAAAAATGTTAATAATGCAAATTAAGTTTTAAAGTGTATCATGCTTTTCTGAGCCAGTTATTAAACATTTGCCAGTGGACCCCTGATTATACTTCTCTTAACGAAGCCCCAGTTTGCCTTGGGTACATTTCTAAGCTGCCATAGCATAATGTAGGCTCATATTGAACTTATAACACACCCAAACTCCTAGACCTTTTTTTCACAGAACTTATTTATTGTCTAGCTATGTCTCCCTCATTATGTACTTGGGAAACTGATTTTTTTTAAACCCAGTATAGAACCTCACATTTATCTTTATTTCTTCTCAATGAATTTTATCCATTATTCTAGCATTTAGAGGTCTTTTTGTCTCTGACATCTGGTGGGCTATCTGTCCCTCCAAGTTTTTAATTACATAAGCATCATATGTATTTTGTTGTTGCTGTGTCATTTTCAGTTGCGTCCAACTCTTCACAACTCCTATTGGGGTTTTCTTGGCAAAGACACTGGAGTGGCTGTCCATTTCCTTTTCCAGCTCATTTTACAGATGAGGAAACTGAGGCAAATAGGGTTAAGTGACTTGCCTAGGGTCACATAGCTAGTAAGTGTATGAAGCCACATTTGAACTCAGGTCTTCCTGACTCTAGGTCCAGCATCTATTCACTACACCTCCTAGCTGTCCATCATCTAAATTATTGATAAACATTTCAGACAGAGCAGAGTTAAGAACAAATCCCTGTGGACGGCCTCTGGAGACCTATGTCCAAGTTGACAACAACCACTCTTTGGGTGCAGTTATCTAACTAGTTCTGAATCCAGCTAATCATACTATTCTCGTTCCTACATTGGTCCATCTTGCCCACAGATTAGCGTGCAAAACTTTGTAAAATGCATTTTCTCTGCCCCACCCCCATCAACCTTCCTAGTAATTCTGACCTGATTTATTCTTCATTAAACCATTCTGACTCTAATCGCTGCTTCCCTTTCTAAATCCTTAGTAACCACCTCTTCAATAACATGCTCTAGACTTTGCTAGGAGTTGAAGTCAAGTTGTTTTTCTTTCTTTCAAAGATGAGGATTTGTACTCCTCTCTGGATATCAACTGTCCTTCCCAGCTTTGGGTCATTTAAAAATTTTATCAGCATCACATCCATCTCCAGTCCTGCTGTAGCTCTTTAATTGGCCCAAGTATTTCAAAGGTACCCAATGTCACCTCAGCCAGTTCCGGGACCCTGGGTAGGGTTTGTCTGGGCCTAATGATGTTAACTCATTATCATGTTATCTCACAAGTTTCTCACTTATCTTGAATTTCCCTTTTCTGTTAACCATTTTTGATCTGTTCTTTGAAGGCCAAACCTCATTCTCCATGGCAGAGAAAACAGAAAGAAGGTAATGCTTAAGTATTTCTGCCTTCTCTCTGTCCTCCATTATAACTGCCCCCATCTATTCAGGGCATAGATCCCACTCCCTCCTTGATCTTCCCCTTGTCCCTGACCTAACAGCCATTGTTGTAGTCCTTTGAATTATCAATAGCCCCACCTCACCCTGGGCTTCAGTACTCCTAATACTATTTTTTTTTGGCAGGATGGTATCATGATTCTACATTTACTCTCAGACACCTGTCTGTCCCTGCTTTCATTTTTTTATCAACAATCATGGCTTAAAACAATTTTTTATAGATATCTTTTTTTAATCTCACTTCCATTTCCCAATTTATCCTTCTGCCTTGCCCAAAGAATCATCCTTTATAATAAGGAATAAAAGAAGAATGTTAAGTAAAACTAACAAATACTTCCAAAAAGTCTGACATTATATGCAATATTCCACACCCTTAGTTCACCACCTTTTCCAAGGAGGAGGGTGGGAGTTGCTCTTTCATCTCTCTTCTCCAGTATAAAGTTTGGTCTTTAGAATTTTGCAAAATCTGTTTTCTGTTGTTTTATTATTCTTTCTGTTTCCATTGTTGCAGTTATTGTGTATATTGTTTCCTGGTTCTGCTCACTTCAATGTGCATCAGTTCAAACAGCATGGTTTTTTTTAAAAATTCTTAAATTTTTTTATAAATTTGTCATTAAACATCAATAAAGACCTATTAAACTTGCTTTACAACTATTTGCACTTAAATGAATTTCAAAACTTAAAATGCTATAACAGCTTGTCAGTCACTCTTTTGAACATGTATCAGCTCTTTCATTTCTTTTCTTTTTTGTCCATTTCTTCCCATTTCCTTCCTGGAATGTCTGTCTGATTTTGAAGGATCTTTTCAGATTTCTTTATATAATCCATCCATCTTTATTGTGTTGTAGTATTCCATTACATTAATACAACTCAATTCAACCATTCCTTTATTGTCACATTTAGATTATTTCTATCACTCAAACAACAAACATTTTGGAATAATTTTTATATTTTTTTATTATGAACTTAACAAACATCAAATAAAATGAACACTTCCATATGTAGCATAGAACAGATACAGAATTTTATGTGAAATAGTGAATCTCTAGTATGTATAATTTATTATTCCTTTTAAACAATAGTAAATTCAACATGTACCTTTCAAAACTGTCCTGCTTGTTTCTGATTCTAGCTTTCCTTGTCTCTCTCTCTCTCTCTCTCTCTCTCTCTCTCTCTCTCTCTCTCTCTCTCTCTCCCCCCTCTCTCTGTCTCTGTCTCTCTCTGTCTCTCTGTCTCTCTCTCTCTCCTGTCTCCTGTGATCCAATCAATAATTTACTTTTCACCTACTTCTTTTCCTGTGGAAATAAAATTTAGGAGGAAAAAATAAACCAAACCTTTATAACAAATATATAGTCAAGCAAAAAAAAATCCTATGTTGACTATGTCTGAAAATATATATCTTATTGTGCACCCTGAAGTCATCACCTTTCTGTCAGGAGGCAGGTAGCATGCTTCATCATTGATTCTCCAGAATCCTAGTTTGTCAGTGCATTGATCAGAGTTCTTAATGCTATTAAAGAGCAATCTTTTTTGCTTTTTTTTTCTTTTAAGTCTTATTTTTATTAACAGCTTTGTTTTTATACTGTCTCCATTTTTTATATATCCCTCTTCCTCTACCCAGGAAGCTAGCTATGCCTTATAATATAGAATTTTTTTAAAAAAAGGTTTTTTCAGCTTCAGTAAAATCAATCAACGCAGTTGGCATTCTTTTGAAAATCATTTTTCAGTACTAGTGATGTCCAATCTTTTCTGTGTCATTAAAATCTTCCCATTTTTCATATGTCTTGTGAATCAATCTCCTAATGTCCACAGTATGTTGTCACCTCCAGAACAGATCTCAATATGAGCTTGCTCTAATTTACCTTTTAAATTCATCTTTTTGTCTGTCATTTCCACTTCTTCTATAAAAATATCTAGGACTGTGTGTGATGTTTCCATTGTCCTTGATGGGGAAAAAAATTCTTACAAATCTTTACAGGTTTTTTTCTATTTTTCATCTGTTTGCTGCCCTCCTTCCTTTTTCATCCTCAAATGCTCTGGGGATGACTGTACTTAGGTCTTTCTCCAAGCTTTCTTTTAACTAGAATGCATTTGTATACTAAACCCATGTTGCCTTTGCCTGCAAAACCCTCAGGTTGACTTGTAAGTCAAAAGTTTGCTTACTAAGGTGCTTTTTAGGCTCCTTTGTCCTCCTTGTTATAGTGATCAATAAACATTAAATAAGTGCTCACTTTGTATCAGACACTATGGTAGGTAAGCCCTACAGATACAAAGACAAGAATAAAGCAATACCTGCCCTTAAGAAACTTATATTCTAATTCTGGAGTCAACTTGTACATGTAACTGGGGAGTTAGAGTAATTTCTCATCAGGCAAGGAAAAATTCTGGGACCTGAAGGACTGAACTTCTGTGAATTATAGTTCTGATAGGTGGTATGAACTTCTCCCCATGCCGCACTGCCCCCCTCCCCCAGTCTCAACAGCTTTCTCCCCCTTCCACAGGGGAGGGGAAACTCACATTGTCTACATAAATTACAATTCATAGAAATCCATACCACTTGATCTTTGAACCTTTCCTCACCCACAGAACATAAGTCTGAATACCTGGTCACATTCACATATAATTATATGCAGAATATTTGCAAAATGAATACAAGTGCATCCAGAAATCAAAGTCATTTGTATAACATTTCTCATTTGTGGTGATTGATTATTCAACGCTCTCTGTCTGCACCAGGGTTGGAGTTGGCTAGAGCTTGAGAGAAAAGAAATACTGGTCTTCTGGCTTTTAGCTTTGAAAGAGGAGACATGAAGTTCCAGAGTCTCTTCAAGAAGAGGTCCCCAAGGGTGGTGGAGGTGGTGCAGCAGTGGTGGTGGCAGCAGCAGGAAGCTCCTGAGGCTGCTTCCAGAGCTACAACATCAGCTGCTTCCTGAGTCCCTGGCTGACACAGTGGGAGGAATCTAGCAGCAGATCAGAGCGGGAGTGCAAGGAGAGCTTTGTGGGCACACAAGCAGTTTCTCTTGCTGGGCCCTGCTTGGATCTGGATTGCGGTCCTGGTTAGCGGTTCTTGGGGGAGGAGGAGGGCTGCTGTGACAGAGCCTAGGGTAATGGTGGAGTAGAAGTAGCTCTGAAAACAGCAGTGCTTGGACCCTAAAGCTTGGGACAAAGTACTCTACTCTACAAGCAGTCATATCCTGACAAAAAGCTCAAGGGTTAAGTAGTTGGCTGGGAACATGAACAGGCAGTGAAAACAAACTCAGACTCAAATGCAGACTCAAACTCAGACTCTAGACCCCATTTTTGGTGACAAAGAAGATCTAAATATACAGCCAGAAGGAGTCAACAAAATCAAAGAGCCTACATCAAAAGCCTCCAAGAAAAATGTGAATTGGTCTTAGGCCATGGAAGAGCTCAAAAAGGATTTGGAAAAGCAAGTAAGAGAAGTAGAGGGAAAATTGGGATGAGAAATGAGAGTGATGCAAGGAAAACATGAAAAACAAGTCAACGAATTGCTAAAGGAGACCCAAAAAAAAATACTGAAGAAAATAACACCTTAAAAAATAGACTAACTAAAATGGCAAAAGAGCTCCAAAAAGCCAATGAGGAGAAGAATGCCTTGGAAGGCAGAATTTGCCAAATGGAAAAGGAGGTCCAAAAGATAACTGAAGAACATATGACCTTAAAAATTAGATTGGAGCAAGTGGAAGCTAGTGACTTTATGAGAAATCAAGATATTATAAAACAGAACCAAAGGAATGAAAAATGGAAGACAATGTGAAATATCTCATTGGAAAAATCACTGACCTGGAGAATAGATCCAAGAGAGATAATTTAGGAAGTATTGGACTACCTGAAAGCCAGGATCAAAAATAGAGCCTAGACATCATCTTTCAAGAAATTATCAAGGAAAATCACCCTGATATTCTAGTACCAGAGGATAAAATAGAAATTGAAAGAATCCACTGATCACCTCTTGAAAAAGATCCCAAAAAGAAAACTCCTAGGAATATTGTCACCAAATTCCAGAGTTTCCGGGTCAAGGAGAAAATAATGCAAGCAGCCAGAAAGAAACAATTTGAATATTGTGGAAACAAGATCAGAATAATACAAGATCTAGCAGCTTCTACATTAAGAGATCAAAGGGCTTAGAATATGATATTCCAGAGGTCAAAGAAGCTAAGGTCAAAACCAAGAATCACGTACCCAACAAAACTGAGTATAATGCTCCAAGGCAAAATATGGATTTTCAATAAAATAGAGGACTTTCAAGCTTTCTCAATGAAAAGACCAGAGCTCAACAGAAAATTTGACTTTCAAATATAAGAATCAAGAGAAGCATGAAAAGGTAAACAAGAAAGAGAAATCATAAGGGACTTACTAAAGTTGAATTGTTATGTTTACATTCCTAAATGGAAAGATGATGTGTGTAATTCATGAGACCTTTCTAAGCATTAGGGGAGTTGAAGGGAATATAGACAGAGGGCACAGGATGAGTTGAATATGAAAGGATGATATCTAAAAAAATGAAACAAATTTAATGGGTGAGAGAGGAATATATTGAGAGAAGGAGAAAGGGAGAGATAAAATGGGGTAAATTATCTCACATAAAAGTGGCAAGAAAAAGCAGTTCTGTTGGAAGGGAAGAGGGGGCAGGTGAGGGGGAATGAGTGAATCTTACTTTCATCAGATTCAACTTGAGGAGGGAATAACATACACACTCAATCGGGTATCTTACTCCACAGGAAAATAAGAGGAAGGGGATAAAAAAGGGGGGATGATAGAAGGGAGGGCAGATACGGGGAGGAGGTAATCAAAAACAAACACTTTTGAAAAGGGACAGGGTCAAGGGAGAAAACTGAATAAAGGCAGACAGGATAGGATGGAAGGAAATATAGTTAGCCTTTCACAACATGAGCATTGTGGAAGTATTTTACATAATGATACATGTGTGATCTATTTGAATTGCTTGCCTTCTTAGGGAGGGTGGGTGAGGAGGGAAGAGGGGAGAGAATTTGGACTCAAAGTTTTAAAAGCAGATGCTTAAAAAAAAAGTTTTTTGCATACAGCTGGGAAACAAGATATATAGGGAATGGGGCATAGAAATCCATCCTGCCCTACAAGAAAGTTAAGGGGAAAGGGGAGGGGGATGTGTGACAGAAGGGAGGGCTGACTGGGAAATGGGGCAATCAGAATATATGCCATCTTGGAACGGGGGAAGGTAGAAATGGGGAGAAAATTTGTAACTCAAACTCTTGTGGAAATCAATGTTGAAAACTAAAATATTAAATAAAAATGATAAAATAAAAAAAAGAAGACATCCTTGAAGGGAGAAGAAGACTCTGGGAAGAAGCCAATTTGTTGAGGAGCTGGTACCTTGTTCATGTCCCTATCCCTGACTTACTAGATACATCAGTGAATTTCCCTTCAGGTGAGATCTGGAATTCTCTCAGGTGAGGCAGCTAGGTGTCTCGATGGACAAAAGTAGTGGACCCGGAATAAGGAAAACCTGAATTCAAATCTAGCCTCAGATATTCACTTGTGGCAATTAAAATTGTCCAACCTACAATTAAAGAGACTGAGGTAGAGCTCTGAGCCAATAGTACTTTATTAAAGGATCCATGGTCCCCTTTAATGAAGTGTACCTCAGATCTTCTTTCTGATCTGAGATGCCCCCTTCTTCCCGGGCCTTATTTTTATAAGGTTTGATACCAGATTTGATACCTGAACTTTGTAAAGAGACTGTACAAAGTACAGAATCCCATTGGTTTCTAAAATTTGCTTCACAGGCCAAAAAATAATTCAACAGTGAGAAATGGTATGTCAGCAGCGGGGGTCTCAGGTTGGAAGAAGGGTGGAGCATCTCCATTAACTAAGTGGTCATAAGATGGTCTACCTGCTCATGTTGGACAAGAGAGAATGATCTGGAGGTACAAAAATAAGTTGGGGGACTTTCCACGCCATTGAGTCACCTCCGCCAGACTGTGCTTGGTCACCATAACAAGGAAAAACAAGGGTTGAGGGCCTCTAATTAGCTTCCTGTGATTAAGCAAATGAACTTAAAATCACAGCTCACAGCTCTGAGGCCTAGTATAGTGAACTCATAATCACTACCCCTGTGGAATCATATCAAATCGATTAATACTGATTGGAATAGAGTAGAAGTCCAAATGAATTATTTCTCACACACTAGCTGGACAAGTCACTTAAATTCTATCTGTGTCAGTCTCCCCAACTGTAAAATGGGAATTATAATAGCTTCTACTTCCCAGGGTTGTTATAAAGATCAAAGGAGATAATATTCATAAAGCTCTTAGCCTGACAAATACTTCTTTCCTTTGTTCTGGTGGGAAAGCTCATTCATTTTGTGTATAGTTTGGTATATTTTTTAAAGTTCTTTTTTTAATTTATGGAATAAAACAAGCATTTCCATAACATAGTATAATAAAAAAGATTATTGCACATAAACTGCAAATCTACTATGTATAATTTGCTATTTTAAAAAAATATACAACAAAGTTATGTAAATTTCTTTTTTCTTTTTTCTTTCCTCTCCCCCACCCTAGAGATAGCCACCACTGGACACAAATAGGTATGTGTGTGCATACATATACACACACATATATATATGTAAAATTATTCTGCACAGGAGGGAGGGAAGGAAGGAAGGAAAGAAGGAGGGAAGGAAGGAAGGAAGGAATCTTTTCTATTTGTTCCTTTTATATCTTACTAAAGGGGTAATTCTACCTAACTGAGTCATAATCATCTTCAATTCCCCTTCCACGCAGGTCTAGGAGACCTTTCTTGTCAGCTGTGTTCAAGTGGATATAGACTAAGCCAGCCCTTCAGAGAATCATCTGTGGATGACAATGATGGTGATGGTAAGAAGAATCTGATAAAGATATAATGCTTTAAGGTTTACAGAGTACTGTGCATATATTTCATTTTAAATCAGAGACAAAAAGACAGGGGCAAGAGAAAATACTAAAAATGTAGACACTCAGCTTATTACAGCCATGGGAAGGATTTGTGTTTTTATTTGCTACTCTCCTTACTGTGGAAGAAATATTATCTCGTGGTATTTATAAAGTATTGCTATTATGGATGCATATTTCCAGGAGTCGATACCTGCCTCTTACAAATTCCAAAACCTTTGATGGCATCCTTTCTGTGTTGTGTCTCTCTGCACCAGCATGGCCTTAAGAATAGAGATTTTGTGCTGCCCCTGTGCCTAGAATGTGTTCTCCCCTTTCACCTCAACTTCTTAACATCCCTGGCTCCCTTCAGGGTTGAATTCAAGTTCCACCTCTCACCTGAATCCTATCCCAATCCTCTACCTCCCCAAATTGCTATTGTCTATCCCCATCATGCAGTAGAATCTGGGCTTCCTGTTTTGTTTTGTTTTTTGTATTTGTATGCCCAGCTCCCGCCTTCCAGTAGGGGAAGAATAAATAATTTGTTGGATGTTTAAATGAACGAATAGATATGTTCCTTAAATGTCTCCTGCCTTTTTTGTTCTATTTTTTGCTGACATTTCCATTTGGTGAGCAGTCCTGCTGTTGCCCATGTATGTGGCCAGCCCATTATTGCCAACAGGAAGCAGAGAAATTGCTTGGTGAATCAGGACAGGTCAACAAGCACTCTAAATAATGATGCTTTTCTTCTAAATGGAAGGAATTGATGGGAGTTCATAGTAATGTTGACTGACGGTGAGCACCACAGTCTGACAAATCGAGGTTGAGTTAGCCAGAGAGCAACAGGGAAAACTCCAATAGGAATAAGCAGGCTACAAAATGTTAATAGATGAGGAATTACTCATTAAGAGGATGTCACTAGAGAAATGTATGTATGTTAGGTTCCAATTATTGCAAATAATGCTTGTTGAATGATTAAATGAATTAACAGATGTGTTCCTTGAACGTCTCCTGGTTTTTGGTTCTATTTTTACTCACATTTCCATTTGGGAGCTAGTCCTGCTGTTATCCAGATATGTGGCCAGCCCATTATTGCCAATGGGATGCAGAGAAATTGCTTGGTGAATCAGGACAGGTCAACAACCACTCTAAATAATTATACTTTTCTTCTAAATGGAAGGAATCTATGGTTGCTAATAATTTTGACTGGCACTGAGCACCACAGGCTCTGGAAAATTGAAGTTGAGGGTCACCCAAAGGGCAATGAAGATACATATGGTATGTAGAAGTAGGCTACAACATATTTATAAATGAGGAATTATCAATGTGGAGGATGTCCTTACAGAAATATTGTATAGTTAGGTCCTGATCAGTATGAATAATGAAGCCCATTATTGTGAGATTCATTCAAGTCGTCCCATCATTCAAATTTGCACTATATATGTCTATTGGGCTGGAACTAATTACTATGTCATACATAATTATAACCCCAAATAGCACGAATTTGAATACACAAAACAACTTCATGGGATTCATTATTTGTACTCATGGGGACGTAGCGGTACAGAAAAATGGATGGCCCAATGAGAACAAGGGACAGTAGACAGCTCACAATTCCTAGGGCTACCACATTCACGCAATGTCAGAGGCCCCTACCACATCAGTTGGAGCCCCAGTGGCAGAGGTATAGGAGAGAATAGCAAAGCTTTGCACAGTTCAAGAAAGCATGGATGAATTGTGATTTTCATTGATAGAAGGAATAACCCACTGATGAGATCACAGAACTTTTGAGATAGATAGGGTATGTAGATTATAGATTTATGGTTTCATTAATATAGGGAACTTTCAGATGTGGACATTTTTTCCTACCAATGAAGGTTAGTGCCTTTTCTGTAACTTAAAGTCTTAGAGAATTATCTAGAACCCTGAGAGGTTAAATGACCTGCCCAGGTTCACACAGCCAAAGGCAGGACTTTGAAGACCTCAGCATTCAGGTTGAAATTTCCCCGGCACAGTCACAAGGCAAAGCCATATTTGGGAAGTTACTTAGAGGCACCAGGTCAGAAGTGTGGTAGGAGAAGTCAGAGTCCATAACCTAGATTAGAGTTGCTGAGCTAGGGGACCAGAGGTATGATTCAGGGCCCAGAGGGGGAACAGCATCTGAACCAGTATCAGGGACAGAGTCCAAAGGGGGAACAAAGATACATGACCGGGGGAAGGCAATACCAGAGGGGTGACAATTAAGCTCCTCGTGTTGCTGCCTTCCTCTTTCTTTGGTCACAGGAGTTTTGTTATGGAAGGAGAGGTAAGAGGAAGGAGAAGGAGGAAAAGAGCATTCTAGCCTGCTCCCAGGCTTCGGGTATTGGAGTAAATCCTGGTCAATTGTCTAAAACCTCTTATAAATTAGTTTAGAAGGGGATGGAATTGGGGAGGTTGTTGGAAATGGTAATTTTTTCACCCAGGCAGCCCCAGGAAAGGCCCCTCACTCCCAGCTGGTAACATACAGATAAGCAAAGCTACTGACACTGTGAACATCTGCTTTGAGATTAAGAGTTTGTATTTAAGCCAAGGATGAGGATGCTCTGGCTCCAAAGGGTGGTAGAAATATAGAGAACTATGGCTTCTGTTAGGGGAATGGGTTGCTGTTTTTTTGGTCCAGATGTGGGGTCATCCTGGTGACCCAAACAATGCTCCTGACCTCTTCTTAAACATTGACCTTTCTTTTCCAGTAAAGAAAACAACCCCACCTTGACCTTAATGGCTGATGCCGACCATCCTGACTCCCAAGAACTTCCCCTTTCCCTTCTTTCTTCTCTCTTTCTCTCTCTGACTCTGTCGCTGTTTCTTTCCCCTCCCCACTTCTCTCTGTCTCTCTGTCTCTCTCTCCCTCTCTCTCACCCCCTCCCCTTCCCCTCTCTTTCTTTCTCATCCTCTCTTTCTCCACATTTCTGTCTTTCTGTATCTGTCTGTCTTTGTTTCTGCCTTTATCTGTCTCTCTATCTCTGACTCTCTTCCCACTCTTCTTTTTCTCCAACCTTTTCCTCTTACTTTTGTCTTCTTTTCTTCCCTTCCTTTTTGTCTTCTTACCCAGGTGCTAGGTCTTTCCCAGATACCCTTGGGAGCCTCCCATCCTCTTCTATTCTGAACTTCCTAGGGGCATGGAGTGGTGGGCACATGGGCACATGGGCGCAGCAGAGCTCTGGGAAGGTGAGAGATTCTGTATCACTTCACTGAGGAGGACACCTAGGCTGGGGTGGGTGGGGGAAGGGGGTGAGCTGAATCTAAACCTTGCTGTCAAAGGGCCACACTTGAGGACCTAGAGGCTGTAGGTTCCCCACCCCTGCTCTAATCAAACTTAGTCAGTGGTTTTTTTTTCCAAAGGAGGTAAACTTCTACCCTGGGAAATTAACTCAGGTCAGTACCCTCTTTATGAGTCAGAGGGAGAAAAGTCCTCTTTGAGCCCATTTCAGGAGACCCATCCCCCCTCCCTCAGTGACCCCTACATCTGGAGGCCTCAACCTTTGGCAAAACTCTGAATTTGCTTCTGCTTCCTTCTCTTGGTTCCCCAGGAAACCCGCAACCCCAGTCTCTCCCCTCTCTTTGATGTCTACTGTACTGCAACATTAATCTAGATACACTGGACAGATATGCCCAGCCCCTCCACCCTGGGGCTGAAGGAGAAGAAGGGAATCGAGGAGAGCTGCTGATCTTAAAATTGGTGCCTAAGCCCAAGGAAGCGCCCTCCTCCCTCCTCTCAGTCCATCTTACACTCACTGGAGAGTGACCAGTTTCCTGATTGTCTGGGACACTGCTCAGCCCCTAAAGCCTTTTCCCTCAGGGGAAAAAGCTGCCGGCCCTTTCATCCTGGGGCCAAGGGTCCTGGGTATATGGATGTCAAGGGGAAGGAGGAACTGCATGTGCCCAGAGGACCTGCTCTTACCTTCACTCCTACAATATTTCTACCATATCCCACCACCAGAAGCATCACTGGGGCATTTAGGGTGGGGGTGGAGGTGAAGGACTAGGCTGGCATCTTTCCAACCTGTTGTAAAAAAAAAAGACAAAAGCTCTGTAATATCGTCTGTAAACCTGTGACCCTCACACCTCCATCCTCTTCCAGACCTCTTCAGGCTGTCAATTGGTGATGCTTTTTAAGGCCATTCCATACTCATTTTCATCTGATTTCAAATGGACCATAACATCTTGGAGTGGCAGCAAAGCTAGAGGGTCAGATCTGGAAGGGGCCTTAGATTAATTCATCAATCAACAAGCATTTACTAAGATCCTACTATGTGCCAGATACTGTGCTAGGCTGGGGAGACAAATAAAAAGAATGAAACAATCTTTTTACAAGGCTCATTCCAATGGGGGAAACAAGCACATATTAAAAAATGCAGCACAAATAAATAAACAAATGGATGAATAAAGAAATAAGATCGAATTTCCTGAATCTTTAGAGGAAGGAACCGAGGCTCAAAGAGGGGGAATAACATGCCCTGGGTCCCAGAGCAAGTCAGTGACAAACTCAGCGCTCCCTTCCCAAGCCAGGGGTCTCTTCACTGCAGCAGAAGCCCAGCCTCTGATTTGACCCCCACCCCAGCTCTTCAAGATGGCCATACCCTTGGAGGTCTCTTTATTGTCCTCCCTCCATGTTTATTCCCATCTGCCTCAAGTCATCCTCTTTCTCTAACATTCATGCCCTGCTTCCTCCTAAAGTCTGACATTAATTGTCATTCAGGGGCTAACTGGAGTCCTGCTTCCTCCCCCAAAAATGTTCTTGGCCTCCCAAGGATCACAGAGTTATAGGGTTGGAAGGGACCATTAGAAATCATTTATTACAACCTCTCCATCTGAGATACAGAAATTGAGACATACTCACTACCTGCCACATAATTAGTGACAAAACTGGGAATTTAAGCCTGAGGCAAAAAGAGCCAAGATTTGGAGTAAGAAGATCTCTTTTCGAATTCTAGGTCTTTCCCCTAACAGAAGTGAATTCCCTCTATATGAGGATAGCATAGTGCAGTTAAAAAGGAAAAAAGAAAGAGGAAACAGGACTGGATTTAGAGTCAGACTTCCAATCTTGTCTCCATTTCTTGTTACATGTGTGACCTTAGACAAGTCACCTTATCGAATTGGTTTTAGTTTCCTCTGATATAAAATGGGAAGGTTGGACCAGACCGGTTCTAAGATCCCTTCTGGCTCTAAATTCTATGACCCTATGAAGTGACTCTCTAGATAGAAGTTGTAGAATCCAAATCCAGGTCTTTCAACTCCTTATTCCATGCTCTGTGAACTGCTACAACTCTGTACAAAATAAATTAGCACTGAATCAAACAATGACTAATGTGGTTTAAGTACTACCTATGTATGAGTCAGGTCTCCTCAGTCAAAGAGCTCCCTGGGACATTGATCAGGTCTCAAGAAAGTAATGATCACCAAAAGCCAATATGCATTCAAGAACAGGTCATCAAAGACTAAATTCATTATCTTTTTTTATAGGGTTACTAGAATGGTAAAGGTAACATGATGTAGTGGATGAAAATCTTTCTTTGGAATTGGGAAGACCTGGGTCAAGTCTTGGCTTCTGACAATTTCAAAGTAGGAGACCATGGTCAAGTCACTTATTCTCATAGTGCTCCCAGACATTTCTGTAAAACTATAAATCGTAGAGGAGTTGCCAACCTACATTGATGAAAGAAGTTTTCACACCATAAGTTCTCTCTACTGATGAAGTCAAAGATCCTAACCCCGCCCCCCAAAAAACCAACTTGAATGATGGATTAGGGGGAATACCATAGACACAGTATAGATGTATTTGACAAATTCTCTCAATAGCCTTCGGAACAAAATGGTAAAATGTGGGCTGGATGATAATCCAGTTAAGTAGGTTTAGAAATGGTTGAATGGCTAAACCTTAAGAATGATTCTTAATGGATTGAGGTCATATTGGAGAGAAGTCCACTGGAATGCCCCAAGGGCTTTTCCTTGGTTCTGTGTTGTTCGCCAACTTTATTCATTATCATCATCATGAAATTATAGCAAATATGATAATCAAATCTGTTACTGACACAAAACTGGGAGAGATAATTAACCTGCTAGATGACAAAGTCTGGTTCCAAATATTTCTCAACAGCCTACAATTTGAATAAAAGAAAATTTGATAAGGATAAGGGGAGGAAGCAACGTACCTTGTGTTTGGCACTGTGCTAAGTGGTTTACAAATATTATTTCATTTGATAATAATTGTAATATCCTATACTTTGGCTAAAAATCAATGTAAAAGTATAAGAGAGATAGGGTTGGGTAACAATTCCTATTTTAAGAAAGATTTGGGCATCTTAGTGGAGTTTAAGCTTAATGAGAATCCACAATATGACATAGCCGAAAAAGCTAAGATGACCTCAGGTTGTCTAGTCCTGAGCACTGAAAAGCTGTTTGACCCTTCACACCTTCCTTTGATCAGATCATATGTAAATTATTTTGTTCAGTTTTAGGCAACAAATTCAAGGAATGACATTGACAAGGTGGAGCATATAAAGGTTGATTGAAAGAACTAAGGTCTGTTAGCCTAGAACAGGGAAGACTTACTGGAGAACATGATGATGGATTTCAAGTATTTGAAGGACTGTTGCAGGGAAATATGATCAAGCTTTTCCACTTGGTCCTAGAAGCCAGAATTGGGAGGAAAAGAGAAGCTGCAGAGAGGCAGATTTTGGCTCTAATAACTAGAGATATCCAAAAATAGATTAGGCTGGGGAGAAGTCTTCTGCATTAGAGGAGGTCTTCAGAGGTTGGGAGATGGTATGGACAGGCTTCCTGTTTATGTAATACATTGGTCTAGATGGCCTCTGCGATCCCTTCCAACTCTGAAATCCCATGATCCTCCTGTTCCTTTTTGCCTTGTTAACAAGACTGGGAGTACCTAAGAGCAAAGAAGTGTTTCCTCTTACTGTCTCCACCTCTCCCCCCTTTCTCCCTCCCCAACAGAAGACTGGGTGCACAACAAGTCATTAATAAATATTTGTTGAATAAATCTGCCTTGTTGGTCCTTTGGTCCATTCTTCCAAGAGGAAGAATGAGGTAAGTAGATAGGTCATACCTCCTGGTGATTGTCCAGGAGATTCAGAGTGGGGTTAGGGGAGGGGAGATATTCTAATCATACTCTTAAAAGTAACAAAGAAGCAAGCAACTACACTTAATGACATGTCCGCTCCTCTTTCTCCCTAGCTCCCCAAATATTTGGGTCCTTTGGGGTACCCCTGGAGCCAATGATTTTGGCTACAGAGCATCCATTACTCAGATGCTGGAGGGGATGTATTTATAGCTTTGTAAGGTAAGGATTCAGGGATCCTAGTGGGGCCACAGACTGAGGCAGACCTGTTTACCATGGCTGCAGACTGAGCCCTAACCCCTAACAGACTTGCCTCTTAATCCCAGGCTCAAACCCAGAGTGTAAAGCAGCATAATATAACAAAATAATTATTGATTTGGAAGTAAAGGTCCTGAATTAAAATGTTAGCTCTGATATTTAGAACTTCTGTGATCTTGGGGAAGTCACCTTGCCCTGGGGTAAAGGTTTCTTTCATCTGTAAATTAAGTGAGCTGGACTACTGGAAAGAATGTTGGGGTTAGGGAGATTTGGCTTCAAATCCTTTCTCCAACATTTACTAGCTATGTGACTGAGCACATGAAGGTCAATACACTTCTCTATCTCATCATCTGTAGAAAGATAGGGTTGGACCAGAGAGTTGCTAAGGTCCATTCTAACTTGAAATCTATGACTCATAGTTGCAGACTCATCCTTAGCTGTCTAAGCTGACCTCAAGTGACAGCCAGTATAGTCAGCTAAATCTGGGTCCTTGTCCTTGTCTTTGGAAAGACAAGATGGAAGCTTTCAGAGAGGCAAATTTTGCCTCTAAGGACTAGAGACTTTATCAGTGGAGGTCTTTAAGGCAAGGTTGACATCCCATTTGTCAACAATGCTATTGATATGGGGCAGCTAGGTGGCGCAGTGAGTAGAGCACTGGCCCTGGAGTCAGGAGAATGTGAGTTCAAATCTGGCCTCAGACACTTGACATATGTACTAGCTGTGTGACCTTGGGCAAGTCACTTAACCCCAATTGCCCTGCCAAAAACAAATTTAAAAAAAGAATGCTATTGATAGGATTCCTGTTTTTGTTTATGTTCAACTTGATGGTCTCTGTGTCCTTGTGGCTCTCCCCACCCCTCTCCCACCTTGGGAAAGTCTCTTATTCCACTCTGCACCTCGGTTTCCTCAATTGTAGAAGTGAAGGGGTTAGACAAGTTGATCCCTAAAGGCTCTCCTTTCTCTGACAGCCTGTGATCATTCCCAGATGCCCCAAGGGAGTTCTGGCTTGCTGCTCTTTGCTTGGTTTAATGAGCTGGAAGAGTGCCTGCCTCCTCCTCTGAGGAGCTGGTATTTCAACAGGATTGCTTCATCCTAGGGATCTAAGTAACTAGCTGCAGGGGGCTGAGGGATTGGGGAAGAAGGCCCAATTCAGAAGAGAAGCAATATAACAGGTAGGCACCTTGTCTCTAGGTCACAATTTTCCTTTTCAACTTCCCTCCTCTGGTCCAGTCTCAGTAGTAGCTGGGGACAGAAGGAGTTGGTCTTGTAGGAGACTCTGTGCCCTCCTCCTGACCCTACCCTCTTTTAGCCCAGAGGTTCAAGGCAGGGACTTCTATCTTAATGTCAGTGCACTAGAAGGCCATCTCTGTTCTTCCCCAAAGAAACAAGACCACAGGTTATGGAAACATCAGAATCATAGGCTTCAATCACAGCAAGGTATTGACTGAGGCCCAAGGTAGGGCCCAAGGCCTATTATTGGTTTCTCCTACATGTTGACCCCCAACCCAAACACAGATTGACCCCCTCAAATTAGCCATAGATTGACCCCTAACCACAGATTTAGAACTGGAGGGGACACTAAAGACCATCTAGAGCAAACTCTCATTTTAGAGATTTCATTTTCCTCAAAGGCTCAGAGAGAGGAAGTGTCCTGCTCTGGGTTACATCACTAATAAGTGACTAAGGAAGGATTTGAACACAGATCTTCTTGACTCTAAATTCAACGCTCTATTCACCAATGCTTCTTAAACTGTTTGGTCTCAGGACCCCTTTATGCTATTAAAAATTATTTGAAGACCCCTCCCAAAAGCTTTTTTTTTAATGTGGATTATATACTATTTATTGTATTAAAAATTAAAACCAATAAAATTTCACATATTTATTTAAAATCAAATAATAAACCCATGTAATAAATGACATTATTTAAATGACAATAAATAAATGACATATAAATAAATATGACCTATAAATACAAATGATATACAAATAAATGACAATAAATAACATTATTTATGAAAAAATACATAAATTTTCCAGAACAAAAAAAAAGTGTCAAATGGGGCTTTGCTTTACGTATTTTTTGCAAGTCTCTTTAATGTCTGGCTTAATAGAAGACAGTTGAATTCTCCTGGCTGCTTCTGATTTCAATCTGTTATGATATGTTGTTTTGGTTGAAGAAAATAGGAAGAAAATTTGGCCTCACACATACGTAGTTGGGGAAAAAAGAGCAGTACTTTAATGGTCAAATAATGTCTTCATTTTATTATGAAAATAGTTTTGACCTCACAGACCCCTTGAAAGGATATTGGAGTCTCCCAGGGGGACCACACTTTGAGAACCATAATACCAGGGTATGTTGCCTTGTCTATTCTAGTTAGAGACTTATTCCTAAACCTAACACTGGCCATGGACTGACCCTGCCAGCCACTTCCTGAAGGGGTTCAAATGAGAGACATCCATTCTACTCCAAGCCAGTCAATAGCATAGAATTAATGGCATCTCCTATTTCAGCCTTTCCTTATGACAACCCTATGGAGCAGGTAGTATGCATTTCAATGCTCCCATTTTCCACACAAGGAAACTGAAACACAGAGATGTGATATACTTTGCCCATGGACACACAGCTATGAAGTGGCAGAGTCTGAATTTGAAACCAGGTTTCTTCCCTCCAAGCACAGTGCTCTTTCCCCTCTCTTGGTTTCCTCTGGAACACATTAGCAAATCCAATGGAAATAGCCTAGTGTGTGTGTTGGGAGATGTGACAGGGAATAGGAGGACCTGCCAATCATTATTTGATTTTGGCTTTGTTGATTCTTTAGACTTGAGAAAGTGATGGGGACAATGTTAATAATGCAGGTTAAACTTTTTAAAAAGTGCATCTTACCCACATTTTCTCCTGGAGAGCCAGTTGTTAACTGTTTAGCAGGATCCTGCTGAATAGAGGTAAGAGCTGTGGGTAGGAGGGTAAATCCTATGACTGGTTGCTGTGAGCAAAGTATAAATAAAGTGGGTGGGGGTAAATGCTAAGGACAGTAAATAAATCAGGGATAAAGGATAAGCTTTGTGGATGATGGAGAAGTCCTCTAGTGGGATCTCTCCTTGGTCCTGAGCAGCTCTATTTTTGTTAATGTGTTGGATGAAGACATAGATCACAGACTTAGAAAATTTGCAGATGACCCAAAGCTGGAAGAAAAAGTTAATATATTGAATCAAAGACTCAGCATCCTGTCAACTGGACCAAACCAGCCTCTAACCTGTGAATGCCCTGAGCCAAACAGAGTAGGCCAGAGACAGGAAAGTCAGGAATCAAACAGAACTTTAATTTCAAAGTGAGGGAAATGGCTTTCAAACAAGGAAAGAGACTAGACACGTGAGCTGGGGGTCCCTCCCATAGTGGGGGGACCCACTTTAGTGCGGTTAAACCTTGATACTTATACCAATGGCTACACAGTTTGCCGTAGCCCTGACAATGAGGGGGAACAGCAACAGTGAGACAAGTTTAATTCATAGCAGGGCTTCATGACTGGAACATGGGTACTTGTCCAAACTTGTCCAATGCTTGTCTGAGCCCAGAGATCTGGTACTAATCAAAGTAATACAATAATTATATGATTTTGCCAGAGGGTGAGATCATGCGGAAGGTAAGCGCAAAGAATTGTTGTTATGCCAAGCCCAGGGAGCAGCTTGCTTGCTGGGCCTTAGCTCTGGAAAACAGGGTGTCTCCTAATATCTTGACAATACAAAAAGACCTCAGTGAGTAAATTGGGCATCTAGGTGGTGCAGTAGATAGAGCACCCGTGCCTGGAATCAGGAAGATCTCAGTTCAAATCTGACTTCATACACTAGCTGTGTGACCCTGGCCAAGTCACTTAACCCTCTTTACCTCAGTTTCCTCATCTGTAAAATGATCTGGAGAGGGAAACAGCAAACCACTCCACTATCTTTGCCAAGAAAATCCGAAATGGGGTCACAAAGAGTCAGACATGACTGAAAACAATTAAACAACAAGAGGTGAATCAAATAAGACAAAATTTAATAGAGATAAAATTAAAGTCCTATGTTCAAAAAATTCCAGCGATTACTCAACCCACAAGCCTTCATTATATACCTACAGTGCACTAGGCATCATACTAGGCACTGGAGATACAAAGATTAAAAAAAAAGGAACAGTCTTTGCCTCAACTGGGCTTACATTTCATCAGGGAAGAATGTGTACATGAAAATATAAACAAAATAAATACAAGGGAATACAAAGTACAAAACCAGGAGGGATAGTTGGACAATCATGTGCATGTGAAATTAGAGTAGTTCAAGGTTAATATGAGTCAACAGAATGGCACAATAAATTGATGATTAATTTATGAGATTATGAAATAGGGGCAGGCACTCCTGGTTCTTTGGGTACTCACCAGGAAAATCTGTGATGATAGTGGGAAATAGGGCTTCGATAAGGCACAAGGGCACAGAGCCAAGCAGGGAAAGGGGTATAGAGGCAGATGATGAAGGGATAAAAGGGATGGGGTGATGGAGGGAGGCAGGTAGCATAGGGAAGAGGAGGGGAAGGGGGAGAGACAGAGAATACCACTCCCCTAGCCGTGGATTCAAATTGGAAACACAGACCTGATGAAGATGGAAGAGTGCTGGGGGGCAGGAGTTTGAGGTCTCATTTTTATAGAGTTTATAGGGTTTTATCAGGAACAATCTAACCCTTATCTGTGCCACTTTGGGGTAAGTTCACTACCATAAACAAATTATCTCAAAGTTACTGTCCATGCTCATACAAATTGTACTCAAAGTAACATGTCCATGCCATCTCAAAGTTATCAGCACCTTTGATGTTGTGCTGGTCTGGAGCTGTGGGATCTGGAATTTGTCTTGGATTTACATATCCCAGCACCTGACAGAAGGCCCAGACAGCAGCACTTAGATGGCTTCTGCTGATTCAGCACTTATTACCGCATGTCAATTTTGGTTAATATATGATACAATTTGTAAATTTCGCTCCTTTGATCTTTGGGCCGGTTTGTACCTGACTTCCAGGCTCCCCTTTACAATCTTATTTCCTGCTCTTGCTCTTTTACACTGGCTTCTTATAGACTCACTATAGGGACTAATAGGGGAGGGGGTGATTTAGCAGCACCATTATAACACACACAAACCAAAATTAAACAAAAAATTAAGGGGATATTAGGCCTACGCGTATAGAGACAGAGCTGTGTAAAGAAAACCTTCTCACAGTTTGAGCTGATTGGGCTTGCCCCAGGATGTGACGGGCTCCCTTCCCTGGAGGTCTCCAAGCAAATGCTAGATGAGGATTTGTCAGGAAAAAGGATTCTGGGTCAATTTGGTTTGGTTCAGACTAGAAAGCCTTTAGATCTCTCTCTACCCTAAGATTCGATGATTCAGCAAACAGAGAATTAATATTATAAGTAGGTGGTAAGTCCAACAGAGGGTATGAGTATTGGGAAGAGGGGGAATAAGGGAAAGGGGGGAGCAGGTTGATGAGAGAGGGACTCAAGAATGCTTGGCATAGCCTAAAGAATAATCTGCCTGCCAGATGCTTCACCAACTCAGCGCTAGCCAAGGACCCCTAAATGTCACTGGGGGTGCTCTGTATCAAGTTTGGGGGCTGTAGCAAGGGGGCAACTCTGAGCTGTTACACCTGGTTAGGTATAATATCTCCCAATGCAGTAAATAATGGAGCACCCTGGAGGGCTCCCCAGAGGTGTAGGACATTGCAGGCTATTAGCACCCTTGACTCCACAGTTGGCTTGCCTAGGCTTGTCAGGCCAGAGGCCTTAGGAGACCCTCACTCCTCCCTGGGGTGGGGGTGGGGAGCTGTTTTCAGTCAGACAGTGTGCTTGGTGAGGTGCTAATTATCTTTCAAATTGGAAGGGGGAGATCATTAATGGGAGAAAAAAGAGAGGTTATGAGAAGGTTACGTCATCCTGGGGGGGAACAGAGACTCAGAAGATAGGGGTGCAATGGCCAAGAGCCTGATCTTTGTCCACAAGGCCACACTTCCCTCACTCTACCCCACCTGCAGATCTCCAAGACCTCCTTATGTCTGACTTTAGAGGGCTTGTGGGCACAGAGCAGGGAAAAGTGGAAAGAGGATGAATGAGGAGGCTGGAACTTCAGGCTCTAGTCCATACTCTGCCAAGCCTCTGTGTGTTCTGACCAAGTGATTTCCCCTTACTGGGCCTCAGTTTCCTCTTCTTTAAAATTCGAGGGTTCAGGGCAGCTAGGTGGTGCAGTGGATAGAGCACTGGCCCTGGAGTCAAGAGGACCTGAGTTCAAATTTGGCCTTAGATACTTACTAGCTGTATGACCCTGGGCAAGTCACTTAACCCCTGATTGCCTCACACACACAAAATAAATAAATAAAATGAGAGGGTTAGATGATGGTTAAAGTCTCTTCCAATTGAAACTGTCTATGATTCACAAAGATAGGAGTCAAAAACATGTCTGGGTACATCCAGAATGTGACTGTCTAGCTTCTGTGCCTCAACCTTCCCCAGAAAGCCATGAAAGGATGACCAAGCACGACAAGGCTTTGCACTATTCAAGCTTTGCAGGCTTTTTTTTTTTTAAGAAGGATTGAGAATTTTTTGAGAGATGATTGCTGCCCTGATCCTATCTGAATTTAGGTTTCTGTCTCTGTGAAAGGGGGCCATACCCTTGCCTTGACTACCTCCCAAGGGTATTGTGAAGACTAGATGGGACAAAGAGTGGATATATGGGCAGGTGCTTTGAAACATACCCAGTCACCCACAGGAACAGTTATTAGGCTTGGGAATGTGAGACTACAGGGTACCATGACTTCTCACAAAGGGATGGCCAGAAGCCAGAGAAAGGCTCAGAAGGTGTTGCCAAGGGCCCAGCTATTACTGATTTTATAACTGTAGTCATCACCTTTAAGTCCTCTGTGTACCTAAAATCTCAAGCAGCTTTCAGAACAGAGACTCATCCTCTCAAGATTCTAATTAGAATGCTTTCATCTCCGAATTTCCACTGACTGCCACCAGGCCCTCTTTACCACTGGGTTGGACTCCTCCCCTAAACTCCAGTCTCCATTTCTCCAATCTATGCTCCACATTTATACCAAAGCAATCTTCTTAATGCACACTTGACTCCCCTGATCAAAAATCCTCAGCAGCTCCCTATTGCCTCTAGAGTAAAGTACAAGCTCCTCTGGGCATTCCAATCAGGCCCTAACCATATCTTTCTAACCTTATCTCTCACTACTCCACCCCCATTTTCTACCTTATAGTCAAAGTAAAATGTTTTGTCCAGGACTCTCCTGTCTCAAGTCTCACTTACTCCACCATGCTTGGAAAGGACCACCTTCTTACTCCACACTTACTCCATCCACTATGCTTGGAAAGGACCACCTGCTGCCAAGCCCTCACCTCTACTTGTTTAAATCCTTCCCTTCCTTCAGGCCCAATTAAGGGACCACTTCCTCTAAGGAGTCTTCTCTGAAACACCCATCAGCAGAAAGCGATCTCTCCCCTTCTCAGATCTATACTAGGACTTTGTCTGGTCTTCTCCTTAGCCCAGAATCACATTCTCTCTTGATTTATAATTCTTTGTATTCTCCTCTCTGAGACTGTAAGCTCATTCCATGACAGCAGAAGCCATACCCAATTATTTTTTGCATAGCCAGTGCCTGGCATGTGGTAGGCACTTAATAAGGGTCAGTTAAGTTAAATTGAATTATCATCCTCTCATGTATTATTAATTATTAAAAAGAGCACTGATCTCCACACTTGGGCCCTAGTACCAGCTCCAGCACTTGCTAGTTGGATAACCTTAGGAAAGCCAGATAACCTGGATCTCAGTTTCCCGATAAGCATTTATTAGGCACCATGCCAAGCACAGTGCTTAAGACAAAAAGGGAAACAGCTTTTGCTTTCAAGGAGCTTCCATTCTCCTAGGGGATGGAGATTAACACCTACCCTATTTGTCACACATAATCGTCCTAAAGAACCAAATGTCTATTCTTGGGATTATAAAGCACTAGGAAAGATGGATTATTCTTTTTTTTTTTTTTTTTTGCTTTTTTCTTTCGGAGGCGAGGAGGCAAGGTAATTGGGGTTAAGTGACTTGCCCAAGGTCATACAGCTATAAGTGTGTGTCAAGTGTCTGAGGCTGGATTTGAACTCAGGTCCTCCTGACTCCAGGGCCAGTGTTCTATTCACTGTGCCCCCTAGCTGCCCCAGATGAATTATTATTAATATCAGAATCACTATTTTTTTTTCATGTGTGTGAGTCTTGGCTCCTCAACCACACTGAGCACCCCCTAGGGATGAGATCCTCATTTTTCTTCCTCACTAGTGCTCAGTACAAGGCTAGGCACTTAGGGTCTGCTGGGGGAAAAACCAAAGCTTAATCAATCAGGCTTCTCTTTCCTCTGAAGGAAAGTTCCCACCACCCCTAACCCCAGCATCTCCAACTGCATTCCAATCTCAGCCCTCTCTACCATCCCCTGCCCTTTGCCCTTCTCTGTTATCCTCTGCCCAGTGAGTTTGCATCATTATCTGAGTCTTGGGGGGCCAATTAGGGGGGACCCCTCTGGAGCTGCAGAGTGTGCCAGTCCCTGGCCCAAGGGACACCACTCAAAGGAGAGGTTTTAATTACCAGTTCCTGCTCTTCCTTGAAATGCCCCTTGCTGCACCCTTATTTTGGGGTCCTCTCCCACTGGCTCAGGCTGAGGGAAGAAAGGTATTTGTGCCCCAGTTTGAAGAGGAGAAGAGAGAAGAAGCCCTTGGTCATCTCATGGGGGAGTGTGGTTTGGGTCAGATGGCTGGCTGGCATGTGGTCAGTCCAGTATATCCTCCAGGAGTTAGGCAGAAGAGCCCTTTCTCCCAGTCTCTGAAGAGGATCATGGGATTATGGACCTAGACCTTGTAGGGACTTCAGAGGCCTTTTCATTCAACTCCCTCATTCTGTAGAAGAGGACGTTCAGGCTCAAGAAGTTAGGTGGCTTGCCCAAGGTCACATTAGAAGTAAAGTGTTGGAGGCAGGTCCCTTGACACTAGAAACAGTTCTTTTTACACTGGTGCCAAAGTGTGCCCACCTCATGCTTGCCCTCTCACCATGACTCCCTGCCCTCCCTTAGCAGTAGGAAGAGGACAGTGTGTCTCCTCAACTAATAGGAGACAGGAAACATTGCTGCCCCTTTGCTCTGCCTCCTCCCACCCCTTACCCCAAGCATTCTCCCCTCTTCTACCTGCATTTGGGAGCTGAGGCCACCCTGAGGTCTGCAGGAGGGAAGCAGTTGTCCTCCAAGTCTAGTTGAAGGGGTGACCAAGCTTCAAGAAGGATGTACCCAAACCCTCAGGGACACACTGGCCTTCCATGCCTTCTAGTGGGAACTGGGACAATTTCCTGGGAAAGTGGAAAAGCAATAGCTTTGTCATCAGAGGACCAAAGCCCAGCTCCGTAACCTACTACCTGTGTAACCTTGGCCAAGTCACTCTGAGCCTCAGTTTCCTCATCTATAAAATGAGGCAGTTGGACACAATGACCTCTAAGATCCCTTATTGTTCAAAATCTAGAATCCTATTGCCTCCTCAAGCCAGAGCCAACTTGTGACAGGCAGTTTAAGTGCTTGCTCATTTGTCTGTCTCTTACACTCAGTTACTCCCAAAGATTGGATTTCCTTGAGGCTGGTGCTCTCTCCATAGATGCATAAAGGAGATTTCTTTGTGAAAGAGTTTATGAGTTACCATGGCCAAAACTATCAATCATGCGGAAGCTAAACTTCTGGTGTTTCAGAAAGAAAGAGCCTCAGTCTAGAGTCAGAGGACCTGGGTTCAAATCTTGCTTTTAGACCTACCTCTCTGTGCTTCGGTTTCCTCATCTATAAAAAATGTTTGGTCTATATGGCCTCTGAGATGTCTTCCAGTTCTAGATCTGTGATAATCCACTATGAACCTCCCTAGACTGGTCCTGGGATGGCAAATACATGATATGTCTGGGTCGTGTCACAGCTTTCCCAGCAAAGTAAGACTTGAGTAAGCCTGTGCTCCGTGATGAGAGCCTTTGAGGACTGACCCAGGCTTGTCTCCCTCCATAGCATGATGGGGCACCAGAGAATAATTCCAAGGGAAGATCAACCTGGGACTATAGGCACCTACCTCCCAGGGTTATTGTGAGGAGCAAATGAAATGTTTGTTTTCCAGAACATAGTAGGTGCTTAGTCTATTTTCTGTCCCCCCTCCCCCTGAAGGTTCTAAAGCCCTGAAGTTGAGTTTCACCCAATGGATCACCCATTGAGGATTATTCATAAGAGGTTCATGGTGGGTGTAAACTGGAGGTAACACATTATAAATGTAGAATTGCGAACACAACAGAAAGGATGTCATCAAAGAAATGGGTGATGGGAAGGGGGGGACATGAACAAAAACAAGGGAGAATAAAGACACCTATAATTACAAAATGTCATGAGAAATAGGAAGGTGGTTTAAAGGAGAGCTTGGATAAGCAATTAACAGGTTGGGTAGGCATGGACGGGTTTGGGTCTGAATAGCTGGATGGAATACCTACAGCTCCATGGGCTGAAGGGTCTGCCAAAGTGCTGGAGTTTGGAAGTTTATTTATTATTCATGGCCAAACAGCTCTCCTTCCCCCACAATATCCAAGGGTACCAGACCTCTTCTGCAATTAAAAAAAATGCTCCCCTGGGATGCTGAATAAAGGACCAATTTGTGCCCTTCTCAGATTCCCATACATATTCATGTACATAACATCCCATTCACATACACACGTGAAGGTATCTGTGTGTGTATAAACATACACAAATACATACATGTCCATGCAGCCCCACAGAACCTGGCATAACAGAAAAAGTCCAGGATCAGAAGACCTGGGTTTGGATCCTGGTTCTGCCATTTACTAGTTGTGAGGTTTTGGGCACATTAGTACCTCTCTCTTGGGCCTCAGTTTCTCTAGCTGTAAAATGAGAGGTTTGAACTATGACAGAATCTCTGAGATGAAAGAACATCAAGGGGCACGTTGTTTAGTCCAAATCTGTACTGGGATCCCCTCTCCAGCATCCCCAACAAGTGATTGCCCATTGCTTATTTAGGGAGCCCACATAATGGGGCATTTGCTGCCTCCAAAGGCAGCCCTTCATTCTGTGTGAAATCTCTAACAGAAAATGTACCCTAACAGTGGATAGCACTGCCTGTGCCGAGAGCAATATGAAAGTGCCACCCAGAGCTAGCTCCCTCAGCCTGGGTCATGGTGAATCAAAAACGTGAACTGGGGCATGGCTATGCTCAACAAGATCTGGGAAGGGGAGCCCCCAGAGAGGGAAAATGGCTATCTAGGCGAACCCACGGTGTCAGAAGAGAAAGTTTTCTGCTCCACACACCCCCACTCCCTGTTCTCATTCCTGCCCTTGGGGAGTGGCAACAAAGAGAATGCCCCTCACTCCTGGATGTCCCTGAGCCCTTCCTGGGCAAGGTTGCCTGGTTACCAGTCCAAAGTGATGGGGAAACTCCCCACAGGATCATTAACAAGGGGCCAGACTCCAACCACCTGCAAGAGAAACTCAGTTTTGTTAAAAACACACACACACACACATACATATACACAACACACACACCACACACACACACCACACACACACACCACACACACACACTGCACACACACACACCACACCACACACACACCCCCACACACACCACACACCACACACAACGCACACACACACACCACAGATACACACACACACCACACACATCACACGCACACACATATACATGACACACACCATACGCACACATACCACACACACCACACATACACCACACACACACACCACACACATACGTATACACAACACATACACCATACCACACATACCACACACACCACACACACACCACACACACACCGCACACACACTGCACACACACACCACACACACATCACACACACCATGCACACACACAGATATATCACAAACACACCACATACCACACCACACACACCACACATACCACACCATACACACACCCCACACATACCACACACATCATAAGTACACACCACACACACACACACACACACACACACACACCGTTAGAACCACACTTTGGTAAGAAGGCTTTTCCAGTCCCCCTTAATATCTATGCCTTTCTTCAGCGATTATCTCCGGTTTAGCCTGTCCATATCTTGTTTGTCCTTGGCTGTTTACACATAGTCTCTCCCCCATTAGACTCTGAGCTCCTTCAGAGCAGAGATTTGTCTTTTGCCTTTCTTTGTAACCCCAGAGCTTAGGGCAGTGCCTGGTGCATAGTAGGTGCTTAGTAAATGCTTGTTGACTTGACTCGATTTGGGGAATCAGGGTCTCCTGTTGCTATCTATCCTTCCTTCCCCTCTCTGGGACTGTCTTCTCATAGAATAGAACAGCTATACCACATGATCTTCGAGGGCCCAGATACTGTATTAATTGTATGAATCTGCTACTGTAGCCTCTCTCAAACTTATGAAGGGGGCTAGAATGTAACGAATGTGAGATAAGCTTGGATCCCTTCGATGTAACATGTCCAAGGTCAGGTTGTCTCAATAGCTGGCGGTGGGGTGGGGGAGGGGCCGGGAAAGGAGAGTAGGAGTGGAGATGTAGTGGGAGGAAGAGTCGGCCTGGAGTTGATCTAGAGGAAGAATAGATAGAAAGTAGCAATGTGTCATCATGTGTCCAGCAACAATCCAGGGAGAAAAAGCGTCTACCTGGGAGACACTGGTGAGGAATTTGAGACTCCTCTGTTTCCATTTCTTGACTCCCCAAGCAACCTTCAGAACACTGGTTCTATTCCTTGGATACCAAGATCCTCAGAAGGGGAAGCCCTGGCTAGGGAATCCCGATATTCCATTTCCCAGAAATATCATGGTGTCATAGACCTTAGAGGGCTTGATTGAACTTCCTCATAACTGAGACCTAAAGAGGAAAAGTAGCTTCCCCAACGCCACACAAAGGGACAGGGGCACCCAGTTCTTCAGTCTTCAAATCCAGCACTTTCTCCTTTGTCTCTTCAAAATCTAGCACTTTCTCTTTTGTCTCTTCACCTCTGAGATTCAGTTCCCTTATCTGTAAAAGGAAAAGACAGGCCAGAGGGCCCTTAAAGTCCTTTATAACTGTAGATCAATGACCCTATTATGATCCATCTTGCCATAGGGGTTAATTAATATCTCTCCAGTTTAGGCGTTCTGGGCTGTGTTGTCAGGTTAAAACCTACAACTCTTCCTTCTTCGACACCCCCTCCCCGCCCCATGAAACGTCAGAGCCCCCTATACCTGTGTCGACCCTGGCAGACGGCAGATGCTCTGTAAGGCCAGAGAAGAGATTGCTGACCTCTCACTAATCTTCTTAGCTTCGACACCCTCCTTGTTCCAACCGCACCCCCCACCCCTATCTGAGGCTTCATTAGACCCCTGGGCCCTGCTGACAGTTTTCTTCATTCCATTTCCACCAAGGTCCCCGGGCCTTCTTTGGCCAAGGTTGCTTGGATACCAGTCCAAAGTGATGGGGAAAACTGGGGATGAATAACAAGGGGACAGGCTCGAACCACCAGGAAGAAACATTCCCCACCCTTGCCCCTCCCCGTCTCCTCCTTCCATTGTAGGCTCTAGGAGGCAGGCTGGGTGAGAAAGAGGAGGGGGGCCCTCCAGGGCTCCAGGGACCATGCAAAATATTGTGGGTTTCTGAGGAGCTGCCAGGTGTCCTCCAGGACTGAAGGAGCCCAGAGGAGGCCATGGGTTTGGGGGGAGGGAGGAGAAATTCAGCTTGCATAAGGAGCAGTATTTTTTTATGAGCTGGCTAAGGGGCAGAGCAATGAGACCGAGCTTTGGTGGGGGAGCACAATGGGAAACTAAAGAGTTGGGGCCGGATAGGGCAGCATTCACTGAGTAGTGAGAAACAGAATTCCAGAGTGGGGGAGATCTCGCAAAGGCTGCAAAATCAAAGGTGGGGCCTAGGCTTAGGTAGAAACAAGGTATCTCTGGAGGTGGATGACCTGGGCTCCAAATCTTGCCTCTCTATTCTATCCAAACAATAGGAGGTTGTTGAGGTACAGCCTAAGGCAAGGCCATTATAATAGCTCACATTCCTCTGACCCTTTCCTCACCCCAACACTGTGAGGAAGGGAGGATAAATTCGATAGATAGTCTCCATTTTCTAGTTGAGGATATTGAGACACAATGAGAAGTGAGTTATCCAAGATGAGACAGAAACAAGTGGCAGAATTAGGATTTGAATCCAGGTCTCATGACTCTAAGGACAGTGCTCTTTCTCCCTCCCTGGGTAAAGAAAGGGTCAAGAGCCCAGGCACATGGCCTCCTGCAATACTACCCATCCGTGGAATTCACCAGCATCATTCAATAAATCTCCATTCCTTGCCTATAGATTTAAATCTAGGATCTTATGATTTATGCTGCCAATGGATCAATATATCTCCTGATTGGTATTCCAGGCTGTAAATCAGATTCCTGTCTTCTGCAGGGATGTGCTAGAGTCAGCTTCAACCAATGAGCCAATTGTTAAATTTTCAGTGTGAGATTTACATACACCTCAGAAACTGGCAATGCTACAAATCAAGGCTTGATTTATTGTTTTGTTGATTGCCTGCTCCAGACTTAAGAAAGTGATGGGAAAAATGTTAATGATATAGAATAAACTTAAAGTGTGCTCTGTATATTTTTTGTTTTTGTTTGGAGGGCTGGTTGTTGAACGCTTACTAGCACACACCTACATAAAGGATCATGGCTTTCAAGCTGTTAGGGACCTTAAAGATCCATTTACCCAAAGCCTGAATTTTATTTATGAGGAGACTGAGGCACAAGGTCAAGGTGGCAGGCTCAAGATTTGAACCCTGGTCCTGTAATGGGAGATCAGTGACAATCCTTTCAGATTTATTTGAACCCAATAATATCCAAAGTATCCAGACTGCTTTTGTTCTACTCTAAAAATGCCCTTTCTGTGTCAGCAACTTCAAAGACCAGATAAGATTGACAAGGGGCATCTTTCCTGTTGGTGACAGGATGTCTGCAACCAGAACAACAGGGTTTCTCTTATCTTGATATTCTCAGGACATCTTCATCTTGGGAATCAAACTCTAAGTGACACTACCTTGTCAATTGTCTTATTCAACTAAGAAACTTCCTTTCTTATGACAGGGAGATCATAAACTGGAGTTGGGATTGTTACTTAAACCTTGTCTTTCTTCTTTCAGTCAATCAGAAGTTTGCTTTTTATTCCATGATCAGGTATCTGCTAGCTTTAAGGGAATAAACTATACGAATCTATTATCACCTAGCTTGTTTGCCTCCTTTAACCAAACTTTCAGGTCAACATCAGCATATCTTCCTTTTCTCTACAGCCATGTGTCTGTCCATGGTCAATGCCAACTTTTTTTAAATCATTTGTTTTACAGGAGCTGCTACTACACAGGTTGTATACCTTAGCTGCAAATAATCCCTTTCCGTGGGTTTGCAATTTTTAGATTCGTCTGAAAAGTCATTATCAGATATTGATTAAAGCATTCCATTCATATCACTTTTATCAGGCATTGGCTGAGCAGAGGGTACTATATAAAGATCAAGAGGACCTAACCTAACCCTTGGGGAGCTCTCAGTGTAATAGGGAGAGAGGATCTATTCGTATTATCATAAAAATATATTAAAATAAGGATACAATATAATATGATGGAAAAAGCAGTGGATATAGACTCAAAGAATCACAGAACCTAAGACCCATAAAGGATGCCAGAGACCAAGTCATGCAACTTGGGCCTGAACAAGCTTCCCTTCTGTAGCAAGCCAGACAAGTAATGACCTAGCCAGGGCTTACTGCCCTCTAGGGAGAGGTGACATCCTACCTTCCCAGGTAGCCCAACCCATTTTTTGTTCAACTATAATTGGGTTTTTTTTTTTGGACAACTATAATCGTATTAAAAAATTATGTAAGGATATGGAGGGGGTCCCACATATGGAAGAGGAAAGGGCCCGATAAGGGTAGTGAGGCCACATGTGGCAAAGGGTCTATCGTTGTATAACTTGAAGGGTGGCAGAAGAGGTATCTCTGACCACCTCTCCCTCCACCCTTCTGCAAGGGAGGCTTTCATTCCTACAAGGAGAGGAAGCAGGAGGTTGGGAGCTAGAGGTCACTACTCTGTTCTTAGAGAGGTGGGGCACTGGGTTAGAAATATATCTATCTGGTCCTTTAAACATTATTAGTCTAGGAGATATGATTAGGTTCCATATAACTTTTGATCACTTTGTCATGTTTGAGGCGGAAGAGGGACCCCAAATTCTACATCCAAGGCTTGATCTCTTTCCCACCTAGTACCAGATCCACAATGAACATACATAGTGAATAGCAAAGAAGTCCACTGTAATAACAAGTAGTGTGGACTTTTTGTTGTCTTTTGTTTTGGAGTGCTTCTCAGCACTAAGGCAAGCAACGGCCTTTGACTCTTGCCTTTGTTTGAATCAAGAGTCATTGATTGGAAACAATATATATGATGTGGTGCTAGTGATTAAAGATCTTTCCCACACCTTTTTTGCTAAGTAGGTGCTAAGCCCTAGAGCACTACATAGGGTATATATGCTCTGAGGTTGGCATTTTGCTTTGGGGGGCACTCATTGGAAGAGTGTTGGTGTGAAGACTCTGGGTAGCCATCAGGGACCCCTCCCCTTTGAAAACCCAGATGTTGGTGCTTCTCTCTCTCTGGTAACTGTGTATGTATTGCTATGGTCAGACAGATAGAAGCCTGGCTGTTGATTTGCGTTGTTTTGCTCTGTTTATAATTTCTGCTTGTAATTTCTGTTTGTATTTGCTCTGAAGTTCAGAGTGCTGAGTTTTTCCCCTGAACTAAGTGAATGATATACGTATGTTTAATTAAAGTGAGATTGTTAACCCCTTAAAGTTGCTTTCCTTAGAAAAGCAGATCAAAGAATCTATGCTAGCAGCCCTCCTGTGTGCTGGTGTTATTGACCTTACACAGACACAGTAGCTACAAGTAATGTTGTTGTTGTACCCACTAATCCAAATTGTAGCAAAACAGAAATGAGAGAAAGCATCCATATTCCAGACAAAATAGAGTGAACTCTCCCACTGAGAGCAAAACAACTCAGCTCACCCAAGAGAGATTACCCTTGATCTTACTTAAGGGGAAACTCTCCAAAGTCTCTAGAGTAGCAAGCTGAGAACTAGAAATGGTGGAGACTGCCAGCTCCTCTCATATCTTCCCCAAGTCTTTCCCTTCAGCAACCTGAAGTGGATTGGCCTTTTCTATCTTCTCTCCCAAAGCTGAAAGCCAGGAGCACCTAATCATCAAAGTGGAGACTGGTAAAGGCTGGAGCTCTTTCACCTCTCACCAACTCTGCCCCATCTGTCATGCAGGTCAGTGTCTTCACCTCCACCAATGAGGAAAGAGTCCCATATCAATAGGCTTTGGAGTAGGGGTTAGAGTTACAATATACAGAGAGATCTGTCATGTCCCCTCCAAGTCTTCTCTTCCCTACTTCCTTTGACCAGTTCATATATTGACTATTACTTGGGATGAAACTCTGGGCTCAGATGAACCAGGCATGAAAGCTTCTCAGCAATAGTATCCTTTGGTTCCTGCATTCCTCCACCCAGAAACCTCCCAAAGAACATCAGAATTTGGCTCATCTCTCTCAAAGCCTCAGCCTTGGGAAAGCAGCTGAGGTTGCCCAGACATTAACACTGTACTGTTTTATTATGAGGCAAAGAACCAAGTATAGACTGCTTTCTCAACCTGGTTAAAAAGGAATTAGCTATAGCCAGACTTCCAGTGGAGTACTGCTCTTTTTTCCCTTTCCAGAAAGGAGCCAGTCACTCAGTGCCCACAATAATCACTGCATCAACCAATTAAGTTCCTGTCTAATGAATTACTATCTCAAATCATGGAATCGGTCTAGTGTCAGCTTCCCCATCTCCTTCTCTCTGAAATCTCTTCTCCCTTTACCCCAGCTTCTATTTCTCTTAACGCAGTTCCCAGATGCTGCCACTGGTTTATCACTACCATCTTTCATCAATCTTCTAACTTCAGGCTTGGCTCAGAAATAATGTCTCTCATATGGTCACTGCCATCCATTCATTACCACTGATTCAATTCTTAATCCATGCCATCCAAGAAGCTTCTTTGGAATTCCTTGGCTCTTTCTGTCCTAGAAGCCCCTGCCCCCAGCTTTTCATGAGCATGTATTATAGGGTTCTTCTTCCATCTCATGTACAAGAGGGGTAAAGGGCAGAATATCCTCAAACTTTCTCCATAAATCTCCTGTGCCAGCCTGCTACATTTCTGTTCCTATTTAAAAAATTTGCAGTCCATTCAAATTATACCAGGTATACTTGGACAGTTAATTGATGCATATATAATGCATTAGTATACAAAAAGCACAGTTACATGCAGCTAGCCAGATAGGCCACAGACTGAGACATATCATACAATATCACATATTGGAGTTGCATACAGTAGATTTTGCAAATACTTGACCATTTGTGTGCCAATACTCCCCAACAGAATGGAATGTGGTCCTGTGCAAACAAGCACTGATGAGCTATATGAGGGCCATCTTTGCCCCCTCACTCATCAGTCCGGTCACTGGCCAGATTATCTTCTTCAGTGACCCACTATTGCCCATGGGCACTCAAACTTCCCATGCTCAATGGGGGAGCAGGTGTCTGAATAAAGAATCCTTTCCCTGAGTGAGTAGAGCACTGGCTCTGGGGTCAGGAGAACCTGAGTTCAAATCCAGCCTCAGACACTTGACACATGTACTAGCTGTGTGACCTTGGGCAAGTCACTTAACCCCAATTGCCCTGTCAAAAAGCAAAAAAAAAAAAAAAAAAAAAAGAATCCTTTCCCTGGTAGTTTGTGTTCTTGGATTTACTGAACATTAGGGTTCTATGTACATTTCTTTCTAGATCATAGACCTTTAAGCCTGCTAAAAGCTAGTCATCTATGGTCAATTTAAGTGGAAGACTTAGCTCAATGCTATGAAATTTACTTATATCAATGGCTTGCTCTCCAGATGGAGTCAGTCTCTCAGTGACAATTCCTTACATTAGTGGCCTTGCTCCTTTTGTGTGTCACAAATAAAATTGATAAGAGACTGGGGAAGTGAAATCTCGGCATATTGTATACTAGCAAGGCTAGCAATTGCCTAACAAATCAGGTCCAAGGCCCCTCAGTAGGTACAAGGACCCTGAATGGCAGTGATCAAAGTTTTCTTAATCCAATAATGAAGAACAAACCATACTACATAATCTTGAGCAACAAAGGCATTCCTTCTTTCTGACTGGCCAAAGCATAACAAAACCAAAGGATGCTGACCACAAGTTGTAACAACTAACTCTAAGTTGTCCCAGAACATTCTGTGGTCATATTATCCAATTTCTCAGAAATTATAGGAACAATACATTTATAGGAATGCAGAACTTTAAGTCACAAAATGGATGTTATTCACAAGATGGAGTTGCTATGTCTCCTTTAATCCTTGGGAAATGTGTTTCCCATGGCACACTTACTTAATACCAATTGCATAAGGTTCACTGTATACTCAGGATCAATATTTTCAACCATCACCAGATTGTTAGAAGTTAATTTTCACCAAGCTTTGATACCACAAAAAATTTAACCTCTAATACAAAGCCAAAATACAATAACCAGGTAGCCCATTCCTGATGTCCATTTTAACACATTTCATCTTGAGTTCCAGATGTTCCAGGTAGCTGTCTGGTTCCTAGAAACATCTTCTCTTAGACAATCAAGGCAACTCTGAAGGAGCTCTTCCTAGTCGATCTCCTTTTCTGGTTCCAAGTCATTTGCAGAGATTCCTAGGTAATTCTGCTAAGTTCTACTAGTGATAAAAACTTTTCATAATTTAGTAAAACTATGATAAAACCTAGTCAGATTGGCTTTCCCATCTGTCTCTTAACATTTATCAGATAGAGACTTCAAAATAGGGGAAAAAAAGATGATTTAATTTTTTTTTACAATTATCAGTACAATTTTATATGTAATATTCTCAATCCAATTTTGAGAACTTGTTACTACAACATACATGAGGCCTATTTATCCGATTAGAAGTATTTGGAAGCCAGTCATGTACACACACACACACACACACACACGCACACTTCTTTTTACATTTTTAATTTTATATTTTTAATTCCCCCCTTTTGAAGATACTGTCAGTATATCACCCTGAAAGAATGAGATATTTCAAGAACGATTCTTGACATCAATATATAACTATTATCAAGTGGATGGCAAGCCCAAAAGCTCATTCACTCAGTTGAAAACAGAGATTTTTCCCACTTGCGTCTCATAACCTTCACTGTTCACCTGCCCTGGTTATAGTCATTTGCTATGAAATCATAAGAAGGGACATGATTTTGATGACAAGACTATCCTCTCAAGGGCACAAACTGACATAACATAAGCTGTAACAGGGGAAAACTCCCTTAGCTCTTTTTGAGTCCAGGCAAGAGTCATATTTGCCAGTTAATCATGTTGCAAAGTTCAACTGTGTTCACTGGGCATCAAAAGCCAGACTCAAAATTAACAAGGTGGGAAAATTTCCTGTTCAGAAAGGAAAATAGCACAACAGGAAACTGAGTCAAGAGGATCCTACTTTAGCCCACACCAAGGTCATCTCCTCAACTTTCCCAGACACAGCCTTCCACCTCTAGCAGTTTTCAGACTTCACTCCCCTTGGAAAACGTATGTTGTTTCCCTTGAATGGTGGTCAGTTTCATGACAAATCAGACAATCATACCTGAAATCAGAACTTAAAAATGATATCAAATTATAATCCCACAAAATTTTGCCTCAAATAGCAAAACTTCACTGATCATAGCTGCTTGTTGTGTCTGATTCTTTGTGACCCCATTTGGGGTTTTCTTGGCAGAGATACTAGAGTACTTTGTCATTTTCTTCTCCAGCTCATTTTACCAATGAGGAACTGAAGCAAACAGGGTCAAGTGACTTGCCCAGGGTCACCCAGCTAGTAAATGTTTGAGGCCAGATTTGAACTTAGGAAGATGAGCCTTCCTGACTTGGTTGAGGGCTCTATGCCCTATGATAACACCTTCATATTTGCAGCATTTTATAGTTCACAAATGTCTTTCCTACCAACAATCAGATATAGTAAGTTATGAGAAATATTGTTATCCTCCCCATTTCACAAGTTTCTTCCTCTATACAATGGGGATATTAATTCTAGCTCTATTTATCTCACAGGATCAAGAATAATAGCTAGCATGTATATAGTGGTTTAAAGTTTTCAAGCACTTTACCTATTATCTCATTAGATCCTCATACCTACCTGCCAGGTGCCAGTTGCCTCAGGGTCCCTCGTTGGGGCACCAGTAGCCACCAGCGGCTGTGGCATTGAAAGGGCCAGAGATAGCCAAATGCCATGGAGAGTGAAAAGAAAAACACATAACATGGGCCAGGCAGAAGAGTAAAGAACAGCCCCATTTATTATGCAGAGGAACAGGGCTTATATACCTTTTAGGCAAGCAGAATCAACAAATCCCCATGCGAGGCATTGCATAATGCATGACTTCCTCGTGCTTAGTTCCCCTTTTGCCGTAAACAATATTGTGTTCATAGCCCACAGGTGGTATTTTGCATGTGTGTGCCATGGGGGTTTTGGAGAGAGCACATGTGTAACGAGGAGGCTTGAAGAGCCTTCATCCTGAGCAGCATGTGTATGCGGAGGGAGGGATGGAGAGCCCATGTGCCAAGTTATCAGCCCAAGGGCAAGAACAGGCCTCTGGCCTGTATCTTATCCCAGAATGGACTTTCTCAGAGCTGGCCCTGTAAGGCAGGTGCTATTATTGTCCTCATCTTACAGATAAGGAAAGTGAGGCCTAGAAAGGTTAAGCAATTTGCCCAGAGCCATACAGCTAGTAAATATCTAAGGCAGGATTTGATGTTCCTCCTGACTCCAATTCTAATACTATTCACCGAGCTACCAAGCTGCCTGACCATAAAAGGATTACCTCGAGGACAGAGATATATAACCCTTAGAATGTTGTTTCTTTGTTTGTTTATTGTTCTTGTCGTTCAGTGGTTCATTTGTGTCCAACTCTTCATGACCCCATGGACTGTAGCACAGCAGGCCCTTCTTCCTCCCACTATCTCTCACTATCTCCAAGTTCAGGGTCATTGTTTCCATGGAAATATCTCTTCATGTCATCCTCTGCCATCACTTTTTCCTTTTGCATTCAATCTTTCCCAACATCAGGGTCTTTTCCAGTAAGTCCTGTCTTTGCATTATGTGGCCAAAGTATTTAAGCTTCAGCTTCAATATTTGACCTTCCAGTGAGTAGCCTGAATTAGTTTCTTTAAGCATTGAGTGAGTTGACCTCGTTGCTGTGCACGGAACTCTTCTCCAGCGCCACAATTCAGAAGTGTCGATTCTGCAGCACTAAGCTTTCCTTGTTGTGCAACTCTCACAGTCATACATTGCTACTGGAAAAACCATAGCTCTGGTTTACGGATCTGGTATACAGATCTCTGGCAGCAAGGTGATGTCTCTGCTTTTTAGTATGCTGTTCAGATTTGTCATAGCTTTCCTTCCAAGGAACAAGTGTCTTAATTTCATGGCTGCAGACTTCATCTGCAGTGATCTTTCAGTCCAAGAATATAAAATCTGACACTCCTTCCATTTCTTCTCCTTATATTTACCAGGAAGTGATGGGACTAGTTGCCAAGATCTTAGGGTTTTTATGTTAAGCTTCACCATTTAGAGCTTACATTTTTATTACCTCATGTTGCAACATATATAGTTAAGAACGAGCATGTATAAAGATACCTTGTTTACCCTTCATTTATATTCTAAGAATTAATACATTCTGGAATTTCATATGATGAACACTAGTTCACACATATAGCGACTTGTTATGTTTTAAAGTTCCATCTATTCGTTAACAAATACGATTTCATAATTCTCATAAAGGATAGTCAAATAATCTTAGATGAAACCTGCTCTTCACTATAAGCAAAGTTGCAAATTTACCCACTTTAGCTGGGAGAGGTCCTAGTTCCTCAAACTTGAGAATTTCACAACATGCGGTTAGCACTGCTGATTAGATCTTATGACCCAGCCCAAGTAGGAAGTCCTTCACAGACAAGGATAACTTAAGAGCATTTTGTTGCTTTTGTCTCCCAACAGAAAGTTATTATTATTTTCCCCTTTAAAGCAAACCCACCTTATTAAATATTATGTGGATGTATTTGCTTTAAAGTTAAAAACAATAAAGAGGTGAGAGATTGAGAGCTTTCAAATATTTTGATTGTATTCTTTTAACAAATCAATTAATAATTTAACAACATCCAAATTAAAGAAGGAACTTTTCCAACGGCATTTCTGACACAAAGGTCTCCCAAATTTCACAACATAAAAAAAAATTAGAAACACAATAATATCTGCCTGGTTTTTTTATAATTAAGATTTTTTTTTTTTTAGTTTACAATGCTCAGTTCCACATAATTTTGAGTTCCAGATTTTCTTCCCCCCACCCAAGATGGCATGGAATTTGATATATCTTCTACATATAACTTCACATTGAACTTATTTACATAATAGTCAAGTTGTAAAGAAGAATTATGACCAGTGGAATGAATCAGGAGAAAGAAGAAACAAAACCAAAAAAAACAAAAACAAACAAAAGGAAAAAAAACAAAAGGCAAACAAAAAAAGGAGAGCAAACAGTGTACCTCAATCTGCATCCATACTTCATAGTTCTTTCTCTGGATGTAGATAGCTCTCTCCATCATGAGTCCTTTGGAGTTGTCCTTGCACCTTGCATTGCTGAGAAGAGCAAAGTCTGTCAGGGTTGGTCCTCACAGAATCTACATATTTGTGGTTGTGTATAATGTTCTCCTGTTTCTGCTCTGATCACTCAGCATTATATCATGTAGGTTTTTCCATGTTATTATGAAGTCCATATCATCCCCATTTCTTATCGCATAATAGTATTCCATTACCTTCCTATATCATAACTTGTTCAGCCATTCCCCAATTGGTGGGCATCCCCTTGATTTCCAATTCTTTGCTACTACAAAAAGAGCCACTAAAAATATTTTTGTGCATATGGGTCCTTTTCCCACTTGTGTGATCTCTTTGGGATACAATCCTAGAAGTGGTATTGCTGGGTCAAAGGGTATGAACATTTTTATAGCCTTTTGGGCATAGTTCCAAATTGCCCTCCAGAATGGCTGGATAACTTCACAACCCCACCAGCAATGTAACAGTGTTCCAATTTTCCCACATCCTCTCCAGCATTTATCATTTTCCTGTTTTGTCATTTTAGCCAATCTGACAGGATAGATATGGTACCTAAGAGTTGTTTTGATTTGCATTTCTCTAATCAGTAGTGATTTCGAGCATTTTTTCATATGCCTATAGATATCTTTAATTCCTTCCTCTGAAAACTGTCTGTTCACATCCTTTAACCATTTCTCAATTGGGGAATGACTTGTATTCCTATAAATTTGACTCAGTTCCCTGTATATTTTAGAGATGAGGCCTTTATCAGAAGCACTGGTTATAAAGATTTTCTCCCAGTTTTCTGCTTCCTTCCTAAACTTTGTCGCATTGGCTTTTTTTGTACAAAAACATTTCAATTTAACATAATCAAAATTATCCATTTTGCATTTTGTAATGCTCTCTATTTCTTGTCGTGTCATGAATTCTTTGCTTTTCCATAAATCCCTGCTTTCCCAAATTGCTTATCATATTAGCCTTTATTCCTAAATCATGAACCCATTTTGACTTTATTTTGGTATATGGTGTAAGATATTGGTCTATGCCCAGTTTCTGCCCTACCGTTTTCCAGTTTTCCCAGCAGTTTTTGTGAAATAGTGAATTCTTAGCCCAGAAGCTGGATTCTTTGGGTTTATCAAAGAGTAGATTGCTATAGTCGGTAGGTACTGCCTCTTGTATACCTATCTTATTCCACTGATCCACAGCTCTGTTTCTTAGCCAGTACCAGGTAGTTTTGATGACTGCTGCTTTATAGTACAGTTTAATATCTGGTATGGCTAGGCCACCTTTCCTAGCATTTCTTTTCACCAATACCCTAGATATTCTAGACCTCTTGTTCTTCCAGATGAATTTTGTTATTATTTTATCTAGCTTTGTAAAATAATTTTTTGGTAGTTCAATTGGTATGGCCCTGCATAAATAAATTAATTTAAATAAAATTGTCATTTTTATTATATTAGCTCTGCCTAACCATGAGCAACTGATATTTTTTCATTTATTTAGACCTGACTTTATTCACGTGAAAAGTGTTTCATAATTATGTTCATATAAGCCCTGGGTTTGTCTTGGCAGATAGATTCCCAAATATTTTATAGTGTCTACAGTAACTTTGAATGGAATTTCTCTTTCTATCTCTTGCTGTTGGACTTTGTTAGTAATGTATAGGAATGCTAAGGATTTATGTGGGTTTATTTTATATCCTGCAGCTTTGCTAAAGTTGTATTATTTCAAGTAGTTTTTTACTTGATTCTCTAGGATTCTCTAAGTAAATCATCATATCATCTGCGAAAAGGGATAATTTAGTTTCTTCTTTGCCTATTCTAATTCCTTCAATTTCTTTTTCTTCTCTTATTGTTACAGCTAACATTTCTAGTACCAAATTTAATAGTAGGGGGTGACAATGGACATCCTTGTTTCACCCCTGATCTTACTGGGAATGCATCTAGCTTATCCCCATTACAAATAATGCTTGTCAATGGTTTTAGGTAGTACTGTTTATAATTTTAAGGAAGGCTCCATTTATTCCTATGCTTTCTAGTGTTTTTAATGGGGATGGGTGTTGTATTTTGTCAAAGGCTTTTTCTGCATCTATTGAGATGATCATATGGTTTCTGCTAATTTTGCTGTTCATATGATCAATTATGTTGATAGTTTTCCTGATATTGAACCAGTCTTACATTCCTGGGATAAATCCTCCCTGATTGTAGTGTATTGTTCTCGTGATAAGTTGCTGCAATCTTTTTGCTAATATTTTATTTTAAAATTTTGCATCAATATTCATTAGGGTAATTGGTCTATAATTTTCTTTCTCTGTTTTGACTCTTCCTGGTTTGGGTATTAGGACCATATTTGTGTCACAAAAACAATTTGGTAGATCTCCTTCTTCACCTATTTTCCCAAATGGTCTATAAAGTATAGGAATTAATTGTTCTTTGAATGTTTGATAAAAATTCACATGTAAAACCATCTGGTCCTGGAGATTTTTTCCTAGGGAGTTCATTGATGGCTTGTTCAATTTCTTTTTCTGAGATGGGGCTATTTAGGAATTTTACTTCCTCTTCTGTTAACCTGGGCAATTTTTATTTTTGTAGATATTCATCCATATCCCTAAGATTGCCAAATTTACAGGCATACAATTGGGTAAAATAATTGCTAATTATTGTTTTAATTTCCTCTTCATTGGAGGTGAATTCACTCTTTTCATTTTTGATACTGGTAATTTGATTTTCTTCTTTCTTTTTTTTAGTCAAATTGACCAAAGGTTTATCAGTTTTATTGGTTTTTTCATAAAACCAGCTCTTGGTTTTATTTATTAATTCAATAGTTTTCTTGGTTTCAATTTTATTAACCTTTCCTTTGGTTTTCAGGATTTCCATTTTGGTGCTTAATTGGAAATTTTTTAGCTTATTTTTTCTCATTTTTTAGTTCTATGCCCAATTCATTGATCTGCTCTTTCTTTTATTGATGTGCAAATTTAGCGATATAAATTTTCCCATGAGTACTGCTTTGGCTGCATCCCATGGATTTTGGAATGTTGTCTCGTTGTTGTTCTCGGTAGTAAAATAATTGATTGTTTCTATGATTGTTCTTTGACCTACTCATTCTGTAGGATTAACCTATTTAGCTTCCCATTAGCGTTTAATCTGTGCTTCCACAGCCCTTTGTTAAATATAATTTTTATTGTAATGATCCATATTCTTGATGGAGGATTGGCCCAACTGGTACTTGTCAACAGTGTCTAGCTAGCCTAATACCTCTAGTAATCTCTTCTCAGTGCTCATCCAGAGAGGAAGGCTGTTCCCTATGCCTGGAATGCATTCCCTCTTTATATCCATCTCATTGAATTCCCATCTTTCTTCAAGCTGGCAGTCCAAACAACATCTCCAGGAAGCTTTTCCTTATCTCCCCAACTGCTAGATGCACTCTCTCTCAAACTACTTTGTACGTATTTGCTTTTATGAACTTTATGTTTATGGTGCATGTATTTTTTCATTTTTACTTGATATCTTCTTCATTACAATGTAAGTTAAGAGTAGGGACTGTTTCATTTTTTCACTAGTATCCCCACTGCCAACCATAATGACTGACAATAAGTGCTTAATAAATACTTGTTGATTGATTGATTCTAACATCTTCCCAAATATAATGAAGCTATCTGTGTATGCCAACACCTCCAAATAGTTCATATTCTCAACCACATATTCCATGAACTTTTCAAAAATGACAGGAGTCCTAGCAATCCCTTGTTATAAGACAAACCAGAAATTCTGCTACTGTCAGGAATGTCTAACAAAAAAAGGAATGTAAAACAAAAGAATGGGAACATAACCAGTAGCTTTAGCTGGACCTTTCATACTTGCCTCAGGTTGATTTTACATGGTAAAGTTTGGAAGGGAGAGCACTAGCATTTGGAGGGATCAGGTAAGGCTTCTTGCAGAAGATGGTACCTGAGCTGGGTCTTAAATGAAGACAGGGAATGAATTAGGTGGAGGTGATGAGAGGGTGCATTCCAGGCATGAGAGATGGCCAATGCAAAGGAAATGAGGTTTGTCCAACATGATGTTCTTGACAAACCTTATTTGGTTATTAATGATCAACATTTTCCTTTTTCAGTGTTGATATACATACCGTACCCCTTAATAATATATCCTAGAATTTTATAAGAAATAAAAGACATTCTTCTGGTCTACCATTTATGAAATGCACCCTCTTTCTTTTTTTGAGAAAGGAGACACTTACCTTCCTCCAGTTCTGAAGGATCTCCCTGGCTTTCCCAGATCTTCCAAAGATCAGAGACAGCAGCTCATTGATCATCTCTGCTAATCCTTTCACTGCTGTAGGCTATGTTCATCAATCATCAGTCTTCTCTGCCAATCCTTTTACTGCCATAGGATACAGTTCATCTAGGCTTGATGCCTAGACCTCGCCAAGGGAAGCTAAATGTTGTTTGAGCAGATCCTGCCTTACTTTATACCCTACAATGACTACTTTCATTCTACCCTTCCCAATCCAAAGATGCTTCTCCTTGGAAAAAAAGATAAGAGTTGAATGGTTGTGTTTTCTCATTTTTGTCTGTTACTGACATCTTATCCATCTGTATCAGTGGTCATGCCCCTTCTTTGATCCTCCTCTTGCCCCCAACCTACCTTTAAAAACAGCAAGACTTTTTGATGGTCTTTAGCATTTAATGCCAGCTTTAGCCCTTCTAGGCTCTTGCTCTCCCAACACAGTTCTTACAGTCTTGCTACTCTTTCATATTCATCTTCTATTGCTTCCCCTTTAGTCCACCTTCTATGTATGTTTTTAAAAATCTGAACTATTGAACACTGTTACATTGTTGGTGGAGTTGTGAACTGATCCAGCCATTCTGGAGAGCAATTTGGAACTATGCCCAAAGGGCTATAAAAATGTATATACCCTTTGATCCAGAAATACCACTTCTAGGGCTGTATCCCAAAGAGATCACACAAGTGGGAAATGGACCCACATGTACAAAAATATTTATAGCAGCTCTTTTTGTGGTGGCAAAGAATTGGAAATCAAGGGGATGCCTGTCAATTGAGGAATGGCTAAACAAGTTGTGGTATATGAATGTAATGGAACACTATTATGCTATAAGAAATGAGGAGCAGACGGACTTCATAATAACCAGGAAAGACTTATATGAACTGATGCTGAGTAAGGGCAGCAGAACCAGGAGAACATGCAATGTCTGTAAGGACTAACTTTGATAGACTTGGCTCTTCTCATCAATGCAAGGTTCAAAGACAGCTCCAAAAGACTCATGGTGGAAAAAGCTATCCATATCCAGAGATAGAATTACGGAGTCTGAATGCAGATTAAGGCAAACTATATGCTCTCTTTTTTTTTCCTTCCTTTTTGGATTTGTTTCTTCTTCTCATGGTTCATTCCATTGGTTATAATTCTTCTTTACAACTTGACTATTGTGGAAATAAGTTTAATGTGAAGGTATATGTAAAACCTGTATCAGATTACATGGCATCTTGGGTGGGAGAGGGGAGGAGAAGGAGGGGGAGAAAATTTGGAACTGAAAAACTTGTGGAACTGAGTGTTGTAAACTAAAAATAAAAAATAAATTTAAAAAAATCTGAGCTATTGGATGAGTTTTATGCATAGCCACACTTGTCTGTTTAGGCAGCTCCCAGCCCCCTTTCCTACACATGATCTTTATTGTTTCTGTCTTCAGAACTTCATTCCTGAGAGATTCCCATTCTTCTTGGGTCAATTTCTTCTTGGGTCTAATATGAAGCCACTGGATCCTCCTTATTCTTCCTCTGTGTCATTTGAAATTTGCAGTCCCAACATCTATGGTGCATGTCAGACCAGGAGGTTGGTAAATGTTTAACAACTGGCTTACTGATAATGCAGGAGAGACTTGTAGGTTTACTCTTCATGAGTAACATTTTCTCTATCACTTTATTAAATCTATGTAATCAACAAAACAATAAATCAAGCCCTGACAGCATTAGCTGATTTCTGAGGTATAAATGCTCACATTGAAAATTTAACAATTGGCTTTCTCCATCCCATATAGAGCTGGCTTCAGCACACTCTTGCTCCTATCCTTCACAGTTGTGAATTCTATGATCGAGTGGTCACTTACCTTTAATTTTCTATAATTTCTATATCAGTAACTCGTATCTCTTCATTGGTCAGAATCAGCTCCAATTGTTATGTCCTCTACCTTTTTTAAACACGACATGATCATTAAGGAAAATTACAAATCTATTAGATGGATTACTATTATCCCTATTTAACTGATCAGGAAACTGAGGGGTAAGGTAATTTGTCTAGGGTTATGATTTTAATGCTCACTCCTTTTTAAAAATTCAACTTTTCTGAGGACAGCTAGTTTATGCTAGTCCTTGAGAAGCTGGAGACCCTGACTCAGATAGGTCACAGTCTGGTTGGGATGACAGAGACGGAGACAGAGAGAATCAGAGACAGACACAGAGAGAGGCAGACACAGAGAGACAGACACAGAGAGAGAATGGCAGAGAGACAGAGAATGACAGAGAGAGAGAGAATGACAGAGAGAGAGAGAGAGAGAGAGAACATCCCCGAAGAGTGCAAGACAAAGAAATGTTAAAGCCTATGTTAGAAACAGTAAATGCAGTGAATCATACACATGCAGGAGAGTTCACTCTGGACCCAGGTTGCCAAGAAAGGCTTCCTGGAGGAGGTATGGTTGAGCCCTGTAGAATGAGGAGGTAGAAAAGAAAACAGCTAGATAGCTACAAATACCCGAGAAAGGTGTGGTACAAAAGAGTTGGAGGCTGGCCATCTAATTCCCCAGCTCTGCCACTTACTATCTATATAACCTCAGGTAAATCATTTAACCTCTCTGGGCCTCAGTTTCTCAAAAATGAATGGGGTGGGCCAGATGATCTCTAAGCTCTGTTTCTCCATTTATTCTGTTTTCTATTCTTTCTTTGTCCTCCTCCCTCTCTCATTCTTTCAAGGTCAGATGAGCAAGCCAGGAAGAAAGGAGCTATGTATGGGCCTCATTAAAGAAAGCTCACAGCATGGATAATGAGCAAAAATTTAGGAGCTGACCTTTGACCTCAACAATACCACAGACTCAGATAGCATAGGCCCAGGGCAGTTAGCCATTCAGTGAGAAGAGAAGGAAAGTCAGCCTCCTGTGTCTGAGATGGGAGCTCAGCCACTAGTTGGGTACGGCGGCCATCCTTTGAGAAAGTCAACTGGACTATCCATCTCTGGCTCCAAAGGTCCGTGTGTGGCCATGGTGAGAGGGCATATGTGGAAAAGATATCGTAGAGGGGGCATGTATATGTATGTGAACCTGAGTGTGTGTATGAGAGCATATCTATCAGCATGAGTAAATGTATGAGAACGTATATGAATGGATATGTCTGTCGCTGTGTACATCTGTGCGTATGGAAGCTTTTGATAACCTACTGAATGCTATATGAACATGAGATTCTGTTGTTATGGGACTATGTCTGTGTGCGGGATTGTGTATCTATCTTCTCAGCTGGGGAAGACACTCCCTCTTCCTGATAATGTGGGGAAAATGGTAGAAGGTGGCCACTGCCCTCTCGTCAACAAAGGTTGGTACAGGTCCCTGGAGTACTCCCAGTTGTCGATGCCCAATCTCCTGGAGTTATTGATGGAATCATGAAAATTTCAAGCTGGAAGGAACCAGTCTCATCTTTTAATGGTTCATTGTAATCTCAGGTTACATTAAGTGAGACATAGTGTCGAGGACTAGGGAGAATGATGCTCCCCTTGCACATCACCCTGGTTGGTGCACATCTGGAGTAGTCAGATCTGGGAACCACATTTTAGGAAGGCCATTCATAAGCTGGAGGGTGTCTAAATAGAGCTACTGGGATAGCGAAAGGCCATATTACTTGAAAGAGGTGAACCTGTTTAGTCTAGAGAAGAGAAGGCTTACAATAGACACGAGAATTGTCTTCAGATATCTAAAGGACTGTCTTGGTACACAATCAATCAACAGGCCTTTATTAAGTGCCTACTGTGTGCTAGGTACTAGGGATTCTAAAAGCTGGGGATTAAAAAAACAAAATGGAACTGTCTCTGCCCTCAAGGAACTGATGAGCTATCAAAAAGTACAATATGTAAACAGTATGTGTTGCCCAAAATATCCTTACAATAAACACAAAATGATTTCCTGGAATGGGAGGTACTAACATCTAGAGGTGTGGGGTGATCAGTTAAAGCCTCCTACAGGAGGTAGTGTTTGAGCTGAGCTTTGAAGAGGGTCAGGGATTTGAAGAGGTGAAAGTGAGAGGGGAATGATACCAGGCATGGGACAGCACAGGATTTGGCGTGAATGCCAGGGATTCACCAATGAAAGATAGAACTACTCTACTTGACCCCAGAAGGCAGCAATGGATAGGAGTTTCAAGGAGACAAATTTTTGTCTGTTGTATGGAAACCCTTCCTAACTGTTAGAGCTATACAAAAGTAGGTTGGGCTGCCTGCTTCAGGAGGTAGTGGGCTCCTCCCCATCGAAGATCTGCAAGCAAAGGTTGGATGGTCACTTGTCTGGGGCACTACAGAGGGTTCTTACTCAGGTATAAGTGGGTTTAGAAGGACTCTGTGGCTCCTGACAACTCAGATTCTGTGTATATTTACATGTGTGTGAAAATGTGCATAAATATATCTGGATGTGAATATGCTGGAATGGTCATGTATAGATATGTGTATATGAATGTCTTAGAAAGGGAGTGTGTCTATGTATGAAGTAAGTTTAAGTTTTTGAGTGCAAGTGTTATCTGGTTAGAGAGAAACCACCCTACACCTATTAGATTTAGAACAGGACCAAAACTCAAGCTTTGAATATGGAGGAGGCAGTAAAGAACTAGATTTGAATGTTAAGGGGTGACACTGGGATCTCTATGATAATTAATGGTATCGGGAAGAGATGAATAAAATTAGGGTTGGATGAAGGCCAATAGACTCAGCCCTGGCCCCAGTCCAACCCTGGAGGAATAAGAAGTCACCCTAACCCAGACTTGACCTGAATCCATTCTCAAAAGAAGAAGAGGAAGGTACCCAGAAAGAAAGGGCATGAAGATACCCTGAGGTCACCGTGGCCGCAGCAGAAACCACCTAGGGACTAGCCAAGAATTAAAAAGCTTTCCAATAGAGCAGGAAAATGGGCAGTGGATGCATTTCCTCCACACCAATATAAAAGCAATGTGAATGGGTGAAAGAGTAGTTTTGCCTTGGAAAGGTGTCCAGAATCTGGTTTTGTCTCTGTGGGAAAAAACAGAAACTTCCCTCCAACTAAAGGTAGCTATAGATTGAGGGTTGATTTATATCAGCCTGGGGAAATGTCAATCAAAAACAAGCATTTGTTAAGTATCAATCACGTGCCAGGTGCAGTGCTCAGCTCTAGGACCAAAATGTGCAATCCTTAGAATTTTTACTATTTCCATGGAAGGGAACATTCCTCCTAAGTCTCATCATTTCATGGAGAGTATCCCATGGGAATAGGACTCCCCTCCTTCTTCATGGCTTAAGGCTGCCCCTAGTTTTTCAAAGCCAATGGCAGTACATCACAAACTCCAAAACTATGTTACCTGAAACAAGTCATCTCATGTCTCTGAGCCCCAATAGGGACAGCTAGGTGGTGCCACAGTGCATAGAGCACTGGGCCTGGAGTCAGGAAGTCCAGAGTACAAATCTGACCTCAGACACCTACTAGCTGTGTGACCCTGAGCAAGTCACTTAAACATTGTTTGCCTCAGTTTCCTCATTTGTAAAATGGGGGTGATTAATAATAATCATAATAGCACCAACCTCCCAGGATTGTTGTGAGGAAAGCACTTAGCACAGTGTCTGGCACATGGTAAGCGCCATATAAACTTTTGCTATCATTAGATGGAGAATGAAAGGATACGAAAAGTTGGTCTTTAAGGACCTCCCAGCACTATGATTTCTCCAGAGACCAGAAGAGTCACAGACTCTAGAGCTAGAAAGAGTCTTGGAGATCAAATTATACTATCTTCACAAGGTAGTGAGATGCATAGCTTGCTTCATGTGAGGAATCCAGCATCCTCCCTGACCTGCTGAACAAGAAACCACTGGGAACTTTAAAAGGCCTGAGTCACCCTATTACCATAAAACCAACAGTAAAGACCCAACTCCCTCCTTTTTCCCCCTAGCAGGGGACTTTGAATATTAACTACTAGCCAATGATTTTCCTTCCTGTAATCCCCTCAGCACAAGTTGTCATCAGTCCTGAACCTTGCCTCACACCTCAGCTCTAAGCTACCCTGGCTGCTACCTCTAACCCGGTTCTGCTTAACCTGGGTAAGAACTCCATTAAAACCCATGCTTAACTCCATCCAGGATCTCATCGAACTTCGCTGTGTGTACCCATGTGCCCTGATGCCTTCTAACTGTCTGCATCATCCCCTTCAATAAAGCTTGCTTTCTGAACTTTTTCTCTGTTTGTTCCCTTCTCCTGGTTGGTTTTGGGATTTGTCCAAGGGTGCCTCCCAGACACACCAGCTCTCTTCTCAGAAGCATGAGCCCTCACCCAAGAGTGGGACTCAGCATTTGGTAGCCATACCTAATTTTAAAGTCTTTGACTTAAAAAGGGCTGGATCAGGAACCACATGTGTCAGTGACAGCCCCCACCCACTCACCCAATCTTCTCCTGATACCAGGGCTATGACTAATAGATCTGGTGACCTTTGGTTTTTCTTACAAGAAACATAAGTGGCAACTAAGGAAGATTGCCCACCTTTCCCTAAATGGGGCTTTAAGTATTCTGAACTACCCTGAGTCTGTGGTAAAACAGATGGGAACTCCTCCAAATTCAGGGTTCTCTCCACTAGATTGGATGGAGGACGATGTCTTTCATAATTCAGTCTTGCAACAGAGCAAAGGATTCTTAATCTGAGGTCAACAAACCCCTGAAGGGTTTGTTGCATCTATGAACTTGGATAGGAGAAAATTACATACTTATTTATACTAATGTCTAACTGAAATTTAGCATTTACTCCAATTGTGGACGTAGGCCACAAGCCACAGTAGTACTGACAGCATCTGTGATTCTGTCACCAATAGAAATCCCTGCAACATATGCAAAAATATTTCCAGCAGTTCTTTTTGTGGTGGCGAAGAATTGGAAACTGAAGGGTTGTCCATCAATTACACAATGGCTGAACAAGTTGTAGTATATGAATACTATTGTGCAGTAAGAAATGATGTGGGAGATGGTTTTGGAAAAACCTACAAAGCCTTGTGTGAACTGATACAAAGTGAAATGAACAGAACCAGAAGATTGTACATGATAACAGCACTATCTTAATGATGATCAACTATAAAAGACTCAGTAACTCTGATCAATACAATAATCTACCACGTCAAAGACCTCATTATGAAACATGCTATCTACCTTCAGACAGGGGAGTGATGGAGTCAGAATGTAGACTAAAGCATATTTTTCCCTATTTATTTTCCTTGCTTTTTTAAAATACAGGTAATATGCGATTATGTTTTGTATGACTATATATGTATAATGGGTATCATATTTCTTGCTTTCTCAATGGGTGGGGGAGGGAGATCAAAGGAGGGATAGGGTGGAACTGGAAATTAAATTAAAGTTAAAAAAAGAAATTGCTGCTATTTCGCTGGTCAGTTGATGCAGATAACTTGAAATGTTGTCTATACTATAGTTCAGCACAGTATTTGGTACAGAATAGGTGTTTAATAAACACTTATGAGTGATTGATTGTTCCTTTGAAATTACTGTAGATCCATTGCTAGATATATTATGTCACAACCTGAAAAATATTTGAGAACTATATTTCGATATTTTTGGTTTCATTATCTTCTGTATTTTATTAATTTAAGAACATTATTCTGATAAGAGGTCCATAGGCTTCCCTAGATACTCCCGGAAGGGTCCAGAACACCAAAAAAGGTTAAGAATCCCTATACTAGAAGATGGACCCAGGAGACACTACCCAGAAGACCCATAAACCTAAGGTTTGAGCCCCAGAGGCAAGGCTGGAGACACTGGGGTGCAGTGAGTTACACCCCTGTCATTTTACAGACAAAGAAATGAAGCCCCAGAATAGTTCAATGATTTCTCCAAGACCATAGAATAAGATAGTAGCAACTAGAAGGCATCTGTGTCTATGATTTGTGATAACAAAAAGCCAGAGACAAAATATATGCTCAACTATTTGAGAAGGGCCGAATAGTCAAACAATATTTATTAAGTGCCTACTATGTGCTAGGCACTGTGTTGAGTGATGGAAACACACAAAAAAGGGCAAAAGACAGTCCCTGCCCTCCAAGAGCTCAAATCTAACAGGGAAAACAACACACAAAAAGAGTCTAAAAAGGAAGGAGAGAGAGGGAGGGTGCCTGCAAGGCAACAGAGTAGCTGGACAGTGTCCTGGGCAGCCTTTTTAAAGGGGAAGATCTGGGAGGAGCTCTCCAAAGTCCACTTTCCACCCTCTCCAATCAGAACTAGGGAGGGGCCCCAGCAGCAGTGGGTGCTGAAGAAGTGTGAGTTTCAGTTTCTTTGATATTGCAGAAAGATGAGTTTCTGGAGAATAATGATGAATTCCAAGAGATTAGCAAGGTAGGAAATGAAGACACAGCTGCCTTGGGCCCCCTCCTTAAATGGAGGCTCTGGGAGGAGCTCTCCTGGTATTTTGCAGTATATGAACATAATAAAATGCTACTGCTCAGCAAGGAATGACAAATAGGAAGAAATCAGAGAAATATGAGATGACTCATATGAAGTTATACAAAAAAGAAAGAACACTGTGTCGTGCAAATGTGTAAACAGAGTCCACAGGGAGAAACCACAAAGCTCTGGTCAAATAGAGTAGTCAGGTTAGGACCAAACATTCAAAGTTAAAGGGCTCAATCCTCTGCTAAATTAATAATCTGTTCAATTCAAATCAAAAAAGCATTCATTAAGCTCTTCCAATATACAAGCCACTGGGTCAAACATTACTGTGGTAAAAGACAGAAATGAAAGAGTTCTTTCCCTCAGGGAGCATACATTCTACTAGGAATAGAAATACAAGGTAAATGCAAAGTAAATACAAAAACTTGTTTTAAGAAATCAGTACTATGATGATGTTAGAAACAGAAAATATCAATTAAAACTTTTTTTAAGTAAATACCCAAACATTGAGCACTAACAACTCAGGAGAATCAAAAAAGGTCTCCTTTAGAAGGAAGTCTTTGAGTTGAACCTTGAAGGCAGCTGGGTTGTAAGACACAGAAATCTGAAGGGAGAGTCTTTCAAAATGAGGCTGGGGCCATGCTTTCTAGGCACACCCGCCAGGATTCAAGGAAGTTATTTTCTAAAGTGGCTGGTTTGCCTGTTGTCTCTTGTTGTTATGTCAAAATGAAATGTATTGAAAATGTTTTAAAGAGAATGGGGAGGGGAGGAAGGGAGGACAATCATAAGGAAAAAAGAGGAAAGGGATTCCTGAGCCAAGCTGAGAGATGAAGAAATAGGAACCAGCAGCAGTGGAGTGGAAGTAAAGTGATGAGGGCATTCAAGGAATTCTAACACCAAGTTTCCCAGATGCAGAAAAGGCAATCTTGGACAACACCAAGTTAATGGGCCAAGCTTCCTAAAGGGAAAAAGAGGAGGTGAGAAGAGGCAGGGTGGTGAAGCGGATAAGGTACTGGACCTGGAATCAGGAAGACTAGATTCAAATCCTATGTCAGATGATTCTAAGGTGTGTGATCTTGGACAAGTCGCTCAAGCATCAATGGGCCTCAGTTTCCTTATCCAAAAAAGGAGGGGGAGGGTTATAGTTGTTGGCTTCCAAGGCTCCTTCTGGCTCTAAACCTATGGATTCTAGGGCCAGGAAATGAAACCCCCAGGAAAGGAAGTCAAAACCAAACAGAGCTAGAAAAATGAAAAGATGACTAGGGGATAAGATTCTCAAAGGAAGAAGACAGGGTAGAGTTGAACTGGTTCACCAAAGAGTCAAGATGAGCAAGGAAGGAAAATGTGGCCAGTGTAGGGTTGATAACCTGAGAAAGAACTGAGGGATGCAAGGATTAGAGGTCAAAGTGGGGACCAAGAGCTGGGTTAGGGTTTGCAAGACAGAGGGCAAGGCAGAATGATATCAAATTATGATCAGATAAGGGAATTTCAGAGTTCATGAAAAGGGAAATGGAATACTTGTGGTGATGGCAAGTTCAAAGATATGACCACCTTTGTGTGTAGCTGAAGTGGGGTGGAGAAGTAGGTCTTGGAAAATGAGCAAGAGTAAGTTGAGAAAATTGGTGCTTAGGGAGTCTAGGGGAGTATGAATATGTGTATTGATGTTCCCTAGTATGAGGGCAAAAGTCAGGGAGGAGAGAAAGATTGTGAAGAAGGCACTGAACTCATGGAGGGAGGAAGGGGAGGGAGGCCAGTAGACAACAGCTACCAGAATCTTGATTGGGTAGCCAATATGGATTGAATCAAACTCAAAATAGGAGTGGCTGCTGAATGATGCTAGCAGAGGGAAAGCTGGGAAGTACCAATGGGGAGCAAAGGCTATTCCATCCAACTCCCTCACCTTGACTAGTGGGGGCGGGTCAGTGAAAATGTAATTGGTATTAAAAAAAAGGGGGGGCATCCAGTGAGACTACTTCTGCAGGGGGCCAGTTCTCTGTGAAAGGGAGAAAGGAAAAGGTTTAAGATGAAAGCCAATTTGTTATCTCTAGAGCTGGCACTGCAGACAGCCTAATAGCAGGAGTGGGCAGCTTTAGAGTGGAAGGAGAGAGGCAGATAGGTTGAGGGGAGATGAGAAAAAGGAAGTAGTCAGAGGGAGAGAGAGAATGGAGTTTGAACAATGACAGCCTGGGGTTCAGGATCACTGGGATGGGAAGGGTATGACAGCTTAGGAGTATGATGATGATTGAGGAATGAGGTCAGGCAGGTTATCATTATTCCCAGAGATTCAACCTCAGGGTGGGGCCCTCCCAGAGTGCTGGACAGCAGTGTGTGGCTGGAAAGGCAAAGGCAGATTGTAGAAGAGGAAAGGAGATACACAGCAGACCCAGGATAGGCTTTTGGTAAAGGTGAAGTTGCATCAGATGGAATGACTGGCCCAGGAAGGCTAGGCTGCTAGGAAGTGCCCCTCCTTCCTTGGCAGGAACTTCTATTTTTACCCAGCAGGCTCAATCAGGCAGGGCAACAGATATTATGACAATCATTTTACGGGTAAGGAAAGTGAGGTTTGAAGAAGCAGAGTCCAAAAGTCATGTCACTAGTGAGTATGAAGGCTTGAACCCAGGTCCACAAACTCCAAATCTACTGCTGCCCCTTGCCCAGTCATGAGCTCTTGGAGGTCAGCTGCTTCATCATCCAGGCTTACCTGAAAAGGGAGCCCACTAATAGAGAATGCTAACTTCAGCTCCCTCCTGGCCAGAGTCCAGTTTGGTGCTTCTACCTATGTCTCGGCCCAAGGCCATGGGGAAGGATCAGAGAGCTGAACTGGGTTCTCTGAATCTATAGGCATTCTAGTCAATCAGTAAGACCTGGGCTGAGCCCTCCATATAACAGGAGGTGGGAAACAAAGGGAAGAGGAAATCATGCCCCTACCACCACCCTTAGGAAAGGCCTTTCAATCAAAATCGGGCATCATCTCATGCTACATCAGCCTAGCCTCCTTTTCCCCCTTATCCCTGCCCCTGTGCTAAGGACTCTGATTCAATCCACTTCAGACTGAATCTGGCCAGCTTGTCAAAAGGAGCATCACAAATGGTGAGATTTCTTAAGACTCTACCCAATATGGCCAATGCTTAATAAACTTTGTTTTCCTCTTTGGCTGAAAGAAGGCTCGAGTCAAATTCATTCAAGCAGGACCCGGGTATTGGTATTTTAAGGTCCCCTAAACCCCTAACCTCAACATTTATGGTTCCCCAACCTCATCAAAGGGATTGGAAGAAAATTGGTGGAAAACATTTGTGTGAAGATCAACTGAAACAAAAAGAGAAATGACATTGTCATATAGGTCATTTTGACAGGAAGAAGAAATTGGTAGGGATAGATTACTAGCTTGGAATAGAGGCGTGGCTTACTAGTGATTGGGGACTTTGATTATCCAGACATCTTATGGAGCTCCCCCTCTACCTAAAACATAGAAGCTAATCATTCCTTGTTCTGTCTTAATGATCCTTTCATCTTTCAGAAAGTAGAAGAATCTATTAGAGGAACTTCTATTCTAGATCTGACTCCCAAGGAGAAGATTTAAGCTTTCTTTTGAAATAGAAATCATGAAAACCTTGGAAGGGAGTGTCCACTCCATTTTAAAATTTATATTCAAAAAAAAGAGAAGAAATCTAGGCATACTCTGACATGCACTCAAGATAATGGAAGAGTAGATTTCTTTCTTTTCTTTTTTTTCTTTTAAAAACTTTTATTAATGCCTTTTATGTATATATTATAGTCATTTATGGAAAAAAAAATTTTTTCCAGTTCTTAAATTGAATTGAATCTCTCTTGTAACAAAGAAAAAGAGTTAATAAAAAACACAATGTGACCAAAATTTTGTCCAAATTCTTTTCTTTGGAGAGCAGATTTGATTCTCTGTTCTCAGGAGTCATTATTGGTTTTCTAATTACTCAGCTTGCTTTTAATGACCTTTTCATTTGCATTGTTGTAGTCGTTTTATGCTTTTTTTCTTATGGTTCTTGTCGTTTTATTCTGTATCAATTCATACAAATCTTCCCATGTTTCTCTGAATTCCTTATATTTGTTATGTGTTAACACATGATACTATTGCTAGATTCATATTCCACAGATTTTCAGACATTTCCCAATCAATTAGCAGCTGAGTTATTTTCAATTCTTTGCTAAAGAGCAACAAAAATGTTGCTAGGAATACTTCATTATTCTTCGGACCTTTGTTTCTGTCTTGGGTATCTCAGCAGTCAAAGGATATCAACAGTTAAATAGGAAGAATAGATTTCAGATAGTACAGCAGAGGAGAGAATGTAGGATCCCATAGACTTAGATTTCACTAGGAAATTAAATTCAGGAAGGATGAGAAGCTTTCAGGAAGGAAATTCTAAAGCTACAAAGAGAAGTAATTTTGATGAGAAGAAAAAAGGAAAGTTGCCAAAAGAGACAGATGTGGATAAATTTAGTAACAAGCTTAGGTTTTTTAAAAACATATATAAGGTCTAAAGGTGGCAAAAACTCGGGCAGCCCTGGAAGGAAATACAAAATAAAGATATTTCCTTTGGTGTGTGTGTGTGTGTGTGTGTGTGTGTGTGTGTGTGTGTGTGTGTGTGTGTGCATGGTTTCAGTCATTGTGTTCTCCCTAATTAAAAAGCTCAATGTTTGGTGCAAGATTTTGCCCATTGTTTTGCTGCTTATTTGAATCTTTTTTTCGTCAATTGTCATTAAATTTCTAATGGAAATTCATTTCCTAAAAAGACCTGGAAAAGATAGAAGTGAAGGAGGCAACAGAAGATTAAAATGAAACCATGACACAATCCAATGAGGATATCACAAGTGAATGTAACCAGGCTTTGGACTATACTCAGATTACCTAAGATAGAGGCACCCATGTGGGAGATGAGAGGGACCTCCTTCTGGAGAAGACTTTCTGTGTTCCTCTACTACATGGGTGGGAGCAGCCTCTTTCCATTGGCAAAGTAGCCAGAACCAGCTTCATCTTTAAATCTACAGAATGGCACAGTTATTTTCTTTCCTAATGCTCAGGCACCACATACTAATCTCAGTGAGGAGAAGAGCAGCTTTCTCCTCCCCTCTAGGCCCTGTGGCTTTTGGAAATGGGCATGGGATTTTGGCCAATTTCATTTGTCCTTTTCAGTTCTAGATACAAGGAGTGAGGTCCCAGACCCAGAAGCTCAAGCCATGGTGACCTTGGAACCAGGATTCCAGACCAGATGTTGCTGGCAGCCCAGAAGGGAAGCCCTGACTACAAAGCCAGGACATGATCCCTGGGAGACTTTAGACTTGGAAGTTGGTGGAACTACAGCATGACACAGTCCTATCAGCAAGAGAAGTGTTCAATTTAAGAATGAGCTGACGATGACAAGAAAAGCTAAGGACTAAAACTGATGGGGTGATGGGACCAGGAAAAATCCATGTCTTTGAGAGCAACCCAGTCTCTGAATTTTCCCCAAAATTTCAGCGGCCCAGATCACTGGTGACTCTGCCCAAAGCACCTGGCCCAGCCCAGCCCACCTTGATCGCTTAATTAGCTTCCTCAACATTCCTTTCACTGATCTTGGCCCACCCCAGACTATTTGCATATAACCATCACTCCTCAGTCCACCCCAGACTACTTACCACTCCTTAATCTTATCCAGATCCTTTCACTGTCCTTTTGTATGTAAGCATTAGTTGCCTGTTCACTAGGAACTCTTGCTTCTATTGGTGTTACAATAGATGTCATTTGACTGGAAGAAGATTTGACTGTGTGAATTCATTCCAGACAGACACTGTCCTGTACCCTGATTTTGTAGGGTATCCAGCAACCCCAAACCACATCAAAACAATAAGGTTTTAGTTATGGGAGGAAAGGAGAGGCACATAGAAAGGATGGACCCACTGTTGGGAGTAAATATGGCTGGGGGTTGTGCTGCAGTCAGATATTACTGGCTCAGGATAGCTAGTTGTTAAATGTTCAGTTTGAGTATTTTTAGCTCAGAAATCATCAAAGTCTACACATTACTTGGTTTGCACTGGTGGCACCACTGCTGCCAAGTTCTGGGAGAAAGACCCTAGATGAAATTGAGGTTGAGCAGTACCTGAAGATTGTGGAGGGAGCCCAACACAGATATAATCTGTGGGCCCAGAGCCAGGGGAGGTAGGGCCCTAGGCAGAGGTGACAGCAGAAATAGTCTTGGAGCCCAACAGTGAGAAGGAACCAACCTCTGGGCAGAGACCAGGAGCCCTTTGAAAGAGAAGGCTAGTCTAAGCCACTATACTCAAGACAAAGTAGACCCTGTTCACCCCATTCAGGTCAGAGCTTGACCCAATAACATTCCTGCCCCCCTCCCCCACCAACATATACATCACCACTAACACCACCACCCTGAACAAACCAAGGAAAAGTCTAATGACTATGAGGTTGGACCAACCTTGGAAAGGAGACCTGCTCAAAGGGTAACCCCCACCCCGAAAAGAATAATGACCCCACATCAAGTCCAAGAGAAGAAAATGCCCTAGTCATAGGGACTACTAGGACTATGTGGAAAAAGTGAAATGATACAAAATGAAAATGCTAAGAAGGAAAGAATGACAAGGAAAACTGAGACCTAGAACAGATGATAGAAAACCTCTGTCAAGAACTGAATACTCTGAAAATTACAGTAGGTCAGCAGAAAACAATGACTTGAAGGTACAACAAAAAAAAACCATCAAGATCAAAAATAATTGAAGAAGAAAATCCAAGAAATAGAAAATTTAAAGAATTGACCTGGAAAACAAGTCAAGGAAATACAATATAAGAATTATAAGACTATCTGAAAATGATGTTCAGAAAAGGTCTGGATGTCATGTTTCAGAAAACTATAAATGAAAATTGCCCCGAAATTCTTAAAATCAGAGGACAAAATAAAAATAGAATTTACTGGGTCATCTCCAGGGAGAAACTCCAAAATGAAAACTCTCAGGAATATCATAGCCAAAATTCAGAGCTTCCAGATCAAAAGAAAAATATTTCAAATAGTCAAAAAGAAGGAATTCAAATACCAAGGATTAGCACCTGCCACCATAAGGAAGAAGAAAGCTTGGAATACAATATTCTAAAGAGCATGAGATAAACCTTTACAAAGATAACTTATCCAGAAAAACTTAATATAATCCTACCGTGAAAGGAGAGAATTAAGCTTCATGAGAAAAGAGGATTTCCAAGCATTCCTGGTGAAAGACCTGAACTGAATACATATTCAGAAATGGAAATTCAGGCAACAACAGAAACAAAGAAAGGAATATATGTATGTGTGTATTTGAAAGGAAATATTGTTTACATGTTAATGCAGTGAGAGATCGTTTACGTGTTAATAGGTAGATAAGAAATAAGTGTCTTCAGTACTCAATGACTAGTAATCTACTGTTTGATAAATCCAAAGACTCTAGCTTCTGGGATAAGAAGTCACTATTTGACAAAAACTGTTGGGAAAACTGGAAAACAGTGTGACAGAAACTGGGCATAGACCAATATCTTACACTGTATACCAAAATAAAGTCAAAATGGGTTCACAATTTAGATACAAAGGCTGATATTATAAGCAATCTGGGAGAGCAAGGAATAGTTTGCCTGTCAGATTTATGGAGAACAGAAGAATCTATGACCAAACAAGAGATAGAGAACATTACAAAATGCAAAATGGATAATTTTGACTACATTAAATTGAAAAGTTTTTGTGCAAACAAAGCCAATGCAACCGAGATTAGGAGGGAAACAGAAAATTGGGAAAGAATTTTTACAACCAATGTTTCTGATAAAGGCTTCATTTCTAAAATATATAGAGAACTGAGTCAAATTTATAAGAATACAAGTCACTCCCCAATTGATAAGTGGTCAAAGGATATGAGCAGGCAGTTTTCAGAGGAAGAAATTAAAGATATCTATAGTCATACGAAAAAATGTTCTAAATCACTATTGATTAGAGAAATGCAAATCAAAACAACTCTTAGTACCACATCACACTTGTCAGACTGGCTAACATGACAAAACAGGAGCATTGTAAATGCTAAAGAAAATGTGGGAAAATTGGAACACTAATGCATCGTTGGTGGAGTTGTGAACTGATCCAACCATTCTGGAGAGCAATTTGGAACTATGTCCAAAGGGCTATAAAATTTGCATACCCTTTGACCTGGCAATACCTAAGAGATCATACAAATGGGAAAAGGACCCATGCATACAAAAATATTTATAGCAGCTCTTTTTGTGGTGGCAAAGAATTGAAAGTTGAGGAGATGCCCATCAATTGGGGAATGGCTGAACAAGTTGCGGTATATGAATGTCATGGAGTACTATTGTTCTGTAAGAAATGATGAGCAGACAGACTCAGAAAAACCTGGAAAGACTTATGAACTGATCCTGAATGAGGAGAGTAGAACCAGGAGAACATTGTACACAGTTACAGACACATTGTGTGATGACTAACTTTGATAGACTTGGCTCTTCTCAGCAACGCAAAGTTCCAAGACAAACTCCAAAAGACTCATGATGGAAAATGCCATCCATTTCCAGAGAAAGACTTACAGAGTCTTGTGAGAAACGTGGTTTTGGGGATCACTGGACTTCCCCAAATTGTGAGAACACGCAGCTTTGGGGATCCTTGGACTTCCTAGGCAGCGCCAAAGTCCTGAGGAAGAACCCTGTGATAATCCCTAGGGAAGGCTGTACACATCACAGGACTGCCAGAGGAAGACCAAGTGGTAGCCACCCCTTAATCTGTGGGGATCACAGGGCCTCCTAGGGGTCAGACCCTAAGGAGGACCCAAGTGATGGCCCCTTAGGATGGCTGTAAGATCACAAGGCTCCCGAGACAGAGCTGGAAGTCCCAAGGGATGTCCCCTTAAGAAGGCCATGCAAACCACAGGATTCCTCAAGGGAATCCAGAGTGGTAGCCCTCTTAACACTGCAGTAGGGATCACAGGACACTCCAAGACAAGATCCAGGAGTAAGCAGGACACCCCAAGACAAGATCCAGGAGTAAGCCCAGCAAGCCTCCACTGCCTGTTGCTTCCCTTCACTTGACCTTAGGAACATCCATGTGATTTGCCCATTCTCACCCAAAGAACTCAAGACCAGAGTGGGCAGAGGAAGGCATTTTATTACGTTCCTCGAGAGAGCGGGTGTAGTGCTCATGGGAACACTCACACTGATACAGCTGCAGGAGCAGGGGTACCATTCCCTCCACTCCTGTTGGAGTCATGGTTAGTTTACAATCTTTGTTTTTTACATAGTTTTCCTAGGTTATACAGTTTATATAAATAGGATAATAAGGATACAGAAGCAAAAGTGAAGTTAATTAGATTTTCCTTGTCTTAGTTTAGGATTAAACTTCATTCTTTTACTTCCCCTACTTTCCTTCTTTAACATATGCAAATTATGCAAACCAGTAGGCCTGGATTCTTGACCAAGACTAGACCCCAGATAAGCTTGAACTGGTTCAAGTGGATTTGGCCTCTTTAATTCCCCAGACTGCCTTCTCAAAAAGCAAGCACATGCGTACAAGCCTCTGACCTCTCACCTGACCGACCTTGGGGCCTGGTCTCTGCTAAAGCTGGGGTGGGGGAGGGCGGGAAAGCACACCTTTAGTTCTGTGGAAACAAAACTCCTCCTCCCATTTCTTACAGTCTGAATAAGATTGAAGCAAACTATTTGCTCTCTCTGTTTTGTTTTTTCTTCTTTCTTGTGGTTCATTCCATTGGTTGTAATTCTTATTCGCAACATGACGAATGCAACAATGTTTAATGTGAATGTATATGTTGAACCTATATCAGATCAAATGCCATCTTGGGGGAAGGGAGAGGGGGGAATAAAAAGAGAGGAGAAATTTTGGAATTCAAAAGCTTGTGGAACTGAATGTTGTAAACTAAAAATTAATTAATTAATTAAGAAAAAAAGAAACAAATGTCTTCGTAGAACCCTAATATCTTTAAGGATCATAGAGACAAGTTAAAATAACAGAAGATCTGTGAAGTGGCTTTGTTTTGTTTTAAAGTTCTAGTATAAGAAAAAAAAATTGGTGGAACAGGGTCTATATCAGAAGGAAGGAAGGAAGAGTTGAGGAGAGTGAAAATTGTTGTTTGTCCTTTGTTCTTTGAAGAAGACCATGACACCGGGAAGGTAATGTCATGACTAGCAAGTGAATTAGAGTTAAGTGAGGCAGGGCTATATAAAGTCACCAGCCCCACCCTGTCCTCCAGAGCCCTCCGAGTCCACTGGCAAGATATAGATCAGGAGGCTGGGATGGCCCCTAAGGCAATTCGGGGCCTTTTCAAGCTAAGATCTTTCCCACGTCTCAGTTTGTCTGAGGCAATGCCCATTCAGGGATTAAGGCTACTTAAAAAATGAGGCAAAGAATGGCCTTTTATACCTAGTTTAAAAAAGTCAATCTGGGAGGTGAAGTCCTAGATTTCTAGGCGCTCATTCAGAACCATCAGAATCCAAACGATGACAAAGTGCGGCTTGAGCTGGGACCTATTGTTGTCCAGTAGATGAGAGCCAGAGTGAAAATGACTATAGCTGTAGAGGGAAAGGTGGGGGAAATAGGCATCCCATGAATCACACTTTTATCTGAATCAGATAGTGAAAGATTGAGTACCAATTACACCGAGAGAAAGAAAGGGGAGGTCTAAGAGGGAGGACAGGATACATAAGGAAACTGCAAGGGGCAAAATAATCTTAAATATTGGGGGGAGGAACACAAAGGGAGAATTAAAAAAAAAGGAAGAGAGATTAAATACTTGGACATAGGGGTAGGGTAAGGAGGAGAGAAGAGCTGTAACAGAGAAGAAAAAAGCTGTTTAACATAAAGAATCATGTGTCAGACAAATTTCCTCTTCTATCAACTTTTTTTTATTTATAAAGAGATAGAAGGAAAGAGGATAGCAAGGTGGATTAAAAATAGAATCTGATAATATGTTATTTACCAAAACACACACACACACACACACACACACACACACTTGAAGCACAAGGATTCTCCTAGAGTGAGCGACTGAAACAAAATCTATTATGCTTCAGCTGAATTCAAAAGAGGCAGGTAGCAATCATGATTACAGATAAGGCTAAATATAGAAAGGCTTAAGATAGATAGAGATAAAAGAACCAAGTAGGGAAACTGTATCATGCTCATAGGCATCACAGATAATGAATTAATGTCAATACTTAATAACTGTAGTACTTAGTACCTTCATCTAACAACATAGTGTAACAACAATGCCACTTGCAACTACTGTGGCTGTGTAAGGCCAATAACAGCAGCACACAGAAGGGCTGCTAGCACAGGTTCTTTGATCTGCTTTTCTAAGGATAGCAACTTTAAGGGGTTAATAGTATTACTTTAATTAGACATACATATATCATTGACTTAGTTCAGGGGAAAAAGTTAGCACCTTGAACTTCAGAGAAAACACAAACAGAAATTACAAGCAGAAATTATATAAACAGAGCAAAATAATACAAATCAGCAGACAGGCTTCTAGCTGTCTGTCCAAGACATTACATACATAGTTACCAGAAAGAGAAGCATCAACATCTGGGTTTTTCAAAGTGGGGGGGAGCTCCTTAAAGGCTATCCAGAGTCTCCCCACCAACACTTTTCCAATAAGTGAGCTCCCAAAGCAAAACCTTTCCTCCCATAGTTCTTAGAGTTCTAGCTTAACAGCTACCCTCAGAGTATATATACCCTTTTTCAGGGCCCAAGGGCTTCACACCCCTCATGACCTAATTAGCAAAAGGGTGTGGGCTGTCCTACAAACAAAGGCAAGACTCACTCAAAGGCACTTGATTGCCTTAGTGCTGAGAAGCACTCCAAAAGAAAAAGTAGTAAAAAGTCCCACTTTGCTTTCCCTTACACATAGTCTCCAAATATTTAAAGAAAAAGTTAAAGAGGGAGTAATAGATAATGAAATCTTAATAGTGAGGGAACTTAATGTGCTCCTTTCTGACCTAGAAAAGTATAACCAAAAGATAAATAAGAAATTAGTTTAGGACTAGAATAGAATTTTTGGGAAAAAATTGGAGATAGCTCTTTGGTGATTACTGAAAGAGAATGGAAAGGTTTTAAAATACTTAACTGTGCATGGCACCTTTATAAAAATTAACTATGAATTGGGACGTAAAGACTTAACAAAAAAATGTAGAATAGCAGAAATACTAAACATAATTTATGATCATAATGCAATAAAATTATATTCAGTATATGACTATTAAAGAAAGAATTCAAAAGTAATTAAAAGCAATATCAGATCTCAAACTACATTACAAAGCTATAATCATCAAAATAAAATGTTTCTGTCTAAAAATAGAAAAGTCAGTCAGAGGAGCAGATTACGTATACTATATACAGAAGCAAATAAACACAGTAGCTTAGTGTTTGATAAACCCAGATTTGGGCATTGGGATAAGAACTCATCATTTGACAAAAAATGCTGGGAAAACTAGAAAGCTATCTGGCAAAAACTAGGTATAGACCAACATCTCACATCATATATCAAGATAAGCTCCAAATAGGCATATGACTTAGACATAAAAAGTGACATCATAAACACCTTAGAAGAGTAAGGAAGAAATTATCTATTTCATGTATGGATAGGTGGAGAGTACATGGCCAAACAAGGGATAGACAGGATCACAGAAGATAAAATGGACTGATTCAAATTTATAAGAATAAGAGCCAACTCAATTGATAAATGGTCAAAGGATACGAACAGGCAGTTTTCATTGGAAAAAATCCAGGTTACCAATAGCCATATGAAAGCACTAAATCACAAATAATTAGAGAAATCCAAATGAAATCAACTCTGGGGTTCCACCTCATATGCATTAAATTAGCAGAGTTAATTTAAAGAAAAAAGGAAAATGACAAATGCTAGAGAGCCTGTAGGAAAACTGGCATATGAACACACTGTTTATGAAGCTGCAAATTAATCCAACAATTCTGGAAAGCACTTTTAGAACTACATCTCAAAATTTCTTAAACTGAGTATATCCTTTGCCTCATAGATACCAGTACTAGGCTTATCCTCAAAGAGATCAAAGAAAGAAAAGACCCATGTGTATAGAAATATATATAGCAGCCCTTTTTGAGGTTGTAAAGAATTGGAAACTGAGGCAGTACCCATCAATTTGGAAATGGGTGAACAAGTCATGATGTTTGAATGTAATGGAACACCACTATTGTGCTATAAAAAAGAATGACGAAGTAGACAGCTTCAGACAAACTTAGGAAGACCTGTATGAACTGACACAGAGTGAAGTGAGGTGAAACAGAACAACTTAAATAATAACAATACCATTGCAATACCATTAAGACAAATAACTTTAAAAGACTTAGGAACTCTGATTAATGCTGCGAGTTATGAAAAATGATCTTGGAGACTCAGAGTTCCCACCTCCAGGCCCCTTCTCTAAAGTTCTTCACAAGGACATTACTGATAATGAGATTGCATTGGAAGCTGCTCAGGCTTGGGTAGAGACAAATTCTTCTGCCTTGACAGTCCAAAGCTGGGAGTATTCCTGCATGATGAGGGGGAAAGGGGTGTCCAATAGAACAGGGATTTCCTCTGCCCAGAGGTAAACAATAATGGGATGATATCAGCCCCTGTCAAAAAGGTATATAAACTGGGTACCCCAACCCTGAAATTGAGTCAGTTCTGAACTGACCACCTTAGGAGGGCCCAGTTCTGGGTAGTAATTTCCCTGAAATGCATGTTGCCAGCTTGAGAGAAATTAAAATGTGGACACATAGCCTAATTTTCATTTATCTTTTTTAGAACAAACTCTGTGAAAGGTTGACATCTAAATGGTGCCCCGTGACTTGGATTGGGATTGGGATTTGGAGACTGGACTCTTACCCCAACAGCAGTAGGACTGGGTACCCACAGGACTTTTTTCTCCTGAAGTCCCAGTCTTGAAGGGTGGGTAAGTCTTATCCCCAAAATCCCTGCTCCTTATCTCTCAGACTCCCTGTATTAGGTTGAAGTTTGCTTTTCTCTCTAAGCAGCTCTAGGGGCAGAGACCTCAAGACAGGTCTCCTGGTAGGTAAGCATATCCTTGATAATTTGGCCATGGGTTGGGCAGTATCCAAAATTGGGGATCCAGCTAACAAAACTGCTACCTTTTCACTATCAATCTGTTGACCATAAGTATTGCCTGTGCTGGTATCAGTTGACTAAAGATAATCCTGAATTATGTTAGCCCCATCGGGGTTCCTTTGACCAGTCCAGATTAATATACTAAAGATAACTCTGAATTTGACCAACCTAATTATAATTCTAAAAAAAAATCTAAAATTCTAAGTTGTTTTATCTTAAAAACAAAGCTTTAAAAAGTCAACAAGAAATCAGATTTGTGCCATTCTGTCTAGTCATTTTAGTCATTCTGTTTATGTCTCTGTGAGTGTCATGTTTGTGGTGAAAGATTTAAAATACATCCAGAAAAACTTCCAAGAAACTTCTAAGGTCCATAATTAGGACACTAAGAAAGAACTCCAACCTTAGGCTTTCAGCATGAGATTAAGACCCACTGGCCAAGTTGGAGTGACAAAAATAAAGTTAGATAATAAGTAATGGAACTAAAAAAGCAGGGTAAGACTCTCCCAAGTTAGTTTGAAGGTGAAATCAGCTAGTGGGAAGCTTTGTACTTATAGTATCTAAACCAGGCAGCCCAAAGACAGCAAGGGCTGAGAGAGAAAGCTGAGAGTCTGAATTAGAGAGGCTTAATTAGATCGCAAAACTTAAGTTTGTAGATTATGGTTAGATTAAATCTAGAGAATTGTCTTTGCTCCCCTCTTCACAATGTATCTGATATCAGGGCAATGTGTTTAAAACTGCAAAAATAAGGGTTTTTCTATCTTTTAAGACATGTGGATCAGGGCTTTTACATCATAGCCTTAAATGCAGTCACTTTAAGATTTCAGTTGATTGTTTAAAATGTATATTAACTTTATAAAAGCTGTTTGTGAAGGTTGTGAGAGAAACACAGCTCTCTTGATTTGTAAATTATTAAGCATTAACTACCTCCAGATTCTAACAGGTACAGAGAAGCAGGACAAAAGTGGGGTGAATATGATTTTTTCTTTGGAATGTAAAGGAAAGTAGAAGTAGTCTGAGTAATGGGTTTGAAAGATTAGGAAAGAGAAATAAAGGGTTGAGCGAAAATATGAGAAGTAGGAAAAAAAATTGGTTTGGGAACAGATGGAGGTGGGCTGGGCAACAGCAAGCCTATATGCTCTAAGGTGTGGGGGGGCTCTCCCATCCTGGGCTGGGTGCCCTTGTGCCAGCTTCAGATGGTTCAAGGATGTTGAGAGGGTATTTTGTTTTAAGCAGAAAGATTGGAAATCAAAATTTTGTAGCTTGATTTGAAAACCAATGGTTAAAGTTTTAGAGGCTTAGAAGGAATTATGTCCTCCCGTCTTTCAGGACCAATCTGTAGGAAGGCCTTATTAAATCTAACATTACATAACATTGGCTATGGTAAAGATACTGGTTATTGTGATTTGAGATTACTATATAAAAATCTTAAAATGTTCCCTTGAAATGTTCAATTAATTATCGTTAACTCTGGAAGCATTGGAGTTTTCTGCCTGGGGAAACTAGCCACACCCTGTCAACATTAAATCAAATCCTTAGGTCTCTTTTTGCTTGGGCCAAAAGCAGCAGTACAACTCAGAGTCTTAGGGTTTCAACCCAGATAACCTAGCAGGGAAAAGATATTGATATTTGGCATTAAGAAATTAGTTTTATTTGCCTCAGCTTACTGTTCTGTAAGGGGATAATAATGGAACCCACTTCCCAGGGATGTTGTGAGGGTCACATGATTGTAAAGTGCTTGGCATAGGAATAATGCTATCTGAATGTTAACTGTTTAATTAAATGTAATTGTTTCATACTTGGTAACTTTATATGAGTTATCAGCACAACACCAATGGTGATGAGAAGAATGACTTTCTGTGTAAAGTAATTTGGAAGCACACCCAATTAAATTAAGGTCATCTGGTTTTGGAAGCACATCAGAAGGTCCTGATTGGTAATTAAGTGGTTTTGTTTCAAGTTTAAATTGCATGATTCTAAATCATAATTCTAAATCATCTTATATTGTGTAATTTTGTAAACTATTGCATCACCTATGTTGTTGGAAAAGAAATTTTTCTTGTGATCTAGATGTTGTTAGAGTAAGAATTGTACTATCAGAAAAAAATGAAGGGTTAAGAAACTGTTAGGTCATTCTATCTGACCCTGTGTTGTAATATTTTGAAGTACTGTAATTTAAGAAATCATAACTTCCAAGTTTTGTCTATATTTTAAAAGGGAAGTTTCAGCTAAAATTAAGATCTTCCCTCCACATTAATCCCTTTAATAGGTCTCAGGTGGAGCTGGTTAAAGGAAGCTTGATTAGGGGAGGCTTGTTTATAGGAAGGCCCACACCCTTTTGCTGAGTTGATGTGAAGAGGGTATATATACCCTGAGCATAGCCATTAAGCTCAAGAGAGAGAACTGGAAAGGCTGAGAGAGTGAACTGCAAGGGCTCTCAGAACTGCAGGAGGAGAGGAGGCAGGCAAGCAAGCAGACAGGTATGATTTGTAAGTGAGTGAGTGTTTACTGGAAGGCCCCAGCAAGGGGGAAGGTTGTGGAATGGCTTTTCTCCCTGTGGTGATATTGTGTTTTAATTTCCTTGCTGTTATAATGAGGTGGACTTACTGGTTTTGGGATACAATTGATGCTATGTCGAATTGGAGTTGTTGGCTTTGGGATTTGATCCTCTGATGTCTGAATAATGTTTTACTTCTTCTGCCTTCTATATGGAGAGCCTCATATTCTGTGATACTGAACTGTACCTATTACCTTACTGATACAGGCTCTCACTTCTAAAAATTAGATTGTTAACTAAGCTATCTGGAGAATTTAGTTTATTATAGTAACATCAGGATAAATTGTAGTCTGTTCTTAACAAAGGGAAATACTTTTTTTTAAAATTTTTAAATTTTTTTAATTTTAAATTTATTTATTTAACATATTTAGTTTTCAGCATTGATTTTCACAAGAGTTTGAATTACAAATTTTCTCCCCATTTCTACCCTCCCCCCGACTCCAAGATGGCGTATATTCTGGTTGCCTTGTTCCCCATTCAGCCCTCCCTTCTGTCATCCCACTCCCCTCCCATCCCCTTTTCCCTTCCTTTCTTGTAGGGCAAGGTAAATTTCTACGCCCCATTGCCTGTGTATCTTATTTTCTTGTTGCATGCAAAAACTTTTTTTTTTGTTTTTGAACATCTGTTTTTAAAACTTTGAGTTCCAAATTCTCTCCCCTCTTCCCTTCCCACCCACCCTCCCTAAGAAGTCAAGCAATTCAACATAGGCCACATGTGTATCATTATGTATAACCCTTCCACAATACTCATATTGTGTAAGACTAACTATATTTTGCTCCTTCCCAACCCATCCCCCTTTATTGAATTTTCTCCCTTGACCCTGTCCCCTTTCAAAAGTGTTTGTTTTTGATTACCTCCACCCCCATCTGCCCTCCCCTCCATCATCCCCCCCTTTTTTTTATCTTCTTCCCTCTTCTTTCCTGTGGGGTAAGATACCCAACTGAGTATGTATGGTATTCCCTCATCAGGCCAAATTTGGTGAGAGCAAGATTCACTCATTCCCCCCCTCACCTGCCCTCTCCCCTCCTCCCACAGAACTGCTTCCTCTTGCCACCTTTATGCGAGATAATCCACCCCATTCTATCTCTCCCTATCTCCCTCTCTCAATATATTCCTCTCTCATCCCTTAATTTGATTTTATTTCTTTTAAAAGGGAAATACTTTTATGAAGAAATGTTTTGGGGCAGCTAGGTGGCACAGTAAGTAGAGCACTGGCCCTGGAGTCAGGAGGACCTGAGTTCAAACCCAGCCTCAGACACTTGACAACTAGCTGTGTGACTTTGGGCAAGTCACTTAACCCCAATTGCCCCTGCCTTCCCCACCCCCATGAAAAATAAATTTAAAACTTTTTCTAAAAAGAAATGTTTTGCAAAATCTTTTGTGTGATTTTAGAAGGCCTACTAAATTTCCATTTGCAAACTAATTTGTTGCAGTAATAATTTGATATTGATGACAATTATGTCCAAACCTACAGTGAATTTCGAGTTTCATTCCTAGTTTTATTGTGTCCTTGGACTGGCCTTAAATGGGTGCTTCAGAGAGACAGAGTCTCAGTGGAAATAGCATCAGAGATCTAAGGCTAGTGATTAATACTAAAACATCTAAATTACTGTAATGAGCTGTAAGTGGGAAAGATCTTGCTGTTTTAGATCTGAATTCATTCCATTGCCTAAAAAAAGAGTTAAAATTAGTGTTTGAACTTATCATATGTATAAGATTCAATTCTTGAAGTATCTTGCTCTTTCAGATTGAGTCTGATTAGAGAAGGGTAGATAAGCTTGAGAAACAGAGATGCTAATCTATTGAGTAGTAACTTATGAACTATCTTGTGTTATCTTAATGGGAAATTTGATTTTACTTATGTTATTTAATCAGGAACCTAGAACACATGTAGGAAAGTATGCGAACTACCTAAGGCTCACCTTGAAGATGTTCCCATTGATTCTGAGAGCAGTAGTATTTTTCTGTGATGATGGGCACATACCTGAAACTCCGATTATTGGAACTTGCTATTCAAGACCTTATGGGACAGTTAATTGACATTATTCTTAATCTGACTCCAGGTATGCTTATCAAGGAATGCTATTGAGCCACTGATCCATGATGCCAGTCACCCTGTGGGGTCCATGAATTACATCTGTGAATTGCAGAGGGTGGTCTCATGGGAAGAGTTGGGAGAATGACTATTCCATATGAGCTGAGGTAAGATTCTCTTGACTCAGTTTCCCCAATATGAATATCCCACCTGGCAGACTTTAAGCCTGGCTCAATGAAGTTGGCCATCTACATAACTTCTACCTGGAATTGACATGAAGTTAGAGAAACATTGTTCCTTTATTATGGTTATGTCCCTATTTTTTATGACAGTTTTCTATAATCAAAAAGTTTTATAAACAATATTACCCTGGAACATCTGAGTTACTTGTGTAAGACACAAGTATAAGATTGAGCTATTTGGCCTAGAATTTTAGTCCAAACGACTAAGTGTTTAGCCTTGACATCTGTTACTAGTATATAGTCCTGTATAAGTTAGGTTCCTTAAATTCCTCATAATGGTATGGGGATGATTAGATCAAGGACTTGTGAAACCAGGATATGATTTTGTTATTTAGATAATATCATAACTGTCTCAGTTCTGTTACAATTAAAGAAAAATGGCTTCTGGTCTATCTTGTAAATGGCTTAAAAGAAGCACCCACTTTAATTAGGGGTTATCTGTTTTAACATGGCTAGAAACTGGAATTGTTTCATTATAAATAATTTAATTGATATGTACTGTTTTAAAATTGACTACTCAATATGTTTATGTATGTATTGGAGTCTGTTATTAATTCCTTAGTGGAATCTCATCCTCCTGATGGGGGAATGAATTAATGCAAAGTATAAAATTGGGTTTTAATTTTTCTTAGCTATATCAACAAAAGAATTGGTCAAGGTCCCAATTTTTGATTTTATAATAATAGAGACATAAGCGTTGAGTTAACTTTCATTATTTGAGCTGGTTATTGACAAAATAATTTAGAATCATGTTAGAATCATGTTGTAGGAGAGTGAATATAAGAAAGAGGATCTCTACAAGGAGTCTTAAAGAAGACAGTCTGCTGCATACTGCTTCAACCACACTCCAACCAAAAAACTTCATCAGATGATGTCCCAAACACCAGATTTCTGCATGAGATGAGACTTCTGAGCCTTAAATGGATAATTTTATTCATTGTTTGCCTTTTCCCTTTGTGTCTTTTTAGCTGTATATTCTACTTACTAAAAAGAGGGCTGTCCCCTTTGGTCAATACTCAATCAATTTCTCCCTTTTCCCCCCTCCATATTGTTTCCATATTACTTAGTGATTCATTAAGAAGGCTATGCCTCCCGTTAGAATCAAATGCGGGAATGTGAAAAATGATCTTGGAGACTCAGAGCTCCCACCCCCAGCCCCCTTCTCTAAAGCTCTTCACCAAGGACATTACTGATAATGAGATTGCATTGGAAGCTGCTCAGGCTTGGGTAGAGACAGATTCTTCTGCCTTGATAGCCCAAGGCTGGGAGAGGTCCAGCCCCGTGATGGGGGGCAGAGGGCGGCGGTGTGGGTGGGGGGGGTGGGAGGGGAGGTCCTGATAGAACAGGGATTTCCTCTGTCCAGAAGTAAACAATAAGGGGATGATATCAGCCCCTGTTGAAAAGGTGTATAAACTGGGTACCCCAACCCTGAAATTGAGCCAGTTCTGGAATTGGCCCCCTTAGGGGGGCCCAGTTCTGGGTAGTAACTTCCCTGAAATGCATGTTGCCAGCTTGAGAGAGATTAAAATGTGAACACAGCCTAATTTTTGTTTGTCTTTCTTAGAACAAACTCTGTGAAAGGTTGACAGATTAAACACAATCCAAGGACTTATGGTGAAACATGTTAATTACTTTCTAACAGAGAGGTGATGGGCTCAGAGTGCAGATGAAGACACTTTTTTGGACATAGCCAATGTAGGCATTTGTTTTGTTTGACAAAGTCTGACTCATGACTTTGTAACTGAGGTTTTATTTTTCTTTATTTCTCAACAGGGGTGCAGTGGGGTGGGTATATGGTGAGAAGGAAAGAAGGCAGATTTTCATTGAATAACAAATTTTAAAAATAAACGTAATGAAGACTAAATAATATAATTCTAAAGGACCAATTGGTCAATGAACAAATGTAGAAAAAGAAAATTTCATTAAAATTATAATAATGAAATAGTATAACAAAACTATAGGATATAGCTAAAACAGTTCAGAGGGGATAATTTATATGCCTGAAAGTTTTCATTAACAAGAGAAAGAACAAATCAATGAATTGGGCAACAACAAATCAAAAATCCCTAACTAAATAACAAAGCAGAAATTCTGAAAATTAAAGAAGAGATTAATAAAATTGAAAACAAAAAGACCATTGAAATTGACAAAATTTGGAGCTTTTTTTAAAAGAGAAAACTAATAAAATGAACAGTGGGCTAATCTGATTTTTTAAAAAAAGAGAGGAAAATCAAATTGTTCATATCAAAAATGAAAAAGGGGGACATAGCAATTGAAGAGGAAATAAAGGAATTTTTTAGGAACTATTCTGCTCAATTATTTGCTAACAAAACTGCTAACTCAGAGGAAATGAATCGATGTTTACAAAATTTTAAAATATCCAGATTAACAATAACAAAAAAAGACATAAGACTATTTAAATAAAGTGTTTTCAGAAAGAAACCTTACAAGTCATAAATAAACCCCCAAAGGAAAAAAAAAACTCTAGGACCAGATAATTCACAAGTGAATTCTATAAAATATTCAAAGAATTAATTCCAATACCATATAAACTGCAATAATAAGAAAAGAAGACATCCTTTTCATCTCTTTCCATGATACAAACATAGTCCTGATACCTATACGAGGTAAAAACAACATAAAGAAAGAAAACTACAGATTAATGAACATTGATGCAAAATTTCAAATAAAATATTAGTAAGGAGGGTAAAACAACATATTAGAAAGATTATATGCTATGACCATCTTGGGTTTATGCCAGGAATTCAGGGTTGTATCATCATAAAGAAAACTATAAATATAATAAACAATGTTAATAATATAAATAACAAAAACCATATCTTATATCCATAGATAGTGAAAGACTTTTAATAAAATCAAACATTTATTTCTATTTAAATCTCTAGAGATCATAAGAATAAATTGACTATTCCTTAATATAGTAAATAGTATTTCTCTAAATACAAGAGCAAATATTATGTGGGATGAAAAAGCAAATTAGAAGTCTTTTCACAGACCAGGGGTTAAGCAAGGATACCAACTATCAGTATTACGACTTTACATAGCACTTTAAATGCTAGGTATAGAAATAAGCAGTTAGGTGGTAAAGTGGATAAAGTACTTGACCTGGAATCAGGAAGATCTGAGTTCAAATTTGACCTCAGACACTGGGCGATTCACTTAACCCCTCTTTGCCTCAGTTCTTCATCTGTAAAATGAGCTGGAGAAGGAAATGGCAAACCACTCCAGTATCTTTGCCAAGGAAACACCAAAAGAAGTAATGAAGAGTAAGATGCAACTGAAAACAACAAATAGTAATAAGACAAGAAAAAGAAATTGAATGAAGAAACAGAGAAAAAATTATCACTTTTTGAAGATGATATAACGATCTACATAGAGAATTCTAGAGTCAACTAAAAATTAATTGAAGCAATAACTTCAACAGAGTTGTAGGGTATAGAATAAATACATATAAATCATCAGCATTTCTGTATACAACCAACAAAACTCAGAAAGAAGAGATATAATGTGAGACATTTAAAAAGTTCAAGAGACATAGTTTCTGGATAATTAATCATGTTATTAATAATGCTATCATTTTATTAATAAAAGAGGTCTCAAATGCCAAAGTCAGAATCATGATGGTGGGCTCAAGTTTACATGCCCTTAGAAGAGTAGGTGTTCCTAAGGATGGCAATCAACTCTGATCAGTTAACAATGAATGGAAAGAATGAATGTTACAATGAAAGATGGAACCATTCTAATGAAGGGCTGGGGGATATAGTTCTAAATTATCCAGCCTTGGGCAAACTAATCAAAGAATTTATCCCAGCATAAACCTAGATAGAACACAATGGACTTCCCCACCTTAGATTAAATTCCTTGTTAAATTGGGTGGGTTCTGACCAAGATTAAGGAGATTCAATCTCATTATCAGTAATGTCCTTCAAGACAATGAACTTTGAAATTAGGACTATAGAAAAAGGGGGGGAACTCTGCCCAAATCATTGGTTAATAATAATCATTTCTCTCAAATAAAAAATTTCATTCAAAACAACTACAGAAACTATAAAATCCTTTGGAAAGTATCTTCCAAGATGCATGCTGGGACTATGAATCTAACTATGAAACATTTCTTGCAGAAATGAAAATATACCTCAATAATTAGAGAAACATTGTTCATGGATAGGTTGAGTCATTAGAATAAAAATGACAATGCTACCTAAATCAATTTGTTCATCTACTGCTATACCAAGCTCTCAAAAGAATGTTTTATTGAGTTAGAAAAATAACAAAATTGATATGGAAGAAGAAAAGGTCAAGAATCTCAAGGATGATAATGGGAAAAAGTAGGAAGGAAGGGAATCTGTGAGCATCAGATCTCAAAGTGTAATACAAAGCAGTAGTAGATAACCATAGATGTGCTAAAGACCTAGAGAAGAGCAAATTGTGTCTTAATTTCCAAAGGTAGAAGGGATGAAGTCCACAACCAAAATCAGTGAATCTGGCTTTGATTCTAGGCAAAATTCTAGAACGTATTTTTAATGATCGTGCCCCATTGGTTGGAAGGGGCAAAAGACAGAAGACAATGAAATGTAAAAGGGAAGACCTTTCAGGTGTAAATACTCCACGCCTTAGCAGGGGTCGGGGGTTTTAACAACTCATCTGCCTTGAAAAAATACCACCAAAGACAATGAAATTGAATGTGGGTACAGATTGCCTCCATTCCTTTGTCCACAGCCACACATTTGCATTATACCTGCTATCAAATAAGTAAAGATCCTTCACTGAGGGAATCTATTCTGAAGCAGGAAGAATTGTCAAATAGGAGCAACTAGATGTGTCGGTAGGCAAAATGGCCTTTGTTTTCTTTGAGTGACTCAGTTTATCTCATTGAGCCTTGCTGGGTGCTGGGCTCCTGTTAGGGCTAACTCCGGGGAGGCCCTAGTTTACATGTCTGGGACAGCAGAGGCTTTTAGACCACGTGGGTTTAGGTCTGCCTCTTTGTGACGATTCATGCGGCTGGCTAACAGAGCCATGCCCTATTGGGTGTTAACATAGTCTACATGGATGTGAACCTCCCAGGGTCCTGGGGGAGGGGCCAACTCAAGAACCAATTGGCTCTGGTCATTCAGGCAGAGCTTGATGATGTCAAAAACTCTATAAGAGGAGAGAAGACAGCTTGAAGATCCCTTTTCAGTTGGAGCAGCTTTGGGAGCAGTGGCGAACGTGACTCTGGGCCAGCCCTTGTTCTGAGCTCTCGGGCTGAACCTAGTTGTTGGTAACTATGAATTGTATTGGGTCTGTCTGTTGATATTTGTAATTTGTTTGTATTTTATCCTGAAGTTTGGGGTGCTGGTTTTTTCCCCTGAACTAAATGAATGTTCTAAAGTTCAGGGTGCTGGCTATTTTTCCCCTGAACTAACTGAATGCTATGCTCCCCTGAACTAACTAAATGCTGTCTGTATGCTGGATTAAAGTAAGCTTGTCAACCCCTTCACCGTGCTTTCCTTGGTTTTAAGCAGATAAAAAGAACCTGTGCTTTCCCGGCATGCAAGCAGCCTCCGCCCCCAAAGAAGCTGCTAGTCGGATTGTTAAAACACTAGATTTCTCTCACCTCTTGCCTGGAGATGACAAACCAGAGCTAAGGCCCTCAAGGAGACCAAGAAGAAAAGCTTTTGGCATTCCTAGGCTAAGGGTCATTGCTGACAAGAATACTGTTAAGATTCCAGCTAAAAAGGTCGAAGTCATCCAGGAGAGCCAGAGTCAATGGTTGCTAGTCAATACATATTTATTAAGTGCCCATCATGTGCCAAGTAAGCCCTGAGGATACAAATGTGAAAAAAAAAATAGTCCTGCCCTCAAGGAGCTTACAGTCTAAAGAAGGAAAACAACTTGCCAAAGGAAGCTGAAAAGTGAGGGGGTTGGGTAAAAGGCACCAGATATGGGTGCATGGTAGAAAAGTCAGTCCCAGAAGGCCCAAAATTGTGTAGCCAGGTGAGACATGAAGAGATATATGAACTGAACTCTCTCTTTAAATGGAGATCTGGAGTTCATGGCTTCACTCTCCAGAGAGGCAAAGGGTAGTGGTAAGGTAGAGTACCAAGGCAGATGAGATCTTACAGGATGATGAGGCTATCTCAATGAAGTGCTGAAGACAATAGCTACCTACTGAAGATCTGGGGAAGTCTAGTAGATTGACCAAATGACCTGCTTGACCCACCTAGTAGCAGCCCAGACACTGAGCAACCTGCCCTCACCATACCAGGAGGAAAAGAACTTATTCAGCCAAGACACTACTCCCTATGAGGAACGTATGAGTCCAGCAGAGCCACCTGCCCAGTGGAGATACTTTGCCTTATGAGAGGCCTCTTATATCCTAGCTGCAGAGCAATTTGTCCATCACCAACACCGATGCTCTTTCCCTAAAGTGAACTTTGTGAAGACTCTAGAGAAAGAAAAGACATCAAAGCCTACTATTCCAGAGTTGGGAATTGTCTTGGCTGTGTGAATTCCCTACATATATGCCCCAGTTCCTTACTCTGAGTTCATTCCTACTCCTCTCTCTGCCCCCATGAACACTGTGTGCATTTGTAAGAGAGTGTGCCTGTATTGAATTAGGGTTTTAGGCATGATGATTGAACCAGTCAATCATATCATCCCTACCTAAAGTAACTAACGAGATGCTCTGCTCCTTAATACCTTTCCAAACTATTTTGCTCAATTATTTGCTAACAAAACTGCTAACTCTGAGGAAATGAATGGATGTTTACAAAATTTTAAAATATATATAAAATATGCTGAATCCATAAAGGGAATAAACTTAGGTATAAAAAGGTTTAATTCAATTTGGAAGGAGCAGAATGCTTACAGTCATTTGGATGAAATGAAATGACACATACAGGAAATGTGTTGGGATTGGTTGTAGAGGTGATCATGTACTCTGGGTCTTCGCCAAAAACATCCAGTTAGTTAAACAATAGAGAATTCCAATAATAGGTTTGCCTAGAGGTGAAGTTCCAACTAAGCCTCTGAGAGGGAATCTCTTGGGGGGAGGGGGTGCAAAAAAGAACTCCTTCCTCTCCTCTCCTCTCCTGTCCTCCCTCACCTTAACCAGAGGATAACCTTGTGAACTCCCCAAATTGGAAGATTTGGGTCTTGCCAACAGGGTAAGATACTCTGAGGGTAGCTGTTAAGCTCTCTCTCAAAAGAAGAGGAGAGGACCCAGACAAGCAGACTGCTAGGATTTGTAAGTGAGTGTTTATGGGAAGGCTCCAGCAGAGGGGAAGGTTATGGGATGGCTTGGCTCCCTGCTGTGATATTATGATTTAAGTTCTTTGCTGTTATAATGAAGTGGACTTGCTGATTTTGGGATATAATTGCTGCTATGTTGAATTGGAGTTATTGGTTTTAGGATCTGATCCTCTGGGGTCTGAATAAACGTTTTACTTCTTCTGCCTTCTATATGGAGAGTGTCTTATATTCTGTGATACAGAACTATACAGGCATATTCATGGTCACCATCAATATTGTGATACTTGCTTTACTGATACAGGAGGCAGGTCTATGGTTCTGAAGAGATTATGATCAGCCTATATATCATCCACTAATGCTTGTACAGTGGCAGACAGGTGAGCAGGTCACAGGGAGCAAGGATTATTTAACCAGTGACCACAATAAATCCCAGGTAAAACTGGTGAAACCACTATACCTGTAGCCAGGCAACAGTGCTACAAAGAGCTTACATGTAATTCTCATTTCAATTGCTGTGTATTTAATATGCTCCTGTTTTATTTTTTGCTACGTTTATTTGCTTTGAGCGGCATCATGCATTTATTATTTGTTAACTCTGCTTAATTTCTTCTGTGTGTGCACACAATCTGACATTTTGCGTCACTTACTGATGTTATGTTGCTTTGCTGCTTTGGCACATGGATATGTGTGTACCGCTGAGACATACCCATGTAGTCAAAGAATATCCATTTGGTACCTGTGTGGATAGATTAGGGGGAAAGAGGGTGGCTGTACAGAGACCAATTAGGAGGTTTCTCCAGTAGAGAAGTGACAAGGGCCTGAACAGAACAGTGATTGCAGCATCAGAGGAGAGAAGGGGACAGATAGAAGGGATGTCATGGAGCTAGAATCAATAAAACTTGGCAACTGAAAGAAATAGAGGGTGAGTGAGCAGGAAGAAACGAAGATGGCTTCTAGGTTGTGAATCTACCTTCACCAGAAATAGGGAAGTTAGGAAGAGGAATGAGTTGGGGGAGAGCTGATGAATTTGCTTTCAAACATGTTGAGTTTGAGATGCCTATGCGAAGTCCAGATTCACATGGCTAGTAAGCAGTTTAAGATGTGGGACTGGAACTGAGAATAGAGATTTTGGAATCATCTTCCTAGAGATAATAGAGTCCATGGGAACTCACACAATCACCAAGAAGAATTGTAAAGAGAAAATAGAAGAGAGTCTAAGATAAAATCCTGGAATCCATCTAGGCATGGCAGGGGGCGGGGGGGGGGGGGGCGGGCAATGTGGTGAGAACAGGAATGTTAACTTAGCATGAGTAACTCCATCTTGCATTAAGCCTCGATGTGGTGACGGAGTTCATGGGACTGAACTGTTTTTCTGATGGTTATTTTTCAGTAACAAGATAAGCATTTGTGTGGTACAATTTGGTAAACAACATATGTGTGTTCCTAAACAACTGATAAGCATATGTGGACCCTCAGATAGGACAGCCCACCAGTGAGATACTATCGTAAACAACTTTATCATTGGTTTATGTAATCAACTACCAATCATATTACATGGCAAACAAATTAGGTAATAAAACACAAATCAGAACTTGGGTGTAACCCATAATGCCCCTTGCTAGAACTATAAGAAACCCCAATGGAGGCTCCACTCACGAGGCCCGTTCCTGAGTCACTGTTAGGAGAGACTCCTGCAGCGCTTGCACTTGAGACTTGAGCAGGCTGCATTTGCTTGAGAGCAGCGTTGAGTGATGGAGATTTGTCAGAATGCTGCCTTGGAAGGAGACCCCCCAGCCCTGGGTGGGCAGAGAGAAAACCTTGTGGGCACCAATGTAAGACACCATGATAAGATAACACTAGCCAGAACCTTTAGGAATCAAGTCAGTGATTTATTACTAGAGGTATTTGTGTTTGTATTGCTGATACTTTACATGAATAAAGATTGATTGCATGCATTGATGAATGTAAGTCTGATTTAGCATTTCCATCCCATGAATCCAAATACATAGTGGTAAATCCGGTATGGCGCATGATCCTGGGTGTACAGAACATGGATGATGATCCAGCAAAAAAGACTGAGAAATCAGACAAGTAGAACATCAACCAGTCAAGAACAGCATCCTGAAAACCAAGGGAAAGCACAGTCAGAAGGACAAAGTGGTCAACAACACCACAGGCCACAGAGAGATCAAGAAGGAAGAGAACTCTGAAAAACCCACTGAGTTTAACAATATTCTTGATAACCAACATTTAAACAGGATGGACATTATCTCTTCAAGAGGGGCAATCAGGAAAGCCCTGATAAGATGGAGTAGTTCCCCAAACAACCTGAAGAGATTGCAAGGAGTCAGACACTGTTGATCTTTGATTCAAATGGAAGAATTCTCCCAATCAAACAGAGGTGACTGTAAGCTGGGCCACAGTATGCAGGCCTGATAGGACACTGGGGACTCCAGATGTCTGGCTGATGAAAGCTCAGCCACTCCCAGTCTTGATCTATAAAAGTAAATTGGGCACATTCTTAAGAGGTCTCCAGAGGGCTAGCTTTTCCCTCTAACCTTCTTCCAGAAGTGGGGGTAAGAGAAGGAAGGGAAAAGTTTGGTTTGTTCAGCAAACTCCAAAGCATGCTCACCTTTCAAATGGAGTCACAACTATAGGTGGGACTATGAATGGTGGGAGAAAAGTGTAAGAACTCTGTGGGAGAGAAGGACTCAACAGAATGGCAGGTTGCCCCCAGTTCAGGTCCTTTGCAGGGTGGGACTGATAGGGTCTGTGAGTAAGAGTCATGCTTCTGTATTTCTTCTTAGGGGTCCTTTGAGGACTTAGTCTCACATCTTTTGTGGGATGAAATAAAGGCTGTTCCAAACCCAATAACTAAATGTAAAGTGTCTATGTAGGATTTGGAGAATCTACCACCCAGAATAAGAGTACCCTGAACGTAAACTATGCTTAAGTTTTACTTTGGAGTTTTCCTCCATTAATCTAGGTGGAGGCAATGAGCTGAGCCAATAGAGAAATTGACTCATGTTCCCACCATCCAACCCAGGCCATGTGAGCCCAGAGTCCCAGGGGGCCATTGGTCATGGGTCACACCTCATCTGTGCTTACAACAACCCTGCGACATAGTTAATATGGGTATTATTGTTCCTTTTTACAGATGAGGGAATGGAGGTTCAGAGAGTTTTGCCTGTTATCACACAAATAGTAGGTGTCAGAGATGCAATTCACACCGAGGTCCTCCAGAATCCTGATTCCAGAACTCGATCCACTACATATACTGTCTCTCTTGGGTTTGTTTTTGACTTTGCAGTTAGGAAGTTTCAGCCAAGTGTTGGGTTCCATGAGGTTGGAGAGTGGGAACCCTCTTTACAAAGGACAAGAGAATTCCAAAACAGCTTCAGAGAGGCAGTGATGTGACCTCTCAGCCTGAGAGGTAGTGACTGTGGACAGGGAAATCATGGGCTTATATGGTGTCAAGACCTTCTGCACCTTCAACTGGGGCCATGTTATATGGCCTGGCAACAGGAGGAGCAGCAAGGTGCTAAACTCCAGTATGGAGCAAAACCCTGGGCTTTTCCTTCTGCCATCACCATAAGAGATTTTGATGTTGTGAGTCTATCAATCCTAAAGGCTCACTGTTCCTGAGTCACTTATGTTGTAGCCTTTTTTTTTTTTTTTTGGTACATGAGCTAAAAAGTAATCTTGTACTTGAGAGGAAAAAGCGAGTGGCAAGTGAAAAATAGAGGCAACAGCTATAGGCAGTAAAAAGGCTGGGGCCTACAGGTGCAGAATGTTGCATACACCATAACAGTCACTGTTCATTGGTTTTACAATCCTGTTTTTCTTTGTTACAAGGAAAGTTATGCATATAAAGACAAAAGACAGTAGTAAAATATTTCACTTATAAAGAAATTAATTTGGTTGCTGTATACATGATGTGCTTGGGGCAAGGAAAGGCTAGAACTGTTCTCAAATATACTGGGGAAGATTAGCAGAAATTGCCTAAGATTCTGTGTGTGTGTGTGTGTGTGTGTGTGTGTGTGTGTGTGTGTGTGTGTGTGAGTGTGAGTAAGAGAGAGAGACAGACAGACAGAGAGACAGAGACAGAGACAGAGACTGAGAGAGCCAGAGGAAGCAAGAAAGTAACAGAGACAGAGAATACCAACTCTGGGGCCTAATCTAGCCTAATTTTTAGGAGGAGCTGGTTGCTTTGTGGTGGAGCGGAAAGAGCCCAGCTGTGGAAATCAGGACTCCTGGATTGTAGTCCCTGTCCTGACACAATTGTTGCTTGATTTTGTGCAAACCCTTTGCCTTCTCTGGACCTGTTTCCCTCTCTGAAAAGTGGGGGAAATGGTCTTGATAATGTCTAAGGTTCTTTCTGAAATAGATGTAGCAGCAGGGTGCAGGGGAGCTTAGGAGAAGTATCAGCGGTGGGGACCTGAAGGGGGTGGGGTAGGATCAGAGACCTGGGGGGCTCTGAGGGAAAGAAAGGGGTATAGGCAAGCGGGAATAGGAGAAGTAAGGGCATGGAGAAGGGGCTGGCTGCCGGGTGATTCCTGGGCATCTCCGCAGTAAGCTAACATCATGCAAATGAAATGTAAAACCACATGCAAATCAGCTCCAACTATGGTTTGGCACTCGGGGCTGTCTGGGGCGCCTCCCTCAGAAACGGGATGCAGCGCCCCAGTCCCGAGTAGAGGAGCTAACGGCGGCGGGCGGGCGGCAGCCCAGAGCTCCGCCTGCTCCCGCCCCCGCCCCCGCCCCCGCCCCCGCAGCGCCCCCTCCTTCCCTCTCCCGCCCTCCCACCCCCGGCCATCCCCGGCAGGGTAGCGGAGGGTGCCTGGGCCAGCTGCGCCCCAGTCTCTCCCTCTGCCTGTCGGCGTTCACACCGCGCCTCCTTGTTGACGAATCCGCCAATTGTCCTGGGGCCCCGGGTGTGCCCCCACCCCCCACACCGGCCCTTGGCTCTCCTGTCTGCCGGCCCTGCCCTCCTCCCTCCACCTCCCCGGCCCTCGGCTCCTCCCCGCCCCCTTTGCCCGCCCGGGGACTGCAGACTGCGCCCAGCCGCCGCGGGGAACGGCAGTCCTGGAGGCAGCTCCAGCGGCCCGGCTCGTCGCTGAGGTCTGCTAGCGGTTGCGGCCACCCCTCGGGGCGCTCCGGCTCCCCGCAGCCAGGAAGCCCCCGCCTCTCCGGAATACCCCCCCTCCAGCCCAGACCACCCCCCCGCCCGCGGCTCCTGGAAGATGCCCCAGCGGGCACGCACTCCAACAGGAGGGAGCAGCAGCGGACGAGCCAAAAAGCAACAGGTAAGCGGGCTTCCTTCTTCTGCCGCCGCGCCTCCCCCTCCCCGGCCCGGCCGCCTGGCCCAGTCTAGCCCCCGGCCCCGGCCCTCGAGCTTCCTTCCGGACTCAACGCGGGCCCTGGCAGAAAAGTTAGGCTGACTTGACTTCCCATTCTACTGGTCTGGGCTGAGGGGACTGAGGACCCCCCTATCCCTCCCACTGGCGAGCCGTGCGCAGGGCTCCGGGTAGCTCAGAAGCCCCCTTGCTCCGCAGCCCCCGTTGCATCTCCCCCATCCCGACCGCGGAAGGTCTGGGATGGCTGTCTCAGGGTCTTGGCAGGGGAATAGGGAGCCCCCTCCAGCAGAGAGGCGGCCGGGGGTGTTACTGCATTATTGCATCAGGTCGCCTGCCCAGGGGACCCAGAGCTGGGCCGTAGTGGGGTTTCGGGGTGTCGGTGGGGAGTGGCGAACAGTGCCAGCCGAGAGCCAGCACCGCACTCCCAGTGACTGGCCGAGAAGTTCGGGAGCCCGGGGGAGGGGACAGAGGGGCAGCGGGAAAGAGATGGATACAGCCCCTGCCCCGCTCCTGCTTCTCTCTCGGGATGGCTGACCTGGCAACAGCCGGGGGTGGGGGGCGAAGAAGGGTCTGGCCATGTGGCCTTAGGAAGGAGCTGATGTCGGGGTCCCCTCTCCCAGCGCCCTGTCCTGAGGCCTTGTATCTATGGGCCAGTCCGGTCACATACACCGTCAGCCCCCCTCCCCAACGCACACACCCCCCTCCATCTCTTTCCCCCTCCTCCCCCACAGCTGTAGCCTGTGATTGGGCTTTCCGGGACTTAGAGAGAAGGGAACCGGCCGGCCTGCGGGCGGCGGAGCAAGCGAAAACGACCCAGGGTCCGAGGGGCAGGAGCCGGCGGGCCGAGCTGCCAGTGGGCCTAGGGCGCCTGGTGACCCGTTGGGCCCAGAGAGTGACGCCGGATGGGTGCATTTCTAGGCCAGGGACAGAAAGCTGGGCCCAGTACCTGCGTGAGCATGTCCAAGCGTGCATCTTGTGTGTGTATGTGCGTGCACTTGTGAATGTGTGTTTACCACTGTGGATACATGAGTAAGCCCACACGTGCGCTTGTGGCTTTGCTTTTCCGACGGCGGGTCTTCCTGAAGGCTGCGGCCCACTGCAGCTCCTCAGTCAGCCTTGTGTCAGTCGATCCATGTTCCAGAGCATTTCTTTTGCTGGGGACCGACGCCTCGGCATGAATGGATGTGGTGCTTGTGCGCCCCGCCCCCAGTCGGGACCCGCCGGCGGGTGGTGGTGGTAGTGGGGTTTGGATCACAAGTCCCCGGACCCCTTGACCCAGGAACCTGCTGCTCCAGATAAAAGAGCCTCGGTCGGGTGGGGGGCGGGGAGCACAGTGTTCCTGCCTCGGTTGAGATGAAATGAAAGGCTGTCTTTGTGCTGTCTGTGTGTGAGGCCCCAGTGCCCTGGAAGGAGACACCAAAGTCACGAGTGGCTGGGGTGGAGCAGGCCTGAGGCCATTTTAGGCCCCCTTCAACTCAGAACTGGGGAATAGCCAGCTCGAAGTGTTGAAGGGGGATGCACCAGGCTGTCAATGAAAGGACCATGCACCTGGAGGAAGCTAGTGGTGGGCACCATTGGTACTGCTGTGAGGAAAGGAAAACAACCAAGAGAAAGGCTGTGGCTTTGGCCCTTCCTGCTGCCCTCTTTCCACAGTTAAATGGGAGACTCCACCATGGCTGCCATTAGCAGTAACTTTTCTTAAAATGTTGAAATGGAAGGAACCAGAAAGATAGTATAGTCCAGGGGTTTTTAACGCTGGGGGTGCAACAGACATACCACCTCCATCATGAACTTGGATGGGGAAAAAATTACATCTGTAGATCCACTGAGGCCTTTAGCACAGTGCCTGGCACATAGTAGGCCTTTAACAAATGCTTGTTGACTTACTGACTTGACACTCATCTTTGTTTGGTTTCCTTTGTTTTCTTATGTATTTTATTATATGGATTTAAAACATTATGTGCTAAGGTCCATAGTCCTCCCCAGACTGCCAAAGGAGCCACTGATCAAAAATGGTTAAGCACCCCCAATCTAGTCTAACCCCCCTCATTTTACCAAGAAGTAAACTAAACCTAGAGGGAGGAGTTAACATGTCCAAGATAACACCTGGAATGAGTAGTAGAGTTTGGATTAGACCCAGGTCTCTTGACTTTTGTTTCATGATTTGACTTTAATCAGACAGGATCTTTTCCTTCATGGTTGGGGTTCCCAATTTTTTTCAGTCCAGTACTCTTGGCTTTCAATAAACCTTTAGCTAGCCACCTATTCAATATGAAGGAAATAAATTAGAGTTTGTCATACCTATACAAATAAATATTAATTTCTGTGGGATAATAGTTATTTGCCAAATATTGGGAGTTGTTTGCCATTACGGTATCTCAGTTTGGGAACCCCTGCTTTATGAGATGACCTTTTGGCTCCTTTTTGGGAGAGTGAGGTAAAGAAGGGAAGTCTAGCCTTCAGAACTGTACTGATTTGGTGAACCAAATCCAGGGATACCTGGCCATATTTCTCTCCCGCATCCCCTCCCCAACAGCACCCTTTGCACCTGGGGTCCCAGGAGGAATCAGAAGAGAAAGGGCTGGAATGTCTCCAAATTCTAGGAGAATTAGAAGAGCCCTGTCCCCTTTCCCTAGACAGAGGCTGGGGTCCTGCTTTGGGGAAACAGCAGTCTCTGCTATAAAACTGTGCTTAGAGCTCCCCCTGCAGGAATTGTGTGGACTTTTCCTCGAGGTCCTTTCCTGGGAGCATCTGCAAAGAGTAGAGACTTGACCCTTTGAATGAATAACACCGTGGGATTCCTAGGCTCTAGGAATGAGTGGGTGTCTCCTCACACCCTCCTGCCTTAGAATGAAAAGAGCATCTGCTGGTTTTTTTTCCCTGGGTTTGGTTCTGTGTGTGTATGTCCGGGGAGGGGGACAGGACCCGAGAACTGTGATTTCATCTGCAGAGAATTCCCAGTGTGGAAACTCAATCAACATCTGGCAGAAGGCTAGCCTTAGAGAGATGCCCAGGGGACACTAAGAGTTTAAGACACTTGTCCATGAACATATAATGTGTGTCCCAGGCAGGGCTTGAAAAGAGAGCTTCCTATTGCTAAGACCCTCAAGCTGCCTCTGTTACTTGGATGAAGGAGGCTGAAGAGATCCTTCATTGGCCTTTCCATCTTCTGGGTGAGGTGGATAGAGTGGTGAACTTGGAAGCAGGAAAAGCTAAGTTCAGATCCTACTTTGGACACTCAGTAGCTGTGGGATGATAGGCAATCACATAAAGTCTTTCAACTCTATTTCTCATATGTAAAATGAGGCTAGTAATACCACCTACCTCCTAGGGTATATGAATAAAAATGAGATAATGTGTAAAGGGCTATGTAAATGATAGCTACTATTTAAAGTTCCTACTACGGGTAAGGCACTGGGCATATTAAGACAAAATGGGGCAGGGGGCAGGTCCCAGCCCTCAAGGAACTTGTATTCTTCTTGGGGGATATGACATGTAAATAGAGAAGTATAGGTATATGATAGTTTGAGTAGAGAGTAGGGAGCCAGGACTAAGGGGTTGGCGCTTCCCAGAGGAGGCAGCCTATGGCACATGAGCTGAGCCATGAACAAAGCCAGGGACATAAAGAGGAGGAGGGGCAATGCATTCCAGAATGGGGGGAGGGGCAGCATAAACAATATGTAGAGTGCTGAACATTCCAGAGAACAGCAAACAGCCACCAGTTTGTCGGGAATCTAAAGGGAAGGAATGTCCAGTAAGCTTAGGAAGAGTCACCTACTTGAAGAAATCCAGCACTCTCCTGCCTCCAAGCGCACACTTCTTCAGAGATGTGGGCGGAGAGTGGTCAGGAGGTACGGATAGGTGTTCCTTTGGGGATGGATGGGAGAGTTCTTGGTGCTGTTCTTTTCTCACTTTAGGGTTGGGGAAAGACCCTTTGAAGTTATCAGGGAATTCTGTGAGATTCACTTAGGAATGCGCCCTTCTCTTCTCCACACTCCCAAGGGGGGAGGTGCTCATAATCTGAAGCAGACTCTTTCCCTTTAGGGAAAACGGCACCTCACCACCCCCTGCTCCCCTTCCCCAACTTAATCTGATAGTCCCTGAAGAAGCTAGGTGGCTCAGGGGAGCCAGGTCAGACCTGGTTCAGAGCTTGGGGGTAGAGAATGACAGGGACAGGAAGGGAGGGTGCACGTGGGCAGGTAAATACCCCCTTGTGGTCTACTAGAAGGGAAAGGTGGTCTTCCAAACTGTCAGCCCTTTGCCCAATCCAGGCACATGCCAAATTGTTTGATATCTGAGTGGTTATTTAACAGGTTGGGCTGACTCTGCCTCTATTCCCCGAGCTCCCCCTCCCCTGAGAGAAACTAACTTTACAAGCCTTTTGGTAGGGAGGGGGATTCCCAGAGAGACCAGGTTAATTAGGTGCTACAGAGTTGAAACTCTTGAGAGCTCCCTGGTGGGGGCCTACTTGGTTCCTGCTCTATAGTCCATGGGTACAGAACCTGAACATGCAGGGAGGGAGGAGGGCACTCCTCCTACTCATCCTCCAGGATCCTTCCCTGCTCCTCTTACCTCTTCAAAGCAAATTCTTCTTTCTACTTTCCACCCCACTAAAAACCAAAAGCACTAGAGGATTCAGTCCTCCTGGGTTTCTTTTCCTCTAGGCCTGGCCAGCATTAACCTTTGCCCTAGAAAGATCAGGCCTCCGTTTAGAGAGTGGGGGAGGTCATCTGAGCTTCCAGCTTGAAGGTGAGCTGGGTGAGATGGAGATTAGAGGAGAGCCCCTCCCCAAGGAGTTGTCGAGAGAATCGAAGCAGGTGGGAGACCCAGCATCACTCAGCTAGATGGTAGGATCCTCACTCTGGACCTGGAAGAGACCTCAGTCCAGCCCCCTCATTCTACAGCTAGAGAGACTGAGTAAATTGTTCAGGGTGACACAAGTAGTAAGCATTAGAAGTGGATCTTCAATTCTCTGCTTTCAGAGCTGCTTGTTTCTTTCCCTCTCTTTCTGAGTATCAGTTAATTTTTTGGAATTATCATTAGTTTTTTTCTTCCCCCCCCTCCAAGAAATGAAAAATAGAATCTTTGTGACAAATTATTGGTCAAGCAAAAACAAATTCCCACATTGGCCATGGCCCCAAACATGTCTCACTGGGCATTGTTAGTCTGTCACCTCTCTGTCAGTGGGTGGGGAGCATTCTTTATTTATCTGTCCCTGGGAATCATGGGTCATTGTTGCATTAGTCTTTCAAAGTTGTAAATTTTTTTTTTTTTTACAATATTGAGGTTACAGTCTGAATCGTCTTTTAGGTTCTGCTCATTTCTCTTTGGTCAGTGCTTGTGCTGTGGTCCACACTGTCTGTCTTTGAGGGCTGAGATAAGGAGCTGAACTGCCCCAGGTTAGAGCAGGTTGACTTTATAGAGTCACTCTCTTCTCAAGAGGAAGTAGGCATAGCACACACCTTCCTAGCTCCTGGGCCCAGAGTTCCTTACTTACTCCACCCCAAGGTGCTGCCAAGAGGGTTCCCATGAATGGAGGCTATGTGGGAAGGAGGGAGATATTGCTTCAAGGGACTCTGACAATTGGTCCCAAGCATCCCTGTCCTGCCTTCACCGTTTCCTGGCCGAAAGCCTGATGTGGCTGCATGTCATTGGTGGTTAAGAGGGGCTTCCCCTTCAGGTGCCAGTCACGCTCCTGGGGCTGGCATATCTGAGGGCCCTTGTGACATGAACTGGAGTGTGGGGATGACTCATATCTCCTGGAAAGGAAATAAGACCCATGAGTTCCATGCCTTCTGTTTAGGTAGCAGTCAGAAGATAGAACCTTAGGGCAGAGGTGGAACTGTGTTGAGACTCTGCCCCATGGAGTATAGGGAGTCACTAATTGCATGGTGTGCTTCCTAGGAGCCCTCCCTCTCCCCAAGTGGTGTGTAGTGGGAGAACCAGGAGGCCTGGCCTCCAGTCTCAGCCCTGTTACTAGCTTGCTGTGTGGCACAGGCTAACTTACCTCCCCTCTCTGAGCCTGAGCTTGATTTCATCATCTGTAAGATAAAGGGTTTAGACTGGTAGATGGTCTCTACAAGGTCACTTCCAGCCCTTTTCTCCTCATCCCCACTATTCATCCAGCCACAAAGTCCTGTCTAGTGTCCCTTCCTAGCAGAATCTCATTCTTTCTTCTCTCTTTCCGCTTTCCCTACTCTCTTGTAGACCTCTAACAACTCCAGATGGGACGGCCCCAGCATCACCCTACCTACCTGGCTTAGGGCCTCTTTACCTCTCTCTTGGGCCATTGTCCCAGGGCCTCTTCACCTTTGATTCACCCAGATACATCTTAACTCTTGAATCATGTCTCTGTAATTTGGGCAAAGTATCTGGCACAGAAATTGGAACTAGATCTGTGATTTCCTTGGTATGAGGAACTCCCAGGTGAGAAATGCCATCTACCATTGGTGGGCACCAATTTAATCATAGTTGCCTAGAACTCTAAGAGGTTACATGACTTTGCCCAGGGTAATACAGCGTATATGTGTCAGAGTTAGAATTTGAGTTTGAGAATTTGAGTTCATCTCTTCCTGGCTTGGAAGCCAGCTTTATCCACTAAGCCACACTGCCTCTAACATAATAAACGGGTTCAGTTTTGGCCATGAACTCATTATCTTTCCCCTAAGACCCTTCTCTCTTTCTGACCTGCCCTAAGGGCTCCACCATCCTCTCCTCCCACAGGTTCATAACCTAAGTATCCTCACTCTTCCTTCTCTCTCACCACCCCCATACTTACTCAGTTGCCAAGATCTGCCTATTCCCCCTTCTTAACACTCTCCTATGCGCCCCCTTTTCTTTTCCAACCCAGCCACCAGCCTGGTACAGGCCATTATCACTTCATTCTCAGCTCAGTCTTCTGGTTGGCCACAAGTCTCTCTCCACTCCAGTCCATCATCCACTCAGCTGCCAAAGTGATTTTCCTAAAGCCCAAGTCTGATCACGTTACTCCCCCAACTCAATAAACTGCCGTGGCTCCCTATCACCTCTAGGATCAAATATACAATCATCTTTTGTTCAAAGCTCTTCATTACTTGCCTTCTCTTATTTTTTCAGTCTTTTTATACCTTATACCACCTAGCCCCACATACTCTATAATCTAGATGCTTCCGTCTCTTGATGGTGTTTTCACTGGCTGTTCCCCAACCCTCTGCCTCCTCATCTCAACCTTCTTGCTTCAAGTTCCAGCTAAAATCCTACTTTCTTCCAGAAGCCTTTTCCAGTCCTCCTTCCATCAATCAGTTAATATTCATGGAGTGCCTTTATGTGCCAAACATGAAAGAAAGGCAAAAAAAAATCCCATTTTCAGGGAGTTCACAGTCTAACAGGTAGGCAACATGCAAGCAATTATGTATAGAAAGCCTAACTATAGGATCAATTGGGGGCAGTCTCAGAGAGAAGGCACTAAGATAAAGGAGGACCAGGGAAAGGGGACTTCTTAAGCCAAGACTTGAAGGAAGTCAGGGAAGCCAGGAGATGGAGATGAGGGAGAGAATTCCAGGCCTGGGACACAGCCAGGGAAAATACCTGGAGCCGAGAAGTTTTCTATTTGATCCTGGAAGCAATAGGAAGTCATTGTGATTTACTGAATAGGGGGTGACAGGGTCAGACTTACTTTTTAGTGAAGGATGGACTGGAGTGGGGAGAGTCTTGTGGTAGGGAAGCCAGCCGGAGGCTAAAGCAACAGTCCAGGTGTGAAGGTGATGGGGGCCTGGGGGTGGAGGTGGGGGGGTGGGGTCTGGCAATGTCAATCAAGCCAGTCAATAAACATTTATTAAGTACATGTGCCAGGCACTATGCTAAGCATTGGAAATAAAAATACAAATAAAATCCAAGACAGTCTCTGCCCTCAAGGAGCTAAGGGGGGGGGGGAGGTCCCCATCACAGGGGCACAATGAAACAAAGCCCAACAGAAATGTAGCTTAGGGAGAAATAAGAAGACTGTGCTGAGCCTCCTCCTTAAATGGAGGGCCTGAAGCCCGTTGTCTTGCTTCTACTCAGGGGGAAAGGGGACATATAGGAGAGATGAGAAGACTATAGAATAGAGAGGACTTAGCAATAGATTGGATATGGATATGGGGGAGTGGGTAAGAGTGAGGAGCTAAGGACAACACCTTGGCTGTAAGCATGGGAGACCAGGAGGACGGTGCAACTAGATGTCCCAGTGGAGAGATTACTGGGTCTAGAGTCAGGAAGACTGAATTCAAATCCAGCCTCAAATGCTTATTGGTTCTGTGACCCTGGGCAAGTCACTTAACTTCTGCCTGACTCAGTTTCCTCAACTATAAAAGGGGATCATAACAGGATAGAGGGAAATGTAGCTAGTCTTTCACAACATGACTATTATGGAAGTATTTTGCATGACTGCACATGTATAACCTGTATCAAATTGCTTGCCTTCTCAATGAGGAGGGAAGAAGAGAGAATTTGGAACTCAAAGTTTTAAAAAAACGAATGTTAAAAATTGTTTTCACATGTAGCTGGGAAATAAGATACATAGGCAATGGGGTATAGAAATCTCTCTTACCCTACAGGAAAATAGAAGGGGAAGAGGATGGGAGGTGGGGCTGGTGTGATAGAAGGGAGGGCAGATCGGGGGAAGGGGTAATCAGAAGCAAAACACTTTTGGGGAGGGATAGGTGAAAGAAGAGAGAAGGTAGAATAAATAAGGGTAGGATGAATAGGATGAAAGGAAATACAGTTAGCAATAGTAACTGTGGAAAAAGATTTTGAAGCAAGTTTCTCCGATAAAGGCCTCATTTCTCTAACATATAGAGAACTGTGTCAAATTTATGAAAATAAGAGCCATTCCCCAATTGATAAATGATCAAAAGATATAATCAGTTTTCAGATGAAGTAATTAAAGCTATCTATAGCTGTATGAAAAAATGTTATTCTAACTCACTATTGATTGGCGAAATGCAAGTTAAAACAATTTGGAGGCACTAGCTTATACCTATTAGATTAGAGAATAGGATGGAAAAGGTAAATGACAAATGTTGGAAGGGATGTGGGGAAAATGAGACATAAAGGTACTGTTGTAGCTGTGAATTGATTAAACCATTCTGTAGAGCAATTTGGAACTATGCCCCAAGGGCTGTAAAACCATGTATACTTTTGACATAGCAACACCATTACTAGGTTTGTATCCCAAAAGAGATAAAAAGCAAAAAGGAAAAGGACCTATATGTACAAAAATATTTATAGCAGCTCTTTTCTGGGGGTAAAGAATTAGAAATTGAGGGGATGCCCATCAGTTGGGGAATGGCTAAATAAGTTGTGGTATGTGATTGTGATGGAATACTATTGTACTATAAGAAGTGATGAGCAGGATGCTCTCAGAAGAACCTGGAAAGACTTACATGGGCTGATGCAAAGTGAAATGTACTGAGTACAAAGTAACAGTAATATTGTACGGTGATTAGCTGTGAATGACTTAGCTATTATCAGCAATACAATGATCCAAGAGACCTCTGAAGGACTTATGATGAGGAATGCTATCCATCCCCAGAGAAAGAACTGATGGTGTCTGAATACAGATTGAAGCAACTTTGGGGTTTTTTCCCACATTATTTTTCTTTGAGTGTTTTTTGGTCTATGTTTTCTTTTACAACATGACTATTATGTGACTACATATGTATAAAACCTATATGGAATTGCTTGCCTTCTCAGTGAGGGGAGATGGAGAAGGAGAAAGAAAAGTTTTAAAAACAGGTTAATTGTTTTTACATGTAACTGAGGGAAAATTAAATGCTAAATTTAAAATAATGGAATCAAAGTATCCCAGCAAATGGTGCGGAAATAATAATTTAAGAAAAGGATCATAGTAGTGCCTACCTCACAGAGTTGTTGTGAGATAATATTTGTAAAATGCTTAAAGGCCCAGTGCCTGGTATATAGTAGGCATTTACTAAATGCTTGTTTCCTTCCCTTCCTTTCTTCTCCCCTCTCTTCCCCTCTGAAATTGTCTACACTTCTGTATATATTTTGTTTGTATGTAGTTGTTTGCATGTTGTCTACCTTATTAGACACTATGCTCCTTGAGAACAGGGACTGGTTTTCTTTTGTCTTTCTTTGTATCCCCATCACTTAGCACACAGTAGGCATTTAATATGTATTTGTTTACCTGGCATAGTTTTTCATCTGTCTCTGAGCTTCAGCATTGGCCATCCCCCTGGCCTGGAATACCCTCTCTCCTCATCCCAGCCTTGAGGAATCTAACCTAATTGTGACTTTTCTTTAACCCCCTTTAAAAAATTCTGAACTTAAACTTCAACTAATGGTAGCACTTCCATATTCACAGGAGAACAGAGAGGATTAAGAGAAACTGTTAATCATGTGTGCTTGCTGTTGGCTGTTGGCTTGACCGTTTGTTGAAGCACACTTCCCTCCCCACTCTGGGCCCTTGGGATTCCGGGCTCTTCCCCAAACTGTAGCTCTCCCCTGTGGCACCCCACCTACCCTTCCAGCTGGGCCTTTACTCTCATTGCTGCCTTGCATGAACCCTTTGTTCCAGCCAGACCAGGCCAGACGACAAACTGGGATCCCGGAATCCAAGGCCTATACTGATCTCTTGCTCCTCAGAACTTGCCTAATGATTTTGGCTCCCACCAAAGAACGAGCCCTTACATTAGCTTTTAAAGACCGATTCGGCACCCCAAAACTGCACAGGGCGGGGAAGAAGCCAGGATACTTACTGCCTGGCTAGGGCAGCACTCTGTTGGGATGCTGCCTTCTTATATTAACTCATGATTCTCTGGTCTGAGCTCAGCTGTCTCTCCAAGTGCTCTCATTGTCAGTGCCCTGGGACAAAGCCTCATCACCCTGTCCTAGTTTCAAATCTTTTTTCCTGTCTTCCTCTGATTCGCCTTTGTCATCTCGCTCTGGTTTGGGCACTCATGCCCCAAGTACCTCTGCTCCAGCTGCTCTGATGATCAGAAGAGCTGGCACTGGAGCTTCATATGTTACTGCAATATTCCCAGAAATTCTCTCATTTGGGGCACTGAGGAGCTGGTCCATCCTGGAGGCAGAAAAGGGGACTTCCTTTGACCTCGAGATTAGAAGCCCCGATATGCAGTCAACTCAACCCACCATTGGGAATGGGATGGCTAAGTCATTTTTTGTCTTTATCCCCAGCATTCCTCCCAGAGCCAAGCATAATAGATGCATGATGATTTATTGATAAGTGAAATCCATTGATTAATTCAATTGATCAATCATAGGATCTCAGGTCTTCCTCTATCACCATATCTACGCCATCACCTAGTGGTCTCTCAACAAAATGAAAATCCTGATGTTTGAAAAAAGATTTTTCTTAATGATGAGCCTGGAACTTTTTGGTGTAAAATGAAAAAATCTTCTTTTAGGCCCTGAAAGGGTAGAGCTGGAAGGAACCTAGGTGGCCATTGAGTTCCACCTCATCATTTTTATAAATAAGGTTGGGGTTGAAACCACCCCATTTTGGACTTTGATACCTTACTTAGGTAAAAAGGGAATGAAAAGTTAAGTGACTTGCCCAGGAAGTCTAATAAGTCTCTGAGGAGGGATTTGAACCCAGGTCTTCTTGATTCCCAGGACTAATGACTTATCTACTGCAACCACATTGTAGTTCTAAAGGTTGATGACCAGGAAGGGATCAACAGGCATTTATGCAATGCTTGATTCATCATGCAACTTAGCTAAGCAATCATTAAATAGCTTCTTTGTGCCGATGCTCTTCAATTAAGGGAGCTACAGGTTTAGTTACATAGTTTGGTGAGAATTGTCTGCTCAAGGCAGCAGTAGAAGCACCACATGGAGATGGCAGAGAGGCAATTTCAGACTGGATAAAATAAGAAAAAAAACTTTCTAGTAATTAGAAATGTCCTGGGGCGGGGGGATGCAGAGCCAAGATGGCAGCTGGAAATCAGGGACTTGCTTAAACTCTCACCCAAATCCCTCCAAACACCTGTAAAAAATGGCTCTGAACAAATTCTAGAGCTGTGGAACCCATGAAATAGCAGAGGGAAGCAGGGCTCCAGCCCAGGATAGCCTGGATAGTTGCTGGGAAGGGTCTATCGCACAGTGCTGGGAGAGGAACGCAGCCTAGCATGGGCAGTGCTGGGACAGACCCGACCTGGAGTGGACCTGGAGCAGGCTTTAGGGCCATGAATCACTGAGCTGTGGCAGTTACCAGACTTCTCAACCCACAAACGCCAAAGACCATGTAGCAGGTTAGTGGGAAAACTGCTAGATCGGGTTAGAAAGCCATCAGGCCCCAGCCCTGTGGGTGGCGAAGGTGGTGCGGCAGTGGTGACAGCAGCAGCAGGAAGCTCTTTCGGCTGCTTCCAGAGCTCCAATGTCGGCTGCTTCCAGAGTCCCTGGCTCACACAGCGGAAGGAATCAAGCAGCAGACCAGAACGGGAGTGCAGGGCTTGCTTTGCCCTGCTTGGATCTGGGTTGCAATCCTGGTTGGTGGTTCTTGGGGGGAGGAGGAGCACTGCTGTGGCAGAGTTTGTGGTGACAGTGGAGTAGAGGTAGCTCTGAAAACAGCAGTGCAGCCCCTAAAGCTTGGGATAAAGCAAGCACTTTTCACTGTTCAAGCAGTCACACACTGACAAAAAGATCAAAGATCCAGTAGCTGGCTGGGAACACGGCCAGGCAGCGAAAAAGGACACAGACTCAGACTCTAGAATCTTTTTTTGGTGACAAAGAAGATCAAAACATACAGCCAGAAGTCAACAAAGTCAGAGAGTCTACATCAAAAGCCTTCAAGAAAAATATGAATTGGTCTCAGGCCATGGAAGAGCTCAAAAAGAATTTGGAAAAGCAAGTAAGAGAAGCAGAGGAAAAATTGGGAAGAGAAATGAGAGAGATGTAAGAAAACCATGAAAAACAAGTCAACAACTTGCTAAAGGAGACCCCAAAAATACTGAAGAAAATAACACCTTAAAAAATAGACTAACCCAAATGTCAAAAGAGCTCCAAAAAGCCAATGAGGAGAAGAATGCCTTCAAAGGCAGAATTAACCAAATGGAAAAGGAGGTCCAAAAAACCACTGAAGAAAATGCCACCTTAAAAATTAGATTGGAGCAAGTGGAAGCAAGTGGAGCTAGTGACTTTATGAGAAATCAAGAAATGTCCTGAAGTAGAATAGACTGTCTCAATATTAATAGTTAGCATTTTTATGGTACTTTACAAATACTATTCTGTTTTATAGCCACAATAATCCTGGGAGGTAGGTGCTATTATGATCCCCATTTTACAACTGAGAAAACAAAGGTAGATAGCAGTTAAGGTGACTTGGTAAGGTCACACAGGTCCAGTAAGGATCTGGGAGCTGCCTCAAGAAAAAAGATTCCTGCCAATCCAACCAAGATTTGGAGGGAAGCAGGAAACTGGGAAAGAATTTTTACAACCAGCGTCTCTGATAAAGGCCTCATTTCAATTAATTTTTTTTTGGAGGGGGGAAGGCAGGGCAATTGGGGTTAAGTGACTTGCCCAAGGTCACACAGCTAGTAAGTGTGTCAAGTGTCTAAGGCCCGATTTCAACTCAGGTCCTCCTGACTCCTGGGCCAGTGCTCTATTCACTGTGCCACCTAGCTGCCCCTTAAAGGCCTCATTTCTAAAATACATAGGGAACTGAGTCAAATTCATAAGAATACAAGTTATTCCCCAATTGATAATTGGTCAAAGGATATGAATAGGCAGTTTTCAGAGGAAGAAATTAAGGTTATCTATAATCATATGAAAAAATGCTCTAAATCACTGTTGATTAGAGTGATACAAATCAAAACAACTCTGAGGTACCACATCACACCTATCAGATTGGCTAAGATGACAAAACAGGAAAGTGACAAATGTTAGAGAAGATGTGGACAAGTTGGAACACATTCGTTGTTGGAGTCGTGAACTGATCCAACCATTCTGGAGAGCAATCTGGAACTTTGCCCAAAGGGCTATAAAAATGTGCATACATTTTGACCCAGCAATACCACTTCTAGGGCTGTATCCCAAAGAGATCATAAAAGTGGGAAAAGGACCCATATGTTCAAAAATATTTATAGCAGCTCTTTTTGTGGTGGCAAAGAATTGGAAATTAAGGGGATGCCCATCAATCGGGGAATGGCTGAATAAGTTTTGGTATATGAATGTCATGGAATGCTATTGTGCTATAAAGAAATGATGAGCAGTTCAAGAAAATGAACTTCGGGAAAACCTGGAAAGAAATATATGAACTGATGCTGAGTGAAGTGAGCAGAACCAGGAGAACATTGTACACAGTAACAGCCACAGTGTGTGAGGGCTGATTTTGATAGACTTAGCCCTTCTCAGCAGTGCAAGGACTTAAAATTTTTTTAAGGGACTCATGGAAAATGCCATCTCCACATCAAGAGAAAGAACTATGGAGTTGGAATGCAGAGTGAAGCAGACTCTTTTCTCTCTTGTTTTGTTTTCTTTCTCATGGTTTCTCCCATTTGTTATAATTCTCCTATGCAACATGACTAATGTGAAAATGTGTTTAATAGGAACGTATGTGTAGAGCCCATATCAGATTGCATGCCTGTAACAGCAATCACACAGGCACTCCCCAGATGGCTGCTAGCACAAGTTCTTTGATCTGCTTTTCTAAAGGAAAGCAACTTTAAAGAGGTCAGCAATCTTACTTTAATTAAACATATATATGATTGACTTAGTTCAGGGGAAAAGTTAGCACCCTGAGCTTCAGAGAAAATATAAACAGAGATTACAATCAGAGAAAATAGCACAGATCAGCAGACGGCTTCTAACTGTCTGACCAAAGCAATACATACATAGTTACCAGAGAGAGAAACACCAACATCTCGGTTTTCAAAGCAGGGGGCAGGGGAGAGGCCGGGGCAGCGCTCTTTAACAGCTACCCAGAGTCTCATCTGGCAAAATCCCATGAACATTCTTCCAATGAGTCAGCCCCAAAGCAAAATGCTAAGCTCAGTATACATACACACTTCTCAGAGCCAGAGGTCATTCTAACCCTCTTTGACCCAGTGCCTAATTAGAAATTAAGCAAAAGGTATGAACCTTCCTACAAACAAGCCTCCCCTACTTTGGGGAAGATCTTCCCATTCTATTAACATTACAATGCCCTCTTGGGGAGGGAGGGGGAGAAAGTTTAAAACTTAGGGAAATGAATGTTGAAAACTGAAAATTAAATATTTTTTAAAAAAGATTCCATACTCCTAGAGTTTAATACACAATGGTCTCCAAAGTGGGTGGTCAGTTTAATCAAAGAGTGGGAACATGGGTCACATCCCCCGCCATAGGTAACTGCATTTGCCTCACAGGCAGGTTTCCAACACACCCTGTCTCCTCTTTCAGCTCTAGAACTAGGATAAGGCTAATGACTCCTGTGGAACCCGCTTGAGCCCCCTTGAAATGCTATCAGAGTGAACCCCAAAACTAAGATGACTGGGAACATTCTCCTGTTTATGACTGATAAAGACCAGGCTCCTTAAACTAGACACTATCTTGATTAATGGCATTCTCTTGTTGTTTTATGGACAGTATCATATTGTGACACTTTTCTTGTTATGACATTCCCTTCTTTATGGCTGAAAGAAACCAGACATCCTGGGGGTACTCTCTTGTTCTATGGAAACTATAATTTTGGCTGACACAGGCATCCTGAGTCAGGAGGAGAGAACACTTCCTTACTCTATGGATATATAATCTATGCAGCCTGGCCCCAAAGTGAGCTCATTTCCAAATGAAATTTGGAAAGAGAATTTGGAAATTTGAGAGAAATAAACATGCACACACAGCCTAATTTGTTTGTCTCTTGAGAGAGAATGGACTCTTTAAGGTTGACACTCCTCAGTCTTACTTTCTCCCAAATCCAGTCAGTCACCCAATTTTTAATTACTACCTTGGCTCAGAGGATAGAGCACACACAGGGCTGGGAATCAGGAAGATTCATCTTCCTGAGTTCAGATCCAGCTGTGTGACCTTGGGCAAGTCACTTCACTCAATTTGCCTCAGTTTCCTTATTTGTAAAATGAACCTAAGGAGAAGGAAATCACAAACCACTCCAGTATCTTTGCCAAGAAAACCCCAAATGGAATCACTGAATCAGACAGACTGAACAGTAACAGCTCCACAACACATCTCTCATATCCATTGCCTTCCTCTAGTCACATAGCTACCACCTTAGCCCAGTGCCTCCTCATCTCCCACCTCCAAACTGACCTCTTTGCCCCCAATCTCCCCTTCTCATCTTCCCCAAAGCTGCCAAAGTAGTTTTCTTAGCCTCAGCCCTCACAGTGTCACTCCCCTATTCAAAAAATTCTAGTTACTCTAGAATCAAAACTTAGTTCATCTTTGTATCATTCTTCATTTCTATTTTTGTGTTTTCTGATGTACATATTAGTACAGGTGTGTGTGTGTGTGTGTGGTATAACTAAGTACATATATATCTTAGAGGGGGGTGTGCAGAAAAGTTTTACTGCTAAGGCACACCATTAGAAAAATTTGGAGAATGATGTTTTTTAAGCATTGAGAGATGGTTTTTGAGGGATTCCTGCTTGTATTTGAATGGGATTAGATGACCTCTGAGGACCAACCCTGATGATTCTTTGCTAAGGGAAGAGACTCTTTCTAGAGAATTGGCACATGCAGAGAGGTCTAGACTGGGCTGCAGAATATCTGGGTTCTAGTTCTGGCTCTGACCCCAATCCCTGCGTGACTTATAGCCCTCATTGCCTCCTTTTAAATGAAAGACAAGTATTTGTAGATCAAATGAGATTTTTAAAGGGCTTAGGTACCTAGCAGTCAATAAATAGTAAGTATGTACTGAGTGTCAGACTCTATGTTAAGTGCAGGAGATTCAGATGGGGACAAAGACAGTCCCTGCCCTCAAGGAGCTTACAATCTGAGAGATGATCAGAAAAGGAAGCTGAAAGAGGGTGGGGCATCAGAGGGTACTCAAGGATGGGGGAGGGATATTGGTGGAGTTGAACCAAGCCAAGCACCTGCTGAGAAATAAATTTGGAGGAGGTGGAGCTTAACTATCTCTTCCCTCTTCCCCACACCTGACTTTTTAGCAGCCATCATAGCCAAGAACGACAGGAAAGTAACTGCCCTTAGATTTGTGTGTTGTGGTGATTGAATGGAATGGCATTTCCACTGGGCCAGAAGAAATGGTGACTGAGAGATTAGTAGAGCCTTGGATAGAATTAATTGTATCCACTTGTGAAGAACAGATTAATTGGGACCAATGCAATTGGCCTAAAGATCACAAGGATGTAAGGGGGGTGGGGGATGGGAAGTACTGTGATGTGATTAAAGATCTTCCCTGCCCATTAATCCCATTAATAGGTCTCAAGTAGAACTAGTTAAGGGAAGTTTGATTAGGTGAGGCTTGTTCATAGGAAGGCCCATACCCTTTTGCCAATTAGGTCATGAGGGTTGTCAAGCCCTGGAACTCTAAAAAGGGTATATATACTCTGAGTGCAGCTGTTAAGCTCTCTCCCAGAAGAAGAGGAGAGAATGGATGCAGGCAAGCAGACAACTAGGATTTGTGAGTGAGTGTTTACGGGAAGGTCCCAGCAGAAGGGAAGGCTATGGGATGGCTTGGCTCCCTGCTATGATACTGTGTTTTAAGTTCTTAGCTGTTATAATGAAGTGAGCTTACTAGGTTTGGGATATAATTGCTGCTATGTTGAATTGGAGTTACTGGCTTTGGGATTTGATCTTCTGGAGTCTGAATAAATGTTTTACTTCTTCTGCCTTCCATATGGAGAGTCTCATATACTGTGACACAGAACTATATGGGCATATTCATGGTCACCAATAAGTACTAACCTGGCATCCATGAAGTTTTTTTAAAATTCTGATAACTATACACATTTAACTATGACATAGTATTTTATAAATAGTTATACATCAAAATGTTTTGATAACTATATGATTGTCTTGTTAATCCTAAGGATTTTACTTGACTCATTAACATCCTGGTTCTGAGAGGGATCTGAGGCTTCACCAGAGGGCCAAAAGGTGCCATGACCCCACAAAGGGTCCCTAAGTCCTGCTCTGACTTTAAACTCTGCAATTCCCCTCCCATCCCCCCTACCCACCCAGTGACTGACCTGCTGGGCTCATAGCAGGTGCTCAGGAAATACTTATTGATGGCAATAATAATAGCTCATATTTGCAAAATGCTTAATATATTATTGCCTTTGATTCTATCATTCCCACTTTACAGATGAGGAAATTGAGTCTGAAGGAGGGTGACTTGCTCAAGGTCACAGAGCCAGGGTTCGAACTCAAGTATTTCTGAATTTAGTCCAAGCCCAGTGCACTCTCCACTACACCCTCTGACTTGCCCATGGTGAAGGAGGCACGTCCTCAGATTTTCCCCCATTTGGTAGCATGAACTTCTGATAGCCCTTGACAATTGTCTCCATTCTTTCTCTTTCAGAGCGGCTGGTCCTCAATAGGCTTAGGCCCTACGCAGTGATGACAGGGAAGCGGCCACCTGGGCCTCTGGACCCGGTGATATACAACAAGTTGGCCCTCCTCGAGGCAGATGCTGGGCACAGGCCACCTGCTGGGATCTGCAAATCAGGACCCCTGCCTGGCCCAGGCAGTGAAGGCCACCTGGGCTATAAGGGAACATATTTCACCTATCCAGTGGGGAGCCCTGAAGTGGGCCACGAAAGCTTTGCTGGATGGAATCCCCATATGTCCTATGGGGGTGTCATGGCTGGGCAGTCCCTGAGGGCAGACAGCATGCTCATGAACTGTCTGTTGTACCAGCGGGAAGCAGAGAGCATTCAGCCCATGGAGAAGGGCCGGGACCACGCAATGAGGAATCTTCTCCTGGCCCAGGAGAAGTGGGCAGGACATCTAGACCACCGAGACCCACTACTGCAGACCACCCGGGGTTCTCCATACCTGGGCATGAAGGGGCCAGGGCCACCGGGTTGTGCCCCACTGGCAGCACCTAAGCCTATATATCGGAACCCAATGTGTTATATGGATCCAGGCTATGGGCCACCATCATGTTTGGCACTGGGGACCCCAGGGACCGAGAGTGGGACCAAGCGGCCACTGGACATGGACTGGACAGTAGCTGCACCTTTATTGCCTCAGGGCAACCCCCACTGCTCATTGGCCTCAGCACCCACCAAGAGTCAGCACCTAGAGGCTACCTTCCTTCCTTTGCCTCAAACTGGGACACCAGGCAAGGAATCAGTGGCCAACCTTTCTTCCTACCAGGTAGCCTTGGACAAGTACCGTGCCATCCGGAGTGCCCTCTTCCTAGATTCCAAATACCCCCCACCATATGGAGGGCACAAGAAAGCAGCTGAGGGGCTCTCAGGCTCCTGGACAAAGCTACCACAGCCCCCAGTACCCACCTACCAGGAGCGGGCACCTTCCCACTACCCACTAGCACTGCATGAGCAGCCTCTGCTGTACCCACCAGGATATCCACCCCCAGAGAAACCTAATAGCTCTGTGCTTTCCCTGCAATCTCCCAGCCCCTACAAAGGTTTCAACTATAGGGGAAGTGGGCTACCAGGGACCTACCCCCAGCAGCAGACAGCCCGTGGGCCCTGTATCCCCTCCTCCAAGCTGGAAGGCTGTGCCTATCCCACAGGCTCCATTCAGGTGAGCTCACCTGGCCTAAAGGCTGGGACAGCTACCTCCCATGAACCTGAGCCGCCACCTACCCCCAAGTGCCAGCTAGACTTCATCTCTCAGACACCAGGTTATGCCTTTGCTCCTCGGGATAACTTGTCCCTTTATGGTCCAACTCTGGGGGCTGGAGGGATGTCACCTGCCCAAGATGCTCCCCAGGGCAAGCTAGGAGCTAATCAACACAGTGCATTCCAACTTGTATGTCAGCCCACAGGAAGTGGAGGGCTGAACCTGAACACTGGTTCCCAAAGGGAGGCCTCTTGTCCTGTCTCCCGCCCTGGGAAAGCTGAGAAGCCCAGGCAAGAATCTGAGGACAAGAAGTGGTTGTATAGCTTTGGTAAGGAAGAAGCCAGATCCAGGCCTGGCTTGGAAGAATCTCCCACTACACCTATTGTCATTCCAGACAGCCCTGCCCCAAGAACTCCACCTGGCACCGGTCCCCGGAATCCACTACCTTCCCCCAGGGAGCATCCGCAAGGCCTCAGGCAGACCGAGGGCACTGCACCTCCCTGCTCCCCACCCATGCCCATCATCAACAATGTCTTCAGCTTGGCGCCCTACAGGGACTATCTGGACAATCGATGTGAGAAGGTGCCTGACCTCCCCCTGCCCAAGGCCCAGTCCCTCAGTACCACATGCTCCCTGATGCCTTGCCCAGCTGCAGATTCTGAGGCATTCAGCGAGCTGCCCAAGGAAGCAGAAAGCAAGAATAGGCATGGCCAGGAGAGGGAAGTACTGCTCCTTCCTCCATGTGGGGAGCCCCAAGTGGAGCCTGGGCCTGATGCTAGCAGCCAATGCCCACCCAAGGAGGAAGTGGCACTGGATTTGAGCCTCAAGAAACAATTGGCTGAGCTCTCCAAGGCAGCTCTAAGCCAGGGGTTGCCCACTGAGCCTGTGGCAGAAACTAAGCAGGTTATCCAGGAGGAGCAGCCCAGGCTGCCTGCCCCACCTCCCCTGGTACCTGCCATGGTGGAAACCATCCCAAGGACTAGCTTCCACAGTTCTGTGGCCTTCATGTTCCGAAAGTTCAAGATCCTCCGGCCAGCACCCCCACCCACCATTGCTCCTGCCCCTGCCCCTGCCCCTGCCTCTGCCTCTGCCCCTGCCCCTGCCCCTGCCCCTACCCCTACCCCTACCCCTGCCCCTGCTCCTGTCCTTGTCCCTACCTCTGCCCCTCCGCCTGTCCTTGTCCCTGCTCCTGTCCCTGCCTCTGCCCCTGCCCCTGCCCCTGCCCCTGCTCCTGTCCTTGTCCCTACCTCTGCCCCTGCTCCTGTCCTTGTCCCTGCTACTGCTCCTGCTCCTGTCCCTGTCCAGTCTGCCAGCCTCAAGTTCATCACCCAGCCCTTGCAAGTAACCTGCTTCAACGTGGCTCTTCCGGAGCCTGTGGCTGTTCCAGAGCCTACACCTCCTGCGCCTCCTGTTGCATCTGAGCCACACCCCCCTGCAGGCAAGGCCAGCAAGGGCCTGGAGGCTGCTCCCACCCAAGTGGGCAGCACAGAGCAACATTTCACAGGCCTCCACATGTCTCTGTGTGATGCCATCTCTGGCTACGTGGCACACACCTCACCAGAAAGGCTCCGGGAGTGGCTGGACGAAGCTGAAGACAGCCCATCTATCCCACTGCCGCCATCATCCTCCCCAGCCAAGGGCCAGAGCAGGGCCCGAGTGGCTGAGGGGCGGGCTAGGGACACATGGTTGAGCTGTGTGGGTGGGAAGGGGCTCTTGGCAGAGCTGCTGGCCCAGCTGGAGACATTCCTCTTCACCCACAAATGTCCCTTCCCCCACGTGGTGCGTGCTGGAGCTATCTTTGTGCCCATCTACCTGGTCAAGGAAAAGTTGTTCCCCCGGTTACCGGGGTCCTCCGTGGACCACGTACTACAGGAGCACCGCGTTGAGCTACGCCCCACCACACTGTCAGAGGAGCGGGCACTACGTGACTGTGCTCTCGACGGCTGCACCTCCCGCATGCTTAAGCTCCTGGCCCTCCGGCAGCTCCCAGACATCTACCCAGACCTGCTGGGCCTGCAGTGGCGGGACTGTATCCGAAGACAGCTCGGTAAGGACCCCCTTCTCACCTTCTCTCCACTCCCCTGACCCTGGTTTTCTCCCTTCTTCTCCTCCTGCTGTTTAGTCTCAGCTCCAACACTGCCAGTCTGGGTGGCCTTAGGCAAATCATTTCAACCTTCCTGAGCCCCATCTCCTTCCTTTGGTTGAATTATTGGATACCCAATTTCTTAAGAGCCATAGAAGCTCCTGGGGTGGGAAGAATGGGTATGCCAAACTCTGCTTAGTTGGCCTCAAGCGACTAGAGAGACAGAATCCAGCTGTCTCCATCCAGCTGGGTGGCCAAGTTTCCCCCGTGATCTTCAGCCCTTGCAGACTGCTCAGTTCATCCCCTTCTGGCCTCAAGCCCTCTTTACATCCTGTTGGAGAAGCCTGGGTGTTCTGACTACACACTACGCTGCTTATACCTCACCCTAGCCGAGCCCTAACCATATCTATTCTGGCTCAGCTGCTAGTATCTGGGGACAAAAACAAGTCTTAAGAAAAGAAGTAAAGTCAAATCAAGTTAATATGTAGATAGCTAGAAATTAAAAGATCCTTGAAGGCAGGGACCCTTGGAGGTTTGTCTTTGTATTCCCCCTGTGTGCCTGGCCTAGGGAGTTTAATCAGTATTTATTGTTTAGGAGGTCACCAGGCGGTACAGTGGAAAAGACACTTGATTCAAAGAATGCAAGGCTGGACTCAGTTTCCACCTCATTTACCAGCTGTGTGACTCAGAGTTGCTTATCGTGCTGAGTTTCATTTGTAAAATGAGAAGGTTGGATTTAGATGGCATCTAAGGTCCCTTTCAACTCTGGCTAACAATCCTGAGAAACCTGCCTGACTTGGCAGACTTAGATATAACATAGATGTGCTCTGAGAACCACCTAGCATCCTAATATTTGGATAATCTCTAGTCCCTCCCTTCATGAAGCTTACATTCTGTTAGGACAAGATACCAATACAAGTAGCTACAATAACCCAATATTACATTTAAGCACATTAGAGCATCAGGTCAGGGGGAAATTCATTACTCTCGCTACCTTGCCAGTTTCAGGAGCTGTTAATGCCCTGCCTCACCGAACTGACCCACACAAGCTCCCTATTCATTAGAATTGCGAGAAGGATGGATGGTGGCAGGTTCAGTGAACATTTCAACCAGCTGCTGGCTCTGTCCACTTCACTTGTGGTCCTCAAGTTAAAAATGAGCCATTACTTTCAGGTTGACTTCTGCCCTCAGAGCAGTGGTTCTAGAACCTTCCGCCTTGGCATGGACCCATACCTGAAGGGTGACACCTCATTATAGTAAGCCTGAGAGGTTAGCAAGGCATTGCTGAAAGGGAATATCTGAGTCAGTATGTACTGGTTTTAGCAATCCCTTGCCATGTGCATTTCACTTTCACTTCTCTGAGACTAGGTTTTCTTAGCTTTAAAATGGGGCTAATAAGTACTCTGTAAACTGCAAGACTTTTAATTAATTTATTATGCAAATCACTGATGTTCCATGCCTTAGCGGATGGTTTCTTGAGTTGCTATGGCTAGAAAAGTTCACCTGGTGACAACTCTTCTGTGAGCTTCTCCTCAATAAGCCCATGATGGACACTTCATCCAGGCCCCACTGTCCAAGTTTTGCCAGCCCAGTAGGAGCCGCTAAGCATGCGTTTTCCTGATATGGGCTTTGAGAACCACCTAGCTGCCTCCTAAATGATAAATACTGATTATGCTCCTCTGGACCAGGCACTGTACTGGGTCCTTCCACTTCATCATGTGGCAATAGAGCAAGATGTCCTGCATGTAGCAAACATTTAATGAACGTTTATAGAATTGAGCATTTCACTCTAAGGCCTTAGCAGGTAAGGCCAACTCTTGACTCTTTAAATGAAAGACAGAATGGAGAGACAGGAGAGATGTGGCTCTGTCACTGGCTCACTCTGTGACCCCTTAGGCAAGTCATTGGGCTTCAGTTTTCTCATCTGTCAAATGGGGATAATAATCCTTCCCCCAGCCTTGCTTCCCTCCTAGAGCACTTCTGATGATCAAGATAGATAACCGGGGAAGGGTCTTGGAGCACATGAGCTAGACTGACTTGAAATAATCTATAGGAAATCCCTCTTTAACTCAGATTCTAGACTGGGTCTCTTCCATACCATTGGCAAATGAACTTAGTAAATATGTGACTCCCTGTTTTATCCTTAACCTGATATTAATGATCAAAAGGTCATTGAAAGATGTTATCTTCCTTCTATCTTTAAGGAAATCTTGCATAATTTTGAAATGTTCCTGGAAGCTCCTTTGTGTGAAGGGGGAGAATTTTACCCTACTGAATCAACTGCTTTTTTAATAGTCAAAAAATAGTTTAGATCTTGTATTCTTTTTCATCTTCCAATCTGACCATTACATGATTATCAAAACAGTAAACCTAAGACTTAGTTGTTTCCCATGTTATCACTTCCCAAGTTAAAGTTCCCATTCCTTGGCCAGGCATCAAAGGGCCTTGGCAGTCTGGTACCACAACCCTATCACCTTTCTATCCTCATATCTTAATTATCACATTTCGCATGCTCCCTGTTCCTGACAAACTGATTTCCCAAACACACCATCACACTCCACTACTGCCACCACATATTTTCTCATGCTTTTCCTTATACCTAGCATGTTTTCCCTCCAACTCTTTACCTAAGAAATCTATACCTAGCCTTTAAAGCTTGACTCACCTGCCAACTGCCTTCATGAAACCTTCTAGGATCAGTGGTCAATAAGTAATAAATACCATACACACACTCTGTTTTGTGTCTCTGTTGAGCTTATATAATACTGTATATTATAGTATTACAGTATATGTATCATAGTTATGGAATAGTATGTATCATGTTGGTGTCTTATTCTCCTATTAGTCCATAAGCCCTATGAGGATAGGGGGTCAGTGTCTTTTATGATCATTGTATCCCCTGCTTTTACCCCCAGTGCCTAGCACAGTGACCCTCCCCCCACACACACACAAACACATACACACACACACAATAGGTGCTTAATTAATGTTTGTTGAGTTTATTTTGTTGAATTTGCTTACCTAATCTTAGTGTATACTTGCAGATGCTGTGAAGTCCCCAAGAAAAAGACTCACAATTATGATTCATCCAGTTCATTGATCAGTAACCAGACTGCCCAATAATGACTGTCATTGCTAAGGCAGTGGTTCTCCAAGTGTGATCCAGGGAGCTTTCCAGCACCTGCAAAGTCCAAACTATTTTCATAGTAAAACATTTTAATGTCTACAACATAGTAAATATTTGTAGATATAACCTGCTGCTACTAGCTCACTTCATGACCCAAGGCAAGTCATTGGGCCTCAATTTTCTCATCTGGCAAATGGGGCTAACAGTCTCTCCCCTGCCTTGCTTATTTCCTAGAGCACTTCTGAGGATCAAGCTAGATAATGGGTATGTGGGGCAGAACCTTAAGGTGTTCTGTAGAAGTTCTATGCAGTTGGTCATTACAGGCAACCCTTAACCAGCAAAAGCTCTTTGAGTGGGGTCCTCATCAATTTTGGGGAGTATTAAGGGACCTTGAGACAAAATTTTGAGAACTGCTATGCTGAAGAAGTCAAAGAAAGAACCCTAGCCTCTTAGCTAATCTGATTAAAAAAGAAAGCAGAAAATTAGATTAATAAAATAGCAAAGAAGGTAAAAATCACAGCAATGTCAGAAGAAATAAAAATAATTTTCTGAGCATATTATGTATTTTTTTTAAAAAAACTATCAGACTACAGTGATTATCAAAAAATCATTCATAGTGATCAAATGATCAAGGAGAGTTATGCTGGGGATGCAAAGATGATTCAATATTAGGAAAACAATCAACATAATTAATCATATTACAAGTTAAAACATTTAAAGTGTGTGATCATCTGAATAGATCCAAAAAAAGCCTTTGACAAAGTACAACACTGTTTTATGCTAAAAATCCTACAAAGTATAGACATAGAGTGACCTCTTAGAAAATATCATAAAAAGCATCTATCTAAAACCAAAAGCAAACTTCATATGCAATGAGGATACACTAGAAACTTTTCCAATAAATATGGGAGTGAAGCAAGGATGCCCACTCTCCCCGTTATTATTTGATGTAGTTCTGGAATAGTAATAAGACAATAGTAATAAGTATGTGATAGTAATAAGACAAGAGAGAGAAATTAAGAGGATAAAGAAAAAACCATCCCTGTTTGCTGATGATATAATGATTTGTCTGGAAAACCCCAGGGAATCAGCCAAGAGACTGAGAAATTCAAAAGCTTCGGCAAAGTTGCAGGCTACAAAATAAATCCTCAAAAATCAACAACACTTCTATATAATGACAAAAATGCAAGAGGCAATAATAGAAAGGAAAATTCCATTCCAAGTAACTATAACATGCATAGATATCTGGGGACCAAATTCCAAAAGTACATAAAGACTTATATAGGTTGAATTACAAAGTTCTGAGAAATAAAGAGTAACCTAAATAGTTGGAGGAATATTCAGTGCTCATGGCTAGGCCATGCCAATATAATAAAAATAAGAATATTACCAAAATTAATTTTTTATTTTTAATCCTAAACCAATCAAATTGCCAAAGGATTACTTTACAGAACTTGATAAAATAATAACAATCCATCTGGAAAAACAAAAGATCTAGAATATAAAGAGAAATTATGAAATGAAGTAAGGATAAAGGGGGATGGGGTAAAAATTCCACTTCTAGAACTTGAACTATCATAAAACATCAGTTATCAAAGCCATAGTATTGGTTAAAGAATAGAGAGATCTATGAAACAGACTAGACAAGAGATTCAAGAACAATATAACCCAATCTCATGTTTAATGGAGTGGGAGAATAAATTACCTAGGAGACAATTCCCTATTTAATTAAAAAAAAACTGCTGGGAAAACTAGAAAGCAGTCTGGCAGAAATTAGGCTTAGACCAACATATGGAGTGTCAACCACACTCCACAATACATTCTAAATAGATCTGTGACCTTCATCTTAAAGGTAAGTCTGTTTTAAAAAAAATTATAAGAGAAACAGATCTTATACCTCTCACATCTATGGGTAAGAGATTTATTATTAACCAAACAGGAGATAAAGGCAATTACAAAAAATAAAAATAACTTTGATTACTTGAAACTAAAAATCCTTTGCTCTGACAACCTTAATGCACCTAGAATAAGAAGGGAAGTGGCCAAATGGGGAGAAAGTCTTTATATCAGATTTCTCTGGTAAGGGTTTGGTATTAAAGATATAGCAACAATTAATAAATATATATTAGTCATATATGACTAATAGCCATTCCCCAATAGATAAACAACCAAAGGATATGAACAAACAGTTCTCAAAAGAACCGCCAAGTATGTACAATCCCATTAAAAATATTCCAAATTAATAATAAGAGAGATTTGAATCGAAATAACCCTGAGATTTCACCTCATACCCTTCAAATTGGCAAAGATGACAAAAAATAGCAACAGTCAATGTTGGAAGGGTTGTGGAAAGATAGGCACACCAACACTTTGTTGGTGGAGTTGTGAAATGGTATCACTGTTTTGGCAAGCAATTTGAAATTGTACAAATAAAGTGACTAAAATGTTTAAACCCTTTGAACCAGCGATTCCATTACTGGGCTCCATTACAGGAAGCTATCAGTAAGGGGAGGGAAAATCCCCATACGTGCCAAAATATTTCTAGCAGGACTCTTTCTGAAAAGTAATTTTTGATTGATGTTTTCTCTTTCTTATATTACTGTAGTATCCTATATGTCCATTCCCATTCCCGAGAGCCATCCCGCGTGACAAATAGTGGGTTGTGGTTTTGGTTGTTTTGTTTTTTGAGAGGAAGAAAAATCAGCACAACTGATCAATATATTAAGAAAGTCCAAAAATATGTTCAGTGTGTAACACTTGTGACTTCCACCTCCACAAAGAGGGGATAGGTTAGGAGTGTCTTCTCATATCTCTTCATCAGAAGAGTACCACTTGATCTTTATAATTTTGTTACAATTAGTTTTGATTTTTTTTTTCTTTACTTTATCCTGAATACTATAGCAATGGGGCACAAGCTGCCAGGCTGGAAAAGCTTTTAAGAAGTAGGGTCCTCGGTGTTGGAGGAAGAACCACTTTGTTCCAAGTGGACCATACTCCTAGAAATATTGAAACAAGAATGCCCGTAACCCACCGTGTGGGTGCTTCCAAAGAAATGTTCCCTTCAATTGGCTAGACCCTATCTCCTTAGCATATGGTTTGTACTCTTCATTTGTTCCACAAACTCTTTCTCTATAAGTGGTGCTGAGGTAAACTTTTCTGTTACTGTTATTCAGTGATTTTTTAGTTGTGTCTGACTCTTCGTGACCCCATTTGGGGTTTTCTTGGCAAAGATACTGAACTGGTTTGTCATTTTCTTCCCCAGCTCATTTTACGGATGAGGAAACCAAGGCACACAGGGTTAAGTGACTTGCCCAGGGTCACACAGCTAGTAAATGTCTGAGGCCAGTAAACTTTAACAACTCCTTTTCTTAACTTGTTGGGTCACAATTAAAAAGGCTTAACTAGTTAAGTTCCTGCCCCACTCTGACTTTTATCAGAACCATTCTTTTTTATATCTACATCATCTAAATTTCCCCCTGTATCCCTCCCCATCCCAGACAGACATTCCTTAACAAAGAATTTAAAAGGAATAAAAGAAAGGGAAGAAGAAAAAAATCAGCAAGGCTAATCAATACTTTCTTTAAAAAAACCTGAACATATCAGAAAGCGATATCAGAAAGTCTAGGTTGGCTCTGAGGTCTCTTCCAGCTCTGACATTTTATGTGAGACGATGATTCTGAAAAGTCAGATTTGATTGGCTCCTGATATCCAGGGTTACTCCTCCTTACCCGTAAGGCTTCAACCTGTGAGATCTCTCTCTCTCTCTCTCTCTCTCTCTCTCTCTGTCTCTCTCTCTGTCTCTCTCTCTCTCGATCTCTCTCTCTCTCGATCTCTCTCTCTCTCTCGATCTCTCTCTCTCTCTCTGTCTCTCTCTCTGTCTCTCTCTCTCTCTCTCTCTCTCTCTCTCTCTCTCGATCTCTCTCTCTCTCTCTGTCTCTCTCTCTCTCACACACACACACACACACACACACACACACACACACACACACACACACCCTGAGATCCCTCTGTAGACATCTCACACACTACCAGCCAAGACTGTTGCAAGGGAATTATGTCCCAGACATGGGGCATCTGGAGGTTAACTTTTCTCCTGTGAGGACTGATCTAGAACTCAGTTGTTGACCCTTTGGCCAAGAGGAAGAGTATAAAAAGCATTTCTTCCAGGTTTTGGTAGGAAGTTTATGAGACTCCAGGGAACTTGATTGCTGGTAGCTTTTTATTGGTTTCTATCTTTCTGAACCGGTTCTTAAATATGGTCCTGGAATGCTTTTAGTAAAAGGACTAGTTGTTTGGGCTCTGCCTCTGAGTGAGCAGTGACATGGATTTAGTAGTTGTTGGCCTTTATCTTGCACTTACATGTTATTTCCTTTGATCCTCACACAAAACACAGTGAGGAAGGGATGAGCAAAGTGAAGGACTCACACAGGGTCACACAGCTGTCCAAGGCAGGATTTGAACTTGGATCTCCCTGACTTCCCAGAGTCTGTCACTCCATCCCCAATGCCACTTTACAACATATCTGTTGTCTTAAGGACCAGCCTGGCTAAGTTCTCAAGAGGTCAGTCCCTAAGGCAGTTGTTGAGTGATGTATGTTCTTGCTACAGCAGTATTCAGAGACAATCTCCTATGGCATAAAGATATTGGGACCTGTACTGGGGGAGGGATGACCCACACTGTCTAAATCACAACTCTTTAAGTAAATAGGTTTGGGGTGTAAACTGTCCCCTTCTTCCTCTGCACCCAGCACACTTAGTACATGTTTCCAGCTTTCTATACACAGTGCCTCAAACTAGAAGAGCAGCTGCAATGGTGGCATTTCAGGCCTATATGGCAAGATGGTAGGGGAGTAATTGTACCATCTCAGCAAGGGAGCCACTGCCTGTGCCTATGGGGAGGTCCCCCTTAAACAGGAATCCTTAGAAACAGTGAGCGGGACCACTAAGGGCCAGCCATGCTGCTAGATTGGAAATGGGCCGAGAAGGGGCTAAAATGGCTGGAAGGCTTTTAAAAAGAGCTGTGCAAATGATGGAGGGCCTCTTCTGCCTATTGATATCCAGCCCTAGGAAGCCTTGGAATCATCTCTGTGAAGGGCCCTCCAAACCATTCTGCCCAATTCCTTTTCTAGAAGCTTAAAATGAGGCCCAGGGAGGGAGGGTGATTGATGCTTATCCTGGGAGTGACTGACAAGGGATCGAACTCTGCTATCAATATGTATACTCCAGGGATCCTTCCACTATACTCCACTGCCCTACCCCCAAGCTCACAGAAAGAGGCACCTTTCTCAACTCTTCTCCCCAAGCAGTGAGGCCCAGACTCTTGGCCTCCCCACTGGACTCAGGGGCTCCCCCTCCTTCCCTCATTCAAACCCTCCCTCTTTTCAGAAAATTACCCCCACCTTTATTTCTTACAGGTTCCTGTTCACAGCCTGGCAGCCATGCCTCCAAGTAGGTACCGTTTTGTGGAGAAAGCTTAATAAAACAATTCATGTTGCCCTTCTCTTCATGCTCTGCTTTTCCTGCCTGGCTTCCCTCCTACTCTCTGGAGATCTTGGGTTTTGGGGTGAGATGGGGAGGAGGAGAGGGCATAGTGTGGTGACTGAAGAGGTCCGTACCCCTGTACCCAAGTGGGCAGTACCCCCTTCCATGACCCTGCCATGCTGTCTGTTCAGAGGGATTCACTCTGGGTGGCCAAATGTGTGTGTTCATGCCTTTGTTTCTGTCTGCATCACCTGTCCTCAGGGGAGGAGATGGGGGGCTGTAGAAAGAAGGGCTGCCTTTTTTTAGCTAGGACCCTGAGGGGTCAAGGAGAGTGGGGGTGGGGGAGAGTGGTCATTCTCCAAGACCACAGATGAGGGGCTAGGAGTAAGAGCAGCCATCAGTCATCCTTCCTGCCTGTCTAATCTCAGTGTCTTCTCTTCCCCCCAGGAGAACATAACAGACAGAGTCCCCAGGCTAAGGCAGAAGCTACTCCCTCAGAAGGCTCCAGGTTCCGAGAAGAAGTCAGCTCAGTCTCAGCCAACTTAGAGCCCCGGGGCTCCAAGGCCAAAAAGAAGAAGAGGGGCACCCCTGGGCCATGCTCTGAGGAGTCTGGACAGCCAGGGGCCACCCCTGAGATGGAGCCTGCCCCAGATGGAGCCTCAGCAGCCAAGCCCAGGGCAGAGGCAGAAGGCCAGGCCCCGCTTGCACCGCCTGGCTCCCTGCTCCGTGCCCGCTTCCATCGCCTGCTCCAGGCTGCCTGGCAAGATGGCCTACCACTGCCCACAGGCAGGCGAAGAGGCCTGGCGCAGACCCAGCCCCCAGCCTGCCCAGAGCTGGTAGGGTAGTGGAGCCTAGCACCAAGTTGAGGAGCCATGTCAGGGCAGGAGTTCCCTTCCAAGGCTGAGTTGAAGGTTTTATGTTTTAAGACTATGCTTGCTGTGGCTCAGCTAAGACATGAGCCTTAGGTCCAGTGTCCCCTGGATTCCAGAAGGATGAGCAGGAGGGCCGGCTCTGGCTCCAAGGATCACCTAGGGCCTGGCTACATGCCCTGCTGACCTTCCAAGGCTGAGCACCAGAGCGCCAAGGATTCCCTGCCCTTACCTCCCTGTTCCAGTCTGCGCTTGCCTCTCTCCCACCCCTCTTCCAATATTCCTCTCCAGAGCAAGGACTTGAGTGAGAACTGGAGACTCCATTCTCCTTGCTTTCTGTCCCTCAGGACTTGAACCTTAGGCTGGTCCTCTTTTCTTGTTTCCCTTTCCTCTACACCCTTCTCTTTGGCTTGCTACCTCCTCTCACTAGCCCCAGGCCAAGTCTTTCCTCCAGATATCCCCATTCTTGCTCCTCCTTGGCCCTGGGGTGGAGACAAGAGACCCAGGTACAAACCCCTCTGCTGCTTCTGCCCCAGGCTCGCCCAACTTCAGGTAGCAGGTGGTGAGGGGGGAGCTTCCAGGGAGCCTCCTAAAGCACAAAATTCCCCAGGGAAGTCATGACCTCCTTCCCCTCCCCACCCCCTACTTGTACAGATTCTGCCCTGGAATATCTTGTTAGTCTGGTGAAAAACATTGCCAGATATTTGGGCATAAATGTTTGCCTTGATGATCTTATTTGGTCAGATTCTGATTCTGGCCATTAAGTCATGGGTCTGGGTAGGAGTCAGCTTATTCACCCATTAAAGGAAGGGACACAACAGAAACCGAGGCCTACCCCAACACTAAGGAGAGCTGACTGCCTTAGGTGGGCATCTTGGCCCCTCAACCAGACCCTGGCCGAGAACAACTTCACCCAGGATGGCCAATCAGCTTCCCCAGTCCTGGTCTCAATTCAGTTGCATTTATTTTGGGGAATACAAAGGCAACATTAAGCACCCCCTGCACTTAAAAAGCTGTGGGGACATCTTGGACAAGTGTGCCACACCCATTGGGGTATCTCATACTGGCCCCTGGTCTGCCTCTGGCACTGCTCGAGGGAGGGGAGGAGAACCTGAGACATTTCTAAACTCTTGAGAAATGCAATCTCCTTTGAGCATTTGGCCCAGGGGAGGCCATACTCCCCATCTGCTGTGTCCAAGACACATTCCTGCCTCCAGGGGGAGGGCTGGGCTGTAGCTCTGTCCAGTTCTGTCCATCCACGGCAGTCCGTCAACATCCCCTTTTAGTACCCTGGCCACAGGAGGAACAAGGAGTGGGATGGGCACAGAGCCCTCACCATCCCTGCCTCTCTGGAAGTCAGCCCTTAAGAATCAGCACACATTTAAAGAGACAGAAAAACCACCCCCACCTCATCGACCCCACAGGCGGCCTGGCCTGGCTCTCTGCCCCAGAGAAGTGACGCTTCCCCTCCCTGCAGCCCATGGCCACAGATGAGGCCTCTTTCCTTGTGTGTGTACAGTTTGTACAGCTCTTGGCCCAAGTCAGTCCCTTCACTATTTAATGTTTTGTAAGGAGGCGGCCAGCCCCGGTGGCAACACGCCAATAAAAGTTATTGGATTGTTTTAGAAGTGATAGTCGTGATTTGGGAAGGGGGTGGGGCTCCTTGGCTGGGAGGCTTTTTGTGGTCTAAGAAGGGGCTGACCAAAAAGATCTCTTGACTGGGGAGAGCGAGGAGACAGTTCAGCGGGTCCATTTGGGCTTGGCTGTTCCATCGGAGGTGGTGTTGGAGTAGTGCCGGGGTGGAGTCATTGGGGGCAAGTGTAGAAAACAGAAAACCTCTGAATTAGATGAGGCCTTAAAGGTAATATAATAACCTCTTCCAAAGCTGGGCCCATAGCCTTTGCTGAAATACTTCAGTGAGGGGGAGGTCACTGTCTGACAAGGAGCCATTTACATTGTTTCACAGCTCTGCTTTCAAGAAAATGCTTTGGTTTTTTGCTGAGCTGAAATGTAATTCCCTGGAACTTGCCCACTATCCTGGACAGCCTCCACTGAACATACTTTACCTTAGCAAATGTTCTTACAGCAGCAGTCATGTTGGGGCTTAGTGACCAGAAGGCTGGAGTAGTCAGGAAGCCCTGGCCTCAGACGCTTAACAGCTGTGTGACCCTGGGCAAGTTACTTAACCTCTTAGATCCTATAAAATGAGGATGCCAATACCTGCACCGCCTTCAAATAAGGAATTGTGTGCTAAAGTGCTTGGCAGACCTTCAAATCACTATAGAAATGTGAGCCATCTAAATTTTGGAGTCCAGAACCAAGTGCCCACTACGTGCCAAGCGGTGTACTAAGTGCTGGGGATACAAAGAGGAGAAAATAAAATAGCAAACACCATGTCAGCCTTATCGCTCTTGGGTGATAATTGAGCTTGGGGTCCACTGAAACAGATTTTTTCCACATGGACTATTTTCTAGCCATGTCCCTGTCATATAACAAAATATATAGCAGACCAAGAGCTCCCAGAGTGCCTACCCTTGACCCACTCACTTAAGGTACGGCGAAGTTGAGTGACTTGGCCAAGGTCACATGGCTAGGATTTGAACTCAGGTTTCCCTCATTCCAAGACCAGTTTTCTGTCCTCTGCCTTTTATCATTTATTCATCATTCCAGTCTGACTGGTTGAGTTATTTTGGTATTCTAATTCTAGCATCCAAAATGACATCTACAAATCACTCCCGCCTTTGAGTCGCTGATAAAGATGTTGCTAGGGAGCAGGACCAAGGACAGAGCCTTCCTTCAAGGCACTTAGTGGAGACCTCCTGATCCGTCCTGCCCCTGGCCTTCGATGACAATGCAGGAAAGAGTGAGGCTGACGACTGCACCACTCTGCCTCACTTAAATCCAATTCACACACGTCAGGACATGGTTCTGTGATGTCATTGGTCTTCTGAAAACAAAGGATGAACAACAACAGACCTCCCTTCTCAGGCTGCCAACAGACTTTCATTACCTGTGATCTGACCATTTCCAAGTCCTTACTGAGGGGTGACAGCAAATACCTTCCTGAAACCCAAATATGCAGCAAATTTATAGCATTTCTTATCTACCACTAAGGTAACATTGTCTAAGGTGGAGGGGGGGGGGGAAGAGTTTCTTTTCCCTGGGAAGGAAGCTCACCATTGAGTCCACTTTGTCATTAGTCTGTAGGTATGATTGCGACCCATCCACACTGATGCCTATGAGTACCTGTCCTTTGACTGTCCCATAGGGTCCATCCTACATGCTAGACTTCTTCTCTTGGGCTCAGTTTCCAAATACAGGAAAGGAGATTAGACCAGAAGGCCCCTGGGGTCTGTTTCAACTCCAGAGCCCTAATTCTGTGACATCACTAGGGTGCTAGCACGACATGGGCTGTCCACCAGTTACCCTACCCACTTCCTTTTCCCAGATGACATTTAACAAGCTTGGGATCATAGCTCTAGAGCTATGATGATGATGATGATGATGATGATAATGATAACTAGCATCTCTAGAGTGGCTACTATGTGCCAGGCCCAGTGCCAAGCACTTTACAACTATCTGATCCTCATAACTGGGAAGTAGGTGCTATTATCCCAATTTTACACTTGAGGAAACAGACAGGTTAAGTGACTTGTCCAAGGTCACGCAACTAGTGTCTGAGGCAGCGTTTGAATTCAGGCTTGCCAATTCCAAGCCCCAGTACTCTATCCACTGTGCCACCAACTGCCTTCAAATACCCTGTTGTCCAGTAGTGTCAAACTCAAAAATGGGGCGGGGAGGGGGTGGTCATTAAACTATATATGAGAATCCCTGTGGCCACATATTGACATTATCTATATTTTATTGTATGTTTATTTAGTTAAATATTTCCCAATTACATTTTAGCTTGCTCAAGCTGAATTCCCTCATTTTACAGAGCTTGCCCAAGGCCACCTCCATCTCAGAGATAGGATTGGGACTCAGGCCTGACTGAGCTATGGTGTCCCTCTGCTTCTTGCTCTCCAATGACAGGCTTTATGTCCCTTCTGTATAATCCTCTCGGTAACATAGCCACCTGTTCACGCCCACCTTGTTTCCATTGTCCTTTAGTGCCTGATCACTGTGTATATGTCTAAGAGCATGGCCTAGATCACTCCAGTTAAGTGACTCACCCAGGGTCACACAACTGTTGTGAGGCCCAATGATGCACTGCAGAAAGTGCCGACACTGAATTCAGAAGAGTTGGGTTCAAATTCCCGCTTTGTTTTTTTATTCCATCATGTGACCTTGGCCGAGTCACTTTGCCCTGGGCCTCAGCTTCTATAAAATGATGTGGTTCAACTAGATGGACTTGAAGGTCTTTTTCAGGTATAGATCTGGGCTTCTATGGCTCAGAGGCAGAGCCCTTGAATACAGGTCTTCCTGAGTCCAACGCCAGTATTTTTTCTTATTTGTTTTTGAAGAGTGGGTCTCCCTGTCTCATCCTCACAGCCTGACTCTAATATTGATTAGTAGGAAAGTCTTAGCCTGCTTATCTTTCCAACCTGGGCCAGTCTGCCTCTCCTTAGGTAGCCTAGTGACCCCCAACTCTTAGGGGTTCAACATATCAGTGTTGCAGAAAGCCAACTGATGTTAGCCTTACTACAGCTAAGATCTCCCGAGCTCAAGGAAGCCACCAGTTTCTACCTTCCCAGGAGCAGGGACTACCATGACGTTATCCCACAGAAGACTATTGGTTAAAAAAAAAAAAAGGCAGGCCCTTGTTCCATGGAGAATTTGTTGGGGGAGGTTATCAGTGCAGTTTATCAAAGGCCACCTACCTCTGGTTGGGAAGGTCAAAATGAGGAGGCTGATTTGGTCTGGGGGGAGGATCCACACCGAGAAGGAATAGTCTTAAACACAGACACCCATCACCTCTAAGGCTCCTTCTGGCTTTAAAATCTACAAGCCCATGATTCTCCCAGGAGAAAAGTCAATCTGAGCAGAGCACAAACCTCTTGACTGAGAAGCCTGAAGAAGAGACTAAGTCAATCTTTAGAAAGCCCCAATTGGAGTGGGAGACAGAGCCCCCACATGCTTCACCAAACTTTTTCCACCACCCCCTACTTATCTTTCCATTGGCTCTATTAATGGTGGGGGCAGAGTAGTTTCCATTCTTGTGAGGTGTAAAGTGAAAATATGGGAATGAAGGGGCAGAGGGCTGTTGAGGGTGAAGTTTTGTTGCCTTGCAGGCTCCTGCCTCTCCATCTGGTCTTCCCAGGCCTCTAAGTTCCAAATAGGACAGCTCCCTCCGTACCTGTTGGGGATAGAGGGCTGGAAGCTGAGATCATGGCCAAAGAAAGCGGGGATTCTGCCTTCTCTCAAGAGAAGCCCAGCAGGAGATCTCCTTACCCCACCCCACCCCACCCCCATCTCAGATCTGCGGACTCGCCCTCCCTCTCTTCAGTTGTAGAGATCTCACAGGAGGCCTAAATCATTGGGATGAGGATGATGAGTACTTGACACTGGCCTGGTCCCAATTAAGTTAATGAGGCAAAGACTTGTGTGATGCCCTGCAAGGCCAGAAACTAATAGGCAAGGTATAAAAGAGTTGAGGAGGGACCTGTATCCAATTGATCCTGTGTGGGAGGGGAATGAGAATCTGAGTGGCTGGTGCTAAGGTGAGTAAGCCTGGGGATGGGGAAGAGGTGAAAAGGAGACCCTTTCTCTCTAGTGACAAGGTGCCCATCCTAGAGACTGGGGATGTTGAGCCTCTTGGGGCAGCATTAGTCTGTGGCAGATGTTAAGAGGGCAAAATGTGATTGGTGTCCTCCAACTACTTCCTATGCCCCTTCCTTGGGACCCTGCTTTCCCTACCCTTCCCCCCATTTCCACTCTAATTCTCCTTCCTTTCTCCTACTACCTGGTCCTACCTCCATCAAAATTCCTCAGTTCCAGGTACCTCTCAAAGTCCTTTGTCCTTGCTGAAATCATCTTCCCTGAGGATATGAAGAAATAAGTTGGGGCTTTCTTTCAGGAATATTAGCCCTAGTGTATGGGGAATCATAAAATGCTGGATATCACAGCTAGAATAGACTAGATCTGGCCCCCACCCGACTTCCTCTTACAGATCAGAAGGAGCTTTAATATAGTGTCTTGCCCAGAGTCAAATGGGGAATAAGTGGTAGAAATGAGACTAAAACTAGTCTTTCCAGTCCATCACATTGATCAGCTGAATGACAGCCTTAATGGGTAACCCTCAGAGATGATGGAAGAACTTTAGCATTTAAGATGTTATAAGGAGGGTTCTTTCCAGTGTTGCTCTTGGACCTATGGAGGTAGCTGCTTTCTTCAAGGGTCTTTTCTGCTGAGGGTCAGAGTTCTCAGTGCCTGGGTTCAGCCCTCAGCAGGCAGCCATGCCAGGTGTCCTGGCTGCTCAATAAAACATCCCCTGTGCTCTGCTGAGGACTAAATGCTGGACAGGGATGTAAACCCAAATGTCCTGACTCTAAGCCCAGGGTACTTTCTGCTCCACCATGCTGCCTCCAGGGTGTTAAGGTATCAGTTCTGACTACAGAATTTCTCCTAAAAGAGCTGAGGCTGTTCAGCAGCCTGCCCTGACACTTTGGGATCCCTGATTTCAGGAGACAGTAGCAGAATCAGCTTTGTCATTGAGTCCTGCAATCTGGATTCTAGTCCTGGCTTTGCCACTGAGCAGTTGTGACTTCAGGCAAGCCACTTCACTTCTCACCTCAGACATAAAATGGGAATGCTAAGCAACCTTAAAATAATCAAATGATACAATTCATGTGAGGCACTAATCATAAAATGCCATGTTGTGAGGCAGCAGTTTTAGGATCTGAGACTATAATGATAGAGATTGGCTTCTGTCAACTTTGGGGAAGAACTGAGTGGTGGCTTGATTGTTTTTTGTGTTACTAGCTCCGTGAGCTCGATCACCTTTCTCAACATGGAAGAAGGGAACTCTAGTAAAGTGCTAGGTGTCTCCATGTCATCCAAAAGGTCCATCCCCTTTGGGAGAAGGTTGGATGATGTTATTGCAAAGCTCTAGGAAGGGAATACTGCAAACTGGCAAACTTTAGGGAAATAGAAGATTTGAGCTACATGACAGAGTCATGAGTCCAGCGGCAGGATCTAAACCCAGGCCTTCCTGATTCCAAGATGAGTGAGTCCTTGTGGGTCTCTCTCCCTTGTAAATAAGATCTAGAATGTGTGGTGGGAGGGGGAAGATGAAAGAGCAAGTGAATGTTAGAACCAAACACCAGAATATAATGGTAGCAAGAAAAGAAGGCTAGAAATCTTAAATCGGTCATCTTCAACCCAGGGAGGTGAGATGAGGAAGCTAGGGGCCTTTGACCCAAGAGATGAAGACTGGCAGACTTCAGAAATTGACTGAATGGAGATACTTGGGTCAAAGGAAAGACTCCCTTAGTCCCAAAAGGAGGTGGTACTCCAGGAGGCTGACATCCAATAAGGCCTAAGGGTGAGGGTTCTTTGTGGTTGGAGGGCAGGGGGAAGGTCAGACCTGGAGTGGGGGAGGGGGAGAGTGAAGAATAGATGAAAACATCTCTGGTTTGCAGAAGAGTAGAGAGTAGGGTCTGAATGTACGACCAGAGAACCCTAGAGCTGGAAGGAACCTCGGTGCTCGTCAAAAATATCATTCGTTTGACATATGGTAAGTACTTAAAAATTGTTTGAATCTGAACCTAGTCCAACCCATCCTCTTACAGATGAGAAAACCCAGGTTTTCTGATTCTAGGTCTCGTTCCATTATACTATGCTACTTCCTGATACCTGGGCTCTCTCCTGGAGAAATGTTCTCTTTTTACCAGCCCAACATAGGACTCCAGGGCAGGAGCAAATGTTACGACCCATTTATGTGCAGGAATGAGGATGGTAGTTGGGAGTGGATTCTCTTGAGCTGATGTCTCATAAAGCAGCGGCTCATCCCTTCCAAAGCCTTTCCCCATCCATGGACTCTTGCTGCCGTCAGCCCCAGTAGGACTGGTCTTCTTTTTTGACAGGGCATGGGAATAAGCATTTATTAAATACCTACTATGTTCTAGGCTTTACAAATGTTATCTCAGTGGTTCATCACAACAGTAGTGCTATTATTAGCTCTATTTTTATGGTCAAGCGACTCTTCCTGCCAGTAAATAAATGTTTGAGGCTGCATTTGAACTCGAGTCTTTCTGAGTCCAAGCCCAGAGCTGTACCCATTGTACCACCTAGCTGACGGATGAAGAAACTGAGGCCTAGAGGGTGGGAGTGAGGTGGAGTAGGGGGATTCCCAAGTAATTTGGTAGCAGATATGGGGAGGGAGGGCAGCATGCTTGGAGTCAGGAAAACCTGGATTCGAATCCCACCTCCTACATTTCCCATTTCTCTACTCATTAAATGGAGACAATTGGACCTACTTTGTTTTTTGGGTTTTGGTGGGGGATGGGGCAATTGGGGTTAAGTGACTTGCCCAAGGTGTCTGGTGTCAGAAGCTGGATTTGAACTCAGGTCCTCCTGACTCCAGGGCCGGTGCTCTACTCACTGCACCACCTAGCTGCCCCCCAAATGGACCTACTTTGAACAGCCCTCATGAGGCTTAAATGAGAATGTCTACAACCTACTTTAAAAAACCAAAGAGCTACATAAACATCCATCAGGCATGTTATGGTATATAAGTAATAGGTCCCGACTCCTCAGCCAAGGATCGCTACCTTGAGCAAGTTTTTACTGAGCACTTACCCTAAGGGGTGTGTGTGTGTGTGTGTGTGTGTGTGTGTGTGTGTGTGTGTTAGATATGGACAACAGCAGTCCTTCCCCCAAAAGGAGCTCATGTAGAAGGGAAGCACACCTTTTAACAATAACCCTTGGTGCTTTAAGCACCAAATGAAGAGTACAAAGAGTTAGGATCCAAGGACCTCATCCCTGTGGGTTGGAGTGATCAAAGATTCATGAAATTGGGGTTGGAGCCAGGCTAGAGAGTGGATTGGATTAAGGGGGAAAGGAGGAAGGCATCCCAGGGGAAATGATGGGACTGGATTGTGTCGAGTAAGTACCAGGAGACACGACCAGAAGGCAGGCTTGGACTGAAATGCCACCTGCCCTCCACAAAGAGCATTTTAAGGTTTGGAGGTTGCTTGACATACATTATCTTGCTCGATCCTCAGTCCTCAGAGGAAAATGTGAGTCTTGTCTCCATTTCTACAGATAAAGAAACAGACTTGGAGGGTGAGTAGTTTGCTCTGTGGTGACAAAGCTCGGTGTCAAAGGTGGGCTTCAAGCCCAGGTTTCCAAATCCAGCACTCTGCTATCAATAGCTAACGTTACCAACTGGTGGAAAAAGCTTTGGTCTTAGAACGCCTGGGTTTAAATCCTGACTCTGGGCAAATCACTTCACTATTCAGCTTCTGTTTTCTCATCTGTAGAATAGGAATGACACATGAACCTCAGACTTACCAGCCTCAATTTTCTCATCTGTAGAATGGGGATGATACACATACCTCAGATTTTCAAGGAAAGTATTTTGTAGATCTAGAGCTAAAGGGGGGCTTAGAATCCATCTAGTTATTCCTTCTCCCCACCCTAACCCCAGGGAAACTAATGCTCAGAGCTGCACTGGCCAAGAACTGAGGTCCTCTGACTCCACATTCGGTATTGTCCATTATATAACCCCCCCACTGATCTTAAAGCACATAGAAAAGTCAACTTATTTCTGCACAGAAAATGACCATTTCCTATCAGAGAGTAAGCATACTCTTCACATCTGCTATGGGAATGCTGTCTTTTGGCAGGGTCAGTCCATGGGTCAGAGATTACAGAGAGCCTTGAATTGCAGGCTAAAGGAACTTGCCAATGATAAGTCCACTGAGAAGTCATATTGGGTTCTGAGGAGGGATTGTGACTACTGATGCTTCCTTCGTCCCAGGAGAATTTCTTCTAAATAAGTTTTTATTTATATCTTTTAAAATATTGCCATATTTTTCACCAGTATATCTCCCCCTTTTCCTAAAGAGCCACCCCATATAACAGTATTTTTGAAGACCAGAAAAAGTTTTTTTTAATCAACATAACTGATAAATATTGCCCCCCCAAGAAAAACCTCTGATAATGTATGATGTCCTTCTTTCCTTCCTCTCTCCTCACCCCTCACCCCTCAGTAACCCAATTGTCCACCTCCCTCCCCTCTGTGATGGGGAAGGGAAGAAGGAAAGAATGACGCTTCATAAGTAATACTTGTAATTTTTAGAGGTTCAGAAATAACAAAAGCAGGTAAAGCCCTGCAGACACCGAGCACTAGGGGTATGCCCAGCCTGGGGAGCATTGACTCCCCCACTCTCTCCAAGGGGCCAGAAAGAAGCTTCTTTCTAGAGACAAGAAAGGGGGCTCCCTGGAGCTTTCCCTCTGAGGGCTGCATCTCTTGGCCCTCCCCACAGGGGCCTCAGGCCCAGTCCTACCTTTACCCTCCTCTTCCCCACTTGCCAGAGCCCACTCAATTGTCCTCAGACTCTTACTAGCCCAGACTTGAGAAGGAGTAGGATGCCCTCCATTTCTAACCCTAACTCAGGGCTACAGATGGCAGAAGAGGAATTGATACTTGGGATACCACTTGAGCCTTCCTGTTCACTTGCAAGGTGACCTTGCGCTCTCTCCAGAGGCTTTCATTTCTTCTTTCAAAAATGGACTGGGTTGGACTAGCAGCTTCGAGATTCTTTTCCATATTAGGTTCCAGTGTCTAAAGCTCTCATTTTCTTTGCTTACAGGAGGCTGATGGTAACATTTTTCTTCTCTGGGGACCCTACCTGCACAGCAAAACTGCCAAGATATGAGAGAGGGGACCCTGGCCACCAAAGGTCAGGCCCACCTGTGTGGCCTTATACCCCTCCTAAGCCAGCTCATCGTATGGACACCTCAAGACAGAACACAGACAACCTACTGGAATGTTCCCCCATGATGTCTGAAGGGACTGGCCCAGAACCAAGGGGTTGGTGGCCTGGACTAGGAGTCATAATGGTCTGTTCTCTCTGGGTTTCTGCCTCTTTGGCCCTGGCCAGCACCTCTTCAGAGCAGCAGGGGCTTTTTCCAACCTCCTCCACTCTGACGCCTGCTAGATTTCCCTCAGGGGACTTCTTCAGTTCCACCCAAATGCAAAATGACGTGGACCAATCCCAGGAGCCTCAAGAACTAGCTGGAGGGGTCATTTCTCTGCATCCTGAGGTCCCAACAGGTTCTGTAGGAAAGAGATCAGCCCCTGGGACACCTTCCTTCTCTCATGTGGTCCCTGAAGGTTCAGATGACAAAAGGGCTTCTTGGTGGGCAGGAGACTGGCAGAGCCAGACCCCATTCTCACAGGGCATTTCTCTAGATTTCAGGTCAAGGCTTCCCCCCCAAATCAAGGCCTTGCATGCCAATGTAGCCCTAAATCTCAAGACCCATGATATGGGTCCCCAAAAAGACTACACCAAAAAGTTCCTTGCCCAAGTCAACTGAATAGATGATGATGATGACGACAACGACTCCCTAACCACTAGACTGCCTCCCTCCTCTCAGACTCCAGGCATTGACCCTTTGGGGATAAAGAGATCAACAGAATCAGTGGTACCTATAGATGGTGAAAAAATTGACCTCAGGCATCACAGTCTATCCACAGAGTCTGCTCCACCAGCCTCTGCCTCCGAAGTTCAACTGAGTATTAAATCCAACTCTAGGGTCTTGTCCCCTCCCAATTATGAGGTCAGCTTTGCCCTTTCCTCTTCCAAGGAAGCCTTGGTATCCATGGGAACACATCCAAGCCCTGGCCCCTCAGAGGCATCCAGGTCTTTGAGCCTTCCAAAAGAGGCCACAAGGGCATTTAATGCCACCTCTTTCCCAAGCTTAGGGGTGTCATGGGATACAGAGACAGAGCCCCATGTTCCCAAGCTTTTGAGATCCTGTCTTTTCTCACACAGCTCAGAGAACCCTAGAGAGCAGACTATTTCCACAACTACTGTCCCAACTCCTAGCTCTTGGCCCATCAAGTCTAGGTTCCATTCCAGGAGACCTGAGAAAGTAGCCTCTACTTCTAAAGATTCTTCTCCAACCAATCCCCCAGCTCACATCTGGATCTCTGCCATCCCTCCACCCACCAGGCCCCTTGAACACTCTCCCAGTGTGATTGGGTCTGATCAGGAATTCTTGGCAACTACCAAAGAACATGAAGGGTATTCCCAAGTGACCGGACTTGGGAGATTGGCAGGCTCTCCTAGTGACCACATCCTCCAGCATGACACATCCACAGGGAGGTCCAGGCTGCTGTCTGGACCAGCAACCAGCTTGGGGCTCTTTGAGTCTGCAGCTACCCCTGGCATGGATGTTTCCTCAGACTTGGAGTTTCTATTGTCTCTTCCATCAAGAGGGGTTAAGCCTAAGCAAGGCCCCTCACCTGTCCCTACACCAAAGGGTCCAAGCTTCTTAGCCCTGGGAAATGAGGTAAGTCAGTCTGATGCTCTTAGCTCCCTCTTCCCACATGTTCCTAGGACTGAATTATCTTTCATACAATAACCCCCCAGGTGCAGCCTGCAGTCAGGATGCCTGTACCTGGGCTGTTTAGTAGAGATTCAGTAGAACACCTAGATAGTGACCAAAGACCTCAGCACAGGCCTGGCCATCCAAACTACCCCAAGCTCAGAAGGGCCCTCCTCAGAGCCCTTGGTAACTACATCTTCCAACTCTCAGGACATTTCTGTTTCTTTTCTGCAGGAGACAGACTCTTCAACATTCCCACTTGAGGCCCATAGGGCTACCCCAGAGCTTCCTCAGCCTGTACCAACCTTGGCTGGTGAAATGCCTGGTATTAGAGATGCCTGGAAGCCTTCCATGGCACCATTTCCAACAAGCATGAGCCTGTATGGATCCATAAGATGTATGATCCCTCAAGGTGTTAAAACTCTTCAGCCTGGTTCCAGCCTTGACCCCCCAGGTGGGTCTGCTTCCAGCCAGCCCTGGCTTCATGTTTTTACAGATGCCTCTTTCCCCAGTGGCATGGCACAGGACTCTGGCTGGACAGGAGAGCCAAAGACCTTTGTGCCCAGTCCATCTCTTGCCCCCTTCACAGAGACCCCTCTAGAGGCTGCTCCAGTGGCTTCAGCCAAACCACAAACCAGTCAGGTTCTTGTTCCTAATGCAGCCAAAGAAGCTTCCGAGAGCATTTTAAATCAGGCCTCCAGCCAGGGCAGCTCTGTAGCTTCTGCCCTCCAGCACCAAGGCAGCCCAGTGGCTACAACTGAGCTGTCCCATAGCTCTGAGAATTTGGCCTTGGCCAGAAGTAGCAAACTGGGCTCACTGGGGACCAGGACCCCCGGGAAGAAACAGAGCTCTGGACAACACAGCCATTCCCAGCCCATGCTAGGAGCCCCAGGATTCGGGCTGGGGGAGGCAGAACAAAGCCATCACCATTTCTGTCCTCCCTCCAGACTCCTGCCCAGCTTAAGAAAAGGGCCACAAAGGCTTCAGTCACAGCAAAGCCCTCAGCTTCCTCTCAGCCTGTGAACCCAGGGTCCTCAGAAATGCCAGAGGAATGGCTGGAGAATGTCTCAGAAGTCAGAGCAGGGGCAGCAAGCCTGAATCTAGTGGTTCCCACGGACTTAGCCACATTCTTGCCTGAGCCTCCAGCCAAGGGCTCTACCCTGGCCCCATCAACTACATGGGCCAATACTTTGCCATGTGAACAAGAGAAGTCCCAGACCTCTCCTACCAAAAGGCAAGAGAAAGTACCCTGGCCTCCCAGCATGGTGTTCCACCCTGCCCAAGGGGCTCCAGCGCATGTTCTTGGGTGGCTAGGTAGCAGGCCTTCCCCATCAAGCCTGATGACAGAGCTCACCTCTCCCATGCCTTCTCACCCAGGGCCTACCAAGGGAGGCTCAGAGTCCAGGTGGGTCCTCACAATCAGCCCACAGTCCACATCTGGAAGAGAAGGTCTGATTGATTTCCCTACACCTGGAATAGGCGGTGCTGGAAAGATACTGTCTATATCCACACCGATGCTGCAGAAGGTCCCTGTCTGGGAAGAAGGGGATCCACAGCGGGGATCTGGGTTTAAATCCCTCTACACAATCCCTCTGCAGTTCTGTCTGAGTCAGATCTCCTATATCCCAGCCCTGGCAAATAAGTACTCAACCCACTTCAGGAGACTCAAGTGTGAAGTCACATTAACCGTAAGTAGAATGCTACCACCCAATGTCTCTGGCTAGAGCCTTTGCCCCTTGGGGTGGCTGATCCAACTGTCCATTGCCAGGAAGCCAGACCATGGAGGCTGAGTCTGTTCCTCCCCTATTTCCCTCTGCCTATTGTAGGAAGAAATCTAGGTTCCCCGAAAGATGGCTAATAAGTGTTTTGTGTCTTTGTCTTCACTTGATTGATAAGAAAACAATCTATGCCCCACTCTGAGTGACTGTGAAGACCAAATCGGAAAATATGAATGAATGGAAGAAAAAGGCACTTATTAAACCCTTACTGTGTGCCGACCTTTGGGCTAAGCTCTGGGGAAATAGAAAAAGGAAACTGAGATCACACCTGGTCTCAAGGAGCTTCTGTTCTGATTCATGGAGACCACATGCCCAGAAGGGGGCCGAAGCAGGGCAAATGGAAGGGCCCATAGCAGCAGAGCAGAAAAGTCATCATCTTTTACACAATATTGTTGAAATATAAAGTGGTAGCTTGACCTTTTGGGGGGACCTCTTTCCCCTAATTCCTCACTTCTATAGCACTTTATAATTTTTGAATAATAATTTCGTGGCAACCAGGGCTTCAGCGAAGTGAGCCATAATTTGACAGATGAGTCTAAGGCCCAGCCATCAAATGACTTACCCAGGGTCCTACAAAGTTAGAAGCACAAAACAAATTTAATTAATAGTATTGATGATCAATATTAAGTTTTTAAGAAAATAGCATTTTTAAAAAAGTTGGTTGCAGAGCCAAGACTGTCAGGGGAACCAGGTCAGGGGTTTCTATACATATCGCCCTTAATGAGCTCTCCTTAATGAGCCAGAAACCATGTTAGCTGTGGTCACTCTACTGATTTCTAATCCTGCCTCTCTGGACTGGGCTTCAACTAGGCCAGGGGCTGGGTTCTGGGAGTCATGGTCAAGCTTAACCCTACCTACCCCTCTCCCCTGCAATGCCCTTGGGGTTCCCAGATAGTCTGTGACTTAGGTTCTATTCTCTTTCTAGTTTAGGCAGATGTTGTCCCACATGAATGGATTCAAGGAATTCTACATCCTCCTCTTCTTGTAAGTATCTCTGAAGTTTCCCCTCCCCAGCCTTGCGGAAGAAACTGTTATTGAATAGCCAACGATTCCCAAATCTCCCCTCAGAAAAGAGACTGGGTACTTGTGGACTTCTTAAGTGATTGGGCCCCCTGGCCCATGCCCTGCCCCACAAATGGTGTCAAATAATACTCTAGGTGCTTGGGTGCCTACTATATGAACACATCTTTGGAGCAATGGATGCAGTCAATCATTTCCTCCTTCCTTAATGTTCTCTCCTATCACAGTTTCATGGCACTACTTTCTCTGGGCTCTTATCTCAGTCTGGTCCCTTTCTCAGCTTCCTTGTCAAGGTCATGCCCACTAACCCTAAGTGTCCTCCAAAGCTCTGACCTCTCTTCCCCTTCCATGCTGCCTCACTTTGTGGTCTCATCAATTCCCGTGGGTTCAGTTGTCATATCTATGCAGATGATTTTTTCAAATCTCTCTCTGTCCAGCCCTTGACTCTCTCCTGAGTCTCACATCACCAAATGTCTTTTGGACATCTCAGACTGGATGGTCCTGTAGCCTCTCAAATTTAACACAGCTGAAACAGAACTCATTAACTCCCCTTGCCCCACCTACCCTTCCCTCTTCCCCACTTTGCTATGACTTGTCAAAGGTACTACCATCCTCCCAGACTTCAATTCTAGATATCCTGCTCAGCAATTGGCTTCGCATCTCCATTCTGCTACCAAATCTTGACATTTTCCCGCTACAACATCTTTCCTATAATTTCCCTTCTCTCCACTCATGTGGCCACCACCCTGGTTCAGGACCTTCCCTCTTTTTGCCTGGACTATTACAGTGGCCTTCCCATTGGTCTCCCTACTCCAACCCTTCTTTTACTCATATGCCAGAGTGATTTCCCTAAAGCCCAGATCTGACCATGTCATGAAGCCCTTCCTTGCTCAGTAAATGCCACTGGCTCCTACTATCTCTGTCATCAAATATAGGGTATCCTTTTTGCCCTACAATCTAGCCACAATGGCTTCCTTGTGATTCTCTGCCTCCCTAATACATACTTTTACTGAAGGCCCCCGTGCCTAGAATGTTTTCCCTCCTCACTTCCACCTACTGGCTTCCTTGAAGATGAGTTAAACCCCATTCTCTGTAGAAGGCCTCTCTCACAGAGATTAATTTCCATTTATTTTGTTCATCCCTAGTTATTTACATTTTCCCCCATTAGAAAGGAATCCGTTTGAGAGCAGGGGCTGTTTTTGCCTTTTTTTGTATCCCCAGCCCTTGGCACAGTGCTTGGAGAGTCAACAGAAGAGCAAGCATTTACTAAGAACTTACTAGGTATCTAGCACTGGGAATCCAAAGAAGAGCCAAAATAGCCCCTACTTTCATGGAGCTCACGGTCTAATGTGGAGATAACATGCAAACAACTCTGTACATACAAGGTACATACAGGAAAAATTGGAGAGAGCCTCAGAGGGAAGGGTATGGCAGTAAGGGGAACTGAGAAAGGCTTCTTACAGAAGATGAGGTTTTAGTTGAGCCTTGGAGGAAGCCAGGAGGTGGGAGATGAGGAGGTCATACATTCTAGGCATGAGGGATAGCCAATGGGAAGACAGAGTCAGAAGATGGAGTGTCTTATTGGAGGACCAGCAAGGAGGCCAAAGTCAACCAGATTGCAGAATATGTGAGGGATGGGGAATAAAATTTAAGAAAACTGGAAAGGTAGGAATGGCTCAGGTTACAAAGGGCTTTACAAGCCAGAGGATTTTATATTTGATCCTAGAGGTGATAGGGAGTTTATTGAAAGGAGATAGGGAGTGGAAGTGACCTGGTCAGACCTGTGCTTTAGGAAGATCAATGTGGCAGCTAAGTGGACTATGGGATGGAGTGGGACACATCTGGAAAGCAGGGAGACCAAGCCTTCTGGAATATTGGGATAGTCCAGGTGTGCAGCAATGGGTCTGTAATGTCAAAGGAGAGAAGGGTGTGTGTGTGTGTGTGTGTGTGTACACACACATACACACATATTGATGATCTGAAGGTAAAATTTACAGGGTTTGGCAATAAATTGGATATGGCGGGGAGAAGGGAATCAAAGAATAAGTTGAGGATTCTACAGAGGCTGTGAGTCTTGGGTAACTGGGAATATGGTGGTGCCATCAACAGTAATAGGGAAGTTAACTTGTTCACTGACTAATCCCTGGGGCTAACAGATAATTGTTAGGTTGGCATATCAGTAATGCCAAGATAGGATGATGAAGGGTGGAGCAGCTATGCCAATGTAATATAGGAGCAAATCAAAGAAGGCTTCCCAGAAGAAGCATTTGAGTGATGACCAAGGAAATCTGCAAGAGAGAAACCAGGCTCCCCTTAACACATGAAGGACTATCGGGGAGAGAGCTATACAAAGGCTCCTACAGCAGTATTGATTCTTCTGGGCCTGGTAAAAGGTGCTAACATTGAGTTTCTCCTTCTTCCGACCCCCAGCAATGGGTCTGTGTTTGTCCAGAGTGAGGTGGAAGTGGAGGAAGACTTACCTCCGACAAGCTCAGACCTCATCCATTGGATTGTCACCATGGTGCATCAAAAGATGGATACGTACTTCTCATGGAGGGTGGACCTCCCGTCTCTGTACTCCAGTGGTATGGACAGTTGGCCCTTAACCTATTTTCTCTTTCTCTCTAGCCATGCTGGTACTCTGGGGCAGGGGAAGAATGACCCCTTTGAAAAAGCACCCTCTGGTACATTGTTTCCAAAGTACTCCCCCATCAGCTCTCATTACACCTTCTGCCTACTCTGAAAATACCAGGGGTGGGGGGTAGGTTCCCCACCTCCCAGAGAAAGAGAGCCATTTTTGCCAGAAGTAGTGGCGGAGAGGTGAATTCTAACCCAAACCCCAAGTGTTCTGTTCTCTCCACTAGAATAAGTTGCCCATCATCCTACAATCCTTCCTATTTGCTGGTGTCCCCTTACTTTTTAATGCCCCTGCCTCTTTCTCCTTACCATAAATTTATAAGCTCCCTCCTTGCCTTGATGTCTTCAAAGGTTATAGTATAGAAAACTTAGAACCAGAGAAACTGCCCATTGCCTTTATAGTTCCAAGGCTTGGTTCCCTGGCCGACAAGGCGGATCTCCAGCACCTTCAAGAAAACCTGAGGGAACAGGTGAGCTACCTTCCTCTTGACTTATCATTTCACGGCTGGGGGCAAAAGCCAAGCTCTGTTGCCTAGGAAGCCAGCCTATGGAAGAAGGCTGGGAAGGAGGGAATATGTGAGCCTGAGAACATGTTTCTAGGCAACCAGTACATGCCATCCTCAAAACCTTTAAGGCCCAACTAAAATCCTGCCTTCTACAGAAAACCTTCCCCATCCCCCTCTTGATCCCAGTTCCTTCCCTCTGTTAGTTATTTCCTGTTTATCCTGTATGGAGCTTGTTTTGTATAGATTTATTTGCGTGGTGTCTCCCACAATTGGATTGTGAGCTCCTTGAGGGAGGGCAGGGACAGTCTTTTTGTATCCCCAGAGCTTCGCAAGTGCCCAACATGTGGTAGACACTTAATAATTGACATAATGCTGACCTTTTAAAGATGTCTCTACATTCCATCTTCTACAACAAGTGGTCTTTCTCCCAACAAGTGACGTTTATAAGGTCAAACACCAGAGGCAGAGTTGGGAGCAGAACCAATGTGATAAGTAGCAGAGTGTAGAGGGGAAAGTGCTGGGCTTGAAGCTGCGAGAGATCTGGGTTCAAATTCTGTTTCTGACACTAGCTCTGGGACCATGGACAAATCCTTTAATCTCATAGAACCCATCCCCCTCTATAAAATGAGGAGAATGAGGACCTACCTCAGGGTCTTGGACTCAATGAAGATTCGTTTTAAGGGCTCAGTGTCTGCTGTTTGTCTCCACATCCAGTAAGTGGGCAGGGTTAGTCCAGTCAGGCTCTCCAGTGACCCTAGGGAGCATTGGAATGTAGTCTTAGAGCTGGGATGGACCTTGAAGCTGAGCAAGGCCAACTCCTATATTTTACAGGTAAAGAAACTGCATTCCAGAGGCTAAATTAACTGAGCTTAAATGATTGTGTGATAGAACTGGGTCCTCTGGCTCCAAATCCAGGGTTCTTTCCACCGTCCTCCCCGCCCTCCTCCCATAACCATGGCCCTTGTTCTCTTTGGCAGGTGATCCAGGATTTGGGGAAGTTGTATCCTATGGTGAGATTCTCTTTCCTTGATATCAGGTGAGGGTTAACTTTATTTCCATAGCCCTGGACTATACAAAGCCACATTTTTCTAACAATTCTCCAGGTAAAGTAGTTTTTTTTAAAAAAACCTCCATTTGACAGATGAATAAACTGAAGTTCTGAAGTTAATTGGCATGGCCAGAGACAGGACCAAACCTTGGCATTCTGATTTCCCCAATCCAGCTTCTACCTCCTACTGGACCCCCAACTTTCTCAGGCCTGTTTCAGACAGGACCTAGTTATGAAAACCCCACAGCAAAGCTTGGATTTTTCCTTTCCTGATCCCCAAAGGGAAGACCTGGAAAAGGTAGAGGTAGTGACTTTTGGCCTATCTGATAAATGAGGGACTTGAACTAAATTGACCTCTTAGGATGAAAAGGAACATGGCATAGTGAATAGACTCGTGTACCTGGAATCACATCCAGGTTCGAATATTGCCTTTGACACAGAGGGGCTGTGTAAATTGGCCAATTCACTTAGCTTCTCAGGGCCCCAGCCTCTCCCTCTCCTTGTAACTCTAAGACTAAGGAATATGGTAGGGCCTGCTCTGCACTGGTATCAAGAGTTTCTTTGCTGGGAGGTCCCCATTCTAATGAAATCACATGTCCAGTCAAAATAAGTTGACTGAGGTATTCCATTGCCACATAAGGGGTGTTAGCTAGAAATAGGGAGTAACCACGGTTTGGAGAACCTCTGAGCCCTGCAAAGCTCGGTCCAGAAAATACCCTAAAAGAGACTATACAAGAACCCAGAACTAGATAAAGTTCAAGAGGGAAAGATTTTATTCAAGGCATATACTGACCCTGGAAGAGATCCCCAGTTCCTAAATAACCATGTCTGCCTTCGGTCTAGTAGGGACCAAGCCATATACCCTGGACTAAAGCCAAATATAGATTGGCTTTTTCCAAAGTACAGCTTCCTCGCTTCTCTGTGATTTTGTTAGTGCTTCCGAGTTTGTCATTTTTTGAATATATTACTGCCTTCCCTTGGGATAATAACCTAAAGAGAGTTAGGGGAAAACAGTTAAGCAAAACCAATACTTAGAGGGGCCCAACTATAATATACTGTCTACTTTTTCCTTGTACAAGTTACTCTCACTTAGGTAGTGTCTATTTTTTTTCCTAGTTTTTCAGGAGCAGCAGGATTGTGCAGTGGATAGAGCACCAGGCCTGGGGTCTGGAAGACTCATCTTTCTGAGTTCAAATCCAGCCTCAGTCACTTACTAGCTGTGTGACTCTGGGCTTAACCCTGTTTGCCTCAGTTTCCTCATCGGTACAATGAGCTGGAGAAGGAAATGGCAAATCCACTCTAGTATCTCTGCCATGACTGAACAACAATTTTTTCCTTCTCCCCTTTCCCATGGTTGAGGGAAGAAGACAGACGGATGAGAGACCTAGTATTTGGGGAAGGGGGAGGACTAGAAGGAGAATGAAGAAATGTGCCAGCAAAGCCAAGCATATTACAAGATGAGGAGAACCATGGCCCAAAGCCTCAGGTCAGTGGTGAGGATGAAGCTTGGAGGTGGGGGAGCTGGATTTGAATTCCAGCTTTGTTACTTATTACCTGTGTGACATCAGGTAAATAACTCCTCGAGACCTCAGAGTTCCCATAATGAGGGGGAGGACGATAGATGACCTTCACAGTCCCAGCTATAGATCTGTGATGCTATGTTCCAAGATGCCTTATTTGCCTTGATCTCTGAATTTTAAATTTTCCCCCTATAAATGGCCTTCTACAACCCAGTTGGTACTAGTATATACTAGTAGAAGTACATATATGAGGGCAGAGGGCCCTGGCAGGGGAATGAGGCTTACTCTCAGCTCTGAACATTGGCTAGCAGCCAGGAAGATTAGGAGGACAAGGTTAATAACTGATAAGAGTTCAACCCTGGAAACCAGCCTAGCCAGGCTGCTGAGCCAGGGTTCAAAGGACCAGGGAGGGGCTTATTGAGTAATGATGGAATATAACTATATGTCAACTCCCCCTTTGAAAAAAAACTTTCTTCTTCTCCCTTCCCCATCCTCAACTTCTCCCTTCCCCATCCTCAACATTCAGGACAGGGTTAGAGTAAATGCCCTTCAGGAAGCAAAGCTTTCTACAGAATCCTGTCCTGGCTTTCTCACACTGACCTCTAAGTAGGAAAAGGAAGCCTATCCCTGTTGAAAAGTGAAAGGTTACAATTCCAAAGCTGAGTATTTGGCCAAATTCACAGAAGTTCACATGCCCTAAGATTGGGTCCAATGTTCCTACCATCAGACCAGCAGCTAGAGTAGAAAGAACACTGAACTTGGTGTTGGAGGCCCTAGATCTGAATCTCAGCACTGTTTCCACTACGTGACTGTAGACAAGTCATTTCAAAACTTTCCAAGCCTCAGTGTCCTCGTCTGTATAATGAGTGTTGGACTTGATGATGTCTAAGATCCTTTCCAGCTTTGAATCTAGAGGGAAGGTGTGAAGGTCTGAGATTGTGCTGCCTGGAAAAGGCAGGAGAAAAGACCAAAGGATGCTTTTGATGCTCCCTGGGTCCCAAGATGCCTAGTACTTAAGAATTAAATCAGTGTCAGGATGCTAAGAGTTCCCAGCTGTCGCTAGATGTCACCCAAGAGCCAAGGACCAAAGTCAGAGCTTCACTGACACCCCCTTCCCTGGAAAGTTTTTTCTAGGGCCCAGAATGTGGCACTGTCCAGGCTTGAGGCCCATCAGCCCCTAAGCTTTCCCGTGACTGGTTTGAATTGGACCTAAAGCAAAGTCCTCATCTCCAGACATCCCCTGTTGAACTGCCTAGGTCCTCACCAGAGGAAGAAAAAAGCCTCTAGACCTTTCCTGTCACCATGTGGTACTTTCAAGCTATCCCAGCATCACCTTGGAAGGCCCAGAGATTGAGTGAGCAAGGGGGGTAGCAGGATGGCTGCTAAAAAGGGAGAGAGGTCAAAGCAGACTAAGATTGAAATCTGTAAGATGTCCCTTTCGACAGCCCCTGTCAGGGAAGAAAGACGCTGTGTCAGTGTGTGTGTGTGTGTGTGTGTGTGTGTGTGTGAGAGAGAGAGAGATATTGAGTGCGGGCACGAGCTGGTTTATCCAGGTTTCCCTCTAAGGCAGTGATTACTCTGCCAACCTTTCCCACCAGCCATTCTTCCACCGAAGACTTTTAACTTCAGGGGCTAAGGGTTGTCTTATCACCTTCTGCTTACTGAAAATTCAGCCTTAACGATGGAGGTTCTAATTCCTCTGTATAGCCAAAACAACAAACAAACAAACAAAAACCAACCCATCTTGTATGTATGGGCCTTTTGTTTGTTTTTAATCAAGACCTAGCCCTACTGAAGGGTCCTGTGTGGGATGGATTTTACGAATCCAAGAATTAAAAACAGAGACATCTCAAGGTGAAAGTAGAAAGGAAAATTTATTACGATCCCGCGGGAAAGGGCCACCCGGATACCGAAAGGACTGGGGGTCCTCTCAGTGTCAGAGCGCACTGGACACAGAAAATTGGGGTGTTTATATAGGTCCCTAACCGCAATTCCCCCTCCCAACCTCCTTCCTCTCAGCTTGCAGACGTAAGCTTTGAGGGTACAATCTGGACGCGATAAATCTATCCCAGGGACAATGGCAAGGAACAAACAGTATGGTTATTTTTGACAAGCAGGTGACAAACATGAACTTCCCACCATTCTTATTTCATTCTACCATCAACCTCAAGGTAGTAAATCTGTCTTAATAACAATGACAATGACGATTGAACAAACAGTTCAGTTATCGGTAACAGGCAGGAATTAGTTGTTGGTTACCTCATTTTCACATCTGTGGCTACAGCGGATATCCCCAGTACCCTTACACCTTGTCTCCCATCATTCATACCTAACTGGTCTTGCACGTCTACATGGCACCTGGCTTTCCGGCTTTTCATCCATTTTTCTGCTGAGCTGAGGGTCCCTTATCCTGGGGTCAATGCACAGGGGGTGAGCATCCTGTGTCCTATCCTTACTTTCAGAGGATTTTATGGTTGCTGATTTATTCACCTCAACCCTTCTTTCTTTCAGGCCTCTCGCCATTAGGTAAATACACAGGATGCGAGCATCCTGTGTCCTGTCCTTAACCTCGGGGGCCTTATGGTCACTAGCTAAGCTTGTGGAGGGAAAAACATCTAAGTAGAGAAATGGCTTTACAGAAAGGAAAATATCTAAGTAGAGAAATGGGACTCACTATCCTACTTATTTCTATTTATCTAATTTGTTCCTTTTTATGAGAGGTCTTTACTTGTCCCACACAGTCCCTAGCAAAACTCTCAGCAGGGGTATAGAAAGGCACAGATCTGCCCCCATTCAGTGACATTGTCTCTTCCTTCAGGGAGAGCCGAGGCAAGCTGTTGGTTGGGGGCGAGGCCTACGTCCACAGCCAGGCCTGGGCAGATACCCCTTGTGTCTTACAAGCCCTGACTGGTCTGGCCAACCAGTCGGTGGATCTGAGTTCACTCACTGTGGCAGGTTGGTATCTTTCTTTCCCTTCCTTTTCTGCCCTCTCTCTGAGGCCTGGCCCTACAGATCTAGGCAATCCCCAGGCACAGCTACAAATGTGTGTCTTTGGTCCTGTTTCCTCCAGGGTCCCACCTGGATCTGCAGCTCTTGCCCATTTCCTTCCTTGTCACCAATGGGAATTTTGAGAAATCTCAGCTGGAGCCCCCATCCCTTGAGCATCAGGCTCTCTTCAGACAACTGGCTAGTACGGTGGGTGAGGATAGCCTGGCTTTAGATGGGCAGGGGTGGTGTGTGGGGAAGGACACTAACCTCATATGGGCCTAGTCCCCTCCTGAAGGGTCGGTCTCTCTTCCTTTGGCTCCCTGCCCAACCTGGATACAGGGGTGGGGTATCCCCACATTCTCCACAGGCATTCAATATAGTGAGCCCTTTAACAAGCCAGAACTTAATGAGATGTCTTTGCAGGGCTCAGGGTAGGGAGGAGGCCAGGTCCAAACCTTAAGATTCTTAGTAGGAGTCAATCTAGGGATCCCTACCCCAAACTGACTGGGTTCCAGGGAGTATCGCAGAGGCTGAGATTCCTGGTTGTTGGGAGATATCTTTTTATTTTATAAATACCCCACCCCTTTCCTTAAAGAAGGCCTCTCTCTCATTGAAAACACTAATACCCTTTTCATTATATCCTGGGAAAAGAGGTATCTTCTCCCTTTTCCCCCATATCCATTCATTGGCAGCATTATGGGAGGTTTCAAGGGGGTGCTTACCAGCCAGCCCCGGGGAAGGGGAAGTGTTCTTTCTCCAACCTCCCTGTTTTCTTCATGTTGTTTTCCCTGACCCTCGAACAGGTGAAACATGGTCTGAGTAGTTACAGTAACCTACTGCAGGTGACAATACAGGACTGCCTGTGAGTACCCTGTATAGGGGAGCTGCTGGGGTCCACTAGTTAGAGTATGTATGCATGTGTGCACTCACTCACACCCACTCACACCCACTCTCACTCTCCCACACAGCTTCTGGCATGCCTGAGGTCCTACCTCTGCTGGTAGGGATACAGCAGAACAGGGAAGATATGGTCCCTACCCTTCCAGTCTTATGAGGAAATTGAGATTAATAACTAAATGTCCAATGGGAAAAACAAAGTCCAGATCTCTGTGTATTTAGTCTAGGAATGGGGGTGGGGAATGGATGAAGAAAGAATCATAGAAAAGATAAGGCCTCAGACTGGGACTAATAGACCCAATAGGATTTTGACAGGTATTCCAGATGGAAGGCAGTAGAGATGAGAAGCTATTCTAACCAGGCCTGGCCTCCAATCCCTTCCTAGGAATGATTCCTCTATCTGTCTGGGGGAGCTACTGTTCCAGGCCCCGGGGCCCACTCCCCACAGCCTCTTGCAGACCCTCATGAAAGCAGTGGACTCAGAGGGCCACCTAGCTGGCTCCCAGTTCCAAGTGGAGCCCAGCTCCTTCTTCATTGCAGGTATCGTTTCTGGGGGTGGCTGGCTCAGGCAGGGGAAGGAGTGCAATCTAAGCCCCAGAACGGTCTCAGACTGCGGCAGCTCAAACCTTCCCCACCACCCAGGTCTTTTGATCTAAGGCCTTTCCAAGTTGCTTCTCAGGCCCCAGCCCTGCATTTGGGCTGACTCTCTTCCAATTCCTCTGGTCAGTTCCTCTCTATTCCGCTCTTAGGAACTAGTCCCTCACTTTTCTCCTAGGTACCCACTTCTGCTCTGCTGGGATGAGGTGAATGTCTTGGTTAGGACTTTTTTTTTTAAGACTTGGGCCTTAATGCCCTCACCCAGCTGCTAGTCAGTCTTTCACTTCAGCTGCTTTCCAGCTCTCCCCTCTCCATGCTCCTTTTCTAGCTTGTGCATTTCTGGTTCTCCAGTCCATTCTTAATCATCGTCCCTCACAACAAAACCTCATAGGTTGGCTTATTCACCTTCCCCAAACTTCATCTCATTAGGTCCCATGACACCCCCAAGGTAGACCCGAAGGGTTCATTCACTCAAGTCTTTAAGTCCCTCCCGTGTAAAGGGTTATCTCCCCATTTTAAAGAAGAAAACTGAAGCTAGAGAATAAGAGCTGAGATCCACCCCCAGGGTTTCTATGAACCAGTTGGCAGGATGGTGAGGGCATTAGACAACGGAAGGCCCTGGTCCTAGATTTGGCTCTGCCATTGACACAGTCTGAGACCTTGGCTGTTCCAGCCTTGGTTTTCCTTTCTATAAAACGGGGACATCACCTTCCTTGCCTCTTCACGGGGCAGTTGGAATTCCAGGGTCAGAGCCTTAAATAGGTTTTTCCCCAAGTATAACATTTGTGTGGAAGAAATGCTGCTTCTTCTCTGCAGCCTCCAGACTCCATCCGTGTCCCCTCTGTTTTCTGTTGGCCCATAGTGCCTCAAGGTTGGGAGCAGGGGGAGGTGGCCCTGGGAGAAGGAGCAGAAGAGGGGGGTTGGGGAAGAAGAGCAGGGTGGCTTTTTCTTCCACAGCCATGCCTCTAGCCAGGTGGCCCCTCCTAGGCTCAACCTTTTCCCTGCACTGCCCTCCCTTCAAAATCCCCTCTGCCCCTACTTCTCCCCATATTCTACTTGTTAACCAACCCAGGCCTGGCCCTCCCAGCCATCTGTTCTCCCTTTCCACTACTGCCCTGGGATCTTCCTCTAACACACCCTCAACCCAGCTCTCTGCCATGCACATTCCTCCCATCTTGTGCTGCTCCCTGAAAGCGAGCTTTCTCCTGAAGATGCTGTGTCATCTGCCACCCTCTCTAAGGCTGGCTGTTCCATCTTTCACATGCACGCGCTCTCTCTCTCTCTCTCTCTCTCTCTCTCTCTCTCTCTCTCTCTCACACACACACACACACACACACACACACACACACACCCTTGCTCTCTCTCTCTCACACACACACACCCTCTCACACTCTCTCTCTCTCACACACACACACACACACCCTCTCACACTCTCTCTCTCTCACACACACACACCCTCTCACACTCTCTCTCTCTCTCTCTCTCTCTCACACACACACACACACACACACACACACACCCTCTTTCTCTCTCTTTCTCTCTCTCTCTCTCTCTCTCTCTCTCTCTCTCACATGCACACACATACCCTCGCACACACACACTCTCTCTCTCTCACACACACACCCTTGCACACTCTCTCTCTCTCACACAGACACACACACACACCCTTGCTCTCTCTCTCTCTCACACACACACACCCTCGAGCTTGCATGTGCAAACACACACTCACACCCTCGCACGTGCACTCTCTCTCTCTCACACACACACACACACACACACACACACCCTCTTTCTCTCTCTCTCTCTCACATGCACACACATACCCTCGCACACACATACCCTCGCACACACATACCCTCGCACACACACACTCTCTCTCTCACACACACACCCTTGCACACACACTCTCTCTCTCTCACACAGACACACACACACCGTCGTGCTCTCTCTCTCTCACACACACACACACCCTTGCACTCTCTCCCACACATGGCTAGGAGTAAGATTTCATGTATTCCAAGTCCACGTTTCATATTTCAGATCTGCTGCCCCCATCTCTCAGCAACCACAGCTGCTCCTTTCAAGTCCACACAATCCTGTCCAGGTCACTTGGCAAATTCCTTGTCCTCATTTTTCTACCTCGGGCTTCTCTACCCTAGTCCCAATCTCCTGTAAACAAGCTGGCCTTGAGGTTTCCTTGGCTCCCTTGCCTCCAATGGGCCTTGGAGGACAGCAGTACTGGACCTCCCTCATCCCCTTCCCAGCTCAGCTGCATTAGATTGTGAGCCCCTTGAGGGCAGGAGCTGTCTTCTCCCCTTCCTTTGTAAGCCCAGCACTTAGCACAATGCCTGAAACCCAGGAAATACTTCTCCACTGAGAATGACTAACTGAACTTGTCTGAGATGCTGGAATAATTGTTTAACCAAGGGCAGACCCAGGATTAGTAAGTCAGAGAAAGACCCTAGGACTACTCAGTCTCAGGACCACCAGTTCTGCAGAGCCCCTAATTCCATAATCCCCTCAGACCATCTTGACACTTCCACAAAATATTCGAGAAGGCTTCCTGCTCCCTGAACCTCAAACTGTCATACTCTAACATCCCTCCTTCCATTGCAGGAGCCTGAAAGAAGGCTTGGCTTTGCCACAAAAGGAAGAAGACCTCAATGGTCATATTTAGGCGAAATAGCACACTAATAGAGGAAAGAGGGTTTTTCAGCAACTTTCCCATCATGCTGTACACAGCAGCCTGTGTGTAAAGGGAGGCGACAAGGGAGCTTCTGTGGGATGTCTAAATTCTTAGAAGCTCCCAAGGATGGGAGGGCATCTTGTATTTGGGACAAGTCTTTCCCCCAGAATTTAGGAGTTAGGTGGCATAGTGGATAGAGTGTTGGACTTGGAGTCAGGAAGACCTGAGTTCAAATCCTTCCTGGGGCACTCATTAGCTGGGTAACCCTAGGAAAGTTAGTTAACCTCTCAAACTCAGTTTCTTCTTCTGTAAATGGCATAATGATAGTGCCTACTTCATGGGTTGTTTTGAGGAACAAGTGAGACAAGGTAGGTAAAGCATTTTGCAAAATTTAAATACCCGTAGAAATGCTATTATTATAATCATCATCATCATCCCCCCTCCCCCCAAGCAGGGATTAAAGGGACCAAAGAATGGCTAGGTTACAATGTGGGGCATGGGCTCTGTATTCCAGAAGAAACCCTGGAGTTTCCCCCTGGATCCAAGACTACATCCATTTCTGTGGCTGTCATCACACTGTCCCTCCTGAGTGTCTTCATAGCTTTCTTTTTGATATTCCAGGTAAGGGGATGCGGGTGGGGAGAAATCCCCTCACTTGGAAATAGTGTGTATTCCCTGTGGCCTCGGGAGAGTCCCTTTCCCTTTTTGGCTAAGAGTTATCTCATCCTATAAAATGAGAAGTCTCCAAAAAGAGGGATGACCTTTCTTCAGGAGGTATAATGGCTCTCCTCTCATTGGAAATATTCAATGGAAACTGGGTAGCCAAACTAGAAAATGAATTTTTCTTTGGGAATGTGTTGGATTAAATGGCCTCTGATAGGCCCTCAGAGTCCTTCCCGACTCTGATTCTCGATTAGCTCAAAGGCCCCTTCTGGCTGACCAGGAGGGTCAGCTGCCTAACTGCACAAAGGATGCCAGAAATAAGCCCCCTTACAATCCTCTCCCTCAAATGTCCACAGTCCCAACAGCTGGCCAAATTGAGAGTAGGATCCTGCAGAGACGGGGCAGCAAAGAGAGAGAGGAAAGGAGACTAGAACTTGGAATTCTTGAGATTTCTGGACCAGAAGTTCATCTTCCTCTAAGAACCACAGCATCTGCCTGTGGTTGGTAGGATCACCCTCAACCCATCTCTAGCTTCTCTCTCTTTCTGTAGTGTGTAAGATGCAGACTACTCCGCTATTGGCACCAAGGCACATTCCCACTTCCTCAAGACCACTGGATAGATAGGGAGATGTTTGAGTTGGAGAGCCCATATGAGTACTCTGGCCAACAGGACAGAAGCCTAACTTTAAGGATGACTAACCAGGGCTTCCAAAGCACATTGGAGGAGGTGAGTCTCAGCCTGGGGACCAGACGGTAACCGCTTCCCATAGAAGGCTCCAGATATGCTCAGTGTTTCAGCCACCTCAAATATCCTTGGCAGAAACTGGCTTGGGCAGCCATTGTGCATGGAGGTGGAGGGAGAAGATGTGTGGGAAGATGAAAAAACTGGGAGCTAGACCTGGGATCTAGTCCCAACTTTGCCCCTCGTGGGTTATGATATTTGGGCAAGTCACATCTGATGTCTGGGCCTTCACTTTTCCCATCTGTAAAAATAGGACATTGGACTAGATAACTCAAGTCTCTACTAGTTCACATCTTCTGAAAGGGGGAAGAGGGAATAAAGCAGCTGTCCAGACTTGCCCATGCCCTACAGGGAGGGGCACCCCTTTTCTGAAGATCTTATGGTCATTACAAAAATAAACATGTATTAGGTAAATATCTGGGGCACCAAAATGGAAGAATATTTTCTACCCCCACCTCCAAATCCTGCCCCAATCAGTCTCTGTTTCTTTTTTTCTTCCCCCTTGTGTCTACTTGGTTCAACACTCTCGTCCAATCTCTCAATATTGGAACCTTCCCTTTTGATCTCATTTCCCCCTTATCTCCTCAGGACTCTGGAAGCAGCATCTAAGAGATCCCCTTTCTTGTACCAGAACCTCTGAAGTGATGAGCAGCCTGGGCCAGATCTTGCCCTGCCTTGACCAAGGAGAAGGCTTGAGAATCCGACTGTCTTGGACCAGGATGCAGTCTCTTATTGATTCTCCCCCTTCCCATCATGTTTCCCAATCAATCAGATGTCTCTACTCAGCCCTTAGAGCTAGGTGTGGGCCTGATTTTGCCTTGGGCCAGCTGCTGTCCCCACCAGAGTAATAGAGCATTCCACCTTAGCTTTGTTTTGTATGTGCATGGTTTTTTTTTTTTTTAAAGATTGTTTCATACTTGGGGATTTTTTTTCGAAAAGGAGATTATTGTGAATTATATCCTGTTTGTCTGGATATTTAAATCAAAAGCATTTTTTAAAAACTCTGAGTCAATGTCTGAATTTCCTCTTTGATTTATCTTCTCTTTTCCTCCATCATTTGGTCCAGGACTCATTGCTACCTCTTCCAAAGACTTGGGACTCCATTATTGACCCCTGCTCTGTCTTCTCTCACCCCTTTTCCTGACTCTGTCCATCAGCTCACGGCCAAAGTTCTGAAGCTACTGAGCTCCAGAGGGAGGGGGCGTCTGGCCTTGTTACAGCCATCATTGTCTCTCTCATGTTCCATTTATCCACTAAAGCATGCAAAGAGCAGGGGACTGGAAGTTGGACCTGGCCCCCTGATGACCAGGACTATCCTCAAATTTGGGTTGAGTATCATAGATTTGGAGCTGGAAGGGACCCCAGAGACCCCCTTATTTTAACAAAAGAGGAAACTGAGGCTTACCTAAGGTCTCCCAGGTAGTAAGTGGCTGCTGGGATTCAAATGCAGCTTCTTGATGCCAAATTCAGCATTCTGTCCCATTGCACTATGCAGTGCTAGTGTTTCCTCCTTTGGTTAAGGGGTTAAGCTAGAACTCTGGGGTCTCTTTTGCATCTGTCCCCCACACCTAGACTCCATCTCCAGACCTCTCCTCCTCTTCCTTTCCCCTGCCTTCCCCTTGCTACCCTTCCCTAAGGCCTTCCCACCATTTTAAGAAGGAAGACCATGTTTCATCTCACTCCTATCTGACTTCTCACCTGCCTCCTTGAACGAGCACCCTTTCCCTCCCCACCCCCTGAATGTGTTGTCTTTCCCTATTAGAATGTAAGCCCCTAGAAGGGGAGAGCTGTGTTGTTTGCTTATATTTGTAACCCCAGCATTTAGCACAGTGCCTGACACATGGTAAAACAAATGCTTTATGCTAGCGTGTAGATAGGGCTGGCCTTTTTGTATGATGTGCTAAGGGAGATCCTCAAAAGGAAGTTAGCTATGGTCTTATAAGCAAGGAATAATTTTATCAAAGGATCTGGGACTGGGAAGCTCTGAGAGGGGTGGGACCTGGTGGGGAGTAGCCTATAGCAGCAGTGGGGCTGGACACAACTTCTGCAGGCTTTCCCCTTCCCCCCCCCTCAAGATTCAGATCAGCAACCTGCCCCATACAGAGAACAACAGGTATATGGGTGTTGTGGGGGACTGGGCCTAGGGAGTCAATGCCTAAGCCTGGCCTTGGAGAGCCTTCACAAGATCACCTGCACCTCCCCTTCCCTCCACTGTTATCCCCCAGACACAATCCTTTGCTCTAGCCAGGTTGGCGGCTCTCTGTTTCCCCTCAGAGGGTTCATTCCCCAGCCCCTCCTCTGTGGGAAGAGCAGCTCCAAACCCTGGGCACCTGCTGATAAGAAATTGATGCCAGTGATCCTTTCTCTCTAGTTTTTCTGGGGCAGGTGAGGGCTGACAAATCCAGGGGTGAGTGGTGGTCACTGGGTTCTCAAAGGGCAGAGGGATAGGGCAAAGCTGAGATGGGACTGGGGAAAAGATAGGGGCTCTGATTCCAGGAAGAAGCCCTGTGAGCACAGAAGGAACTACAGGTTACTCAGCCACTTAAAGTAACATAAAGGGGATTACCAGCCTCCCTCTCAAAAAAGAACCTTCCATGGGGCCTTATGCCCTCATTGGAGTCTTTCCTCTGGGTTACGCTGCACCAGAAGGCCCTTGTGAAAAATAGAACCACCACCTGGGAAGGGCGATACTTAAACTTTTGGGTATCCTCCCTTTGTTTATAAAAAGAGCTCTCTGTAGCTTGAGCAGAGAACTGAATAGAGGGAGGGTTGGATCTGGGGTGGGGAGGGATCAGCCTGAGGCCCTAGATGCTGGCTGAGTGGCCTGAGTGGCCCAGAAGAAGCCTGGCCACTCATCACATCTCCAATTCCGTCCCCTCAAGTTCAGGCAAGGTTTTATGGGACCAGGACTGGAAGAGACTGAGCCTGATCAGAGGAGGGAGCAAAACTCAAACGTCCCATCACACTTCAGCCTCTAATGCTCCCACCCCAATTCCTTTTCCAGTTTGGGGCAGTGACTGTGATGCACAGGGACCCTGGATGGCTGGAAGCAGGTATATCTTCCTCAGGCTGCCTCAGGGGTCGCTCCTCCCAATGGTGTGCATCAGTGTTTGAGGTCATAGGAATGCATCTGTGAGGGTGGGAGGAGAAGCCCAGGTCAGACAAGTTTCCAGTGGCAGAAGGAATATTCTGGGGGGAGGGTCAGGGCTCCCAGGGTTCCTGCTTAGAGGCCACACTCCTGACTTTACAGCCTTTCTCTACTGTGCCACAGAAATGTCCCCCACTCTGAAGTTCATAGACTTCTCACATTGGAAGGGCCTTCCACCCTCCGTGGCCTCTACTTTGATTGGCTGGCTCTTCCCAGAACCTCCCCCTTGAGGATGATTCCCGCCAGGTCCTGTATCCTAATCAACCAGTTACTGACATTTCAGTATGAATTGGCCTATCAGAGCCTTTCAAAACAGCCCTCCAGAGACTATGGGAAAAGTCCGGCTATCTGGATAGGAGCCCTGCTCTATGGCCAGGGTCTACTCCTTTCACTACTGCCTGTAAAAGAGGCCTAATTACACCTGTATCTCCTCCTTACAGAAAAAATGTTTTATACCTGGATGGGGAAGGAATCAAGAGATGGCAGAAGAGCCTACGGTCGGTCAATAATATTTATTAAGGGCCTACTATGTGCCAAGCACTATGCTATACGCTAGGGATACAAAGAAAAGCAAAAGACAATCCCTGCCCTTAAGGAGCTGCCAGCCTCATGACAGAGACATTAGGTGGGCCAAGATGGGGACCCTGAGCGAGACTTCACAACTACCCAATTTGTCTGTGGGCTTTTCTTTGTGGGCTTCCCATCCTCTAAGCTCGTCCCAGCGCCAGGCCCTACATCTCCAGCAGAAAAGGAGGAGGGGTATTCCAAGCTTACCGTATATTCAGATGCAGTGACCTGGTGGCTGTGGCCAGGCTTCTGGACACACAGGCCGGCTATTTGGCTGCAGATGTTTGTCTTACATGCCTGGAGCAGGAAGATACATCTGTAAGTGACTGAATCCAGCCTCTGTCCTTGCCCAAGAATCCAACATCACCCCACCAACTAGGACTGGCCTGCAGCTGGTCTTCTCAATGTTCCCCAGGCCCACCCCCTGCTCAGAGGATCATGAATTTAGATCTGGAAGGGACCTGGGAGGCCCTCAAGCCCAGCCCTCTCGTTCTACAGGTGAGATATTTGGTTGTCCAAGGTCACATAGGTCATAAGTGGGTAAGTTGGAATTTAAAACCAGGTTTTCTGTCTCTACATTGAGAGCTTCTTCCTCTGTAGCAGGATATCAACTCTCCTCTAGCATCTCAAAAGCTTGAGTCATAGTCATGGCTTCAGATAACCATACAACCCCCTTAGTTCAGGCCAGGGTGGTCATGGGCATAACGACCCCAGGTTCCTACCATTCCAGGAGAAGGACCACTCACCAGGACAAGAACCGGGGGGACAATCAGGAGGAGCAGGAAACCCAGGACAATCATGGCCACAGCATAAGGAGGGATGGAGGCCTCAGGCCTCAGGCAGGAGGGCCTAGAACTTGGCGAGTCTAGAACAGAAAGAGAAACGGCCACAACTAGGCAGAGGATCCACCAGCGCCCCGCACAGTACCTCACACATATCAAGCACCTGACAACTAATACAAAGAGCAAATATAGACCTTCCCCTCCGGTTCTGGCTCATGAGACAAGGCATATGCAAAGACAAGACATCAGGCTCAGGAAGAATCCTCTACCACAAAAAGTACACAAGTGGTAGGAGCTGTCAGAAGAGGGAGACATCACTGAAGACTGGGGACATCCTGTTTGCTGAAGAATGCAGAATTTGAGCTGGGCCTTGGAGGATGGATGAGGTTTGGAAGAGATTGGAGCATTATTTTCATAGCTTCTCAGCTCTTCTTCCCTCACCAGCATTCCCTCTCTCTGATCCACCCCCGGCACATCTGCAAAATTAATTTTCCTAAAATATAGGTTGATAGCACCACCTCCCTGAGAATCTGCAGAGGCTCCCTATTACCTCTGGGAAAAAATACAAACCTTCCAGTTTGCCACTTAATGCCTTTTGCAGTCTGGCTCCACTCTGCCATCACAAGCTCATTTCCCCTTCATGTCTCATACTCTATATTTTAGCCTAGTAAGATGCCTCACTAGCTATTTCCGAAGCCAAGTATTTAATCTTCTGTCTCTACCTTCCTACCTCCATCTCTGGGAAGCCTTAGCTTCCTTTAAGGCTTAGCTTAGTTTAAATGTATTTAAGTACATGTGATCTCTCCCACTCAAATATAGTTTAAACTAATTTAAATTATGAGTATCTCAGATGGGGCTCTTTTAGAAACCCCAGCCCCTCAAGGTTACCTGTAGATCTCTGAAATAGTCAACAACTTGAGAAGTAACCGTGGAAGAAGGCTATGAGGGAATTTCTACTTAGGTAAAGGTTGAACTCAATAGCTTCTGTCAATGCTCCAGGCAGATGGAGAATCAGACAGGTAGATGGAAGAGACAAAAGTAATTTGATGCATGGACAGAGGTGAGAGAGAGAGAGACAGAGAGAGAGAGAGAGAGACAGAGAGAGAAACAGAGAGAGACAGAGACAGAGAGAGACAGAGAGAGAGACAGACAGAGAGGAGAGAGAAAGAGAAGAGAGACAAAAAGACAGAGACAGAGAGAGAGAGAGACAGAGAAACAGAGAGGGACAGAGACAGAGAGAGACAGAGAAAGAGAGACAGACAGAGAGGAGAGAGACAGAGAGAGACAGAGAGATGGAGAGAGGAGAGAGCGAGAGAGAGTGAGAGTGAGAGAGAGAGAGATTGAGAGAGCTGGGCAGATGGAGCCAGGAAACTAGGGGACGAAGTAGAGGGAGAGAGGAGGGCTGGGCCAAGGAGGGAGCACTGACCAAAGCCAGGGCCAGCCAGCTCCGCACAGAGGCCTTCAGTATCCATGAGGGTCCTCAGCCCCTGGGACACCCACTCTTGGACATCAGCCTCTGAAGGTGCATCACTGAAGTAGGTGGGCCTCACCCTGGCCATCACTGGGCTGAGCCTGTGGAAAGAAGAGAGTCCAGAATGGTGGAAAGGGTAGGGATACTGAAGGCAAAGCAGGCCAGCTCGACTCAGACTATCTGAATCCTCTGGTTTAGGAAGCATCCCCTGCCCATAGTGTGTCAATGAGTCCATCTCCCTGACTCTATGTGTGGCTCTGATCTTAGAGAACACTGATATTCAAAGGCTTGCACCCAGAGGTTCAGGGTCAGAGGTAGTCTATGGAGGTAACCCATTAGTTGCCTGCCCCTTCAGAATCAAGTCACTAGACTCTTGGGTCTCTCTAGTGCTGGTCCTGGGTGAGTAAAAAGGAGTAGAGAAAGGGAAAGGGGGAAGCAGTTCAGACACTCACAGGAATTCTTCCACGATGACTTCTGCAAAATTCTGGGTGGGCTTGAGGATGGCGGTAAGCTGGGACACAGGAGGAGGGATTATGGGTCATGGCCTTCACCCAGACTCTCCCTTTCCCCCCCTCCCCCCTCTCCTTCTATTTCTTAAAAACATACACTCACCCCACAGGTCAGCCTCTCCCGGAGTTCCCGAGACTCCTCGCTGGCCTTGTCCTTCAGCGCATCAGTGTATGTCCAGTCGGGGATCCGAAGCCACAAGTCGTATACAGTCAGCTCTGCTTTCTCCTCTGAGCAGGGAAGGAGGGATGGAAAGTCAACCCCAGGAAGGGATGGAGAGGATTTCCTATCCCATCCAAAAACTTCCTTTGGGCAAACAGGGTACGTGCCTGTGAAACCCAGCCCCTAGGCATAGTCAATAGAGCACTGTGGTATCTGGAATCAAGTACCCTGAGTTCAGATCCTGCCTTAGATATGAGCTCTATGATTGTGGGCAAGTCACTTATCCTCACAAGGCCTCAGTTTCCTCATTTATAAAACGGGGATAATAATACTTGCATCACCTACATCATGGAGTTGGGAAGAAAGTGTTTTGGGTTTTTTTTTGGAGGGGGGAAGGCAGGGCAATTGGGGTTAAGTGACTTGCCCGAGGTCACACAGCTAAGACGTGTCAAGTGTCTGAAGCTGGACTTGAACTCAGGTCCTCCTGACTCCAGGGCCAGTGCTCTACTCACTGCACCACCTAGCTGTCCCTTAAGAAGGTGTTTTGCAACCCTTGAAGTGCTACAAAAATGAGAATTATGAAGATGTAGGAGGGGGTGCTGGTCCCTCATCAATTAATCCTCCTCCCCCAGGCCAGTTGATTTAATCATAAAAAGTAGTAGGAAGGTAACAGAAGGGTTAATTTGTTAAATGAAATGCAAAATATGGTTAATATGGGAAAATGTTTTGCATGACTATACATGCTCAATCTATACCAAAGCGTTTGCCTTGTCAAAGAAGATGGAGGGGAGGGAGGGAGCGAAGGAAAGAATTTGGAACTCAAAATCAAAGGAAATAAATGAATGAACGAATGAACAAACAAATAAATAAATAAAAGTGCCAGTATCTGTCCATCCCTCTCACCCCTTTACACAGTGGGAAGTTTTCCCTGATGGGATTGGAGGGCAGCTCTCCAATGGCTAGCTGAAGATGGGCTTCACCTCTACATCCTTCAGAAAGCTAGCTTGTCTGCTTTGGACACATTCAGGGCAGGAAAGCTTTGTGAAGTATGAATCCTGGAGCCATGGAGGACAGCTTCCTATGAAGGAAAAACCTTGAGAGAGATCACCCTCTACTTTTTCCGCTTATGCCTTTACCAGAGGGCATGGAGGGGTAGGAAAGAAAGGGACTTTTTTTTTTCTCTTCTCCTGCCTTTGTTGGCCATAGCATCTTGCTTTCTCATACTCTTTCAGTAGGAAAGAACACTGCCACCAGGAATCGGATCCAGAGAGAGAAGAAATAAAGAGACTCACCATAGGTAGCTCCAAGGAATGAAACCCTGGTAGCGGAGAGGAGAACCAACCATATATTCAAGAAAAAATTAACCCTGGCAGCCAGGAGTCAAAGTGCAAAGAACAGGCCCAGGTAGCTAAGCTGAGAAACCTGCTCTGCAGACTCTACCCACAGGGGCAAGAAAGGGAAAGAACCTTTGAACTCCATACATGTTCCCTACATGTGTGCTTCACTACTAATGTATCTAAGTTTGTCCCCAATCTTTCCACTAATGCTACATGAATTTCCACAGGTTTATTAGGGAAAGGTTTCATAGCTACTATTCTTACTGTGTTATCGCAATAAATGTCTTTGTTTGGAGATGATTATGTCTATTGGCTGACTGTTGAAAAGGAAAGTGACGATGGGAGCTCATGAGCTATTGTTTTAAGAATGAGATGACACAGAGTAGCTTTGACTGTGGGGTGGTAGTCATTCCTTTGGGGAATCCAAACTGTAAGTTGTAGGGGAGGTATAACTCCTAAAGAGAGCAGTGGGCTGAGTTCCTGGATGCTTGACCCTTGTGACCAAGCCACCTGGCTCAGGAAAGGGTGTCCTGCCCAGGCTCCTCTCATCCAAAGATTATAATGGAACTTAGTGTGGGACAAGACAACCCCGGTATGTCTTGAGCCCATCACACTTTCTGGAACAATGAGTTCTAAGCCTGGCTCTGCTGAATAAATAGCCCTTGCCTTTCCTCCACAGTTGCAGCGTTAAAATAGGGACATGAAAGCTTTGTGGAAAGGATAATGCTATACAAATATAAAGGGCTGTTGTTATTTTACAAACTTCCCCAACCTCAATTTAGACAGACACCACATGTATAGCAAGAGTTTCTCCCTCAAAGGAGCTCAATTCAATTGCCAAATGTTACATCCTCTCTTCTGAAGTGGGGCAAGGGTTATCATGCTCATGTCTACAGAAGACAAAAACCAAGGATCAGAAAGCTTAAGTGACTGGCCCCAGCCAAGGGCAGAGTGAAAAAGAGACCTCAATTTTTCCAACTTCTAGACCCCTAGGCCATGTCACAACAGTGCCATCCAATGAGGCTACACTCCCGCCCCTTAAACAAGCAGATCAAAGATGGACTCACCATTGACTGAGATGCTAGATTTCTGGATGTGTGTATTTGTCACCTCGCGGGCAAGACGGTCAGCCAGGCCTCGAAGACCAACAGGGACAGGAACATTGAATTTGTACACAATGGTGACACCCACCCACTGGTCTTCGTTGCTGGGAGGTCAGAAGGAAAGTATCTAAGGATTGGGTAGCTGTGACCAGGGTCCAAACTTTGGGGGTTTCAAAGCTGACTGGGTTCATTCCCAAGAGATGGGACAGAGTTTCCAGTGGTCCCCTCTAATTCCAATCCCACTGCCATCCAAGACCAGAGCCAGTTTCCCAGAACAATGTGAAACGCCTGTCAGTTTCTACAATAACATCAACATTGTAAAGACAAACAACTTTGGAAGACTAAAGAATGCTGATCCATGCAGGGACCAACCAGGATTCCATCATTACATGAGGAAGCACATCCAAAATCATACAGCGAGGAAGGCCAAAGCTACAACTTGAGCTCAGTCCTCTGTTTGCTTTTAGTCAACTCTACCACTTGGATCCCTTTGAGTAGGGTGATCAGGGCAGTGGAAAGAGCTTTGAACTAGGAAAGTCAGGATATCCAGGCTTTGGCTTATTCCAGCTCTGTCACTACTCACTGTGACCATCAATAAGCCATTTCTTCTCTTGGGCCTCAGTTTCCTCCACTGGAAAATGAGATTAGTTCTTAACTATTTTGTGTCATGGACACCTTTGGCACTCTGGTGAAAACCTATGAATCTTTTTTTCAGAATAATATTTTTAGGGGCAGCTAGGTGGTGCATTGAGTACAGCACCAGCCCTGGAGTCAGGAGGACCCAAGTTCAAATCCCACCTCCGACACTTGACACACTAGCTGTGTGACCTTGGGCAAGTCACTTAACCCCAATTGCCCTGCCTTCTGTCCTCAAAAAAAAAAACAAACAGAATAATGTTTTTAAATGCACAAAATAAAATAGCATTACGAAGGAAATCAATAATATTGAAAGAGCTATCAAAAAAATTTAAAACGAGCTCCCAGACACTAGGTTACAAACCCATGGACTACTAAGATGATCATAGATTTGGAGCTAGGCAGGATCTTAGAGGCCATGTAGTGCAGCCCTCTCATTTTAGAGTTGAGGAAATTGAAGCCAAGAGGAAGGGAAATGGTGTGTCCAAGGCCACACAGGTTGTACATGTAGGGGGACAAGGGAGGTGGTGTGTGACTTCAGTGGCAGAATGTCTGTCTCAAAATATTCTCTCATCTCTGCTTACTGATGCAGGAAATTCCACTGGGGCTTCCCCTGCCTTCAAGCTTTTGATATATTCAAACACAAACCTCCTGAGGAGGATAATACTACCAGGAGCTGTTCTCAGACATTAAAACCTGAGTGTGAATGAAGGATCTGAGAGCAGGTGTTGTTGTGGGGGGAGAAGGTATGGAGAAGAGAAAACAAGAGAGGATGGGGGAGGGGGCAAGGGATTTTGGAAATGAGGTTAAAAACTGGGAGGAAATGAGGTGTCATGTTTGGAAGAACTCAGGGAAAGAGCTCTGGACCTGAATCTTAGCTCTGATATTTACTACCTTTGAAACTGTGAGTCTGAGTTTTCACATCTGTAAAGTGGTGCTAATAACACTTGCCCTGACAAAAGGGTTCACCAAATCACAGAATTTTCAGAGCTAGAGGGAACCGCAATGGCCATCTAGTCCAACCCATACTGCATCCCCACCCCACCCCCCAAAAAAAGAAATCCTCTCTACAATACAAGCAACAAGTGATTACTCTCCCTTTACTTGGAGACTTCCAATGGGAAGAACTGCCTACCTTTAGTGGCAGAGGCTGCCCATTTCACTGTTGGATGGCACTAATGATCAGGAAATGGTTTCTTACATCTAGCCGAAATCTGGTTCCAGGTAGAACTCTGCTTAAACCACTCTTGAGACAAATGTAAATGTCTCTGGTTTAAAAGATACCACCACCACTCCCAAGACAAACACACACACACACACACACACACACACACACACACATTCCCTCAAGGCAACAGATAGTGATCCTGGTGAATGAAAAATCATTGGGATAGAAATCCTTATAGCAATTAGAAAGAGGAGACAGAGAAGTAGAGTGGATCAGAAGAAAGGACAATGATGTCAGCATCAGAAAGTTCTGGGTTCGGGTCTTGGCTCTGACACATGCTGTGACTAACCAGAAAAAAAAATTCCACCTCTCTTGGTTCTCAGTTTCCCTATCTGAAAAGTGGGGATAATAATACTTGTCCCTATCTCATGGCATTGATGTGAGGACAGTTCTTTGTAGTCTTGAAAGCATTCCATAAATAGGAGGAATTCTCAGCTTTAAGGGAAGTTGGGGGGTTGTGCCTACCTGAAAAAGAGCAGAGGATGCTCCTGGGGATGCATCCCACAAAATTCCGACACCACTGGGGTCACCTGCAGAAAATCACAAGAAGGGTTACCACAGATGTGTCAAATCCAACCAATAACCCTTCTCCATTTAGTCAGTCAATCAACATTTATTAAGTGCCTACTGTGTGCCAGGCATTGTGCTAAGTGCTAGGGACACAGAAAGAGGTGAAAGACAGTCTCTGTCCTTAAGGAGCTTATAATCTAAAGCACTCCCTCCATAGATCTCTAGCTCTGCCCTCAAGCTCAAGGATTACAGTAGGACTGCACTCCTTAGTTCAACAAATATCTGCTGCTACCTCAGGACCTGAGTTCAAATCCTGGCTCAGACACTTACTAGCTGTGTGACCCTGGGCAAGTCATTTCACATCTGTCTGCCTCAATTTTTTAATCTATAAAATGGAGATAATAATAGCAGCTGTATCTCAGGGTTGTCATGAGGATCAAATAAGATCATTTTTGTAAAGCGCTTTGCAAACCTTAAAATGCTATCTATGTACATGCTGGCTATTGCAATGATGATGATGGTGGTAGTGGTGGTGATAATGATGGTGATGGTGGTGGTGATAATGGTGATGGTGGTGGTGGTGGTGGTGAAGGTGATAATGATGGTGATGATGGAAATGGTGGTGGTGGTGGTGGTGGTGATAATGATGGTGATGGTGGTGATGGTGGGGGTGGTGGTGGTGGTGGTAGTGATAATGATGGTGATGATAGTGGTGGTGGTGGTGATGGTGGCGGTGGTGGTGGTGGTGATGATGACGATGATTACGATGGTGATGGTGGTGGTGGTGGTGGTGATAATGGTGATGATGGTGGTGGTGGTGGTGAAGGTGATGATGGTGATGATGAAAGTGGTGGTGGTGGTGGTGGTGGTGGTGATAATGATGGTGATGATGGTGGTGGTGGTGGTGGTGATAATGGTGATGATGGTGGTGGTGGTGGTGAAGGTGATGATGGTGATGATGGAAATGGTGGCGGTGGTGGTGGTGATAATGATGGTGATGATGGTGATGGTGGTGGTGGTGGTGGTGATAATGATGGTGATGATGGTGGTGGTGGTGGTAATGGTGATGGTGACAGTGGTGATGGTGGTGATGATGGTGGTGGTGTGGTGGTGGTGGTGATGGTGACGATGGTGGTGGTGATAATGGTGATGATGGTGGTGGTGATAATGGTGATGATGGTGGTGGTGGTGGTGGTGATGATGATGGTGATGTGTCTGTCTTTGAATTGGTTCCCACTCAACAAGATACAAGATTATCACACTGGATTAGGGATGAGCAGACCTGAGCTCCCTAGTTGAATGTTTTATAGTCAAAAGATTTTAGAGCCAGAAGGGATCTCAAAGATCACCTGGTCCAACTTTTGCATTGTACAAGAGAAGAAGAAGTAGCTTATCTAAGGATATACAACAATAAGGAAGAATCAGGAGTTGAATTCAGATTCATTGACTCCAAATCCCATGTTCTTTTTTCCCTCTACCAATGCTGCTCTTGGACAATGCATTTAATCTTTCTGGGCCTCATTTTTCCCAACTGTTCTGATTACCTCACAGGTGTGCAGTGAGGACCAAATATAATAATGATATTTCCCTCCCCAGAGCTCTCCTAGCACTTGGCATTTCCAGGTTTGTATTGGTACTTAGGAGGCACTTTATAAATGTTTATTGGATGGATGGATGGATGGATGGATGGATAGATGGATGGAGGGAGTACATGTCTTGTCTTCCCAGCTAAACTGCATGCTTCTTAGCAGCAAGCACTCTGTCATCCTCATCTCTGTTCTTCTGTCCCCCCACCAGCGCCTTGCAAGTGGACCACACACACACGGTAGAGGGACAATAAATATGCATTGATCCACATTGACTATTTTAAGCACTTTGGAGGATTGTAAAGTGTTAGACAAATGTGAGGAATTATCATTTTTATCCCCTCTGAGTCTATGAGACCCTTTGATTCTGAGAGGGCTACAGAAAGCTCAGGCTGAGGAGGGGCAGTCAAATAAAGATAGATGCAGAGTGGGGATGGGGGTAATGAGGTAGAACATCTTTAACACGAGAAACAAAGAGCTATCCCCACCCATCACCTCCTCAATGGGATTGGGATTTGTCTCCTTGCCTAGTACAGGGTCTCCTATGATTCTTCCTTTCTCTGTCATTTTCCCTCACCTTCCCACCATACTTGCCCAGGCCTCTAGCCACGTGGACTAAGTACAATACTAGCTCAGTAGCTTTGGTAAGTTTGCTTCTGTGGACAGTGCAGAGGTGTGAGGAAAGACAGACTCACCAGTCCCATAATCGGTTGTTCCAGGTTGGCGTACGTGGCAGACCCAGGTATCAGGAGCGAGGACACAAAGGGTTCCATGGTGGTGAGGGAGACATGAACAGTTAGAGGGGCCAGGGTGGTTAGTGTGGAAGCTACAGAGACAGATTGGAAAGAGGTAGAGAGAGACAGAGTAAGAATTCCAAGGCTTCTAACCAACCACAAGCAGGACCCCAGGATCCCTGAGTTAATCAAGGCCACAGAGAAGGTGAATAGAAGCTTCTTCTGTCTCAATTGCCTTCAGCCTTGTGCCTCTTTGAGTAGATCCATATTAACCTGGTCCTGTGTTTCTTGCTCCTCATACCTTCTGTTCCGGGAATCCTTCCCGGATTAATGCAGACCACCAACTAATCTGCCAATACTATCTCTTGGTACTCCTTTTGAGGATTCCAACCTATTGGAATTTGAAATGATATATATGTGTGTATATATATATATATATATATATATATATATATGTCATATAAATCCAAGTTCCTTGTCTTGTTTGCAGTTATACCATTTGGCCAATAGTCCAGTATGTTATGTGCTTCCTTACCCTGGAGATCTTCCCATTTCTCAGCACTGGGAATCACTGGGATACAGCCCTGGTGGTCCCCACAATCACTAATTGTTTTCCAGTCTTTACTATATGTGATATACATGGAATAGCTTCAGTCTAAAATTGGCCATAGTCTTACCCATTCAGGGGGGTCTAGGAAGGCTGAAAGGGAACAAGGTCAGTCTATAAACTCCTGGAGGAGACAGAGAAGAGGGATCCAAATTCATCACCCCAATCCCAGAGGGGCCCTTTGGAGCTGAAAGGAAGCCATTTGAGGACCAGTTCCAAACTGCCTAATTTTCCCAAGTTGAGTCATCATATGGGACTCATTCTCCAAATCAGGGGAATTACTAGAATCCAAAAGATTTTGGAAAGCTCCTTAGAAAATTGTTTCCTAATAGGTCAACTGAAAAGACCTAAGGGGATGTCAGGTCTGGAATGATTTGGTGAGGACAGTATCTGGGAAAATGACCAGAGCTTCCCTTAATGTCTCCATTAGAACGGGATGGGAGTTTGAAGGAAGACAAAGCTGTCAGGAATGAGGGAGAGCCTTTGTTGATGCTCTTAGGAAAATGAGTGTGCCTCTGTCCCCAGAAGTCTTGGAACATACCTTCACATTGGATGCTGTTCTCAGCTAGAGAGAGGTTACCCAGCATCATCTGCAGTCCTTTCGCTTCCCGATACAAGACCCACACAATATCCACGGGAGAAGGGGCTCGAGTATTGTTTCCAAATACAAGGGTTGTGTTCACCACCACTGAGCCCAGCCTGAGGACAAGGGTTCAACATATTTACCAGTTACTTGGATAAAGGCATAGGCAGCAAGTTTATCAAACCTACCAATGCCACAGGGGCACAGTGGATAGAGCACCAGGCCTGGATCCAGGAAGACTCATTTTCCTGAGTTCAAATCTGGCTTTGGACACTAAGTAGCTATGTGCCCTTGAGCAAGTCACTTAACTCTGTTTGACTCAGTTTCCTCATCTGTTAGACAAGCTGGAGAAGGAAATGGCAAACCACTCCAATATCTTTGCCAAGAAAACCCCAAATGGGATCAAGAAGAGTCAGACACAAATGAAAACAACTGAACAACAACAAACACATGCCACAGAGCTAGGAGGGAGAGTTAACATGGTGGATGAAGGAAGAGGAATCCAAAATTATCTGTACAGGCTAGAATACTGGATTTGAAAGCAATGAGATGAAATAGGGATTTTTTGTTTGTTTATTAACAAGTATTTGTTTTCTTTCCCTTCTATCTCCCCCTACAATGGAAAAAATACCTTCTAACAAACACGTATAGTCAAGCAAAGCAAATTATCTTATTGCTATATCTAAAAATGTGTCTCATTCAGCATATTTAGTAAATCAGGGTAAATGTAGTCTCACCTTTATATTCAGAAAATCAACTGCACAAATAAAAGATGGGGGCAGTGTAGCCTAATCACAGCTCAGTAAAAAGATCTGAGAATTTTAGTGGGTCACAAGTTCTATATGAGCTAATGGAGTGATATAATTTTTTTAATGGCATGTGAGATCCCAGGCCAGCAACCTGGTGACCCCATATTGGGAGGTCAGAGTTCTGCTGTACTCTCCTCTGGTCAGATTTTATCTGCTCCATCCTGGGCACCACATTTTAAGATCCCTGGAGCATATCCAGAGAACTATAATCAGGGTGGTAATGAGTCTAGAAACCACATCATATAAGGAATAATTGAGGAGAGTGGGGATGTTTAGGATGATGAAGTGAATTAAAGGTGTATGTGGGAGGTGGGGGGATTATGGCTGTTTTCAGCGAAGGACTGAATTTATTCTATGTGGCTCTAGAAGGCAGAAGTTTAACCAATGGCTGGAAATTAAAGAGAGGCAGATTTCAGATTAACATGAAAAAGAAATTTCAAACAATTATAACTGTTCAACAGTGAGACAGATTGTTATGTATGGTAATGAGCTTCCCATCACTGGGGAGAATAAAGCAGAAGCTGGATGAGCTCCAGCGTCAGGTGTTGTGTTAGGTCAGGTGGTATATTAGATTAGATGACCTCTGAGGTCCCTTCCAGTCCGAGATTTTACAGTTTTGTGATTCTAGGATCATGACTCACATTCTTGACCCTCCAAGGAAACACCTACTATTTCTCTTCTCCAAAAGGGGCTGCTTCATGGGACGTGCCAGAAGAGATAGGGTTTTTTGACTCCTCTCATCAATACAAGGTTCAAAGACAACTCCAAACGACTCATGATGGAAAAAGCTGTGCACACCCAGAGAAAGAATTATGGAGTCTGAATACAAATTGAGGCAAACTATTTGCTCTCTTTTTTTCCTTCTTTTTTGGTTTACTTTCTCCTCTTTCACGATTCATTCCATTGGTTAGAATTCTTCTTAACAACTGGACTATTACGTAAATAAGGTCAGGTCAATGTGAAGGTAAATGTAGAACCTATATTGGATTACATGTTGTCTTGGGGGAGAGGGGGAGGAGAGGAGGGAGAGAAAATTTGGAATCCAAAACTTGTGGGACTGAGTGTTGTAAACTAAAAATAAAAAAATAATTTTTTAAAAGAGAGATACAGTATTGTTATTATTTTTATTGTTCATTTGTTTCAGTTGTGTCTGACTTTTCATTTGACCCCATTTGGGATTTTCTTGGCAAAGATACTGGAGTGACTTGTTATTTCCTTCTTCAGCTCATTTTACAGTTGAGGAAACTGAGGCAAACAGGATTCAGTGACTTGCCCAAGGGCACACAGATAGGAAGTATCTGAGGCCAGATTTGAAGTGAGGAAGATGAGTCCTTCCTAATTCCAAGCCCAGCCCTCTATGCACTGTAACACTCCCTGAGCACTCCAGCCCACACAATCTCTGTCCTCTCACGTCTTCCAGCCCCTAGAGTGTGATCCACAGGCCAGCACTTAACTTCACTGGTTTCTCACTGTTTTGTGTATGTGTTTTAAACCCTATTCAGACTAGTTGGTCTCACACTGTAGACACTGGGTCTCCTTCTCCTCTTGTCTTTTCTTCAGGGTTTAGATCAGGCATGGTCAGGATGGGGACAGGTGGGATTCAGTAAAGATGTCTTGGCTTGGAGCATGGGTAGCTTTGGTGCTGTCCCAGGTGCTGAGCTGAGTGACTATAGACACAGTCCCCACCTTCTGGGGATTTACAAATCTGGTTTAAATGAACACATTCTTTTCTCAGTTCCTTCTTATCTCTTACTGCAAAAGGTCCTAAACCCATTGGTGGAGCAAAGAATCCTAGTGATTCTCTCTCTCTCTCTCTCTCTCTCTCTCTCTCTCTCTCTCTCTCACACACACACACACACACACACACACACACACACACACACACACAAGCATAGACTTAGATAGAGTTACAGCTAAACAATATCTCAAAGATCTTCTGGTCTGGAAGATCCATGGCTAGATTTTGAAAAGTCTATGAACTTGGATGTAGAAATTTCATCTTTATTACAATATAATTGGTTTCATTTATAATTCTATGTATTTTATTTTATGTATTTAAAAACATTATTCTGGGCAGGGTTTCATAGACTTCAACAGATTGCCAAAGGAGCCCATTACACACACACACACACACACACACACACACACACACACACACACGGGGGGGGGGGGGGAGAGAGAGAGAGAGAGAGAGAGAGAGAGTTAAGAACCTCTGGTCTAGTGCAGCCCCTTCCTTTTACAGAGGAAGAAAATGAAACCCAAAGGAGGGGAGAGGAGTGACTTGCCCAAGATCATTCAGTCTCTGGCAGAACCAGGGCTCAAAATCATGTCTCTTGACTCACTATCCAGGGCTTCATTTCACCACACCAAAATGCTTCTACTGGGTATGGCAAAGGAAGGTTGGTGAGGAGAGAAGGAAGGAACACAGAGGCAAAGGAATAATTCTGGGCTTGGAGATATTTTATAAAATAATCCCCTGCTCTGCTCTGTGGCTAAGGAAAAAGCTAATTCCTATTCCAAAGCCACACCTGATGACAACTACCTAAAGAAGGAAGAGAGTTAAGAGTCCAGTCCTGTTCCATGAAGCCTTCTTTAAGATCCCCGGTTGGAAGCGATCACTTCCTCTTCTGACATCATAGGACCTTTTATTGCTCTTATGCACTGATCATTCTAACTTACAATACAGGGTACTCCAGAAGTGTTTGTGAGGTTTTAAACTTTGCACTAAGTTTTTGGAACTCCCTGCATCATAAGTTAGAATGATCGGTGCATAAAAGCAGTACTAGGTACTCTGAAGTCAGGAGATATTAAAGCTTAAAACTGCACTGACTTTTGGAACATCCTATATAGTTGTGTGTATTATTGTCTTATCTTTCATATTAAATTAAACTCTTTGAGGGCAGCAATCTCATTTTAATTTTCTTTGTATCTTTCCCAGTGAACAGAATTTTCTCTCTATATGTAGTATAAAAGAATGTAAAAAAACATTTATTAAGCCACTTACCATATGTCCTATACTGTGCTAGATACTGAGGGTAGACATTCAAAAACAAAGATAACCCCTGTCCTCAAGGACCTTACATTCTAATGGAGGAAACAATACATGTAGGGAAATGGGCATAGAAGTGTTTTGAAATCATAGGGATGGTAAATAGAGTCAGAGGGAAATCAATTTACAGCAGATACTTAATCATTTTTAATGATCTGAAAGTGGAGTGGGGGAGAGGAGAAGAGAGAGGAGACGTGGCCAAGGGCAATCATTGCTTACCTAAAGCCGTTGACCTCCACTCGATCAAAGCTGGAGAAACCTCTTAGATAGATGGGAGTCAGCTGGAGAGGACAAACAAAAACAACCTGATGTGATCTGCCTCCCACCAGATGGGGGCTCCCATGAGCAGTCACTATGCCTGCCAAATGAGAATAACAATCACTGGCATTTACATAGTATTAGCCAGCTAATTATCTCATTCGAGCTTCATGATGGTGCAAAGTAAGTCAGACATGCATCATTATCTCTATTTTATAGATAAAGACACCGAGGCTTGGCACAATGAAGTGGCTTGTCCAAGGTCCTACAATGAGTTTGTGGTAGAATTGGGACTAGAATCCAGGTGTCCTGACCCCAAGGCTTATCTTCATTCAATGACCTCGTCATGCTCCCATAAAATCTAGGTTAAAAACAACCACCTAGTTATACCATACACACACACACACACACACACACACACACACACCCCAACCCCAAATTACCCTCTCACCTAAAATAGACAGAACTTTAAAGCCTTCTGACGTGTGTGTGTGTGTGTGTGTGTGTGTGTGTGTGTACATTTGTCATTGTTTATTTTTGTCTGGATTTGTGACTTCATGACTATAGATAACTCCTGGTATAGAGCTGTCTTCCACCAATATAGATCAGCAACTCCTTAGTAACTCATTAGAGATTTCCTTGGGGGCATTGTGAGGACAAGTGACTTGCCCATGGCCAGTGTGTAAGAGATAGGATTTGAACTCAGGTCACTCTGACTCTAAGGCCTGTCTCTAGCCACTCTATTACACTCTATATCTTCTCTGTCTCTGTCCCGACATCTCTCACAGTGTAGTCTAGGTAGGACTGGAATCGAGGCCATTGTTGGACACATCCTATTATAGCTCTGTGGTATGAACAAAGCCCTTAGCCCTTCAGTGTCCCAGACAATTCTCCAACCTTGAGTCACAGAGAAGCTGCCGATATTTGAGAGGAGTTGCCATAATTCATCCTTAGACAAATCCCTAAGACAGTGAGTTTTAGGTGGATTGCAAACTGGGTCTACATTGTGGGAAAGAATTCATTTCCTTGACTTATGTATACATATGGATGAGGATGAATTTGGTAGTGGCTTCAATCCTCTCTACATTTGGGTGGCTTGTGTAAACACCACCCACAACTAGGTCTAGAGCAGAAAAATCCCAGCACCACAGTGAACAAAAGAAGCTTAAGAGTGAGTTTGCTTCCCTGCCCTCAGTATCTAGGTCAGAGTCTATGGGCCACATGTGGCCCAAAACGTTCCCAAGTATGGACTGAACCAGATTCAAATGCAATCGGGAAATGTTAACAAAATAAACAAAAATACAATAAAACACAGATAATATTAACATGCCATTTTGTAAGTCAATGTGAGGCCTGCAGGGACCTGTACAGGTTAGTGGACCCCATTTCTGTCTGAGTTTGACCCCACTGTGCTAGAAGATTTTAAGACTCTTTATTAAGATTGAGCTTTTTTTAGTCGGTGGGTTATAAAAAGCTAACTATGGGCAATTGTCTAGGATTGGATAGTTCTCTATAATTACTTTGACACTTGGAAAGATCTGCAGTTTTACCTCAGTTTTCTCATTTGTCAAATGGGAGAATAGTAATGCCTACCTGTCTGACTCTTAGGGATCATTCAAGGATAAAATGAGTTAATGGCTGTGACTACACTTTCACCATGGAAAGCTGAAAGACACAGATACAATTTCACACTATTGTTAAAGCATTTCATTGGAAGATCTCATCAATGTACAGAGAGTAATCTCCTGATTGATGCAAGCTCCGGAAGAGTTTCTGCCTTGACACTCCCTTCCCTTTATGAAGATCATCAAGGGTAGGAGCCACGTCCTCACTTCATTGGTCTCCTTCCACAGCATTGGATGTCAGATGGTAAGGGTACTCTGAATTTAAACAGCAAATGGGGAGTAGATGCCCACCTGAAGCTGTAGGGAACAGGCAACTACCAGCTGCTGAAAAAATCATTGATTAAAGACTTGGAGCTGGGAAAGGTCTTAGGGGTCACCTATCCAGCCCCCTCATTTTATAGGTGAGAAATTGGGTCCCAGAGAAATTGTAATCTGCCCAAGGTCACACAGGAAGTGAGTGGCAAAACAAGGGTTAGAACCCAGGCTCTCTGACTCCAAACCCTAGGGGTGATGATGGCTTACTGGAATTCATTCCTCAATAACTAACAAATTCCCACCACATCATACCCATTCCATCACTATGATTCTGAACCCCCAGCTGCTGTTATTTGAACATAATTCTCTGTCCCCCACTGATCATTCCCCTATTTCCATTCCCCTCAACCTATCCAACCCCCAACTACCACTCTGCCTTGCCCTCTGGAATGTCTGTTCCATAGGCAACACACTTGTTTTCATCTGAAACATTTTCCTTTCTGACTTCTTGTACTCACTGAGACCTGACTCCCTCCCAATGATGCAACTTCCCTGGCCACCCTTTCCAGTACTGATCGAACTTTCACTCATTCCCTTGACTCACTGGTCAAGGTGGGGGAGTTAAAACACTCCTTCGCCAATTCCAGAATCTCCCTCTACCACCATCACTTTCTTTCCTCTCACTCTCTTCTTAACTCTCTGAAGTCTAACTTCTGACCTCATCATTCTAATGAAAGTACCTTCTCCAAAGTTACCAGTGATCTCATAACTGCCAAATCAAATAGCTATTTCTCAGTCCTCATCCTTCTTGACCTCTCTGTATTTTTTGACACTATCGATCACCCTCTTCTCCTTGATGCTCCCTTTTCTCTAGGTCTCTGTGACACTGATCTCTCCTGGTTCTCCTTCTACCATCTAACCATCCTTTCTTAGTCTCCTCTGCCAGATCTTCATCCAAAGCTCTTAGTAACCACCTTTTGAAATGAACAAATAAACAAATAAATGATTGGAATGGAATGAAATGAAAACGGATGAAAGTGGTCCACTCAACCCACCTGATTTTGCACATTCTCACTCAGGAGCCTGTATTCCAAGGAGGCAGGATCATACAAAGCAGCTGTGAAGATTTCATTGGTTATTTTGAAAGTCAAGGGTCGAGTCACATGGTTATAACCTGAGGAAGGGGATGCTGAGTCCAGCACAGAAGGATATTGAGCAGGAGAAGAGGTAGAAGGCATGGAGAGTTCAGTTCCAACAGAGGTGGGGCTCCATGCAGAGTCCATAGACTCAGTCATTGAAGGACGTGACCAAGACAGGTAAGGTGTGATGGTGGGGGTGGCTGTCAAATGAACACTTGAAGTAGTTGAGGATGATGAGGCAGATGAAGTGCTTGAGAAATTTTCTAGGGAGACGGGAGAGTTGGAAGGTGAGTCCATCACACTGGTTGCATCAGAAATGACTGCCGATCCAAGCGTGTTTGCCCCTGGGGCTAATGAAGCTGTTGTAGGAGTAGATCCAGATGGTGGGAATCTGGTAGGCTCAGATGTGGCCAGCTCTAGCCCTTCTTGATGGGTAGTCTGATGGAAGAATTGTAGGCTAGAGGTGTTGGTTGAGGACTCAATGGATGTTGATGTAGATGTAGGCACAGAGAGATCCTTAGGAATTCCAGATGTGGTAGACTGGATTGTACTTAAAACCATCATTGATGGTGATGGTAATAGTGATGGTGATGATGATGATGATGATGATGACGATGACGATGATGATAGTGATGATGATGGTGGTGATGGTGGTGATGATGATGATGATGATGATGATGATGATGACGACGACGATGATGATAGTGATGATGATGGTGGTGATGGTGGTGATGATGATGGTGACAACGACGATGGTGATGATGGTGATGATGATGGTGGTGATGGTGAATATAGTATTGGAGATGGTAGTGGCAATGTTGATGGTGATGAAAGAGTGGAAGGACCCATTGAGCCTGAGCTCACACTGGAAACAGTAGCATTACTCAGTGGATTCCAGTGCTGTACCAGGTGCGGTAAAGCTCCTCCAGTGGGAGGAGGTTCAGATTCTGGCTGCCCTGAAGGTACAGGAGTAAGAGCCTCAGTCTCTTTAGGATGAAGGATAACTCGGACAGGAAGCTCAGGTTCCACTGGTGATGAAAGCTCAGCAGATACTAATGTGATGGAAGCAGCTGTGGAAGCATTTGACTCCAAGGTGGCTATAGAAATGGCATTCTCTGGGTTATTTGGAGCCAGTGTCACATACAAGGAGGTACTTCCTTCAACTGTGCCAGAGGTCAGAGCAGGAGGGTGCCTTACCATCCCTGGTTCTTCCATCAGAGAGGAAACAGATACAGATGACTGAGTTGGTGTGGGACCTTTGGTCTCAGCAGAAGAGACAGGTATGATGGTAAGTGGAGGTGAGATTCCAGCTGGTTGTTTGGTCAATCCAGATGTGTTCAGTCCGGAGGTGTTGGGCTTCCTTGGGGCTATTGACATGTTAGCCTTAGGCCTATAATCAAGGCTGTGCAAGAATGATGAAGGATTCTCATGTCTTTCAGTCCTATGGGTTTCATTGAACATCAAACCATCAACTGATGGCTTTGGATCAAGAGATGAGGGTGAAGAAATGACTCTAGGAGATTCAGGTATCAACATCTGTTCCACAGGCCCAGAGACAGAGGCAACATCAATGGATGTGGTCGCAGTCTTGGTTGTTGTTTTGGTGACAGCAAGCTCTATTGGCCCAAATAAGGCCAATTTAGAGTTAACTGAACTGGAGGATCCAGGGGATGCGAAGGGGGCAGGATAGTCTGAGCTAGAGGGCCAGAGCAGAGGCACGGTTGAAGAAAGCCGGCCAGATTCAGACCTTGTACTAGATAAAACCCTCACAGCAGCTGGTCTTTGGACCCTGCTTGTTGCTTGTAGTGAGGTGGCTCTCTCTCTACCCACAGATGCCCAGGAAGAGAGTCCTTTCATGTTATCCTCTAAGGAAGAATGAGCAAAGAGAAGCCAGAGGGATGGGAGGGGATGGATGCGGTTCCTGGATTCACGTGGATAATGTCGGGATGAAACCAAAACTGCCAAGAAACCTGAGAAAAATGAGCAGTTTTCATCAACCTAATCCCTGGGAAGAGACTGGACTGCTCTATGAAGAGGCGATAATGATGATGATGACAATGATGACAGCTAACATTTCTATTGCATTTTATAACAACCCCATGAGGTAGGCAGTACATACATCTTTATCCCCATTCTGCAGATGGAGAAATCATTGCCCCAGATTTTCTAAAGAGGGAAGAAACAAGAGTCTGCAAAGTAAGACCAACTTGTGGTAAGATTCAAGAACAGATTTTTTAAATTAGTATTTTATTTTTCCCCAATTACATGTAAAACAATTTTTAACATTTTAAAAAAAGTTTTAGGTTCCAAATTCTATCACTTCCTCCTTCCCTTTCCTCCCCTCTCCCTGAGATTATTTACCTGAGGTAAATTATACATGTGCAATCATGCAAAACATTTCTGTATTAGTCATTTTGTACAAAAAGGACAAATTTTAAAAAAAAGAATGAAAGAAAGTGAAAAATAGCATGCTTCAGCCTGTAATCAAACAATATCATTTCTTCCTCTGAAGATGAATAGTATGTTTCATCATGAGTCCTTTGGGACTGTCTTGGGTCATTGTGTTGCTGAAAATGGCTAAATCATTCACAGTTCTTCATCATACAATATCACTGTTACTATGTACAATGTTCTCCTGGTTCTGCTCACTTCACTTTGCATCAGCTCATGTAAATCTTTCTAGGTTTTTATGAAATCCTCCTGTTTGTCATTTCTTATAGCACAATAATATTCCAGTACAATCATATACCACAACTTGTTCAGCCATTCCCCAATTGATAGGCATCTCCTCGATTTCCAATTCTTAGCCACCACAAAAAGAGCTGCTATAAGTTGTTTGTTTGTTTTTTTTTTACAAGTTAGGTCCTTTACACTTTTTAAAAAAAATCTCTTTAGGATAGAGACCTAGCAGCAGTATTATTGGAGGATCAAAGGGTATGCACAATTTGATAGCCCTTTGGGCATAGTTCCAAATTGCTCTACAGAATGGTTGCATCAGTTCACAATTCCACCAACACTGCATTAATGCCCCAGTTTTCCTACATCCTCTCCAACATTTACCATTTTCTGTTTTTGTCATATTAAACAATCTGATAGGTGTGAGGTGGTACCTCAGAGTTGTTTTCATTTGCATTCCTCTAATCAATGTGATTTAGAGCATTTTTTCATATGACAATAGATAGCTTTGATTCCTTTGTCTGAAAACTGCCTGTTCATATCCTTCAGCCATTTATCAATTAGAGAATGACTTGTATTCCTATAAATTTGACTCAGTTCTCTATATATTAGAGAAATGAGGCCTTTATCAGAGATACTTTGCTGCAAATTTTCCCCCAGTTTTATGCTTTCTTTCTAATTTGGTTTTGTTTGTGCAAAAACTTTTTAATTTTGTATAATCAAAATTATCTGTTTTACATTTCATAATGCTCTCTATATCTTGTTTGGTCCTAAATTATCTATAACTGTCCATAGATCTGACAGGTAAACTATTCCTTGCTCTCCTAATTTGCTTATGGTACCATTCTTTATGTGTAAATCATGTACCCATTTTGACCTTATCTTGGTATATTGTGTGAGATGTTGGTCTATATCTAGTTTCTGCCATACTGTTATCCAGTTTTCCCAGCTGTTTTTGGCAAACAATGAGTTTTTGTCCCAAAAGTTTGGATCTTTGGGTTTATCATATACTAGTTTACTATGGTCATTTACTATCATGTATTGTTTACTTAATATGTTTCACCAATCCACCACTCTATTTCTTAGTCAGTACCAGATTGTTTTATAATAAAGTTTTAAATCTGGTATGGTTAGACCACCTTTGTTCATATTTTTTTCATTGATTCCCTTGATATTCCTCACCTTTTGTTCTTCCAATGAATTTTGTTATTACTTTTTTCTAGCTCTGTAAAACAATTTTTTGCTAGTTTGGTATGGCACCAAATAAATAGATTAATTTAGGCAGAATTGTCATTTTTATTATGTTGACTCAACCTACCCATGAGCAATTAATATTTTTGCGATTGTTTAGATCTGATTTTATTCATGTGAAAAGTGTTTTGTAATTGTGTTCATATGGTTCCTGGGTTTGTCTTGGCAGGTAGACTCCCAAGTATTTTATATGTTCTACAGATAGTTTAAATGGAATTTCTCTATTTCTTGCTGCTGGGCTTTGTTGCTTATATAGAAATACTGATGACTTATATGGGTTCATTTTAGATCCTGCGACTTTGTTAAAGTTGTTAATTATTTCAACTATTTTTTTAGTTGATTCTCTAGAATTCTCTAAGTATATCATCATATCATCTGCAAAGAGTGATAGCTTTGCTTCTTTATTGCCTGTTTGAATTCCTTCCATTTCATTTTCTTCTCTTATTGCTATAGCTAGCAATACCAGTACAAAAGGATGGATTATTTTAAAAAAGGTTTGTGGTCAGCCAGAAAAGGAAACAGTGATCACAAGAACTGGTGAGACTTTGACAAAAATAGGTCATGTCAGACTATCTTTATTTCCTTTCTTTTTGACAGGATTACTAAACTGATAGAACAGGGAGGTAGCAAAATAGTTTAATTAATTATGGTCCAACATTTAACAAAATACCTTGGGCTATCATTGTGGAAAAGATGGAGAATGTGCTTTGGATGATCATATAATTAAACGGATTTGGAACTGGATGAATGGCTAGACTCAAAGGGTTGTCATTAATATCTCCATTATGACTTGGAAGGTGGTCTCCAGTGGAGTGCCCTAGGGATCAGTGTTCAGAGTTGTACTAGTTAACATTTTTATCAATGACTTAGATAGCAGAGATGGTATGTTTAGCAAATTTCCAGGGGCCAAAAAGGTTGGAAGAATAGCAAACACGCTGGATGTGAGAATCAAGATCTACAGAGATATTGACAGCCTGGAAAATTGGGCTGAATCTAACAAGATCAAATTATAAGGATAAAAATAAAGTCTAAAGGCAATCAGAATATATGCCATCTTGGGGTGGGGGAGGGTAAAAATGGGGAGAAAATTTGTAACTCAAAATCTTGTGGAAATCAATGTTGAAAACTAAAAAATATTAAATAAAGAAATAGAAAGAAAAAAAATAAAGTCTAGCACAAGTTCAAAAAATGAGACTGCACAAGTACAGAATTTGGGAGGCCTGGTTAAAAAGTAATTTGACTGAAAAAGGTCTGGGTGTTTTAGTGGACTTCAAGCTCAATGAGTCAGCAATGTGAGTTGTGTGGAGTTGTTCATCAATTGTATATGACTTTTTGTGACCCTATTTGGGATTTTTTTGGCAAAGATACTGGAGTGGTTTGCTATTTCCTTCTCCAGCTCATTTTACAGATGAGAAAACTGAGTCAGAGTTAAATGACTTGCTAGTAAGTGTCTGAGGCCAGATTTGAACTCATGAAGATGAGTCTTCTTGACTCCAGATCCAGCACTTTATGCACTATGGTACCCCCAACTGCCTCAGCAATATGAAAGGGAAGTTCCTCCCACCACCACCACCAAAAAAAAAAAAAGAATCCAATCTTAGGCCGCATAGCTTCAAGAAATAAGTTGGCATAGCAACACCCCCAATGGATGGAATGTCAGGCTTGGAATTAGGAAGGCCTGGGTTTCTGTCTCAGACTCTTATTAGCTTGTGTGACCCTCAGACAAGTCACTTAACTCCTCTGAGCCTTAGTTTTTCTCATCTGTAAATAACAATGCCTACCTCAAAAGATAGTGAGAATCAAATGAGATGAGATATGTAGAGTGCTCTGGAGTTCTCAAAGTGCTATGAGTATAAAATAAAGCTATCATTATGGCACTGAGAGTCCCACTCTACTCTGCCCTAGTCAGACCACACCTAGAGAGCTGTGTCCAAATCTGGGTGCTACAGTCCAAAGAAGGGCAACCAACTAGGTCAGTGAAGGACCTTAAATCCATGTCGTACGAGAACTGGCTAAAGAAACTGGAGATGCTTAGCCTGAAGAAGGAAAGACTTAAAGAAGGCATGAAGGCTGCCTTTGAATATGTGAAGGCCTGACATGTGGATCCTTGTGGGGATTGTCCATGTGATGTGGCATCTATGAAAACAAAAGAAGGGGCTCCAAAATTTGTCCTTGGAGGTCAACAAGCCTTTGGTTCTGGTTCCTGTTGGTCAGGAAGTAGCCTCTGGAGCATAGCTTCCTAAGGCTGTAGAGAACCTGCCACATGCCTCTCCTTGCTATCTACTTCCTGATGTGCACTCTCTAGAGATCTGGGGAGCAGGGACTCTGAAAAGTGGCCTATGTCTTCCCCTAACCATTCAAGCTTAGCTCAGTTAAGACTGAGTCTCTAGAGTTCTTCATAAGTCAGAGGACTAGGACCTAGAAGAAAATAACTCACTTTATGCCTGTCTGAAGCCTAGAAGAAGGTAGTCTTGGTGTAGCAAAAAGCACCCTATATCAAGAGTCAGTATAGACCTGAGTTTGAGTCCTGCCTGTTTCTCACTAGCTGTAGGGCTCTGGGTAGATTTAACCCTCTGTGCCCCTAAGTTTCCTCATTTTTAAAATGAAGGGTGTCCTCACTTGCTCTAACATTTTATGATTCTGCGAGATCAGCCATGGAATGATCACTTACACAAAGTAGATGTTTAACCAATGTTTGTTGAGCCTAGTTGCAGGCCCGATCCATGCAAGATTAGACAAGAAAGGCCCTCTCAGTGGTCCCCAAGGAGTCCCTGGTGACTGAGTTCACCCTGTCATCAGCAATCAGACACAGTAACCAGGCTGTTTGCTCGGGCAAGTCACAGAGATCCAGATTGCTCAGTCAGGATAGCAGGAGAGCAGTACCAGCAGTCTGATGGGAGTATGGTCTATTTGTGTTTCTTCCAGAGAGAAGGTACAACTTTGTGTACAAATTGAAGTCCCCTTTGGAGTAGAGACTAAAGGGGATGAATGTTTTCATGCTCTCTGGCTTATCAGAGAGGATGGAAGACATATGCTAGGCAGAAAGTAAAGAAGCAAGAGGCTCTGAAGGAACAGAGAGGGATTCAAAGTAGTAGTAAAGGGTTGGAGGGTGCTATATGCCAGCAGGGAGGTAAGGGAGGAAATCACCTGAAACATGAGTATGATGCTTTTCTGGATATGGGGGGAGCTGGACCTTCTGAGAAGAAAGAAGCCTCCTGTGCTCTCCAGACTGATAAACAGAATCCATCCAGAAATATCACCAGTATTGAGGACATCCATACAACAACCATAGCAAGAACTGCTGTTCCTGGTGGTTGAAGACTTCCTTGAGAGGACTATGGAAGCAGCCATATGTGAACACCTGGCCTATTTGCTGTCTTCCAGGATATGACCAAGAGCCTCTTGAGACCTGTCAAATCTACCAACTATCCTGCTGATGACTGATGAGGGGGTGAATAAAAACCACCAGAAGAAACCTGGAAAATGGCTTCAAGGATTGAAAGTGCTTGAGAGAAACTGAAAAACTGGAGGGTGGGGAGGGCAGAGTTGGTGCTTTTATCAAGGTGCTCTACTGAAGTTTAAGGCTTTAGAAGAGAAAGAAGGATGTGAGGAGTAAAGAGGTGGCTCCAAAGATGGTGCTGGAGGATGGAACTCAACTCCCTGGGAACTCGACTGCTTTTTGATCAGGGATTGGGTATGTGTAATGAGGGCCAGGAAGAAGGTACTCTTCTGAAGATTTGTTAATATGAAGGATTTTGTATTGGTTTTATTTTATTTATTCAGAAAATTCTAAGTGCCCAGGGGAAGAGGAAGAAGAAAACTGCCCAGATATGGCTAAGCCAGTCAGTTAGAAAAGACATCTGGTGCCATAGCAATGAAAGATTCTGGTAACTTGTAGAAGAAAATCATCACAAAGAAGGGCAGAAAAGATGCTTTTGGCTTCAGATGCCTATATGTTATCTCACAAAATGGAGAGAAAAGTCTCTATCCCACTTCCTCCACCTACTTCAAAAGGCTAGGATGAGTATACAGGTTCATTTCCTTTGCTTTCCAATCCCTTTCACACCAACCTCCCTCCTCCTTTCCCCCTGAATCTTTAGGGACCAACTCAAGTTCCTCCTCCTCCAAGAAATCTTCCATGACCAGACCATCTCCTTGTGGTCCTTCCCTTCTCTAACCTTCTGTGGTGAAATCCCACAAATAGAACTTTCTTCCTTACTGTCTTTTTCACTATTAGTCTCTTGTGTGTGCCTCTAGCTACATTGTAAGCCCCCTCAGGCAATGACTATCTTTATTTTCACCCACCCACACCTACCGTATCCCCTAGCTCAGTGCTAGATACAAAGTAGGCATTCTATACCAATCAACAAATAAGCATTTAATGGCCTGGGCAAGTCACTTAACCCTTCTGGGTCTCAGTTTCCTCATCCATAAAGCGAAAGGGCTTGAACTGGATCTCAGAGATCCCTTCCAGTTTTAAATCTATGATCCCATGATCCTGTGACTTTGGGCAAAACACTGCCTGTCTGGGTCCCATAATAGATGAGTCTCCTCAGCCAAAAAGTAAAGGCACTAAACTAGATGGCCCCCAACATCCCATCGGGCCCTAAATCTACGATACGCTGGTTTCTCCCTATGTGCCCCAACTCTTTGTTCAGCCGCCCATCAGGGAGAGGGGAGACAGCGTGAAGGAGTGAGAAGTGTGGTAAGGATGCTGGTGGGAAGCAGGAGATCCAGAGGCGAGAGTCCCAGGGCCGCCACTAACTCATTTGTTGGAATGGACCTCTGAGGTTGCTCCCTCCATGATATATCCAAGTCTTTGTTGAAGATCTCCAGTGAGGGGGCACCCACTACTTCTGGAGGAGGCACATTTGCTTACCCCACCCCCACCCCCACCCCTCATCTGCTTCTGATGTCTTGTTTTCTTCTCCCATTAGAATATAGGATCCTTGAGGGCAGGGAATATCTTTTTTTTTCCTTACGCTTGTATCCCCAGTGCTTAGCATAGGGCCTGGCACACGGTAAAGGCTTAATAAATGCTCACTGTTGTTTTGGATATCTCTGATTACTAGGAAGGCTTTTTCCTTACACCAAAAAACGGGTATTCCCTCATCAATCACTCAATAAACATGTATTAAGCATTGTACCAGGCGATGAGAACACACGGACAAAAGCGAAACAATGCTGGCCCTCAAGGAGTTTCCATTTGATTGGAGGAGACAATGAGTACATATATCAGTAGATATAAAATACAGATGTGACAGGGGTGATGAGGCTATACTTTTGCTTCGGCCACTTCCAATGGCACATGTGCTCCAGCCTCCAGATGTGGGTCACCTTTAACAAAAGTCCAGGGCAGGCGTGTCACTGGAAGTGGCCCACGGGCACACCCAGCCCCATCACCCATATTACAGCCCATATAGAGAGATATAGTATACTATACTATATACCACATAAATAATTTTTATTAAATATAGCATATCATACTGTGTATCATGTGTATATGGATATACACATAAATACATATATACATATATGTGTGCCTCTGTGTGTGTGTGTGTGTGTGTGTGTAAATGAGAGCAAAGTAGTTGAAAGAGGAGGCAGTAGCAGCTAGTAGAAGGAGGGGGGTTCAGGAAAGGCCCCGTGTTGGTACCTGAGTTGGAGCTTCACATGTAAGATAATTGGGGAAGGGGTGGAGGGGTGCAGTTGGGCTGTGGCCTCTCTCAAGATCTCAAAGATTCCTTTCAGCCCTTGGGAACTCAGAGTGAGAAAAAAAAGAAAAAGAAAGAGCAACTGCCTGTGTCGGTGTTCACAGGAAGGAGAGATCAGCATGTAATCAATACTCCTGAGTGACTGATGGGCAGAATGATTTATCGATGAGATCCTGGGTGGGAAAGAGGCTGGGATGGGTAAGCATGGCAGAAATTGGAGGTGTGTAGGCAGAATTCCCAGAGCAAGACTTACCCTTGTGGGCTCCCCCTCCTGGGGGCTCCCTGGCTCTCCCTCCAGTCCCCTCACTTACCTAACAACAGAAGCCAGGCCATTGGAGTAGCATTCCAATCCATTCTGAAGTGCCAACTTGCCTTCTCCTTGAGCTGCTGCTGGTTGACACGGAACCCTCCTCCTTCCCTCAAAGGAAAGAAAGCATGTGCCTGGAGTAAGTCCCTGAGACCCTCCTCCCAGCTGCCCAGGGGGAGGGGAGGTACGCCTGAAACCAGTCGACAAAACTCTCGCCCCTTCCCCCAGCAATGGTCTTAGCTACCCTTTCAGAAGGATCTGCAGTAGAAAGGGAACCTGGAGAAGGCCATGCTGAACCCAAAAGGGTGAAGAGTCAATGAGGAAATCCCAAGTACTATGGAAAGCCAGTGTCTGTAAAAGGGATATATATCAGGGGTCTTCCTGGAGCCTCTCACAATAGACTACCATTGGTCCCTAAATTCAAGCCCAGATGCCTCTGATGTCTGGGAGGGATTCCTCCCTGATGCTCCCAGCACAGACTATGCCTAAGGAGTAGCAGAGTGTGATGGAAATAGTAAAGTAGAGGGAATCTGATGAGGTCTGGGTTCAAATTCTTTCTTAAACACTTACAAGCTCTCTCTGAGATTCAGTATCTTCCTGTAAAAAGGAGCTAATAATTCCTGTAGTACCAGCCTCCCAGGGGTGTTGTGGACATGGAATGAGATCAGGTCTATAAGGCACTTTGTAAATCAGCCCTCATTAGGCTATCCTCCCCTCCCTGGGCTTCACCCACTCCCATGCCCAGAGAGCCAAGTCTACATTCAGGGACTCTCAGTCTTTCCAGTCCATGTTGCTTTACACGTTTGTCTCCTGGGAAGCTACATGGAACAAGGATCTCTTGGGGCTCTTTAAAACCCTGTACTCAAAGACGGTCCCTGATGGGCCTGGCCCTGCCTCAGGATTGGGCATAAAACAGGAGTGTGCTAATAAATGTTCAGATACCCTTTTAAAAGTTCAATCTGTGTTATTAAGATTTTCTCCATCACTTTTTAAAGTCTAGAGTCAGCAATCAACAAAACAACAGATCAAGCCCTGATTTATAGTGTTTCTGAGGTATAAATGTTCTCACTAAAATCTGAACAATCATCTCTTGGAAGCCCAGCTGAGCTGACTCCAACACACCCCTAGAAGGGAGTTCTAGCTTCTTCCCAGGGGCTTCCCATTTTTATCCACAACCCAGATCCCCAATCCTCCGCCCACTTCTAACTAAAGATTTGCCTCTAACTGGCTATACTTCTCCAGTCTAGGTAGAGTTAAAAGCTCTACTGAATGTATACTGTATTGTGGAGATGGGGGAGATCTGTTGGTGGGGGTGGGGGAGATGAATGGCAGGAGATAAAGGAGCAGGCGACTCTGGCTGCCAAGTCTCTTCCCCAAGCCAAGCCCAGCAAGTTGGTATCAGATCCCCACCTCTAGCAGTGGCAAGCACACACATTTCTGCCTGGATTAGCCCCATCCAGGCCAGGAGGAGAGAGCTGGCCCAGTGACTGAAACTCACCACCTGAGAAGCTGATATTCTATGCTCAACATTATCTCCCCCAGTGCCCAGCTCATGCCCCTTCTCCTACTCCCTTCCTGGGCCTTCTCCTTCCTTAGTTCCTTTTTTCTTTTCTTCCCTCATACCCAACAATTCTCATCCCTCTTGCTTTCTCCTCCTGCCTACCTTCTTGATTCTCCCTCTCCTCCTTCCTTAGTCTTTCTCTGCTCCCTCTTGTCTCCCCATCCATTTTTTCCCTGTCCTCTCCTTTTCTTCTTCCCCGTTTCTGCTTCCTTGTCATGTTTTCCCTGCCCTTCCTCCTCTCTCTTCCCCATTCCCCTCCCCCTTTTATCATTCTTCTCCACCCATCTAGTCCCCCTACCCTTTTTTATTCTGTCTCCCTCTGGCCCCTCTCTGTTCTTCCCCCTCCCCCTTCTCTCCATCTCTTCTTCCCCCTCCCCCTTACCTCCATCTCTTCTTCCCCCACCTCACCCCAGTTTGCCTTCACCCCCTCACACTCCTCTTCCCCCTCCCTCCCATGGCTTCTTCTTTCTGTCTGCCACAGACACAGGAGGAGATTAAGTAACAGGGGCCAGAACTTAAGAGGCTTAGAGCTCCTGTCTGAGGAGGCAGGAGGGGGAGGACGAGGAGGGGGAAGAGGAGGGAAGAGAAAAGGGATGATGAAGAAAAGGGGGAGGCCTTGCCAGGGGTCTTCAGATTTTTAGTGGGGGCTGAGTCAAAGTTGATGTCTCTAGACTTCTTTCCATACCCTCCCCACTCCTTACCCACGACGAAGGTTCTTATTAACCTAGCAGACCCTTGGTTCCAAAGAAGTGACCACACTTATGGGCCAGGTGATTTCATTCTACCTTCATCCCTAGGGATAGGGAGAGAGAAAAAGAGAGACTGACAGAGAGACAGAGATAGAGACACAGAGATGGAAGTGTCTACAGAGACAGAGAGAGGAAGGGAGGGAGCGGGGAGAGAGAGAGACAGAGAGAGGGAGAGTGAGGGAAGGAGGGAGGGAGAGACAGAGAGAGAGACAGAGAGAAATAGACAGAGAGAGAGACAGACAGAGAGACAAAGAGAGGGAGAGGGAGGGAAGGAGGGAGGGAGAGAGAAAGAGACAGAGAGAGAGAGACAGACAGACAGAGAGAGAGAGAGAGAGAGAGAGAGAGAGAGAGAGAGAGAGAGTGAGTGAGAGAGAGAGAGGAGAGAGGAAAGACAGAAAGAGACAGAGAGACAAGGAGAGAGCACTTGCCCAAGGATGCACAGCATATTAATTAGCAAAGATCCAGACAAGGGTCCAGGTTTCCTTTGGAGAAGAAGGAAATCCCAGGGAACTTCCAAAAGGAAACCGGGTTTTAAAAGTCCACAGGGATACCCACCCTTGCCAGAGCCTTTGTGCATCTTAAAATCCCATTCTTCCTTTAGCTGAACCCAGTCCTCCATCTGTTCCTCCAAAATTTCTTAACCCTAACCCCAAGTGGGAGAATGGAGGGGAATTAATGCATGGATCATAGATGTAGAGCCAGAAGGGACCTCAATGACCGTCTATCCATTTTCCAGATGAGGAAATTGAGGCCCAGTTATGACTTGGCTAAGATCATACAGGTAGTAAGTCTCAGAGGTGAGATTAAATTCCAGGTCCTCTGACTCTTGGGCTGGTGATCTTTCTGCCTGTACCCATAGTTTCTCCAATCTCCTTAGCTCTAGCCCACCACACTTTGGTGCCCAAATGGGTCAGAAAATTTTAAAGAAATATTCCCCCCCGCCCCGCCCATCCATTTCTTAATTTAAAGCATTTAAAAAAAAACCTTTCCTTCCCATTTTCCCCCTTGGCATTGGGCTCCATGGGCATCCACCATCCTCCCCATCTAACAGTTCATTCTACCATCTCACCCAAAGCTCTCTTGCTGCTATCTCTTTGTCTTGTGGACACAGAGGCCTCCACTCTGGCCCTGCCTCCTCCTAAGCAGGAAAACCACCTGAACAAATCCCTGGCATGTCCAGGGCCTGAGAGGAAAGAAGTAATTCTGGGACTCTGGAATAAAGTGTCTGTATTAAAGAATGTGAGATATTTGTTTCCTGTCCCCATATACTGCCTTCCTATTTGATGACCCTTTCCTCTCTCAGTGATTCTCCCTCTCCAGGAATGCCACCAGAGAACCCCCTCATCTCACCTACCAAAGCCTGCTCTCACAAGAGAATTCTCCAAATCCATTCAGAGGGAAGTATAAGTAACTGAGAACAGCTTAGTGGAACAGAGTGGAAGGTGGGAATATAAGCATTTTGCCCGAAGAGTGAATCTCCAATGGGGTAATTTCGGGGTCACCTACCCAGGCAGGTAGGCAGGAAATTTATGGCCAGAAAGGCCCTCTTGGCACCACCCCCCCAAAAAAAATCATACTACATCGAAAATCATCTCCCCTGCCTCTGGGTAAGATCAATCCTGCCTCCAGGATAAATCCTGGATTACTACCAAATGCTACCATGGTTCCCTCATACTCACTCTTAACACACATTTCTAATAGGAACAGAAAAGAGCTAAGGGTCAAGGGCCCATTCCTAGTACATCTCTTCATCGCCAGTTTTCCCCTAGCTAGGAGTCCCCAGCCCCGGTGTCCCCTGCTCAGAGTCTTTCCTGGCCCAGGTCTCACCTTGGGCAGCCTGGGTGAACAATGATCGTCCTGCTCTCCAAAGTGTCTGCCCACTGCACCACCTGGAGAGCCAACTGAGCTCCACCCCAGCCTAGCCTTCCCTTAAATGAGGAGGACGCGTGGCAAGGAGGTAAGAGAGGGCTGAGGCTGAATTGGATCCTGCTCTGCCTCCTTTCAGACTCCCCACCCCTTTCTCTCTTCTCTCCCTCCTCCCCCTTTATTCCTGCCTCCCACCCCCATAGATCCAAGACTCTGACTTTGGGCTCCCTCCCAAGAAGGGGAGCAGGTGTGATGCACCTGTCTGATTCTGGGGGAATGGGTCAGGTTTCATCTACAGCTCTGTTTCCAATCCAAATATTAGAAGGGAAAGCAGAAACAGAGGGATGGTGTAAAAAAAAAAAAAAAAAGGATAGATGAGAAGTCAGAGAACCTGGGTTCAAATACTGTCTCTGCTGCCTACTACCTGTGTGACCTTGGGCAAGTCACTTCTCTGGGCCTCAGTTTCCTCATCTGTCAAATTAGGGCAGGCAGCCTATATGGCTGAGTCCTGAGCTCCGGGGGAGGAGAGTGAATAAGAATTTATATGGAGCCTACAGTATGCTAGGCACTGTGCTAAGCACTTTTACAAATATTATCTCATTTGATCCTTGCAATAACTCTGTCAGGTAGGTACTGTTATTACACCCCTTCTTCCGTTGAGGAGACTGAGGCAAAAACAGAGATTCAGTGACTTGCCCAGACAGTATCTGAGGCTGGACTTGAACTCAGATCTTCCTGACTCCAGACCCAGGGCCCAGCACAAATATACTGCCTAGGGCATTCAGGTCCTGGTTCAGGTTGGCCTCCAGGCTTCCTTCCAATTCAGATTTTGTGACTGCTTCTAACCTTCCATCAGTCTATCACTAAGGCATGGACTCACCCTCTTCATCTATGAAACGGAAGTGGGGTTTGGAGGATAAGACTAGATGGTCTCTAACATACCTTCCAGTTCCAGGCCCTACGAATGCTGCCCCCACCCCCCACCCAGGGCCTTGGCAGAGTCTGGGGCAGAGGGAAGATGTATGTTCTTCTTGTGGTTCCTTTCTTGGCTTGGTAAGGGAAGGAACAGCATCTCCTGGGCAGCTCCCCTGGTGGCCTGGCCTGGGGGAACCTGGACAGGGTAGCAGCTTATCTGACGGGAGAAGAAGGGTCTTACCCTGGGACCCTCCTCCTCAAGGTGGGGTGGGGGAGGGTTGTTTTGGAGTCAGGAGATCTGGGTTCATATCCCAGCTTTAACACTATGTAACTTGGAGCAAATCACTTGATTTCTCTGGAGCCCATCTACAAAATGGGGGTGATGGTGATAAAATGTGTTTCTCAGCCTTCACAGAGCTGTGATATCAGCCTTAAAGCACTACATTACAAACTAAGTGGATGAGAAGTTGGAGGGACCCAAGCAGGGATCATCCAGGCCAGCTCCTCATTTGACAAAAGAGAAAACAGAACCCCAGATAACTGTGAGTTGTTACCTCCATGAGCTAAATAGTGAGTATGTCTGGGTATGCCTGAGACCATGCTCTCTGAGGGAAGAGCCTGGGGTCCTTTAGATAGCTGTGTACAGTGCTCAGCCCAGAACTTCTCCATTATGATAGCACCAGGGAATAACAATAGGGAGACCCAGTGACTGTTTCTGAACTCTTAACATACAAGCCTGAGAGGGGGGAGCCCCAAGCTCTGCCTGCAGCAGTGGTGATGGAATAACCTGACATCCTCACTTTCTCATCTAATCCCCACTGGGACGATGAGGTTCATCTATGGCCCAGGTCAAAGGTCAGCCTGTAACTGGCATTCAGGATTACTTTATGGCCTGACATAAGGGTCAGGCTTTCTCTGTGCAAGGCTAATAGACCCACCCAGGAATCCAACTCCAGACAGTGACTTCTGCCTTCATTTGAACAGGCTTATAAAGAGACAGAGCTTCAGAGTCTGTAAAGAGACACACCCCCAAAGACAGCACAGACCCAGTCTTCCAAACTAACATACATATATCCAAAGCATGAAAGAAATTAATCCAACTCTAAAATAAATCAGTCTTCGGGCAAGGAAATATTAGGGGAGAAACTGGAAGAAAAGATTCCACCGTTCCCCCAGAGACAGTACTTCGGTCCCCTAGCTTGTTGGGATATCTACTATAGGGCCTCCCTCCTCTCTTACCACCCTGTCATTGGGCCATTGGAGAGAGGGGTTGGGTGAGCACAGACAGAATGCTCCAAGCATTCTCCACTGAGTTCCCCTCAAAGCCACAAATTAACCAGAGACTGGGAGGTGCTGGTTCTCTGTGAACAGAGGGAGAGCACAGTCAGGTTTCAGAAATGGTCGAGGCCCCATCTCTCCGGGGCAGATGAGGAGGAAGGAGAAAAATAGGGAAATGACCAAGAAAGGGGAGTGGGGCATAGGAGCAGGGGGAAAGGCTCAGGAATACCTTCCTGAGGCAGGATATAAACAGGGTCCACTTCCAGCTAAGTAAAGCAGACATTTGCCTATAGACATAGACCTGGAGAGGCCAGGAGGCTTAGGTTTGCTTAAGTACATTCTAGGTACCAAAGATGGAACCTATGGGAGGGAACCGATGGGGGAGAAAGAGCAGCTAAACCATGTCTAATGTGGACAATGTGTGCTAAAGGTTTAGCAGCTTCGTGGAGGAGGGGGAACTTGACCTGGGGGAAGGGCAGGTAGGATTTGGAAGCAGCTAGATGGCTCAGTGGATAGAGTGCTGAGCCTAGAGTGACTTGCCCAGGGTCACACAGCTAGTGTCTAAGGCAGGATTTGAACTCAGGATGGTGACAAGTATAAAGGAATGTACAATACGTGTTAAAAATTTGTACCCTCTAAATTTTTGTGCCCTAAGGCAATGCCTTGGTTCTGACTTTTTGTTGTTGTTCAGTCATTTTCAATCATGCCCCAACTCTTTATGACCCCATTTGGTGTTTTCTTGGCAAAGACAACTGGAGTGGTTTGCCATTTCTTCCTCTAGCCCATTTTAAGGATGAGGAAAATGAGGCAAACAGGGTTACTGTGCCACCAAGTTGCCCAGTTATGACATTACACTGCCTCAAAAAATAAATTTTTAAAATTATTCATATATTGGAGCTTACTCTTAAGCCTCATATACAGATCACCCTCAAAACTGCCAAAAAGCAACTCCATTTTTTTTAATACCATTCCAGCCAAAAACAAAATTCTCCATCATCAAGGAGGGCTTTGGGGGGAGAGGGTTTGCTTCAAGGTCTGAAAACTCCTTGGCTAGAATATTATAGTGAGGCATTGAAAAAAGGACACTCCCTATAAAGACAGAAATGTATTCCCTACAAGGGCGTCAAGGGGAACCCCACAGTGCCGGAGACGACTGTGAAGTGTGGAGATGTGATGACCTTTCCTTCCCTTGGATGCCCTCATCTTCCCACTTAAACTCTATGGTCCAGAACACACACACACACACACACACACACACACACACACACACACACACACCCCTTCCCTTATCCCCTTTCCACACCCTAAGGGTAGTTGGGAGGAGTTGTGTTAAGGGAACTAGAGATGGTTGAGCGGATACCACAGAGAGGAGTGTATAATTTAATTCTTGTGCATTTCTTCCTGTGTACAGTAAAATGAGTGGCTGCAGGATATTGTGTGCCTGATCTTATGAAGGTGGGAATGAGACCGAGTAGAAAAAATTTCACATGCCGGGTAGGGACATATTGAGCTAGAGATTGTCTTATCTTTAATCATTTCAGAGCCATGGGCTATATATGTCAGACCTCAGTCCACTAGTTCAGCTTTCAATCTGGTAAACAAGGTTTGTTTGTTTGTTTTTCCAAGTCTTCTTAGCCTTAAGGAGGTGAGGGAAAGAGATGTCCTGTGCATACATCACAGAGACCTTGATGAGACCTTCAGGCTGGTGGCTTGAGTATAGTGACACCTGGTGGACAAAGTAGATATTGTTCAGTTGTTCAGTTGTGTCTGATTCTTCATGACCCCATTTGGAGTTTTCTTGGCAAGGATACAGGAGAGATTTGTCATTTCCTTCTCCAGCTCATTTTACCAATGAGGAAACTGAGGCAAACAGGGTTCAGTGACTTGCCCAGGGTCACATATCTTGTAAGTGTCTAAGGCCAAATTTTAACTCACAAAGAGAGTCTTCCTGACTCCAGGCCCTGCACACTATCCGTTGGGCCACCTGGCTGCTTTACACTCCCTTAATGAGTAATAAAATTACATCCTGCCTTTCCTGTAGGCTTAATGATGGCACAGGTCCCAGTAGGTATTGTTTGGGACACTCTACTATCTCAAGCACCACACAGATCATAGGACCATAGATTTAGAGCTAGAAGAGACCTTAGATGCTGACAAGTCTGACCCACACATTTTACAGATAAGGAAACTGAGGCACAGCTAGTAAGTGTCTGGAGTCTGACTCCAGATTCAGTGTGCTACCTAACACATTCTACCACCTCTCAAGGATACCCACCCAGGGTGCCGACATACACACACACACACACACACCCGACATCCGTGTCAGACTCACAACAACCATGCATGAGTTACTACTCCCATTTTATTAGTAAATAAACTAAGGTTCAGAGAGATTAAATTATTTGCCCAAGGTGTCGTGGAAAGAGCCCTGGCCCAGACAGGATGTACAGCTGGAGAGAGCAGCCAAATCCCTGAGGTCACAGATGTACACAGAAAGGGAAGCATTCTGCCTGCATTATTTCCTGCTTCTCTGGGGCTCCTCTCAGCAAATTGTAAACACCTCGAAAACAGCAGTGACTTTATCATATGCTTCCTTTGTTTTCCTGGTAGTGCTCAGAGCACAATACTCAATAAATGTTTGGTGAATGAGAAAAAAAAAACAAAATTAAATGAACACCTAAGACTTAGGGGCAGCTAGGAAGACTCCAAGTTCCAATCTGGCCTCAGACACTTACTAGCTGTGTGACCCTGGCCAAGTCACTTCACCCTGTGTGCCTTGGTTTCCTCATCTGTAGAATGAGCTGGAGAAGTAAATGACAGACCACTCCAGTACCTCTGCCATGAAAACCCCAAAGGGGGTCACAAAGACTCAGATACGACTGAAAAGACTGAACACCAACAGAAGACGAGTTTGAGTCACAGATGAAAGCAGCTTACTAGCTGTGTGACCCTGGGCACGTCACATAACCTCAAGGAGCCTGTTTCCTCATGAACAAAGTGGGGATAATAATACCTGAACTCCCAATCTCCCTGGGTCATCGTAAGCAGAAAGCACTTTGACCACCTCAAAGGGCTGTGTTAGAGTCCGAAGTTAGCCTTCCTCAGTGGCCAACTCGACCTGAAATCTCCTCCACAGATTCTCTTTCCATTTGATATGATGCTTCCTCTCACAGAGATAAGCTTTGAATGTTTTCAAGAGAAAACTTTATGTGAAAACCAAGGGAACAGAACAAAAGCATTCATACAAGCCTGGAAGTAGATGAGCTCATAGATCAGACTGGTCATCCCAATACCACTAAAGTCCAGCCGCAGTCTGTAGAATTGGTCCAAGCCCAGCCCTCCTCCTTTTTCATTTTTATGGGCAATAAATTCTCCTGGTCTATCCTGGCTCCGTTGGCACACCCTCAGATAATCCCATCTCGGAGCCTTTCCCTCCAGGAAGTGAATTTCTTCATCTTTATCCTTGTAGTGTTGGCCAAGGCCTAGAGTCCTCCACTAAGGTTCTTCAGTGCCACATCATGGAATGCAGGTAATGCTGGGTTCTTGACGCCTGGGCCAAGGGAGTATGAGTTCCAGCAGGTTGTATCAAGGTGGAAAACCTTTGAGTTTTTACATACAGAGCACCAACCCTGTAGTCAGGAAGACATGAGTTCAAGTCCAGCCTCAGACACTTAGTGTGGCCCTGGGCAAGTCACTTAACACTGTTTGCCTCATTTTCCTCATCTGCAAAATGAGCTGGAGAAGAAAATGACAAACCACCCCAGTATCTTTGCCAGGAAGACTCCAAATGTGATTACAACTAATCGACCAAAAAAAATCCTCTTGTTTACTAGAATTATCATTACTTTCTCCTGGGTTCAGGATAATGGTGTAGGTAATCTAAAGATATAAAGTGGTAACAGCTTGTAATGATTCTATTTCCTTCTATTCCTTCCCCCATCACCAGGAGTACATTTTCTGATAATCCCCACTTCCCCTGAGTCTGGAAAAGCTGTGATAACAAAAAACAAAAGGAGGAGATCTGTGTGCAGGTATTCAGATATCTTCCTGTTCTCCTTTTTCTCCCCTTCATCCTTAAGAGAGGCTCTCTGTTTGCCACACAGGGCACCAGGAGTAGGAAGCCACTGCAATCAAGCTAGAACCTTGGCATTGGGTGTTATTGGTCTGTGGCATCCACTGATTGCCATCACTGTCAGGACTCAAGACTGTTTACCTCCTTCAGCCTCTGACTAAGCCATTGGCCCATTTCTCTCAGTTCAATTTAGTTTAATTCTATAAACATTTATTAAACATCTTCTAGGCGCTTGACACTGAGGAAGATACAGAAAATCAATTCATCGACACCCACTTACTAAGCTTGCCCTAGGTATTAGGGATCCAAAGATAAAATAAAACAGCCCCTGTCCTCAAGGAGCTTCCATTCTATGAAGGGAAATGAGTATATAGGTATATATGAAATATTTGTTTACATAATTAATACAAAGTAATTTGTGAGGAGATGAATAAGAAGTGGACCCTGCCCTCAGGGAGAGTATGATCTAATCAGGGGGATACAGGAATGGAGATCCCAACAGTCTGTAATTAAGTATCTGGACTCTTGGGTGTTGCCCAAGTCACAGAGAAGCAAGTGAGTTGCCCGGAGTCCACAGAAGTGGAATTTGAAACTAAGTCTTCTTGACCCCTGGTACATGAAACCCATCTGCCAGCTGGTTGTTAAGGTTGATCCTACCTTGTGGTAAGATTTTCACCTGCACCTTTAAACTCAGATCTTCTCCCTGTCTACTCCCAAGCAGCCATTTGGCTTGGATGATGTGAGCTACATCCCTGAAGCCTGACTGCTGCCGACTAGATCTTTGTCTCTCACCCTTTGCACCTTGATCACTGTATAACACATTCCATGCCTGTTTCTTTCCCGAGGGACACCTCTGCCCCTCGGTACATAGGCAGACTAGAGGTGATTGGCATGGCCCAGCTCCTGGTGTGCCAGCCCCGCCCATGTTCTCTGGAATGACTCAGCACTCAGGTGTTGTCCTGCCCCCAGCACAGGATAGAGGATGACCAAAGGGCTTGAAATACAACACAGGATCCCAGAATTTCAGTGAGATATCAGAAGCTATCTAGACCAACCTTTCCCTGAAAAAAGACAGGTGGTCATACACTCAAACGAGAATAAACCCACCTTCTCCAAGGCACCTGTTCCATTCTTGGACAGTGACAATTCTTAGGAAGTTTTTCCTAAAATCAAGCCTCAGTTGGCTGCTTCTACCCCTTTGTCTCTCATTCTGTTCTCAGGGACCAAGCAGAACAGGCCAACTCCCACTGCACAAGACAGCCTTTTATGTACATGAAGGCAGTAGCCATGTTGCCCTGGGTTTTCTGTCTTCCAGACTAAATGTCTCCCTCTCTTTTAATTGATTGTCACATGGCATCAACTTGAGACCTTTGCCCTTCTGGTCACCGTCCCCTGGACACCGTCCAGCTTATCAGCATCCTTACTAGAAGGCAACACCCAGAACAGAACCCAATACTCCCCAAATACCACCTTCTATCTAAGAGCCAGATATACATCATTCCCATTATGGGATGAAAAAGGTCATGCCTGCCCTTGTCTCTCTTCCTAGCCCTACCATGATGAGAGATTGTGTACCAGTGACACAGGAGCCCTGGCTTTAGGCCCAGCAAGCATTCTGAGTCTCCAGAGGTATTGCCTTCCTTGAGTCTTGACATTCAAGCCTGGTCTTTCCATGTTTCCTCCACTATGTTATACGTGTTGGCATCCCTCCCATCATTAGGAGGGTGGTGGGGGTAGGCATTAGCCATCTTGTTTCCTACCCCCAAAATACACTCAACACCCTTCCTTCACCTCTAGCCACCCCTAGAAGTGACCCTCCGTCCAGAAGGAATGCTACCTGAGAGCAGAGCTCCAGGGAAAGGTCAGGACCCTCAGGCTTGTCTTTGGTGACTATTGGGGTTGGTGGCTGTCAGAACATTCTATTTTTGTCCAAGCAGGATCACCAGACAAAAATGTGAGAACATTCAAAAAACCCCTTATGCAATCGAGAAGCATTCTGATTGGATTAGAATAAGCCTGGGATTACAGGATGGACCAACACACTAGAGTGAAAGTGATCAGGTGGTTAAATCCCAAATTGGTTTGCTGTTGTTCTGCAGTGGGTGTTGGGTGTTGGGGGAAGGGGTGGAATAAGAGAGTTAGGTGCTGGGGAGACAGAAGGGAAGGAACTCCAGGCCTAGAGAGGATTTGGGGTCAAGATAAACCTGAAGAAAACTACCCAGATAGAATAATATGAAAATATTAGGCACCATTCAGTCTGGGACTGGGAGGTTTCACATTTCCAATTCCCTTGCCCTGGTATCTTGTTTCTAAACTACATATATATGTGTGTGTGTGTATATATGTATATATATATTTATATGTATATATACACACACGTGTGTGTACATGTAAATATACACATACACACACATATATTATACATACATACATATATACACATACATGCTTATCTATATATACACTTATATGTATGTATATATATTTCCTCTATAAATAAACTCTAGAAAACTTTATCTTAGAGTCTGCAGTATGTGGAAAGGGGGGGCAAAAGAGCAAAAGGATAAGACGCCCCCCAAGCTTCCCAGCATTCTGATATGAGCATTTCTTTTTTAATTATTATTGATATATTTTATTTTTATGTCATTTTCTTTCTGTGGCCACCTGCCATAATTCCCAAATATATATCTCTTCCCATTCCCCATTGAGATATCCTTTGTAACAAAGAGAAGAGAGAAAGGAGGGGGAGAGGGGACCTAGCTCAGTAAAACCAACCAGTTCATCAACTGAGTCTGACAGTATATGTGATGTTCTGTACCCATAGTCCCTCACCTCTGCAAAGAAAGAAGGGAAGCATATTTTTCTCATCTCTTCTTTGAGGAAAAGCTTGATCATTTTAATTACACAACGTTCATCTCTGTTTTGTTGGGGTTTTTAGTTCTTTCCAATGGGCTCATTGTATCTATTTATTTTTGTTCTACCTACTTTACTCTGCATCAGTTCATAAAAATCTTCCCAGGCTTCTCTGAATTCTTCATATTCTTCATTTTTTTTTACAACCCAGTAACTAATTATATGAACATATTTGAAGCCAATGACTTCCACTTGTGTTAACATAACTGACTAGCCCAGCAGGTAACGAGCCACGTTTACGTAATACTTTCTGGTTTATAATGTCCTTTCCTCAGAACAGCTGGATGGGGTCGGTGGTAAAGCAAACAGTCAGTCAGTAGCATCTATTAAACACTTACTATGGATTAGAAATGTTATTCGGTGCTGGGGGAGCAAAGAAAGGCAAAGCAGGACCTCACACAGAGCTCACATTCTGTTTGAGGAGAAAACATGCAAATGACTGCGTCCTTTTGAGACAGATACAGTGTAAATGGGAGACGACCTCAGCAGCAGGGGGATGGAGGGGGAGCTGGGAAAAGCCTCGGTGGAAGGTGGGATTTGGAAGAGTCTTAAAGGAAGCCAGGGCAACCAGAAGTCAGAGGAGAGGAGAGAGACCATTCCAGGCACAGGGCGCAGCCGGCGCAAATTCACAAGTCAAGAGATGGAATGTCCCATGTTCAATAAACAGCTAATAGACCAGTGTAGCTGGACTGCAGAGTTCAGGGAGGGGAATAAAGTGTAAGAAGGACCTTAGAGCTTTTTGTCCAACCCTCACATTTTACAGATGAGAAGACGGGGGCCCAAGGAAGTGAGAGATTTGAACCCAGGTTTTCTGAGTCCAATCCCAGCCCACTTTCTGGAGAGCACCTCCAAATACCCAACAGGTGAAAGCAGATTCCCCTCCTTATTCTTCCTCATTTTCTGTTGAGACCCTAGCTGAGGATGAAGCCTGGGGCAGCTGAGGGATAGAGTCAGGTGTTCCAGGTTTGGGCTTGGGGATGGGATAGGATGGAGGCAGGGGCAGGGTGAATGTGGAATGTGGATGGGGGAGGTATAAATGCCCTGGGAAGTAGCCCTCCTCCTTCAAGGCGGGTGAGATGGAGCTGGGAGCTAGGCTAGTGTCTGTTCTTTTACTCTGGGCTCTCCAGGATGGGGACTGGGCTACAAGCAAGGCCCTCTCCTGGGCTACCCAGAGCCCTGCTCCAGGATCTTCATTCTCTCCACCCCCTGTGGTGGCAGTGCAGTGTGAGGATGACCGGCTAGTAGTGAGTGTGAACAGGGACTTCTTTGGAACTGGACGGCTGGTCCAGGCTGCAGAGCTGACCCTGGGCCCTTCGGCTTGTGCCCCTGTACCTGCAGAGCCCCTGAGTAAGAGAGTCGTCTTTGAGGTGGGACTCCATGAGTGTGGGAGTGAACTCCAGGTAAGAGTCCACCCTAGGAGTATTCCTGAAGTCCAAAGGATTTGTTTGCTGTTAAGACCACAAGAAGGGCCGCTAGCTAGTTTAATGGATAAACCTCTGGTTCTAGAGTTAGGAAGATCTGAGCCAAATCTGGCCTCAGACATTTACTAGCTATGTGAACCTGGCCAAATCACTTAGCCCTGACCGCCTCGGTTTCCTCTTGGCTGCAGGTGAACATAATCCCTGGGCTGAGTTGGGAGATCTAGTCCCAGGTCCTGGCACCATCTCCGACTCATCAAGGTGTCCCACCTCACCCCCAACTCCTGTTCTTCCAATCCGTAGAATAGGGATTATCGAATTTCTGTGTTCCAAGATTAGCATGAATGAATGAGAAGTTTTTTATTATCTGCAAAGCTAATGCTGGAGATACAAAGAGAACTGTCAGGGTCCTGCCCTCGAGGAGCTCACATTCTAACAGGGGAGATAAGGCGTATGGAAGGTTTTAATTTTGAAGCAAATGGGAAGTCCCCTGGCCCTTAAGGTGCAGCAACAAAGCAGGCGCTGGTGCCCTTTCCTTAGTGTCATTTACACTTACAAAATCATATCTGATGTGACTTGACAATGCGAAGAATCCTGGTGGCAGGACCTTTCTTTCCCGGGTCTTCAATAGATATGGCTGGAGCACCTGCAGGATTAACTGCTGGGCTGTATCTTGATGGGGGCTGCTTCCAGGGATGATGGCTATGGATGCTGGGCTGGGAGTATTGCTGTTACAAAGCCTCATGGGGTGTACCATTAGAGCCTGAGGGGATGATAGTGGCCAAGGAGACCTGCCCGGTGTATAACCACCTCCTGTCTGTCCCTCAGGGTACCCTGCTGCCTCAGCTAGGGTGGCTGGCCTGCCCTGTGGGTATGAAAACAGGACAAGCCCTTGGCCATTGAGTTGCAGGGTCTTATATCTCTTTTCCCCCAGATGACCCCAGACTCGCTCATCTACAGCACTGTGCTCCATTATGCACCAAATCTCTCCCAGAGTCCACTGGTCCTTAGAAGCAGTCCAGTATCAGTCCCCATCCAGTGTCAATACCCCAGGTAAGGGGATGGGGGAGGGTAACCTCAAGGGGTCAGACCTTCCCCAGAGGGTCTACAGCTACCCTTCCTTGGGACTCTGGGGTGTTGGGCCCTCCCTTCCAGGGAATCTCTTCACCACCCCATAGTATCTCAGACTTTGGTCCCTCCCTTCTAGGAGAGACAATGTGAGCAGCAGAGGCATCCAGCCCACCTGGGTCCCTTTCCATTCTACCCTGTCCAGGGAGCAGCGGCTCAAGTTTTCCCTACGCCTCATGGCAGGTATGAGACACCTAGAATCTACTGGAAGGAAAGAGACAAGCATGAATTGGGTTCTTACTGCAGGCACTGGGGATGTAAAACCAAGTCCCTAATTTCAAGGAATTTATATTCCGATGGGGAAGAAGAGGGAGAGATGAAAGTACCCCGCATGGGAGCATGGTTTTGAAGTCTAGAAGCCAGGAATATGACTGAGATGGGAATGAAAGCCAGCCTAGGAACCTTTACAAAATGGCAGTCCCAGGAGGCGCTCTCCAGTGGGAGAAGGGGGCAGGCCTTACAGAGGGATATTTCAGTTTGAGAAGGCCTCAGGGAAGTGAATGTTCCAGGACAAGGAGTCCCCTCCGCCCCCCACCCAAACCCAGGTTCCAAGGGAAGTTCCAGGATGAAAAGGGACCAGAAATCCCAAAGCCAGGAACAGGGGTGGGGGGGGGGGTGGGGAGCAAGTAGGAGAAGGAGTGGTTTGGCGGAAGGGGTTAGGGAAAAATGAAAAAATGAACCCATTTTCCCTATCCTTAACTTCCAGATGACTGGAGTACAGAGAGGACATCTTCAGCCTTCCAGCTGGGGGATTTGATCCACATCCAGGCTGATGTCTACACTGGCTACCATGTGCCTCTGAGGCTCTTTGTTGATAGCTGCACAGCCACCTTGACCCCAGACCCAGCCTCTGTCCCCTACCATGTTGTCATTGACTTCAATGGGTAAGAGGGTAGGGAAAAGACTGGGGGGAGGGGTATGGAGAGTAATCCTCAGATACATCTGATGCAGGCCTGTTATGCCCAGGTGCCTGGTAGATGGACAGTCACGTGACTCTTCCTCAATCTTCATTTCTCCCCGGCCTGGGCAGAATGTGCTGCGTTTCTTGGTAGACTCCTTCAGGTTTGCCCAAGACTCTAGGAATGAGGTAAACCCCTTCCCTTGGAAGCTACAGGTTCTGGATTCCCTGGACCTTCCTAACCTCCTCCTCTCCTCTTCCTAGATCTATATCACCTGCCACCTAAAAGTCACAGCCACTGACCAGGCCCCCAGTCCCTTGAACAAAGCCTGTTCCTATAACTCAACAGCTGACGAGTGAGTGTCTTGAGAATTCAGGGTGAGGGGAATGGGGGGATAAGGGCAAAAGTTTTCTATTTTATAGAGCACTCTGTAACTTAAACATGGACTTACCCCCATTTCATGGAGGACAGAACTAAGGATCATGGGTAAAATGGCTCATTTCCAGAGTGACTTGTCCTTTTTTCTTTCTCAGGTGGCTCCCTGTGGAAGGCCCTAGGGACATCTGCAGCTGCTGCCAGACAGGAACCTGCATATCCCTCTCATCCTCCAGGAAACGGAGCCTAGCAGATCAGGAACCAGGTGAGCACCAGCATCAACTTGTTGACCCAGTCTGGTAGGACTCAAGGAGTGGATAGATCCCAGCTTTCTTGAAACATAAGAAGATTCTGAAGAGCCATTTACCAGCCTCATTAGGAATGTATGAGGGAAGGAAGTGATTGCTTCAAGAACCTGGGTGGTCAGGGGTTTGTAACTGATACAGACAAGATTGTAAAACAGCAAAATCATCGGCAGGGGCTAAAATGCCAAGGGGTCTATATAAGGTTTTGTTTTTTTTAATCTTTTCATTGATGGCCTTTGTCAATCTCAGATTTATTTTATTTTTTTCTCAAATTTTAGAAATACAACAACCCCTCATATCAAAAATTTTAGGAAAAACTTGGTGGAGCAAATGCCTTTAACATACAACATTCTGCCCTCATAGTCTTCCACCTCTGCCTCCTATGAGGCATATGCTGGAAGGCATGTAGGAAAAAAATGGGACACTAATGCATTGTTGGTGGAGTTGTAAATTAGTCCAACCATTCTGGGAAATAATTTGGAACTATGCCCAAAGGACTACAAAACTGTGCATATCCTCATGAACATATGTAAAGCATTTAGCACAAGGTCTGACATAGTAGGTGCTGCATAAATGCTGACTTCTTAAGAGGATAAGAAATGACCCCTAACCATGAAGGGGAAGGGTAGGATTGAGGAAGGAAAGAACATGACTAGAAACAATCTAATAACTAAAATGGTCCCCCCCAAAAATAGAAGGGGGTCTGTACGGAGGCAACAAGCATCTGCCATCACTGGAGGCATTCCGGTAAAAGGCAAATGAATGTTAGAGGACCTAGACAGGAGTCTGTCAGTTTGGATTAGGTAATTACAACTGAAATGGACTTCACAGGCTGCTAATTAGGAGCATTAATTAGCAGGGGGATAACCAATAGACTAGTTTGATTAGGACTGAAGACATCAGAAGAATAGGCTATAAATTAGGTAGGACTGGGGTCCTGGAAGACTTTCAACACAGGAACCTGGAATTTGGGTTGACAATGAGCTGTCTCCTCTGTCTCTGGTCTCCTAGGTAACCCTTCAGAATTTGAGGCTGACCTGATGCTGGGGCCTCTGGTTCTATCTGAGGCTGAGAATGGGCCAAAATCGGGGCAAGGGAACAATGTGGGAGGTAGGTGCAGGACCTGGCTCAACATACCTGGCTTGGTCTCATGCCATTTTAATCAACCACTCTCTTCTACTTTCTCTCAGGCATCCCAAAATGGCCGGAGCTGCTGCTGGGGTTGACTGTAGGGATAGCGGCTACAGTCTGCCTACTGCTGGGCCTCATCATAGGCAGCCACAAATTCGGGTCTCCTTGCTCCAGGAATGTCTAGGGCTTCTATCACTCTGAAATAAAGTGAAGGAAAACACACCTGTGTCTGTCATCAGTTTGGGGGATGGAGGCAGGCTTAGAAGGTGGTTTCATAAGTGTGAAAAGCCAGAGAACAAGTGCTTTTTAAAAAAAATTATATCTCTTCCATTCATACCTCCCTGCTGAAAATGCTGAGGGGACTGAGGAACTAGAAATCTGATGACCTTTTCACAATTTTCCATGAGAATGTTGTGAGTTTCTAACCCAATACTCAGCACGAAGTTGATGCTTAAATGTTTGCTGAACTGTTGAAACTGAATCTCCCTGTGGAATCGGCAGTAGTAACTATGTAGAAAAGCAAATGTCTCCATAGTCAGTCATTTCAGACAAGGGATAACTGGACTGGACCAGGGCTGCATTTGACCAAAGGACTACATACCCACCACCAATCTTAGACTGATGGAAGTCTTGTGGTCTTTCTGCCCCGGATCCAATGTAAGCTGTGCTTCTTGAGAACAAGGACAATTTCAATTTTGTCTTCATGTCTCCAACATTTAGCACAGTGCCTGGCATATGTGGAGTGAGGAACCAGAATGGTGATGCCATAGGAATTGGGAATTCCTAGGTGAGAAAAAAAGTCAACACCTCTACAATCTCATAGTGTTCAAGGGATGCTCAGAGCACTGAAAGGTTGGATTACTTTCTCAAGATCACACAGCCAGCATGCATCAGAGACAGGATTTGAACCCAGATTGTTGCTGGTTTCTAGGCCAGCCCTCTATCCACTACACCATGCTGCCTGGCATATCATAGTGCCAAATAAATGTCTGTCAAATTGAAAAAAAAATTATATTTATTTCATTAAAAATTTCCTAATTACATGTAAAAAAATTAACAATTAAAAATTGAGTTCCAAATTCACCCCCTCCCCCTCCCTGAAAAGGCAAGCAATTTGATATATTATACATGTGAAATCATACAAAACACATTCCTATATTAGCCGTGTTGCAAAAGAAAACACCAAAAAAAACCCCCAAAATAGTGTTTTTAAAATACACTTCAGTCTGCACTTAAGGTCATCAGTTCTCTCTGGACATGGAGAGCATATTTCAGCAATGATCCTTTGGAATTGTCTTGGGCCCCTGTCTTGATCAGAATAGCTAAGCCTTTCGCAGTTGATTATCCTTATAATATTGCTGTCAGTGTGTGTAATGTTCTGGTTCTGCTCACTTTGTGTGAGTTTATATAAGATTTCCTAGGCTTTTCTGAAGCCATGCTGCTCATCATTTCTTATAGCACAATAGTACTCCAGCAAAATCACATACTACAATTTGTTCAACCATTCCCCCAAATGATAGGCACCCCCTCAATTTCTAATTCTTTGCCACAATAAAAAGATTTTTGTACAAATTGGTCTTTTTTCCCCTTTTGTAAATATTTTTGTATGAATAGGTTCTTTTCCTTTTTCTTTGATCTCTTTGGGATACAGGCCTGGTAGTGGTATTGCTGGTTAAAAGGACATGCACAGGTTTATAGTCCTTTGGGCATAGTTTCAAATTATTCCCCAGAATGGTTGGACTAGTTCACAACTCCACCAACAATGCATTAGTGTCCCATTTTTTTTCTACATCCCTTCCAGCATTTGTCATTTTTCTTTTCTGTCATATTACCTAATCTGATAGGTGTGAGGTGGCATCTCAGAATTTAAAAGGCACTTTAGAATGTGGCAGGGAGGAGATGGGGTTTGCCTGAATGTCCTTTGCATTAGAACCAGGACCACAAATGTGAGCTTAGATGTGTTTGGGGGTTCATGGAAACTTGGCCCTGGCTGCTATAAGACTTAGAAGGAACCCCGTAAGTTAGATATGGGGACTTCTACCCCAAAAAAGCAGAGACCCAAGCACTTGGTGAGGCTGACGTCAATATCCACCAGTAATTAAGTTTGGCTACAGCTGTGTAAGTCTTGACTGGAGACTTACCACAACTACCCATTTAGAAAGCATTTGCTACTAAATAGTGGGAAAACTGGAGTTGAGGACTTATCTCTCATGCCCCCACTGTGAACGCAGTTCTGTAAAGACATCGATCAGATTTGGATGTCTTTACAAAGGTCTGTTTATAAAAGGTCAGTTTTCATAAAGAGCCTTTTACAAAACCTTAATACGAAGAGATTAATATAGAACCTGCAGTCTGGATTTAAAACTACAGCTCTAGTGCAGGAGTTTACCTTTTTTCTGTCATGGAACCTTTCTATTTGAAATGTTTTTTAAATGCATAAAATACATAGCATTACAAAGAAAATAATTAGATTGCAATAGTTATCAAAATATGAAAAAGTTCCTGTCCTAAAGGCAGACTGGGATGTGGGGAGGCAGGGAGAATTACTAAGAACCAACGTCCCTCTATCCTCTTCAGTTCAAGAAGATATAAACATAGCAAGGGACCCAAGTGGCCTTCAAAGCCCAGCTGTTAGGAATGCAGCAAAATGATCCTTCTTCCTATTAGTACCTGTCCCCTTCTCTGAGGAAAGAGACCCACTACAATTAGCTAGCTATAGGGCAGCAGTTTTGAACAGTGTCTGGAAGAAAACCTGGTGTTCTTTCACCACATACCCAGTTGGAGGAAGCACTTCCCAGAAATGTTTGGCCTTCTCCCAACTAGAGTTTTTGTTTTATCTTTCCTCACCCCAAGGCTTTAGCAGCTAGAAATCTTTAAGCTCTTTAACTAAAAACACAAGCTAGCCACCCCATAGAATGCCAACATAAGACAGAAGACCCAGGAAGTAACAGCAATAGGACTTGGGACCATAAAATCTTAAGGGTCTTCATTAGGAAAGATCCCCCATGTAGGTTGCCTGAGCTATATCCTCAATGAGCTGCACTATATTCTTTACTAACTTACCTCCCCCTTCTTTCTACCTTCTCTTCCCTCACCCCCCCCCCTTTTTTTCATTCCAGTAGTGTAGGTATGAGACAAGGATTGGGGAGGGGGGCATCCCTTGGGCTAAGGGACTGTGTTCAAGTCTGAATCATGTGGGCCAAGCCCATGATCTTGATCAACATGATGCCAATGCCCCGAGCTGGGGAAGGAAGAGCGGGCCTCAGAGTCCCTATAACCCAAGCTGGGGTCTCTCTCCAAGTCCTCATGAGGCTGACAACATGAGCTTGGCTACCAGAAGTCAGGCTCCCCATTTGTAGGAGAAAGGGGATTAGAGTTGTTGACTCCACTAGCTGTACCTGAGCTAGATACCCAGAGCTGAAGGCCTAAAGGAGATGAGAGTCCTAGAGTAGCTGTGCTAATGTAAAGGGAAGATTCTTGTGATTCTATGACAGGAATTCTTAACCTAGGATCTGTGGATAGATGTCAGAAGGTTCATCAGCTTGTGTGTGGGTGTGGGCGGAAAGGCATCCTTATTTTTATTAACCCATCTCTGAAACTTAGCATTTCTTTCAAATATTTAAAAAACATTATTCTAAGGAGCCCATACATTTCACCAGATGGAAAAAGTTAAGAATTCTTGATCTAGAGGTGACTGGAATTCCTTCCTTCCCCCTGGAGAAACAGATCAATATTTCTTTCTTTCTTTTTCTTCCTTACTTTCTTTTTTCTTTTCCTTTTTTTTTTTTTAAAGACTAGGTCTCCCTATCTGGCCCAGGCTGGAAGCAGAGGGGCCACTCGCTGGTCTGGCTCCACTCGTGCTGGGGTAGCTTTGATCTGATTCACTTCCAGCCTAGGCTGGTTTGCCAACCTGGTGCCAAGGGCTCACCACCTTCTCACTGAATTTAGTGCAGACATTCCATCGACCTTCACCCGACTGCAGCTCAGAAGCTCTGAGTTCAAGAGTTCTACCAGCTTCAGCCTTCCTGATTAATGGGATTATAGGCCTGAGCTACCAGATCTGGTTTAGATCAATATTTCTGAGATAAGTGAACTGGGTCCTGTGTCATTCTCCCCTTCTCATCCATTACTTCTGCCAAAAGATAAAGTTGTGGACGCTGCATTGATCCCCAATCTCAAGTCTGTTTTACACTCTCATTAATGTGGTTTTCTAACCAGAAGGTCTTCATGCTTAGCACAGGCCCTGGTACACAGTAGGCACTTAATAAATGTTGATTGATGATTGATCGAAGTAAAGCTTGAGTGACCACTTCTCAGGCAAAATGAAAGTTGAACCAGAGAGACTCTGAGACTCTGATAGCAACAGGGAGAATAAAAACCAACCATGATTCCACCTCTAGCTAGAGAATCCCTTTGGTAAAAAGTGAACTTTCACTTCTGTTAACTATTTCCATAGGTCTGTGCTGTCTCTTGTTTTAGCCCTCCACTGCTGCAGGTTACCATCTAGACAAACTTTTTCACCTCCTCACACTTTCCTTGCATGAGCCCATCCATAATTTCTGACTCTTCCCAATGGGGGGATGACTTCTTCTAGATTTATGAAGGAGATTAATAAACAGTTGTTCATAGGATCACAGATCTAGAAGAGCTCTCCAACCCAGAGACCCACAAAGGTAAAATGACTTGTCTAAGGTCATTCAGGTAGCAAGTGGCAGAGCCAGGATCAGAATTCATACCCTAGCACTGCAAGCTCCAGTGCTCTTTCCACTGTGCAACACTGCCTCCTGGTGGGTGACTTTAAATATTTCATGGATACCTGTGTAACACTTAGGTAATTTCTCCCTGCCAGGCCCACCTCTCCCCCAGCCCAATTCTTTCAGGTTGTATTTGTCCTTAATGCTCTTTTACACTACTCCTTGGTACTCAAGTCATTGCTGGTAAATTTACCACCGCCTCCTTATCCATGGTGTTTTTCTATTGCCCAATGGGTTACATACAATATTGATTCTTCACAGATGGAATAGATTTGATTATACAAATTAGCATCCCTTCCAGTGCTTCTTGCCCAATTGGGCATTTGAATTCCTAGGATGGGGTCCCCAGAGGGGGAAGCTGACTACTCCTCCCCTCAGGATTCTAGGGATGATTCTGAAGGAATGTGGCTTTTAACATCCGAGGTCCTGAACCCCCATCAGTGGGCTATGTTCAGTATTATCAAACAACCAGTTGAACTCCATTAACTTCTAGAAAAAAATTTTAAGTCTGCTACTAAAAGACTACTAATAAGATACAGCAAAAAGAGTTGGTACAAAATACTCCCCCAATAATGGGGGTTTATTCTTTTCTTCTATACATAGGGTACCTGGAGAGAGCAAGCTCCAACTTAAAGTACAATGCGCAGTCACAGCAACATTGTGCGATGATCAACTTTGATAAACTTAGCTCTTCTCAGCAATACAAGGATCTAAGACAATTCCAAAAGACTCATGATGGAAAATGCTATTCGCATCCAGAAAAAGAACTATGGAGTCTGAATGCAGATTGAAGCATTAGTATTTTCTCTCTCTCTCTCTCTCTTTTTTTTTGGGGGGGGGGGTTTCTTTCTTGTGGTTTTTCCCTTTTATTCTGATCCTTCTTTCACATGACTAATATGGAAATATGTTTACTATGATTGTACATGTATAATCTATATCAGATTGCATGCCATCTTGGGGAGGGGGGAGGGAAGGAAGGGGGGAAATTCAGAACTCAAAATCTTATAAAAGTGAATGTTGAAAACTAAAAATTAATTAATTAAAAAACTTAAAAGTGTTTCTCACAGGCAAAGAGGCCTGTGAGAAAAAAATGTGACAAAGGGGTAATTCCTGGCCCTAGAATTCCATTTTTCCTCTTGCAGAGCCCTTGGGAATTTCCCCTTAGTTGCAGTTCCCTTACCTCCTGGATAGGTAGCCCCTCCTGGGCTACTGTGGGTCAACGCCTGTTCAGTCAGCAGCAGGTACTTCTCTCTGCCACTAGGGGTCTCACTTCCTGAAGCAGTTACAATCCCTTAGATAACTGTTCATACCCACTTGCAGGTGCTTCCTACTGTTGGCCACTACCATTCTGGTGGGCATTGCTACAACTTCCAGGCATTAGTGATTCCCCTAATGGGACCTATGGATCTCCTTAACTCACCAGGTCATCTGGGTATTCCCTTCTCAGAATATTCACTTGCCTAAGATTGAGAAAGAAGATACACAAAAGAAGCAGTTTGTGGACACATAGTTGCCACATGGGAAAATGCAACCCAATGCCCTCTCCTCCACCTGGCAGCTCAAGGCAGCATTGCCTCTTTGAAGCTGCAAAGGAAAGAATAAGAGAAATTAGGTCATCTCTTCATATACATCTCAGTTCCAGCCCAACACCTCCTGAGTCTTTATTCCTTCCAGTCAGTTAGAGTTTCCGTCATCACCCAGTATGAAATCGTCAGGCTTTAACAGTCAGAAGTAGGCTCACCAAAGTCTCTGTGGGTTTGGACTAGAAGCAGATAGAAAATCTCTGTGAATCCTTCAAAGATTAGCTGGCATAAGCTAATTCATCCCTGCTAAATGAAGACAAAAGGATTTATTTTTACAACAGCAAGCGATGTCTCTGTAACCCAGGGAGAGATCCTGTGCAAAAAGGTTTGAACTGCGGGTTAAATCTCAAAAATGAAAAAAAAACTAACTTGGGTAAAAATAGTAACGTAAACATGTGGTTGGAGGGAATACTTGACTCAAAGGAATCACGAAATCACAGGTTTATTCAAATAAATATCATGCCACAGTGTGGTGCAGTGGAAAGAATGTTAATTTTGGAGTCGGAGGATCGGGGTTCAAATCCTGTCTCTGGTTACCACTTGAAGGTCCTTGGGCAAGTCACGGCCTCCAAGAGTCTCAGTTTGCTCATCTGTAAAATGTGGGAGTTTGACTAGATGACCTGGAAGTTTCCTTCCAGCTTTAGGTCCTATGAACATATCTGATAAAGGTCAAGGAATTTTTATATCTCTAAAGGAACAATGTTCCTCACTAAAAAATAGTCAAAGTACTTGAATGATTCTTGGAGGAAGAAATACAAATTGTTAATAAGTTAATATTTGAATAGTTCATTGAGTCTGTGAACTCCTCAACATGGGTTAGACAGTGAAGACTGAAAGCTATTCACACCTTTTCATCCTGTAACATTTTTTTTCTTTTTTTGTTTTGTTTTGTATTTTGGGTCAGGCTAGTGGTTTTATCAGTATGGAAACTCAGTGCAGATTACAATAATAACAAAAGCTAGCACTTATATAGTGCTTTACAAATATTGTCTCATTTTATCCTTACCCGTTATTATCTCCAACTTACAGATGAGGCAGACAGAAATTGGTTAATACAGCTGGTAAGCGTTTGAGGCTTGATTTGATCTCATGGCTTTCCTGACTCCAGGACAAGCACTCTCCATCGCACCACCTACCTGTACTTTCATTGGTAATTTATAATCCTAGAGAATTGAAAGGTTGAATGAGTTATTACTCAGCTCTCTGTGTCAGAGGCAAGACTTCAACTAAGAACTTCCTGACCCCAAGGCCAGTCCTCAGCCCACTAAGTCACATTTCCTCTCTCATGGTCCATATCTTTCCATTAAGAATCATACATTGTAGGGGCAGGTAGGTGGCACAGTAAGTAGAGCACCAGCCCTGGAATCAGGAGGACCTGAGTTCAAATCTGGCCTCAGACACTGGACACATGTACTAGTTGTGTGACCTTGGGCAAGTCACTTACCCCCAATTGCCCTGCCAAAACACCAAAAAAGAAAAAAAAAGAATTATTCATTGTAGCTGAACAAGCTGTATATGATTGGGATGGAATACTGTTGTTCTATAAGAAATACTGAGCAGGATACTCTCAGAAAGAACCAGAAAGACTTACCTGAACTGATGCAAAGTGAAATGAGCAGAACCAGAAGAACATTGTACACTTGTAACAGCAACATTGTAATGATGATCAACTGTGAATGATTTAGCTATTCTCGGCAATACAATGATCCAGGATCATTCCTAAGGATTTATGACGAAAAATGCTGTCCATCTCTAGAGAAAGAACTGATGGAGTCTGAATGCGGATCAAAGCATAATCTTTAAATTTTATTTTTCTTGGGGTTTTTTGGTCTGTTTTCTTCACAACATGGCTAACATGGAAATATGTTTTGCATGTCAATTTGCTTGCCATCTCAATGGGGGGGGAGGAGGGAGAAAATTTGGAATTCAAAAAATTTTAAGACAAATGATAAAAATAGTTTTTACATGTAATTGAGGGGGAAGTAAAATATTAAATAAGAAAAAACAATTTTAAAAAGCTAATAGAAAATAAATGGAAAATAAAAATAAAATTTAAAAATTAAAAAAAGAATTCTCCACCATGCTAGAGACCTTCTGAATCTTTTAACATTCCCTGGGTATCAGTGCTATGCTCAGGCATTTTATTCCTTGTTTTGCAATCTGGCTGGCTGCCAGCTCTTCTGAGTATATATTTCATGGATGATATCTTTTACATGACTTCTCAGATGTACAAGTCATCATTTTGGTAATACAGAGCTTCTACCCAAAAAACAAATTGCCCGTGAAGCTGGGCAATTTCTAGAGAAATCCAAATCACAGCAGCCTTAAAGGAGACTATTGCTCAAATTATCACCATGACCTCTTAACTGGTTGCCCTTCCTTAAATCTCTCCACTCCAGTCCAACCTCCGAGTCAATTAGCATTCATTAAATCCCTACTATGCGGCAGGCACTGTGCTAAGCACTAGGTATATAAAGAAAGGGAAAAACAGTTCCTGTCCTCGAGGAGCTCACAATCTAATGGGAGAGAGAACATGCAAGCAACTATATACAAACAAAAGGTGAACAGGATAAATTGGGGATAATCTCAAAGTAAGAGCCCTGTGATTAAGAGAGACCAAGAATTGCAGAAGCTGGGACATTAGTTGAGACTTGAAGGAAGTCCAGGGAGACAGAAACAAGGAGAGAAGGAAATCCAGGTATGCCAGACCATGTGAAAATGCCTGGAATCAGGAGATAGGGAGTCACTGGACCAAATAGTACAAGGAGGGGAGTAACATGTAAAAAGTGTGGAAAAGGAGAAATCCAGATTACGAAGGGCTTCGAATGCCAAACAGGATTTTATATTTGATACTGGAGGTGATAGGGAATCGCTGGAGCTTATTGTATTGGGGAGTAACATGGTCAGATCTTTGCTTTGGAAAGATCATTTGACAGCTGAATGGAGCTTGAACTGGAGTGGAAAAAAGGAGACACAGAGACCAACCAGCAGGCCAGCGGGATAGACTGGGGCAGAAGTGATGAGAGCCTCCACCAGTGTTATGGCAAGGTCAGAGGAGAAGGGGGCATGAACAAGAGGTATCAGGAGAAGAGAACTGACAGGAATTGGTAACTGATTGGATGTGGGAGGAGAATGAGGGAGTCAGAAGTTAAGGCTGACACCTAGATTGTGAGCCTGGGAGGAGGGTGATTGCCTTTGTAATAGGGAAGTTAGGAAGAGGAAGAAGCTTGGGGGGGGGGGGGCACGTGCAGAGGTAATGAATGCAGTTTGTGCCTGCTGAGTTCAAGATGTCTACAGGACATCCAGTTCAAAACGTCCAATAGGGAGGAGACCTGGGAGTCAGATCTAGAGCCCAGAGATTGGATAAATAGATATAATAATAATAATAGATCTTCCTACTGATGATAATCGAATCTCTGGTACATTAAAGAAAAGAAAAAGGTCCCAGGACCTTGGGGGAGTGCAAAAGGAAAACATATTAATAAAATACATATATATGTATGTGTGTGAAATGGGTAAGGAATAGATAAGGTCTTCCTACATTTTTAAGTTTTATCCATGTTTTGTTTTTACGTTACATTTTACAGATTACTCCCATTTCATAGGAAGTTTCTTGTAACAAAGTAAAACAATAAAAGCAGTCATTACGGTGACCTCACGTGAAAGTGCATCAACATTTCCTACCTCTAGCATCGCCTACTTCTGTATTTAAAAAATAATAACAAAAAACCCCCAGAAATCAATTTTCTCTCTCCCTGCTACCTGATTAAAAAAGAAAGAAAACAAATTTCTTGTAACAAATATGCGTAGGTAAGTAAAAAAAATTCCTCCAATGGCTTTATTAAAAAATCTAGATGTCGCATTCTGCACCCTAAATCCATCACTTCTCTAAAATGGATGAATTATAAACAGTCTTACTGATCACAGTTCTTACAGCTCTCTAAGTTGTTTGCTTTCACAGTTTAGTATGAATTGTTCTTCTGGTTCTGTTCATTTCGTTCTTCATCATTTTTATAAAAGTTTTCTAAAATAGTCCTCCTCTGTTTCCTGCCCCCTCTTCCTTCCATATTGGGGAAGCGTCCAAGTAACAGACCTGAACAGGGTCTATCCAGGCAAGCTCTGTGTGCATGCATAAGCAGTCTGTCTAGAGGAGTGGAAACCTGGTCTAGAGGGAAGAGGGCTGGATTTGGAGTCACAGGACCTAGGTTTCTATCTATGCTTCACTTCCTTTAGGACTTTGGGCATGTTATAGAAATCAAAAGAAAAAACTCCAAGACACAGTCAATCAAGTAAAAAGATTTTCAACTTGTTGGCAAGGGTGATCCACACAGAGAGTGCCTATGTATAACCTAAGTTGGATTTTACTCTGAGGTTTCTTTTATGTACAGAAAAATAACAAAATCAAAGGAAAAGATTTCTTTATTCTGATTGGCTGTGCCAACAAGACTAAAGCATACATGGGAATATAGGAAAGCAAACTTATTCTAAGAAACAGCTGCTTTTAAAAAGATAAAAATGATCTATCCACAATTAACTGCAGCTAATGTGCCTTTTGTACAAACAGGATAGAGGTGATGATATATGGTGCAGACAATTAACTGCATCAAAGAGATCTATCGGAGGAGGGTAAAAGGTACCAGATATTTTTTCAGCTAAGCATTGACATACATCAGGCTCGCTCAGCAAACTATAGCCATCTTGTAATTATTTCAAACTAAGATGGAGTTTCTTAGTTAAGTTCCTTTTTTGCTAAGTCACTTTTCCCATTCTGGGCCTGTTTCCTCTTCTGCAAAATGGTGGGGGGTGGTCCAAAGCAAAGGTGTCAAACTTCCAGCCAGTGGCCCCTGAACCAGGTTAAAATGTAATTGGGAAATATTTAATAAAACAAATAAAAATTCAATGGCATGTAAATGATATTAATTTGTAGTTTTCAAAGTCAGTATGTGGCCTCCAGGCATTGTTTCTATTTCAGTTTGACACTATTGGGCCAGAGGACTGAATTTGAATAAGCGTGTAATCCACCTCCAGCCTGGGAGGTGATAGTCTTAAAATGCTGAATCAGACATGTTTTTGGACATGGACAATGCGTGAATTTGTTTTGTACGACTATGCACGTTTATTATGAGGGTTTGCGTTTTCTTTCTTTTTATTGAGGGAAGGGGAGAAATGATCACTTATTTTTTTAAAAAATTTTTAAAATTGGGGGTATGGGAAGGGGTTTGGACTCTAGATGTTCCCTAGGGTTCCTTCCAGCTCTAAACTACCATCGTCCACAAGCAGGAGCAGTCTAGGAGGACAGACACTGGATCTAATAACTGACCATATCACTGCCCTACTCAAGAATTTACTCCAGTGACTGCCTGTTGCCTCTAGGATCAAACATAATCTCCTGTGTTTAGCGTTCAGAGCTTTCCACAACCCAGTCCCAAGCTCACTTTCTAACCTTAGTCCTCTCCTTGCCCTCGATGGTCCGGCCAAACCGGGGGGCTCTCTGCTCTTCCCCTGTCACTCCATTCTCCACTGATGAGCACAGCAAAGGTTTGGAGATTTCAAATCAACGAGTGTTTATTAAGCGCCTACTGTGCGCCAGGCACTGTGGCAGTTGCCGAGGATACAAAGACAAAAGAAAAATGAAACCTCTGCCCTCCAGGAGCGGACAGACAGTAGCAGAGGCTGGGAATGAAATGTTGGAGACACTGAAATGAACCATGTCAGTTTCAGGAGGAAGCAGCCTGGGGGAGGGGAGGGGAGGGGAGCGGAACGGAGCAGGCTCCTCCTCCCACCTGGCTCCCGGCTGCCTGCCTCCCTCCGCAGTCCAGCCATGCTCTTCTGGCCCGGCCTCCGGGGCGGTCCAGGGTCAGCTGACCAGCTGGGAGGTTGGTCTTGCTCATAGTCCCGTCACGTGAGGCGCTCCAGTATCAGCTGACCCATCTGTTGGAGGAAGAGAGGAGGAAGAGGAGGAGAAGGAGGCTGGACTGTGGGTTTCTCTGAGGCATCGGTCCAGGGTCCCGCCTGCAACATGGTGAGGGCGTGGGGAGGGCAGGATGGGCCCAGCGCACACTCTTGGCTTTCTTAGCTGGGCCGAGGGTGCCAGGCACTTCAGTCTCTTCCATTCATTCACTCCCCAGGCGCTGGTCGGGCAGCCCTGGCTTATTTGGGGGTGGCATGGGGCAAGGGTGAAGGAGAAGTGCCCACCGTGGGGGAGGGGAGGGCAGGAGGGTTGTTTGTCTCATTCAGACTCTTCTCTTTCTGACCCTTAGTAGAAGGTCTTGGAGAAACTTTATTCACATCTGTGTGATGTGTGGGAAATAGCCCAGAGGACCTGGATTCAAAGCTAGCTCTGCCTTTCCTTTTCTGTATAACTTGGGGAAAGTCACTTAAACACTCTGCGTCAGTCTTACAGGCCTCCACACTTCTGGGTGGTGGACTCTGGGCTTTGAATTTCCATAGTGGACTTGCTGGGGAATCGCTTCTGCTAGTTACCTGCCCCACTTATTGGGGGCGCTGTGTAGAGGGGATGTTGTAGGCCAAGTGCATGCTTTATTAGTATTATTACAGTTAGGGAACTTTATTATTCAGTCATTTTCTAGTCACATCCAACCCCATTTGGAGTTTTCTTGGCAAAAATGCTGGAGTGGTTTGTCATTTCCTTCTCCGGCTCATTTTACAGATGAGGAAACTGAGGCAAACGGGGTTAAGTGACTCGCCCAGGGTCACACAGCTAGTAAGCCTCTGAGGTCAGATTTGAACTCAGGGAGAGTTCTTCAAGAGAGGGAAGAGGGTGGGCCAACCTCATGGGTCCTCAGCTCTGAGGATCTTGGGAGGCTTCAAGGATAGCCCCCACCATGCCTGGGCTGAGGGAGGGAGGTGAGATGAGGCCCCAGTGTCGTCAGGCCTAGGGAAGGAGAAGGGAGTCTGATCCCACCCTGAAGGTGGCCTCCTTAGACACCTGCATAGTTATGGCCCTTCCGCTCTCTAGGCTTCATTTTTCTCATCGTTGGAAGACTGGACTAGGTGAGCAGATGAAATAACGTATGCTAGGTGCTTTGCAAATCTGAAAGCACTATCCAGATGTTATCTACATCATCATTATCATTATTATGGTTATAATTAGCACTGAGGTTCTTTCCAGCTCTTAATCTGTGATCCTATGATTCATCCCCTCTCAGGCCAGGGCAACTGACCCCCCATTATTTAAGGCACCCAAGACCAAGAGGAATTTCCACCTCCCGCCTTGTTCACCATCTCCACTTAACTACGTTCGTCCAATGCCCGGCTTTCCTGCTCCCTAAAGTCAGGAGGGAGATCTGTCCCTCTCCTCTCTGGTTTATCCTTTTGTAGGTTGTAAATCACTGCCTTCAGCCTTCCCTTCTCCCCCCTCAGAGACATATGGTTCTCCCCTTTCCAGAGGTTCCGGTTCTGTGGCGACCTGGACTGTCCAGATTGGGTCCTAGCGGAGATCAGCACATTGGCCAAGATTGTTGAGTATTTCAGCTCCTGTATTTGGGAAGGAAGAGGGATGCTTGAGGATGCGGGAGGGAAGGATGTGGGTGTCGCATGGTCTCTCCCAGCGTGGGGTGGCAGGACTCCGGAGTCCCCAGGCTGGCCCCTCCCTGAAACCCAAATTGCTGTATCTCCTTAGCCTCAGTCTCCCTGGCTGTGATTGGAGGTGGGTGGGCAGGAGTTGGCAAGAGACTGTGGTGAGACAGAGTGTGATAGACATGAAGACAGGAAGGACCTGAGTTAGAGTCCTGCCTCTGACACTTAGCCACAGCCTCATTGGACGTTATTCTCCCTCCTGTGCTCTGTGATTCCAACTCTGTGTCCTCTCTGCTGGGGACACGGACACACATGCACACACACACACACACACACACACACACACACGCACACACACTGTCTCTCTCTTTCATACTTTCTCTCCATCTCCCACCTCCTTGTCTTTGCAGTGCCTGACCCCACATGCCTGAAACACCCTCCCTCCTACTTCAACATAAAACCCCTCTTCCTTCTCCTTGCAGCTCAGGAATCGTCTTTCCTGATCCCCCCAATTATTAGTGCCTGCCCTCCCAAACCACCTTGTATTGAACAACCTGGCACTTACTCATTCTCTTGATTTTTATTCTGTATGTACTTAGTTGTGTCCTTGTCCTCTCCCCATTAGAATAGAAACACCCAGAGAGCAGGGACCATTTCATTCTTTGCATCTGTATTTCCAGTCTCCAGAACAGTGCCTGGCAGTTGTGGTAGATGCTTAATAAATACTAATTAATTGATTATACAAACACAAGCAAGTCCATTAACAACCCCTGAATATCAGATTCTTTATCTGTAAAATGGAGACAGTCCTAGCCTCTACCTTCCAAGCAGCTGTCAGGATCCAAGGAGAGAGGGCATGCAGAGTGTTTTATAAACCAGAAAGGGCAGGAGAAAGCTCATTTATCGGGCGAATGGTGGATGATGAGGTGACGTACATGGCTGTGCTTTCCTTACAGTCTTCTGTCAAGCTGAAGCTCATCTGCAGCCAGGTTCTGAAAGACCTCCTGGGACAGGGGATTGACGTAAGTCAGCCGCCATCTTGGGCCCTGGGGTCCCCTCTCCTGGACTGGGGGGATTTCTGAAGTCTTTCTGGGTCAGTGGCATCATTCTTTGCCACTTGGTTCCACCAGCTTTGGACCCTCTGGCCCAGACTTGGGCCCTCCCCGTGGAACCAGGAAGCCAGGGGATAGAATGGAGTTCTCAGGAAAGAGTCCAGAAGCTGGATTGGTAGAAGTGGGATCAGGAAAGGGCTGAATCCAGCTCTTACTGGGGAAACTGAATGTTAAATTTTCATTGTGAAACTCTCAGAAAAATCGGCAAACGCTGCCCACCAGGGCTCGGTTTATTGTTTTGTTGATTGTCTAGGCTTAAGAGAGTGGTGGACAAGATGTTAATAATTCAGATTAAATTTAATAGTGGGTTGTGTATACTTTTTTTGGGAAAACTAGTTGTTCACATTAACCAGCACACCCCTGAGTAGGATGGGGGCCAGGGTGGGACCCAGAGCAGTGACCAGGGTATCTTCTCTCGCAGTTTGAGAAAATCCTGAAACTTACAGCCGATGCCAAGTTTGGTGAGTCTGGATGCCACCCCCAGGTTCATATCTTTTGCATGCTTCCACACGGTAGTCACCTCCCAGAAGCCTTCCCTGACCACCTCAGCCCTCATCGTCTGAGCCACACACCAAGCCTCTTAGCACACGCATGTACAATAGGCAGTGTGTGTTTATTTTACAAATATCATACTAGCCACACTGCCTTTGTTGGCTGAGTGAAATTGATACTAAAATTCTCAGTTGACAGGCATTAATTAAGCTTTTACTGTATACCAAATTCTGTGCTTAAGCTCTGGAAACACAAAGACAAAGAACAGTTCCACCCTCATGGAGCTTCCATTCTAATGGAAACAATTATGTACATATAGATAGTTAAAAATTTTCTTTTATCTGAAATAAATATTAAATAGCATTAAATATTATTAATATTAAATTAATTAAGTAGTATTAATATTAAATAGTATTAAAAACTAATTGGTTGATTGCCTGGGTTAAGGGGAGAAGAAGGGGTGGAGGTGGGAGTAGGGGAAAACTATCCCTGCCCCACTCCGAGAGCTTCTAGTCTGCCTGGAGAGGCAGGACTCAGATGTATGAAAAAATCCTCAAGCATTCACAATGTGGAAGAGAACTGATCTGGCTTTCCCAGCTTGGCCCTCTGCTCCCTGTGACCTTGTTCCCTCCCCACCCCAGGCAGTAAGCCCCCATCCCAGTGCATCGAGGAGAGCTCCTTGATGCGGATGTCCAGGCTCCTGTCCCAGGGTCCGGCCCAGGCCAAGGTAGGGTAGGGGAAGTTCTGGACATCTTCTCCATGTCCCTCCGCTCCTCCCAGAATCTGGCGATGTCAAGGCCACAGTGGCAGTGCTCAGCTTCATCCTCTCCAGCGCGGCCAAACACAACGTGGACAGTGAGTCCCTCTCCAGTGAGCTGCAGCAGCTGGGGCTACCCAAAGGTATGGGTGAGGGTGGACATCAGGGATGGCCCCGTCTCGGGCTGTGGGCCTTCACCCCTGGCTGCGTGAGCCTCCCCCTCTGAGCCTTCACCAGCTGTAAGATGGGGTTGGGGTGGCAGATGAGGGGTAGTGGGCAGCTTTGCCTCTCAGTGTCTCACTTCAAACTCTCTTAGCCCTGCCTTTCTCAGCTACTAACCCCTCCGCCCCTTCTCTTTCCTCCCCCCTAGAACATGCCTCAGGATTGTGCCGTTCCTACGAGGAGAAGCAGGGGCCCCTCCAGGAGAGCTTGAGGGGCAGCAGCCTAAGGTGTAAGTTGACTTGGGGACCAGGCCAATGGCCTTGGGCTCAACCCTGGACCTGCTCGAGGTTTTCATGAGGAGCCAGGAGCTTAGGGTCCTGAATGCTGGATTTAGTGACTTCTGAGGCTCCTTCAAGCTCTGGTTCTGTGATTCTGTGACTGAATTTAGTCCAGGCCGTGGCAGAGGGAGCAGAACGTGGGAGAGGCTATGGACCAACCCTTATCCACCCAAGTAGTAATTGAGCCAGTTTGGATATCCAGAATACTCGGCCCCATGCACAGCTGTGATGTTGGGAAGACCTCAGGTCCTGATCTGAGAGAGCTTTGTCCATCCCACCCCAAGTCTAGTTAGGAAGCCATGAATCACATACGAAAACACAGAAATACCAGACAATATGGGCTAGGGGTCAGATAAGTAGCATGGACTCTAAGGGCAGTAGAAGAAGACACGTGGACTGAAGTAGTCAAAGGAGCCCTCTTGGAGGAGGCAGGCCTTGAACAAGTCACAAAGGATGGGGATGATCACCCTGACATGTGCTCAACACTGTACATTTCAAAGCTCTTTCAGACCCAGAACTCCATTTAATCCTCAAAGCTGCCCTGCAAGGTTAGCAGACAGGAACCAATGGAATGTACACTCTCTGAGGACAGAGATTGTTTCATTTTTGTCTTTGTATTCCCAGGACCTAGCCCAGTACTTTGCATATAGTAGGTGCTTAATAATTGCTTGTTTAGTGAATTTTTATCCCCATTTAATAGGGGATAATAGTGAATTATTGGCAGAGCTGGGACCCCTGGTGGCTCTTGGTGACAAATGAGGTCTTTAAAGCTCTGCCTCCTTCCCTGCAGTGAGCAGATTGGATAGTGTTGGCTGGCGTGTGGACTACACGGTTAGCTCCAGCCAGCTCTGCCAAGTTCATGAGCCAGAGGTGCACCTGAGGCTGGATGTTCGGCGTAACCCAGGTGGTCCAGCAGAGCCCATCGCCATGACGATGTCAGTGAAGAAGTTCCAAGTTCTGTTGGCAGGTAAGGGGAAGGAGATTGGAGACGCTCAGGAAATCATGGAATTCCAAAGGTTGCCTAGTCCAATTCATACCTGAACGAGAATTCATAGGATCACTGTTTTAGAGCTGGAAGAGCCCTCACAGGCCATCTAGTCCAGCCTCCTCATTTTATAGGTGAGAAAACAGAAGCCTTGGGAGGTTGAATGATTTGTTCCAGGTCACAGAGGTAGTAAGCATCAGAGATGAGATTTGAACACAGGTCCTCTGGCTTTAGAGCCACTGCTTTTTCCACTGTACTATGCTAATTCCTTCTGCGTTACACCCATGAAGCAGCCCTGCAGCCTTGGCTTTTAGACCTTCAGGAAAGGATGACTTATTGCCTCCTGAGCTAGCCCATTCTCCTTTGGAGTAGTTCTAATTGGTACAGTTTATATCAACCATACAATTTGCCTCCTTGAAAACTTCCCATTGCTCTGTCCTCCAGGGCCCAGCATCCCTGCCCCTCTTCCAAGCTCCTTCCCTTTTTCCTAGCTCCTATCTCTGTGTCTTTCAGAACTCAAACAAGCACAAGCCTTGATGGGTTCCCTGGGCTGAGAGCTATTGGAGAGCAAGAAAAGGAAGCCAAGGAGTGGGGCTGGCTCAGCTGAGACCCAAACCTCAGTGTGTGGGCTGATGCCCCTTCCCTCTGTCTATAGCACCCATTCAACCTCTCCACCAGGCCTGCCCCCATCTTCAGGACAGCTCAGCCCCAGGGAGCTCAGCAAAAGGACCTGGTTGGTTTGGGGACCCCGTAAGGTGCCTTCCTGATGTCCACCCCTGCCACTGCCTTGCCCCAGTTTTGTACCATTTTACTGAAGGATGGAAGAAATAAATGTTGCTGTCAAGCCTGTGTATGTCTTTGTGAGATGCTGCCATCCCTCTGAAGGAGACAAGAGAAGACTCCATCCAAGAAGAGGTTACCCCTGCAGAAGAGAAGAGAATCGAGGCTTGAGTCTGGTACTGAGATCTGGTGCCTTTAGGAAGTCAGGAGGGAGAGAGACCTCGCCTTTGGTTGGAATGGTCAGGGAAGGCTCCCTGGAAGAGGTGGAGCTTGAGCTTGGGCCTTGAAAGATGGGCAGAATGTGGATGGGTGAACTAAAGGGCCAGGGCCTCATCCCAGATCAGGAAGATGGCTTTGGAACTGGTTGTAGACTTGACGTGTTGGAGGCAGAGAGGCAAGCAGCCTAGCCAGGGCAAAAAGCCCGGGTTAGGAAGCTGGAGGGTGAGGTACAGGACTGGACAGAAGGGCAATGAGGGCCTCCTCTTTTCTAAAACCAGCTTTCATACTCAGAAGTTGGTCATCTAGCCTTTCCTGGGCCATCTCCCGTCCCTTTCTCATATTAGCCTCAAGACAACACTGAGAAGAAAAGAAGGCAGGGCTACAATTATGTTCTGTTTGACAAGTGAGGAAACTGAGGCCCAGAGAAGGGAGATCACTTGCCTAAGACTCACTTTCTCCCTGAATAACAATTTTCTCTAAAGCTTTTTAAACTTATGAAATGCTTTCCTTACATCAGCCCTGAGAACCAGGCAGCCAGTTAACAAACATTTATTCAGTGCCCACACTGTGCCAGGACAAAGAATGAAACACCTCCTAATAGAAATGTGTTCTATTAGCCAAACCCCACAATACCAAAATCCCATGAAATTTGGGCCTGGGTGCAGGTATTTTTGCATCCTTGTGTCATCAGGCGCACATTTGGAAATGACCAAGAAGCAGCCTTTTGGGGAAGGCAGCTGAGCCTGGTGTCTGAGCTGTCCAGGGCAGGAAAGAGCCAGAGTGCGGATCTTCTGTTGGAAGACGTGGTGTGCTGACAGAGAGATACTGGATCTCCAGACCTGGGTCCCAGCCCTCATTCTGTAACTCAAAACCCAGCGGACCGTCCCCCCTACCACACCCCCAGGACTTCACTCCCTTTTCTGTCTCCCCAAATCCTCGAAGCTTCCTTTCCCCCAACGGCCAGCACCAAGTTCCATCATCACTCTGCCACGGGTACCACCATTCTAGCCACCCCATCCGGACTCAGCCATTCGTTTTCTCTCTCTTAGTCTCTCCGTCTCTCCTCCATCTTCCCATCTCCTACCACCCTCCACGTTGTTTTCCTTGTCCCCCTCCCTTCCGCTCCTTCCAAGCCCCAGCTCCGAAGCTATGACTCCACCAAAACTACAATTCCCATGAGGCTGTGGGGCACAGCGATTACATCTCCCAGGATGCCTTTGGGCCAAGCCCCAGCCTCTGCTGTAACCCTGTGGTGGCTGGAGTCTGCGTGGAGCGCATCTGCGAGCAGGTACCTAGTTTGATGCGCGGAGGAGGCGCCGCTCCTCCTGGACGTTGCGGCGGAGGGCGCCCGGCCCCAGGCTCAGCATGGAGTGGGGGGAGCGGTGCTTGCCTCCCAGGGAAACCGGAGGTCCAGGGTGGGGAAGGGTCCCCGGCTCCCTGCCCCTGGCTGACACTGCTTCTTCCCAGGGCTCCGGCTGGCTTCAGGGCTGGGAGGCTGGCGGGTACATTCGCATTGGAGGTTGAATCTGGGAGAGACTGGGAGAGGGCACATCCTCCGGCTACTGACAGGGTGGCGTGGGGACAGGCATTCGTACCCCCAGGCTAATGACTTTTTCTTAATGAGCTCCTAGAACCTGAAAGGTTTGGGGCGCCCGGATCTCTCCTTCGCCCAGATCACCCGCACCCCGAATTTAAGCACCGTTGAGGGCAGGGATGGTAGAGTTGGAATTGGAAAGGAACCTCGGAGCTCGTCTAGACCAGCCCCTTTATTGTACTAGGGAGGAATCCGAGCCCTGGGAACTGTCCCGGAGCTCGCACTTAGGAAGCGACAGAGCCTAATGCCGAAGCCAGCCCGCTTAACGTCTCCCCTTGTTTGTCATTTGAGTGGACCTTGTCCATTGACTAAAGGACCCTGTCCCCCTCTAAAACGGTGTCTGCTTGTGGTAGGTGCTCAGCGAAGGTTGCTGACTCGAGGGGGAAGGGACAGGACTGGGTTTTCTGCCTTTCTTAGTACAGTGCTTTACATACAGTAAGTGCTTAATAAATGCCTGTTGACTAGCTGACCATCTGGTCCAGCTTCCTCCTTTTACAGAAAACTTAAAATACCCACTTCTCGACTCCTTGATGTTTAGTCTCCCCCACCCCCATCTGACCACAAAGTCCGGAACTTGTTTTGAGTATCTATTTGAATTTAGAAATATTTACCAAACCTGCCTCCTTTGTAATAATAATAACAGAAGCCTCTTCCTGCTTGGACTAGAATTCTCATGAATATGAGAGTGCTTTAGAAAACGAAATACACAGTATAGGTGAATGACTGTCAGAGTTGGAAGGACCCTTAGAAATCTTATAGTCAGGTCCTCACCATTTTACCGATAGGGAAACTGAGGCCCTGTCCAAGGGCATAAGGTGAGTCAGTGGCAGAGCCAGGTATAACCCAGGTCTCCTGGCTCCCAGACCATGCCCGGTCATGCCCATGTCATGTGCATATTGTCTGCAGAAAATATCCCTAATTTACCTCCAGGGGGAGGTCTTGCTGTTTATAATGGATTAAATCCACATAGAGAGAGTGATGGAGGTGCTGGAGATCTAGAAGACCCATGGTAGCCTTGCAAACCTACTAAAATGCTTTTGATTCTGAAAATTGGGGGAAAAACTTTTAATCGGTTTTCTTCAATACCAGGGAATAATTCTGGTGGATTTCCAACATTTTGTGAAATGAGCAGAAAATGATCAGAATTTTCCATCATATGTTCATTTTTGTGTTTTCCGATATTACCACCCTTAGCATTGTCTATGCTACAGTATTTTTGCCAAACTCAGGCATACTAACTACGTCTGTATTGAACCTCTGCATTGTTCTAAATGTGTTGAGGGAATCATCACCTAGAACATTATCATCCACATCCTCACCAGAGTAAGGGGAAGTTGGGAAATGGGAAAGGACAACACGGCAAAGCTCTCTTCTCTGCTTCCAGGATGCCTGAGGGCCCAGAGCTCCACCTGGCCAGCTGCTATGTGAACACCATGTGCAAGGACCTGGTGTTTGCCGGGCCGGTGGAGAAGTCCGAGGTGAGCAGAAACCCTGAGGTGCCCTTTGAGAGCAGCGCCTACACGATCACGGCCACCTCTCGAGGCAAGGAAGTACGGCTGACACTGAGCCCCCTGCCGGAGGCCCACCCTCCACAGGCACCCCTGGACCTCGTGTTCCGCTTTGGCATGTCCGGCTACTTCCAGCTGGTCCCAGCGGACTCCCTGCCCAAGCATGCCCACCTGCGCTTCTACACAATCTCTCCTGCGCCCAGCCGAGCTCTCTGCTTTGTAGATATCCGGCGCTTTGGCCACTGGGAGGTCCAGGGCACTTGGCAGCCTGGGCGAGGCCCCTGCGTTCTGCTGGAGTATGAGAAGTTCAGGTAGGGTCTCTGGCCAAGGTGGGGAGTTGAGCCCCAGGGAAAGCCCCAATCCCAGGCCTTTCCTCTGTCCTGTCTCTCTCCAGCAAGGGAAGGAGGCTTGTGGCTGTTCTTGTTAGATTTACCCTTCCAAGTTCCTAGATCTCCCCCTTCTTCTGCCTTTTCCCATCTTGGCCCAGAAGAGAGAGAAAAGGAAAGTGGACCCTAGGATTCATGTAGCACTTTACATTCACATACATTTCCCCCATCTGCTCCACCATATAACTGGGTCCTCAGGACAGGGAATTTGTTAATTCTTTTTTACAGATGAAAAAACCGAGACTCATTGTGGTAAGTGGTTGCTCAAAGTCCCTTAGCTAGTAAGTGACAGAGCTGGGATTAGAATCCCAGCCTCCTGACTCCTAGCCTAGTGTTATTTCTCCTATGGTTGAAGAAGAAAACATTCCACAGGAGGATGGAAAGGAAACTCTTCTCTCTCTGGGAATGGCACAATGAACCCAACCCAAGCCCAGAGCCTTGGGTTCTCCATCTATAAGATGGGAATGATGACTCCTGCAGTCTTTACCCCATATGGGGTCTTTATGAGGCTAAATAGGGAAAGCACCTTAGAGAAGCTTTAAAGCAGCAGGCGGTGGAGACCCTCCAAGATACATTTGTCAGCCAGAGCCCAAGGACCCCAGTCTGTGTACAGGCCTCAGCAGCATCCATCCCTGCTAGAAAGCTGCCTAGTTCAACTCAGGAGAGTTCCCCAAGCCCTTTTAGCCCCTGGATTGACTGAAAAAGGCTGACCCCACCACCCCATTCCCCAGGGTCTTTGCTGTCCTGGATGCTACCACCAGGATATATGACATGTCTGCCATGTTGGGTCCATGTTGGAGGCTTTGACCCAGTAGGAGCCATCCAGGCTCACATAAAGGGCCAGTTGAGGAAATGATCCCTGACACCCATAAACACAGAATCATAGAATTTTTGAGTTGAAAAAGACCACAGTGGCCATCGCATCTCACCTATACCCAAGCAAGAATTTCATCTGTATCATAGTGCTTGGCACATAGTAGGGGCTTTATACATGCTTGTTGATTGATTGATACCTGGCATATGGTTATCCAGTTTGTACTAGGAGACCTACAATAAGGGGGGAACCCACTGCTTCGTGAGCCCACTTCACTTGGAAAACCTTTCATGGTTAGGCTTGTTGCCTCCAGGCTGAAGTTGTGATCATTGACCCTGGTTCTTTCCTCTGAGGCTGAGCAGAGCGGGCCCAATTCCTCTTCCCTGGGACAGATACCTGGAAACAGCTGCCACTTCCTTCCTAAGCCTCCTCCTTTCCAGGCTAAACACCCTCATTTCCTCCAACCCATCTTCTTATGGCAGAAACTCAAAGCCCCCCACCGTCTTATTTGCTTCCTTCTGGATATTCTCATCCATGACAATGTTTCTCTGCCCAGCTGCTTACATGAATATCATGATGCCAGCATCACACAGGGTTATGTGGTCTTCAAACCCTCTTCCCAGGAACATGGGCAAAGAAAAGAAGGCAGCGCTGGCTGCTCCTGCTTCTGTTTTCTGCCAAGGAGAATGTTCTTAAGACACGAATATAAAGAACCAAAATAGCAAAGAAGGAACTGAAACTCAAAATAAGTGAGATCACAAGATGCCGCATTGTTGTTTATTGTTGTTCAGTCTTGTCTGAATCTTCCTGACCCCATTTGGGGTTTTCTTGGCAAAGGTACTGGAGTAGTTTGCCTTTTCCTTTTCCAGCTCTTTTTACAGATGAAGAAACTGAGGCAAACAGGGTTAAGTGACTTGCCCAAGCTCATACAGCCTGTCAGTGTCTGAGGCCAGATTTGAACTCAGGAAGATGCGTCTTCCTGACTCCAGGCCTGGCACTCTGTCCACTGCACCAAAGATACCATATAGCTTCTATCAGTGAATTCAGACCCCCTCCCCGCAGCTCTCTCATTCTCTGATGCCACTTGTGGTAGTTTTAGAGCCAGGTCTGAGCTTAAATTTACACATAATTGGTCTCCTTCTTAGTGGCTCTGACTTCTGGCACCTACAGGACATTCCCACACATTCCTCCCCCTCACTGTTGACCCCCATTCTCCCTCATTTTCTGTGTCCTTTGGCTATGATTGTGAACATGTAATAGCATAAGGGGCAGAGTCCAGTTTGTGTGTGCTCTGCAGGCTCCAGTGATTTCTGTCCTGGCACCAGTGCCCTGTGCCTGGCTAGTGTTCAAGAATGGAAATGGAAAGGAATGGATGAATGACTGAACATTTATCAAGCTCTTACTATGTACAAAACACCAGGCTTTGTGTTGAAGGACTGCAGTATTTTACCAAGGCCTTACTTTCCTTGGGGTGAGTCCTTCTCTCAGTCTCAGGCCCCCCATGTCACAGTCCCATGTTTCATGAGGAGTGGTGGCCAAAAGCACCATTGCCTGGGAAACAGCCTTCTCTAGAGGTGTGCCTTCGTGCCCCAAGCAGGGCTAGTCCTGAAGCAGCAGACATACTGTCTGAGTAAAATTTGGGGGCTTCACTTCAAGCTCTTCCAGGTTGGCAAGACCCGCCAGATGTTCTCAACGTGCTGGTATAACCTTCTAGAACCCAGGGCCACTTCTACAACCCAGTGAGGCCTTAGAAGAAAGGACATGAGTGGAGGTTCTTTTAAGCTGAGGACAAAAATACCTCTAACCTCTTGGTCAAGGAATACACCTCTAACCTGACTCACCCTTTGCCTGTATTTCCCTAAGGCTGATCACATGTTCAAATCTTGGGAGAAGTGAAACCAAGTGTTGAAAGGGGTCATTTGCATGGAGGGGATCACCTTGGTCCCCTTATATCTCCCCTATTCTCCAGGGAGAATGTGCTCCAGAACTTGGCTGACAAGACCTTTGACAAGCCTGTTTGTGAAGCTCTCCTGGACCAGAAATTCTTCAACGGCATTGGCAACTACCTCCGGGCAGAGATTCTTCACCGGTCAGTGGTAGGGGGAGGATGGGACAGGAGTAGGCATCCAGGCATGTGCTCCAGGGATCACCTACCTTGTAGGCAAAAGAGGAGGGAAGAGTAAATGTTTGGAGAACCTGGACTAGATTGGGTTCCCATCTCCCTAAGTGTCTGGAGGTCCTTGGCTACATTGAAGCTATGAGTCTTCAGGAGAGTGTCTGTCTCTACTGACCTCTCTCCCTGCTTGGCTTCATATGGTTCCCCCTTCCCCAGACTGAAGATCCCTCCCTTTGAGAAGGCCCGAACTGTCCTGGAGGCGTTGAAGCATCGGAAGCTGGTAAGACTGAAGGGGGTAGGTCCAAGGCTAGGCCATGGGCATTGAGACTGTGACAGAGCAGAGAGCCTTTGACTGAGAGGTAGGAGACCTGATGGCTCATCCTAAGTTTGCCACTGATGCACTGTGTGCCCTGAGGCAAGACATTTCCTCTTTTGGAGTCTGTTTTCTCTTCTTGTAAAATGAAAGGGCTGGACCACGGTAAAGACCAGTGATTAATTGTGATACCACAATTTAAGGTAAGGAAACTGAGGCAAATGGAATTTAAGTGACTTGTCCATGGGCGAGTCAGGGATTAGAACCCAGGCCTCTCCTGACCCCAAATCCATCCTTCATTTTTTGTACTATATCACCCCTACGTCAAATCAACAAGCATTTATTAAGCACCTACTGTGAGCCTACACTGTGCTAAGTGCTAACTAGCTAATCAGCTTTCTGTGAATAGTCAGCAAAGTTTTGGGGTGGGAGTAGGGGGACAGAGCCTGACCAAAAAAATAAAGGGCAAACGATGGCATTTCAGACAGCAGGAGACGCTTGTGGCTGGGGAAGATGAGGCCGTTTCCACAAATTGGACGTATGATCCCCCATGCACGATAAATCTTGACCATGACTGAACCCTGGGTAAACTGCTTGGGGGGATGGGGAGAGGCGGGAAGCTCAGGGTTACCAAGCAGGTGTCTGTTTTGCCCTGGCCAGAACCCAGAACTGAGCTTGAGCAAGAAGATCAAAGCAAAACTAGAGAACCCAGATTTGCTGGAACTGTGCCACTTGGTGCCCATGGAGGTGATCCAGCTAGGTGAGGCCCGGCGTGCCCTGGCGCTCTGCCAGGGTCTGGGACAAGGGGAAGGCAGCGGTGGTTTTCTTTGTAGCCATTGCCCATCTTCTCCGTGGCCCTATGGGGTAGATAAGGCAGGAGTCCTAGCATCAGAATCAGAACTAACCTTACAGGTCATGTGAGCCTTAAGCCCTTTTGACTGAGTGAGACCTAGAGAAGGAAAGTGAGTGATCCGAGTTGGTTCAGAGTATAAGAAACCAAGGCAGGATTTGAACTCAGGTCTCAACTTCAAATCCACTGTCCTTTCTGACATCCCTTCTTCGCAGATGGGGAAACTGAGGCTGAGGGAAAGGAAGTCATGTGTCTGTGTTCTCACTGCAGGGTGGCCCAAGAGCTAGCATTAAAACACACTCTTGTCACCCCAGGACAGAGTGTGGGGCTGGGTGGACTTGATTAGGAAAGCCTGATCTCAAATCTTCCCTCTTCCCTTCCTTGTCATCAAGGGGGTAAGGGCTATGGGCCCGACCGGGAGGATGACTTTTCAGCTTTCCGGGCATGGCTGCGCTGCTACTCTGTGTCTGGCATGAAACGCCTCCGGGACAGTCGTGGAAGGACCATCTGGTTCCAGGTAATAAGAAATAACACATCTCTGCAGTACTTCCTGCTTTCCCGGGTACTTTTCTATTCATCGTTATCTCACCTGAACCTTCCCAACAGCTGGGTGAGGTCAATAGGCCTCTCTGTTTGATAAGTTGGGAAAGTGAGGCCCAAAGAGACTTCCCAAGGTTATGCACTGAATGAGTGGTAGAGTCAGGGAGGAGAAATTGGGAACCACTTCTTCCTTTCCTAGTTATGCCCATGCCAGCCAGGCAGTGATCGGATGAACAGATGAGTGAAGGCAGAATCTCGATGAAGAAGGCAGGCTGTGCCAACAAAGACCATCTGGGAAGTGTCTTTCATGGGGCAGCTGGCACTTGGTGGTTGGGCTGGCCTGTGATTTGGGAGATCTCTGCCACAGCCTTAAAGGAACCCAGATTCCACTCCATACCATTTCCCAGTCCCTTGCCTGAAGGGACCTCTGGATCCCAGGGCAAATTCACTCTGTAGGTCAATCAAACCATCATCCTTACTGTCCAGCTCCTTCTCTGCCTCCAGGTAGTACACTCCTTCCTGATCGCCACCTTTTAGAATCCCTTGTTTCCCTCAGGGTTTATTGCAAATACCACCTCTCAATGAAACTTTTCCTCATCCCCTCAGAAGCTATTGCCTTCCCCCCAGATTGCCTTGTGTTTATCTTGTACACACACACCACACACATTAGATAGATTATAAGCTCTATGTGGACAGGGACTGTTTGGTTTCTGTCTTTGTATCCTAGTACCTAACATAGTCCTTAATAAACACTTTCTGTTGATTGATTCAGGTCTCTGAGACCTGACTTCTCTCAGTCTTCCATGCTCCTGTCATCTGACTCATCCCCTGGTAGGGAGCTTTGAGGAGACCCAGAACATACCATCCCACCTCCAACATCTGTACCTTTGGACAGGGCCATCCCCCATTCCAGGAGTGACCTCCCTCTTCACCTTTCTGTCTCAGGACTCCTGTTCCCTTTAGGCCCAGCTCCAGTGCCATCTTATACAAGAGGCCTTTCCTATTCTCCTCCATCCACCCAAATTATTTATATTTTGTATATATTTATTAGTGTTTCCTTCCATAATTATATTGTATATATTTTGTTTTTAGTTGTCTGTGTACAGATTCTTTGCCTTCCCTGCACCCAGGAGAATAAGCTTTTTGAAGGCAGAGAATGTTTTCTTTTCCTGTCCTGGTATCCTTGCCTCCTAACACAATGCATGACACATAATAAGTACTTAATAATTGTCTGAGTGAATTAAATCTGGTACCTGACAAGGTTCCTGAGGGTCATAATGGAAGGCTTGCCCAGAGAGAGCTTGAATTAAACCCTAAAGGCTAGGTAGAATTTGGATAGAGGCAGCAGAGATGAGAGAAGGCACTCCAGGCCAAGACAACAGTGTAAGTGAAGACTTGGAAGCAGTTGCGTATATTGGGGAGACAATGGAATTGTTTTCATGGAAAGTTGCTCTTCCTCTCTGGCCCCACTTAGGGAATGGGAGGGTCCAGACTGGGGCAGGAGCTTTCCAGTTCTCCTAGAGATCCCTCCAGCAAGGAAGGAGGCGACCAAGCTTCAGAGTGGATGAGGACTGGCCAGAGAGTGGGAAGATTTTGATCTGAATTACGTCCTGTTTCATTTCAGGGAGATCCTGGACCTCTGGCCCCCAAAGGTACTGGTCATGCCTCCATGTGCTGTTAAGAAACGGCAGCTATCTCGGCAGGATGGGTTATTTGCTGTCTTCAGAGACGGGAAATTCAGGCACACAGACTTCCTGTGTGTAGGACATGGGCAGGACCCTGATTTCACCCCTTCTTCCTTTCTCCAACCTTCCACCCCCACCACTAAATGTTCTCCACCTCCCTGAGAGGTCTTTGCACTAGGAGCTGAGGTCTTCAGAGACCCCAAGTTCTGATTCCTCTGCTGATGCCCCAGGATTTCACAGCAGCTGCCTAGGTGGGACATGTTAGGCAGGGATTAGAATTTTGTGGAAGAAGTCAGCCCTTGAGGCCATATCCCCTCACCCCCATTCCTGAAGAGCTCCATGTCACCCTTGGTTTCCTACAGGAGGGAAATCCCGTAAGAAGCATGTGAAGAAAAAATCCATCCCTGGTGTTACTGATTTAGAGGTATGGCCTCCATCCCCTAACAATACCCTCCCACAAGGGGGATCCCTCTTCTGTCCTTGACTCTGGTGTGGCAAAAGGGGAGTATCCCTTCAAAAAGTGGAGTATTGAGCATCTGAGAACCTACACATTTCCTAGGAACAAGCCTGGCACCCTTGAGGGGAAGTTGACTACATTCCTTCGTTCAAGCAATGTCTGGGCCTCCCAACCCGTGCTGTTGCCTCCCAAATCACCTCAGTTCAATGACCTTTTTAAGACCACCAAATCTACGATTCAGAGGCATTAGGCAGCCCTCCCCCCTTTCTATTTTGCCATGTTCTGCTCTTCTCTCCTTGAGCCCTTACAGGACCCAGATAAAGGCCTGATTTTCTTCTGTCCAGGACCCTATGTCTATACCAAAGAAGAAGGGCCCCACCAGAGCAAGGAAACCAGGCAAGAAGTCACAGAAGAGGTCTCTTGACCCAGGAGCCAAGGGAAATGTGGAATCAACCAGAGGCCCCAGATCCCAACCCCGATTGAAGAGTTCTGCTCCAACATCCCCAGAGAATGATCCGGGAGTTCTGGAAGGAAAACAGCAGCTGGTGACCCGAGTACGAACAGGTAGGAACTCTCTGTGGGATCCCAGCTTCCCTTTTGGGGTACTAGAGGGGACAGATTTGTTTGGAGTGGGGGACAGGGCTGTGAGTGCAAGGATATCTAGATGGCTCAGGGAGGAATTACTGGGACTAGAGCTGGGTGAGATGTGTCCAGACTCAGGGTCCCTTTCTGAGAGAAGGGCATGAAGTGGCCTGAAGTAGTCAGGAGAGGATTCCTAGAGGAAATGGGATTTGATTGGACCTTGAAGATCAAGGAAGAATTGAGGACAGGCAAAGAGAAGATGGAGAGAGGGTCCCAGGTGGAGAAGAGGTCTTGAGCAAGAGTGTAATCAAGGAGCTGGGGAGAGGCAGGAATGACAGTGAGAGGCTCCTTGGGTCTCCATCGTCCTTCTGGAGCAGTTCCTCTGATCTCACAGTCCTGTTTCTTCTCTTCCAGCAGGCAGAGCCAGGAAAGGGAAGGCGAATTCCAAGGCCAGGCTCTCTCCCCCTTCCTCCCTGCCTCCTTCGTCTCACAAAGGGGCTGGTGCCCTTGGCTTATCTCTTCTTTGAAGTCTTCTTTCAGCCCCAGAGTGGGAAAGGGCCCCCTGGGTCCTCCTGTTCTTAGTCCCACCCAGTGTTGAGATGGGAATGTGGCCACAGCAGGATCAGGGCAGCCGGGAGACCCTGGCACAAGCGGTGTGCTTCAGATCTTAGAGCATCCAATGCTTTTCATATGATGCACAATCCTGCCCAAAGGTTCAGTAATTGGTGTCTGAAAATGATTGATTTCCAGAACTGACAGCAACGGGTTGGTGTCAGGTGAGGCACCTAGAACTCTGGAACCCCAATTCCTCTCTGCCCCACCCCATCCCAAGGTGGGAAGGAAGCCCAGATGCCTTTCACCCCTCTCCTTTCTCTCCCACCCCAATCAGGTATCCCAGGCCCTTGCCCTCTGCCCCTCACACCAACTGCTCCTATCCCAACAGAGCTGGGAATCCAGGATCATTTTAGAACTCTTAAACCAGTTTGGGAGATGCTATATTTTTTATATTGACAATAAAATCTGACTAGAAACCCTAAGCTCTGTTGTTACCACCCTATGACTCACATCTCCTTGGCAAGATGGCAAAAAATCTCACTGTTTAGTGGAAAGGGACCAGAAAGAAAAGGACAGGGGAACCTTCTGTTCAGGACTTCTTAACTCTGTAGAATCTTAGAGCTAAAAAAAAAAAAACAAAACCCTTAGGTTCATCCTAAGTGACACAGGAGACAGAGCTGGACTTCACGTCAGAAAGACCTGAGTGTAAATCCTGCATCAGATATGCCATGTGACCCTGGGCAAGTCATTAACCCTTCCTCAGCCAGCCTCAGTTTCACATGAGTCTTTGGCACCGACAAATAGTTCACCATCAGAAAGTGATACAAACTGATCCCATTTTATCCGTGGAAATGACAGTAAAGAAGCAGCATTACGTCTTCTTTGCCACTGCACCCCAAGGAGCAGGGCACCCCTCCACCTGATCTGCAGTTCAGACCTTCCATGGGCACTGTCTCCTCCATGAGAACATGAGCTCCTTGAGAGCAGGGACTTCCTACCTTCATTTGTCCATCTGTAAAATGGGGGTGGCAGTGGGGCCTACTTCAGTCATTGTGAGAATCACAGGATTGCAGATTTGGAGCTGAAAAGGGTCCCAGAGGCCACTGAGTTCTGCCCCCTCATTTAAAAGGTGAGGAAACTGAGGCCTAAAGAAGTTAAATGACTTTTTTTCCCCCTTGAACTTTAGTATTTTGTTTTTTTCCCAATTACACGTAAAAATAATTTTTAACTTTTTTTAAAAACAATTTTGAGTTCCAAATTCTCTCCCTCCCACCTCTTCTCCCTCGAGAAGACAGGCAATTTAATAAAGGTTATACATGTACAATCATGCAAAGCATATTCCCATGTTATCATGTGAAAGAAAACAGACAAAAAGGACCAAGAAAAAGGAAGTAAAATAACAGTGTGGTTCCGTCCATCTCCAACTTCAGCGGTTCTTTCTCTGGAAGCAGAGAGCATTTTTCATCATGAGTTCTTGGAGCTGCCTTGGATTAGGGCACTGACCAGAAGGGCTATCGCTCACAGCTGGTCATTGTACAGTGTTGCTGTTACTGTGTACGCTGCTCTGGTTCTGCTCACTTCACTGTGCATCAGATCACGTGAGTCTTCCCAGGTTTTTCTGAAACTGTCCTGCTCTTCACTTCTCATAGCACAATAGTATTCCATCACAACTGTTCAGTCATTCCCCCATTGATGGGCATCCCTTCAGTTCCCATTTCTTTGCCGCCACTAAACGCTAATATAAATATTTTTGTCCATATAGGTCCTTTTGATCTCTTTGGGGCACAGACCTAGCAGTGGTATTGCTGGGTTACAGGGTACACATGGGCATAGTTCCAAATTGCTCTCCAGAATGGTTGCATCAGTTCACAACTCCACCAACAATGCATTAGTGTCCCAATTTTCTCATATCCCCTCCAACATCTGTCATTTTCCTTTTCTGTCACATTGGCCAATCTGACAGGTATGAGATAGTACCCCAGGGTAGTTTTAGTTTACATTTCTCTAATCAATAGTGATTTATAGCATTTTTTTCACATGACTATAGATGGTTTTGGTTAAATTACTTTTTCCAAGGTCACACAAGTGGTAAGAGATGGTACAAGAATTTAAACTCAGGTCCTCTGATTCCAAAGCCAGCCATGATCAACCAAGGTCCTATCTATAAAGTGCAATGAGGTAGTGCCATAGTTCCCAGAACGCTGGCCTGGAGTCAGGAAGAACAGAGTTCAAATCCAGCCTCAGACGGTAGCTGTGTGACCCTGAGCAGGTCACTTAACCCATTTGCCAGTATCCTCAACTGTAAAATGGAAGTGACAATCACAGCACCTGCTTTGCAGAGTTGTTGTGGGATCAAATGAGATGATCTTTGTAAAGCACTTAGCAAACCATGAAGTGCTCTGCTAGGTGGGGGGCGAAGTGCATTTCCCACCCAGTACAGGAATCCTCTCTTTCCTCTACCTGACGGATTCCCCTCTTTAATGCCTCATGGAAGGGGCCTCCATCCCTTCCCAGGAGAGCCCACTGCCCCGACAGACAGTCTCTTTCCCTCTCACTTCTCCTCTGAAGGGACAGATTGGAAGCAGGGAGACCAGTGAGGTGGGAAGAAGCAGCAGCCAGAGGCACAATCTTCAAGACTGGCAACTGGCTTTTTGGAAAACTACCCCAAACCTGGGTCACCTCCACTCTTCTCCACTGCCTCTTAAAGCTATGACTCTGCAGTCACATCTACCAGGTCTCTGAGGCCTCTCTGATGCTGCTCATCTGGGCCAGGGGCCTCGGATTTCAGTGCAGGCAGCCAGTCGCTCTCTTACAATGGCCTTAGTTATTAGGTACCAAGGCCTCATTAGCCATTCTTATTCTGTCCTTTTGAGTGTGAAGATCACTCTCCTTGGCAAAGGAAACAGAAACACAATAAAGGCAGAGCCACTCTTCCCCTCCTCAGTTATTTGATCTCATTTGCACCCAGCGGCCATCCTCTCCCTTCTTTAACTTGGCCCCTCCACTCCAAGATTGCTAATCAGCTGCACTGTAAGCCATAAGCGGCTCCCTCATTCTGGGATTCCTCACACCTGACACCATTTTAAAAGAACCTTCCTGACCTGTCTTCATCTGTGAACTCTGCTTGCTGCCACCTTCCGTGCATCTAGTGCTGTGGGCCTCCCTGGGGGCCTTTTTAGACAACTCTGCTCTTCAGAACTGCTTCTTTCTGTCCTCAGAATTTCACTTTTGAGACCTTATCCCTCAGAGGCAAGCCTACATAGCCTTTTTCAGAACCCTTTAAAATCTGCTCTCCCACAGTCTAAGGGGCACCTCAGGCCATCCTGATGAGGTCTTCCTCTGCTCTACAAGTCCATAGATGGAGTGGTCACTTTTCCCCAAAGTCTCTATCTTTGCCTCCCCCAGGGGCAGACTTGGTCTTGAAGGCCCTCCTCTGATTCTAACATTCTAGGATCCTAAGATTACTAAATGTCATTTTCTAGTTCTGTCCACTACTCCCTTAATGCTTCTGTCTAGGTCTATGGGTTACAGGACACCTGAACTAGAGGCCCCTGGGCAGAGGCTGAACCTGGAAAGAAATCTCCATTTACTTTGACATAAAGGGGGCAAGAAGGGACATGCTCACAGGCATCCTGGGGAACACAGTCTTTCCCAACAAAGTGGCCTGGACTCCTGAGGATAGGCCACGAGGCTTAAGGGAGATTACCGAGCTAGAGAGAGAGCCAAGAGAAATGGAAATGGGGCTGGCTAATGAAAATGTTTATTGGGTCGATTGAAATGTGTCTACTATCCAGTATATCAGAAACCAGCTACTAGGGCCAAGGTCAGGTACAGGAAGGAAAGGCCAAAAGAGACAAGGGCATGCCTTTGAGATGTGGTAGGGGCTGAGATGAGCTCTCACCCATGGCTCCTTGGAATTCCTCAGGAAGGGCCAGAGGCTGAGAGGGGGACAGTCTGAGTCGGGCCACTAGCTCCCTAGGTAGATTTACTCCACAGGGCTGCAGCCCATCCCATTTCCTCCATCCCTCCACAGATGTTTGTGCTACTGAGATGCGGCACTGCCCCAGGAGCTAGACAGGAGGGCACGTCTGGCTTCCCTCCGAGCCCCAGGGGAACAGTAATGCCCCCAGCAGCAAACATATCAGGACAGGGATTTGGGAGCTTGATGCTTGGATGGGACTAAGATGGAAGTGGTCAGGATCCTGGTGGGGGCTCCTACTGGCTTGAGGTCTTGGGGCCAGGAATTTCAGGGTAATGAGGCCCAAGGTGCTGGTCCTATCTCTTGATCAGGGGATTGGGGACGCCAACACAAGGAGTAGAGAAACCACTTGGAAGGGGGAGAAGGAAAGCTTTAGTCGGGAGCTCTCTAGGGTCAAGCGCTGCCGATGGTCAGGGCGTTCCAGAAGATCACAACTGGAAGAAGGGAGGGAAATGAGGCCACTTGAGGGATTTCATCTTGGTGTCTCCCATCCTCCCCCAGATCAGTACACTTACATGACAGCTTCCTGCACAGGGAGTGACGTCTGGAGCCACGAGTCTACGTGGCTGCCGTGTGCCTCATACAGTCTCAGTACCAGAGCACAAGGGTGGGCTGTAGCCTCTGCCTGGGGGAAGAGAGAGAAGGATGGCCAGGCCTATTCCACTCCTCGGGGACCCCAAGCTAAGGAGCAACCCCCTGAGCCCCAAAGACAGGGAAACAGAGACTGAGTAGGACGGTGACATAACCAAGGTTATAATCCTGACTCCAAACTCAGTTGCCTGGGATAGGATGGGAGGCTGGGGAATGGGGAGCCAAAGTTTTCTCCTCTGGATTAAATTCTTCCTGGCCAGCCCCTTACCTTGGACGCCTTGGTCCTTTTCCCCTGGAGATAGGGGGAAACAGTGAACTCGGGCAACATGTACTTGCCTGTTTAACAGTCTCTAGCACCACAGCTGATGATGAGACTGAGAAAGCACTCCAAGTCCGGTAGAGGGATGGTCCAGCGGGTATAACATGTAGGGGGAAGTTGAGGTTGTAGGCAGCTTGGATGACTCCAGAATCCTGGAATGTTCCTATGGAATAAGATGTGCCCCCAAGAATGGCAATCACAGAAGCCTGACGTGGGGAGGGGAGGCCAGGGAATCCTCTGCCCCTCTCAGTCAGCAAATGGACAAGCCCAGCAGCTTTCGGCCCTGCTTGGAGGCACTGCAACCCCACCGTAAGACCCTTTCCTCCTCAATCCATTTAAATCATTTATGTCTATAGAACACATCATTTTCCAAGAGTTTTCCTGCCCCTCCTCTCATTTTTTATTATGAGGTTGGGCAGGGCAGGTGTGGCTACCTGGGCCCTTAAAAAGAAAAGAGACTTGAATGTTCAAGATGACATAGTAGGGTCAGATCTAGAATCAGGCCCCTCCTAAGGACACGTGGATGGGGAGAAAAGAGGAAGCGTATCTCATCCCTAGGCACTCACCCATGTGTGGCATTATTGCATAGGTGAACTGATGATGACCCATGTCTGCACTGGCATCAGGGCACTTGGGCGCCCGTAAGCTACGGAGAAGGGGAGACGGCAGCTGGAGGATCACTCCCCGAAAGCGAAGAACCCTCCTACCCCCTCCCTACCCCCACCAGAGAGGGGAGAAGGAGGCCGATCCCAACTCCTCACTCATGTAGCCTTTCGTGAAAATGCCAATTTTGTCCAGAGAAAAAGTGAGGCTCAGAACTAGGGGAGGAGCCTGGACAGAGCCCTCCCCTGCCCCGCCCCTCTCTTTTGGCTCTCCCCTCTCTGACTTACAGGGAGAGGCTGAGGACGTTGTTCCGAACAGAGCCCCCATACTTGCTGTTGTTGAGAAGCGCCATCCCAAAGCCATGCTCTGACAGGTCCATCCACCGATGGGCCCACACCTTGGGGGTTAGGGAAGGCAGGCCCCAGTCACTCCTACATTCCCCTCCCTGCTACTAGCACCCTCCTCTCCCCAGCCTCTATGCCCCTGCCTTCCAACCCCAAACCCTGAATTAATTCTTCCTCCAGTCCTCCACTTCCCCAACCCACCTCAAATCGAGCCCAGTCCCAAGAGGTATTATAATGTGTAGGTCTCTGTATATGGCCAAACTGGATCTCGTAGGTGGCACTGGTGGTCTGGGCCCAGACAGGGAATTCCACCTTTAAGAACTTGTGAGACTCATACCAGTCCACCTGTGGAATAACATGCGATGGTGGGAGGGAAGACAACTGAGCCTCCTTAGTTCTGTGACTCACTCTGGGAAATGCTTGCTCTCCTTCCCACCAGGAAGAGCTCGTGGACAGGGCCCAAGATTCGGTGCCGGAGATGAGGGCCTCCCTGTCCCCAAGCCAAGGACCCCCATCAGTACCTCAGTGTGAAACCGGAGATATGGACAGGCAGCATCCAGCACAATCTCTTGTGTCAGGATGCTTCTGTTACTGAGCTGCAGGGAGAAATGGACAGTGCCTCGAAGGCCTCCGGGAATCCCCACCTCAAGGGCTTGGTCGAGCTTGGTGACTGGCTTCCTGCAGGGGACAGGGGGTCACAGCAGGTCAAGGAGCAGGATTCCAGAGAAGGGACGGGGGAGCGGGTGCTAAGTCCTACAATATGTCTTACCGGGTCTCCAGATGATAATCCATCACATCCCAGGCATCCCAGTACAAGGGAACGTCATCAAACATCACAAACTGGTTGCCAACAACACCTCGGGGGATGGTTTCCCTGAACAGAACGGAAAGAAGGGATAAGTCACCATATCTCTCTAGGGCTATAAGGGGTGGGAGGGTAGGTGCAGGGAAGGAGAGGAAGAGAGACTTCATTTCTACAGACCTTAAGTTTTCCCAAGCACAACCTTCACAAGGACCTGTCCATGGTCACAGAGTATTATGTGGCAAAGCCAGGACTTACACACAGGTTTGCTAACTCCAAGGCCTGTGTTCTTTCCACAATACCTGAAAATCTAATGTCTTTTCACTATGTGATTCAAAAAGGAGGGGGCTTCCCCAAGGGCCACTGTACCCTGTTGGACAAAAACTGAAGTACACACAGAGCTAGCAATGATGGAGTGAGAGACCTCTGATGCCCTGATTTCTCTAGGCAAATTCTGGCTCTTTCTCCTCCTCTCTTCTCTCCAATACTATTTTAATTTCCTATTATTATTAATAAAATTAATAAAACTGATTAGCTCCTCCTTCTCACTGAGATAAGGGGCCCAGGGATCCAATCTGTAAGAAACTCTCTTGTTCATAATGATGAAAGTGGGGGCAGAGCTTTTCAGCCTCTGCCCAACTCCAGGTTGGGACCCAACAGGCACAGTCAGCCACCCCAGAGAAAGGGAAACGGAGAACCAAAGGTACCTGTCTGACGAAACCAAAACCAAGGAGTTTAAATGGCCCATGGAGTCCAGATGCGCTCGGATAATGCCATTGTCTAGCGTCACGGAGCCGTCAGCCTGTGCAGATGGGCAGGGTGAAGGAGAAAAGAGAAATGAAGATGTTGTGGGGGCATAAAAATCATGGGAACTGGAGTAGAAACATGGGGAGAAACCTGGGGAAAACCCACAGACAGGGGAACCTAGCACAGAGGCATGATACTGTAACCGGAAGGCTCTCTGTGCCAAAAGCAGTGGATCAAATTGTGACCTGTATCAGTGAAGAAGCAACAAGGGAAACTGCCCTTTTCCACCATGGTTCTGCGATTCCATAAAATGACCGGTCCATCCTAGAGTTCGTGATAGAAAAGGAGAGGGCAGCCAATAGTGTGAGTGCACCGTAGTAGGACAAATAAGGTCAAGTTTCAAAGAATTCAGCAAAAGAATAAGCCTATTTTTTGTAGGTCAAGTTGACCCAAAAGGCACGTAAAGTTTTTCAGTCAAATCCTGAAAACACCAGCAGAAATTGTTCCAATGAAGAGGAAAAAAGGTAGCTGCCTCAAAAAGACCAATATGGCTGCACAGGGAACTCATCAACCAACATGGGTTTCAAAAGCCCTCTAAGGAAGAAGGGCAAGTGGCTGAGGAACAATGTGAGATAAGCAGGATCCATCATGGGATTGTATCAGGAGGGAGAAAGGACAGAAGAAGCTGACACCAAGGATGATAAGAAGGGTGTTTTAGAAAATCTATGTTAGGAGGGAAAGGAGAATGAGAAAAGGATGAGGCCCAGCCTGCAGGGGACAGCATCTTGGTAATGGATGGCCATGACAAGGAGGGACTAGTTGACTCGTATATTACTCTTGGTTTTTTTTTTCTTTCAAGGAAAATGATCTTTAGACTAGAAAGACTAGAAAAAAAGTGGTTAGCAGAAAAGGGAAGCCCACTACAAGCAAGAAAGGGGTCAGACAGCTTCTAGCTTCCCTCAATGAGTTCAGGTCACCCACCCCAGATGAACAACATCCTAGGGTAAAGAAAAAACCGGCAAAGGTAATTACTGAGCCACTGGCAGTGACCTCTGAAAGTCTGTGAACAATGAAAGCAATGCTACAGGACTGGAGAAGGGCAAATGTCACCGAAAATTCCAAAAAACAAAAAAAAGGGAGGTGAAAAACTGTAGTGAGTCTGACTTGTGATGCTGACAAAATCTAAGGCTTCACTGAGTTCAGTTCCTCTTACAAGATTGACAGGATCATAGATCCAGTGGTGCGGGGAAGCAGAAGCAAGTTAGTCCATCCCCTCACTTTACAGATGCGGAAACTGAGGCACAGCTAGTTGGTGACCTGTCCAAGGTCACACAAGTAGTAAGCATCAGAGAGGATCTGAACCAGCTTCTCAAACTGATTAGAGTCAGTGTTCTTTCCACTGTGCCATGCAGCAAAGAGCCCGATAAAGTTTCTCAAGCTGTGCCTATGGATCAAATGTATAGCTATAGGCTAGAAGACAATACAGTTGGGTGGATGTGAACTGACTGCATGATCAGATCCAAAGAGTAGTTCATTAGGAGAGTTCAAGGCCAACTCAGCCGAATAGAAGCTCCTTGGGGGCACGTTTTGTTTCCTGGTATCTCTGGTGCTTAGCATGGAGCACTGAACACAATTGGTTGAGCTGAATCTGTGACTCCCCTGAGCAAGCACTTTCCTTCAGAGTTTCCCCATTGCACCCCTTGGCCTGGCATTCAAGGTTCTCCACAGTCTGGCTCCATCTACTTTCTGGCCTGACAGCTCCAAGCCAGTCCCCCACCTTTGGGGGCACCTTCTCGGCTTTGTGCTAGCCAGTGCTCTGTCCCTCCTCAAACTAGCCTGTGTTGTACTTATCTGTGTACACGATGTAGCCTCCTCACCGGTGGAATGTAGGTTCCCCAAGGACAGGGGCTTTTTGTTTTTGCACACAATAAATGTCTGTTAAAGTTGACTCAGAGGAAAATCTCTGGTGGAGTGCCCCAGAGATGTGTCCATGGTCCTATGCCACTCAACACTTCATCAGTGACTGGGATCAGGGATAGAGGATAGACTTGGGTGTCCAGATCCAGAAAGATCCAGAAGATGTGACTGCCCAATCGCTTCCTTCACACCTGAGCAAGAGACCCCTCCACACTGGGTCTCAAGACAGGATGACAGCCTGCACTCCTGACTCCCCCTCCCCCCCATTCTCACCTCCAGTTCCAGGGAGTTACTCACCTCCTGCACCACTCTGACAGCATGAGGAGGCAGGGCAGGAGATGGGGCGAGGGTGTAACCCATACTAGGCACCGTCACCAGGACTGGACTCGGGGAGGGAACGGAAAATAGTTAGTGCTTCTAGAGACCCTTCTCTGTCCATCACTGTCCTCATACCTAATTTAGGGCCAGGACCCCCAAGCTGGGGCTGAATTCAGGGGCCAGGTAGGACAGAGGATGACCACTGGGAAGAGGAAAGGCTTTCTCTCCTGATACCATGTGCAGGCTTGACTGCTCTCTGGTGTTATTTACTCTCATCTATTCCTTGAATCTGTGCCTCTTCCATCAGAATGGAGGCTCCCAAGGGTGGAGCCCTAACTCCAGGACATGAGGGCTCTTCCCTCCCAAGACGGGGATGTCAGGGACAGCGTCTATGTACCCAGGTTTTCGGCGCCATTGGCTGCTGGCAGAGCCACCACCTCTGTGCGCTCCCAGGACAGTGTGTTGAAGATGAGGAAGTTGCGTAGTGGGCTCAGATCTCGAAGGCCTGGCTCTCCTCCACACAGAGACCTAACTGCAGCTTTCAGAAGGCGGGAGCCAGTGCTTCGAATCTCTGTGGAGAATGGAGGCAGAGAATGACATCTGCATCATGTCTGGCAAACGACAGGAAATGGGCCAGGAAGGCATTCACAGAATCTAAAGCTGGGCCCGTGAAGGAGTTTGGGGGCTCAGTTCCATAGCACCCCTTTAAGGAAGCTGTCTCAAAACAGCCCAGCCCAGCTGATCTTTCCTTTTTCTCTTCTGCTCCCATCCCTACCATTCCATTATATAAAAGCTACTATCACAACCTTCAGTGCCCACAGAACCCAGAATCCTCAGCCTGCTCTTCATAAGCTTCTCCAGGCTTAACCCCCAGGCTTCTTGGCTGGGATGCTTTGCTTTGGCCCGAGGAGACCCTCAGGACCTTCAAAGAGCACCTCGCTTCTCCCTTTTCTCAGCCTTTGCTCACATTTTCCCCTCTGATGCATGGGCTCTTCACCGTGGGTCTATGAGCCTGTTTTTTAAACATTTTGCTAAACTGGTTTCCTTTGTGATCCTATGTCTTTTTTTACACATTCAAAAACATGATTCTGAGAAGGGGTCCACAGGCTTCATCAGGTCCAAGACACAAAAAACTGCAACTAGACTGACCTTCCTGACTTTCCCTATATGCAAATCCCACCCTTTTTCAAGGGCCAGCCTAGGCCTCGTGTCCACCTGACCACTTGAACCCAGACTGCTGTCATCATCCTCTGAACTCCTACAGCCTACCTTCTCTCCTAAATTAGCCTGTGATCATTGAGGGTAGTCTCCAGAGCTTCTCTTCCTACCTTCCCACCACCAAGGCTGGGCACTTGCTATGTGCTGAACTAAGGGCAGTTGGTCCAGTCTCCCATTCCAGGTGGGCTAATACTGAAGTCATTCCACCCACATCCAGATTTTTCCTGTCCTTCACAAGTTCTGGAGAGCTCTTCCTCTCCTAGTCTGTCCTGTCTTTCTAACACTTGGTACTCTGACAATTTCACAGGTGAAAGTAGACAAATTATGATGACCTTTGAGTCTCTGCTTGCCCTCCAATAACAGGTCTGCCCATGAAAAATGAAGTACCTCAGATTGCTGGATCTGGAAGTGACCTTTGATATCTACCATCTGGTTCAGCTGTCTCATTTTATAAGTGAGGAAACAAAGTCTCGGAGTGAGGAAGGCCCTTGCCTAAGTTCCCAGAGCGAATAAGAGGAAGAGTCAATTCTGATGTCAAAGGTACTTCCCATTTGGAAATCTTCACACGAGCCCTGAGAGGTGGCCAGAGCTGGATGCCGCTCTCCCTGCCTCCAGTCTCTCCCCACTCCGACCCATTCTGCATCCCAACTCCATACTCATCTTCCTGATGCATTATTACCTCTACATAACAGCTGGGGAAATTGGGGCTAGAAATGGGAGAGCCAGCAGGCTCTTGGGTGGGGAGATGGATATGTGCAGCTGCTGTTGCCTCTCCCCTTTCTCACCTCTGTAGTACTTCATCGCATCATCCACTACCTGCTGGATACAGCTCCCAGGAAGCACATCATGGAACTGGTTTAGAAGCAAAAGCCTGTGGACGTTAGAGGAGAAAGGAGGTCAGTCCATCTGAGAGCAGGAGAGTGGAAGCCATACCAGTCAGATGAGGTTGATAAAATTTTGTACAGGAACATGGTGGTTCTCAAATGATCTCTTAGGGAGAGCCAAAAGAAAGGGGAATATGCTATGCCAGGGGAGCAAGATGGGCCCTCAGGCAGACCGCATTTGGATCCTGGCCTCACCTAGGGAAAGGCACCAAAGGGAGACCATTTTACCTCCAAAGGTGCTGTAATTCAGCAGAAGGATACTGGAATGTTTCAGTGCGCGCCAAGGCCAGGCTGCTCAAGAGCTCCACATCATGCAGGATCTGTTCACAGTCTCGGTTCTCCTTCTTGATCTGAATGGGGAAAGTGAGTCAGAAGGCCAAGGAAACCTTTGGGGTTTGTGGACTAGCCCTGGGCTGCAGTCTCTGCTCCAGGTCTCTCTTGCACTTGTACCCTATGTCACACCAGACCTGAATCCTCGTCTCCCACCTGGATTGCTTCTCTCCTTCTCTCTGCCTCTAGTCTTTCCTCACTCCAATCAATTCTGCATACCATCTTCCTAAGGAATATTCCACTGCTCAAAAAACTTCAAAGTTTCATTACTCACACAGGATCAGATCTGAACTCCTTAGCATCTATGATCTAGCCATACAGACCTTTCCAGTCTTATCTCCCTCATGGCCATAGTTTACAGACTTTAACTCTATAATTCTATGATATACACCCACCCTTTCCCTTTTAAGTCTGACTCTGATGTCTCATTGTGACCTAGACATGATGTGACAGTTTTAAGTTTGGAAAGGCTCATCATCAGAAGGCTTAGACCTCAGAAAATGAATGGGTTTTGGTTACAACAAATCATGAAAACTATTTACTAAGAAATAGAAGGAATATGTACAATAATTATATCACAAACCTTTTGAAGATTAGAGGAACAAAAGACTTATAAAACTTGACTTTGCACTGTCCTTGACATATGGCCTTCCCTCACATTTCCTTACATACACCATGTCTATTTCACAAGCTAACCCCCTTCCTATCTTTCCAATCTTTTGAGAGTCTATTCTTCTTCAAGAACTCTATGATCTAGCCCCACTGACCTACTAGCTGTTCCCTGAACACAAGCCTCGCTCTCAAAAGATCACAGGGTTGGAGTTGGAAGGGACCTGGGAGTCCACATGAGGAAAGTGGGACCTGGAGAGGTTCAGCCAACTGCTCAGGGGCAGGCAGTAGGTGGGCTTCAGATGCAGGACCTGAGGCCAGCTGTCCATGTCCTAGGCCGACTTTCCTCTCACCACCGCAGCACTGGCTGCTCCCCAAGGCTGGAACGATTTCCCTCTCAACCTCCACCTCTCAGACTCCCCTCAGTCCTGCCTTCCGCAGGCCTCTTCTGGTCCTCCCAGACATGCTGTCCCCTCATTACCCATAAGTTCCTTGAGGGCAGGAGTTGGTCTTTGCCCTTTCTCTGTCCTCATTGCTTAGTATGGTGCCTGGCACATGCTCAGCTCTTAACAGATGCTTGCTGACTGTCAGTGATTTCTGCCTCTGTGCCTTTCCTAATGTCCCTTGCCCACCCAGAATGCCTTTTCTGCTCATCTCCTGTCCAAACCCTGCTCCCTTTTCAGTGCCCAAATCATGTCTTGCTTCCTCAAGGAAGTCTCACATGACCAGCCCTTTGAGGCCACACTGATTTCATCTCCTCTCAATTTCTACATATTTGAAGCCTAACAACAAAGTCCAATGCTTGATTCTACACTGTCTTATAATGTTCTTTCCCTCTTGTTCCCCCAATTAGATTGTGAGTTCCCTAAAGATAGAGAAACAGGGTGAAGGAAGGATTTCTCTCTAAGTTCCCCCACCTTTTGCTAGAAATGGCTTACTTGGGCATGGGTGGTATAGGTGCCGTTGTGAAGTTCCAGGAACAATTCCCCTACCCAAGTGCAAAGCTGCCCCGTGTCCCTCTCCAGTAATGAGAAAAACCGTTCTGGGGTAGAGAAATACACCCTGTGGAAAGATGACAAAATGGACGGCTGTGAGAGAAGCAAGTGCCTGGGCCCCAGCAGCTTCATGAAGTCTCTACCTGGAAGAGATCTGAAGGGGCTCATCTTGTCCAGCTCCCTCCCACTAGGCAAGGACAAGTCAACCAGTAAGTATGTGTCCCATTTCAGAGTAGCTCTCACTCCACCCACCCCAGCCAAGCAAAGGTCCATAATCTCCATTTCACCCAAGTGGGATTCTAGTCATAATGTTTCTGGAACAAGTTTTTTCCCTTGGTTGGGTTCTCAGCCTTTCTCAAAGCCAAGATGTGATCTGCTCTATTTGATTCCTCCACCAGGATTCTGAGGTCAAAAGCCTTGAGAGTGCCAAGAGGAAAGGGGAGAGAAGGGCAGGGAACAGGGTCTCCAACCTGGGCAGTCCATCTGTATCCTTCATTCGTTCCAGCCGGTCTAGCATGGCCTGGGTGGGGCCACCACCCCCATCTCCAAATCCATAGAGGAAGGCACTGTGGTTCACCCTCCCCTTCTCTTTGTTGTTGTTCATGGTTTTCAGCACCTGGAAGAAGTCATCACACCTACCCAAACACATCACACCCAAGCCTAGCCCAGGGACAGAGATACCCTGAAAAGCCAGTCCACTATCCCCTTTTCCCACCCAAACATCAGGAGAACCAGGAGGTTTGTACTGTCCTCCTCATTCCCTATATCCATATTCCCAGGCTCACCTCTTCTACACGGCCTTCCATCCCATAAGAATCACCAGGAGGAAAGTGGGCCAATACCCGGGAACCATCAATTCCTTTCCAGAAGAAGGTATGATGCTGTCAGGACAGAGTAGGGAGACAAATAGGGAGGGGTAAATCAGTGCAGAGAATATAGAGGATGGGTGAAAGATTGGCCTTATGGGTTCTGGCCTTGGTGTAGGTGGCTAAGAACTCTTAAGGCAAGGCAGGAAGAAAGGTCAGGGCCTAGGGAGCATGCAAGGATATTCTGCTGGGTCATAGCCACCCTCAGCTGAGCCCAGTGGGGGTAATCAGCCTTGGAGGGAGGAGAAGCCTAGAGGCAGTGCACTACGAGGACTACAAGCTGGAGTCCTGGCTCTGACACTTTGCCTCTGGACCCGCCTCCTCATCAGCAAATGCTTACCTCCCTGCGTGTGGGGGGTGGGACTGGGGGGGCTGGTGCTAGATGATTTCTTGAAGGAGATTTCTTTCAGCTCTGAGTTAAGGTTCTGTGATGACTGAGCTGACCCTTGTATTCACCAGAAACAACAGCTAGCCCAGCTTGATCCCCTGGATTCTCTGGGAGTCACAGTGCACACCGCCCCCGCCCAAAGTCTTTCTCACTAACAGGGAAGGAGTTCACCAAGTTCCAGCTCAGTTTCTGAGTCAGGAAGCGCTGGATGCCACAGCCACGCATGATCTGGGGGAGTTGGGCCGAATATCCAAATGTGTCTGGAAGCCAGAACTGTGAAGAACAAGAGTTTGTTAGTTTCTGTCAAGACCAGAATCAAACCCCTTCCTCTCACTACCCAAGAGGGTCACTGCTCTCCTATTCCCAGCACGTCCCTGGAATGCCAATACGATGCAGGCTAGTTTGGGCTGCCCTCTGCCCAGTGTCACCAAGACAGGGGATGGGAATGGAGCCCAGGGGCTGCAGAAAGATGGATGGAGGAGGACTTACCTCAGAACACACTTTTCCAAATTCCTGAAGGAAGAAGTTCTGTCCTTGAAGGAACTGTCTCACCATGGACTCTCCACTGGGAAGATTCCCATCCTGAGTGAGCAAAAGTCACCCCACAATCTCTGACTCTCTCTACATCAGAGGGGCAGACCTACATCTCTGGATGGGTGTCCCCTGACAGGGTGTTCTACTTTAAACTCCACAACGTAATCTATCTACGTTTATTATCTTCCCTCCAAACCCATTCATCCTTTGCATTTCACGCCTTCTGTCTGAGGCACACCATCACTCAGCCAGTGCCAAGTCCTATCAACTTCACCTCCACATCTCTTTTATCAGCATCTTCCTGGCTATCCTCATTGCCACACCCTAGCACAGGCATCTACTACCACTTATATGGGCTGCTGCTGCATTGGCTTTCTAATAGGTCTTTGCCCAACTCCAATTGGCCCTTCAGGTCAATGGAGAATAACCTTTCCTATACAGTAAGGCCTAGTCACGGTGCTCTTCTACTCAAAAACCTGCAGTTACTCCCTATTTTCTCCTGAATAAGTTCTGCCACCTTGCCAAGTGTTCAAAGCCCTTCACAATCTGGTTGCCAGCTGCCTCTGCAATGTCAAGATTACTACCCCAGAGCCCAAGTGAACTAACAGGTAGCCTCTGAACAGTCTCTGTGTTTTTCTGTGCCTGGAATATCCTCCCTTCCCACTTATTAAATCCCTACCATTCCTTTAGGGCTCCAATGTTACTTCCTCCAGGTAGCTTTCTCTGATCCCTCTGACTGTACCTTTACACTCTCACACAGCATTTTGTTTTGCAATTTTCTAATGCATTTACGGGGGCAGCTAGGCGGTGTAGCAGAGAGAGTGCTGAGCTTGGAGTCAGGAAAACCTGAGTTTGATTCTACCTTCAGATATTTCCTAGCTGTGTGACCCTAGGCAAGCCACTTAACCCTGTCTGCCTCATTTTCCTCATCTGTAAAATAAGCTGGAGAATGAAATGGCAAACCCTCCAGCATCTTTGCTAAGAAAACCCCAAACGGAGTCACAAAGAGACAGAGACAACTGAAACAACTTAACAAAATGCACTTAATCATATAATGTTATGTATCATAATTATCCTTACCTACCTACAAGGCTAGATGTTCCAAGAATGTAGGTATCTAAATGTGTTATCTAAACTTTACACCTCCCCTAGGACCTAGCACAGTACTCTGTACACAGCAGGAACTTAATGTTTGCTAAATGGAATGTTACTACTCAGCAAAGACAATTGTGAGTATCACTTACTCTTCCCCTAAGGGACTGATGGAATCTATGTCAACCTTGAGATATTGACTAATGGATGGCATGGGATCTGCCCAACCTGATTTTAATGTATGTCTGTTCTCCTGGCCTGTCCACATCACTACAGTCTAAGTTCCCTGAGGACAGCGATCAAGGCCAGGTTTGTGTATGGTCAGAGTAGGTGAGTGCCTACGAGGTATGATGTGTGAAGTTCATATGTATGACGTGAACTTGGAAAGGCCTCTTTTCCCTGTCTAGAAAATAGGGCGTTATTCTCTACAAGTCCCTACTGGAAAAAAGAATCCTTCAATAACTCATGCCCTAGGCCTAAGCCAACCTAAGAGAATTGGGAAGCTGAGCTGGAAAGGGAAGGGAAGAGGACAAAGAAAGGAGTGAAAAGGCAGGGGAGATAGAGGGAGATAAGAGGCAACAGAAACAAATTTCAGTGGCTTTCCATTGGGTCACTCTTTCCCAAAGTTCATGGTATCCCTCCTGAGAGGAGGTAAGTTCCTTGAAAGCAGGGCCTACGTCTCTGGCTTTGTAACCTCTGCAGCCTACAACAGTGCCTGGCACTCTAAATGCTTGCTGACTGACTGACTGACTGACTGTGTGGGTCTTATCTCCTTAATTAGTCCATGAGCTTCCCAAATAAAAAGACTGATCTGCTTCTCCTCTCTGTCCCCAACAGTCTAACCTGTAACGGGGAGGAACAAAGAGGAGGTGCTCAGCAAGGGCTTAAACTTAATGATTCAATTCCACTCAACAAAGTATTTATTTAAGGAGGAAGAAAGGCCAAAGACCCCAATGGAGAACATAGTTTGGTTGAGGAGGACAGTGTGATTACACTGACTATAATCAAGGGCGAAAGCAATGACTGGCTGGCTGACTGACAGAAACCTGCAGACAGCCCATAGAGGGTCCTTGTCACAAGTAGTGTCCTCAGAAATGTTGGAGGTGGGAAGAAAGGGTGAGATCAGGAAGGGAGGATGCAAAGAACTTTGTATGTGCCAGCCAGGGAGGTGCCTAGTTCTTACCATCTCGACCCAAGTGCCACCCACGGGAATAAACTGTCCTGTTCGGATGTACTCCTTGACCTGGGCATATAAGCTGGGATAGTACCTCTTCACCCACTCGTACTGTTGTGCCTGGGAATGGAGAATAAATAAACTATATTAATAGCTCTCTTGTAAAGGCTTTTTGTCCCTCAGCCCTGGACAGCATGAGTCAGAGGGCAGAAATGTAAGCTTCAGCAAGAGAATGAATGAATCCACCATTCCTCCAGCCTTCTGTCCTGACTCAACATGGCTCAAATTGGATTTAAAGCCCTAAGTTAGGACAGGCCGCTTCTTATCCTTCCTTTCCAAATTGGAGTGAAGTTCTGGTTAAATAAGGATGTCAGATTCCTATAAAGTAGGCTAGGTAGATTCCCATTAAGTTATATTCTTGGTGCAAGAATAAAGGTGGAAAACCTTTGGGTGAAGATTTAGGCCCCAGGATTCAGCCAATGATACCTCCAACCAATGACTTAGACTATGATTAGAAGCTCCCACCCTTTGTATCACGGAGGTCTTCAGAAACAAAAGCCCAAATACCTTTCTCTACACTAAAGATTACACCCAGAGAAGAGCACTAAAGGGCCATGACAGAATGAACCACAGGTATCTTCCTACTCTTACCTGAGAGCAGGCAAATGTGAACTGTGGGTTCTTCTCCATGAGTCGGATGGCTGATGACCAACTACGAGCACATTTCCGGATTGTCTCCTTGAAGGGCCAGAGCCAAGCTAAGAGGGAAGAGAAAGGACACTGTCCTAGCAAATCATATCCCTTTCTTCTCCCAATCTCAAAACAGAATGTCAACCAAAGGCTCAGAGCACTGTGAATGCATTCAACCCTCCCTCACCTATAACAGAGACACAACAGCCAGTTATTTTCCCTTAACCTAGGCTTCTTTGGGGACCTTAGCAATCTCCATGTACATAGTGACTTCTTTTCCCTCATTTTACCGTTATCTCACTTATTTTATTTAAATCTCAAATCCACCCACTCCACAACCCCCCAGAAGTAAATAGCATTAATTTCACTACAGACGAGAAAACCGAAGCCCAGAGAGGTTGAGTGACTTTCCTCCGATCCTACAGTTAGTCAGTGTCTCCTGCCTCCTAGCCCAGCACTTTCTCTATTACATCATACGGCCTCCTGGAAAGGATACCGAGTTATCAGCTCTGATACAGAGGCTGGAGGACTACTTGTTGGGAATGTCGTATGGGGATTCCTTTTGGGTAAATTGGACTAGAAGGCTGCTGGTGGCCTTTCCAACTCTCAAATACAGTAGTCTGAGTCTACGTCTCCTAGAGCTCTTTCACCATAAGTAGGAACGTTCTCTCTCCACATGTTTTTGACAAAAATCATTCATCAAGTTCAGAAAGAACTTGGAAGAGACTTAGGGGTTGAATTTTCAAGATAATAAAGGAATTTTGGGGCAGCTAGGTGGCACAATGGATAGAGCACTGGCCCTGGAGTCAGGAGGACCTGAGTTTAAATCCAACCTCAGACACTTATTAACTGTGTCACTCTGAGCAAATCACTTAACCCTGATTGCCGCGCCCCCCCCCAAAAAAAGATAACAAAGGAGTTTTCCTTTTATAGGAAGACAGAATCAAAACTGGTAGTATGATAGATGCCAACATATTTCAAGCTCTAAAAGCTAAGGAACTCTAAATTTAATGTATATTTTTCTGAAGACAATATTTTTATATTTCATGGTGTCATACAGAACACTGCATTAAGAGTCAATACACTGGGTTCTGGTCTTCCTCTCTACCACTAATTTACTGGACTGGGTAAGTACTTGAGTTATTTAGCCTCAGTTGCTTCAGCTACAAAATACACAAGACTATCTTATTAAATATAGCAGGCCTGCACAACCTGCAGCTTGCCAAAGGATTTCAGGTGGCCCATGAAAAGTGTACAGGAAAACATCCACTATGTTTTTTGCAGGCAGCCCGAAATCCTCTGGTGTGTCCATACAGGCTGTAAGTGACCTGTGGGCCGCAGGCTGTGCAAACCTGTATTAAAGGCAGGGTACCAGACTAGATGATCGCTTAAGGTTATGGTCAGCTCTAAGTTCTATGATTATGAGTATATGACCTATGGATAAATTTTGAATATGACATTTTATTGCTTTAGGTGTTGCACTGAAGAAATCTCTTTACAAAATTTTACTCTGGTGTTGTAACATCCTTCACAAAGTCCTAGTCTTGATTCCTTATCTTGGTGTGAAAGTGAAACTGGTTTCTTGAAAATCTATGCCACAAGACAAAAGACTATGCCTTGCTATCTGAGGTCAGGCCTGGTTATGTACCAAGAAGTTCATCATCAGCAGTTTGGTCACTTTGAGACAAAATTTTTGGCAACGGTTATCCATGAAACAAAGAGAAATACAAAATGGCCCTCTGTGACCAGAGTGGCCTTTGTTTTCTTTGAGTGACTCAGTTTATCTCATTGAGCCTTGCTGGGTGCTGGGCCTGCTGGACCTCTTCCAGGGCAGGAAGCCCAGAGACCCATGCCTGGGTGCAGAGAACTTCCTGTGTGATGATTCATGGGGCTGGCTGAGGGGAGGTGTTGACTCCAGAGCCATGCCCTATTGGGTGTTAACCTAGGTGAACCTCCCAGGGTCCTAGGGGGAGGGGCCAACTCAAGAACCAATCGGCCCTGGTAATTCAGGCGGTGCTTGATGATGTCAAAAACTCTATAAGAGGGGAGAAGACGGCTTGAAGATCCTTTTTCCTTTTCCGGTTGGCATGGCAGCAGTAGCAAGCGTGACTCTGGGTCAGCCTAAGCTCTCGGGTTGAACCTAGATGTTGGTAACTATGAATTGTATTGGGTCTGTCTGTTGATATTTGTAATTTGTTTGTCTTTTATTCTGAAGTTTGGGGTGCTGGTTTTGTTTTCCCCCGAACTAAATGAATGTTATGAACTTCAGGGTGCTGGGTTTTCCCCTTGGCTGCATAGGTTTTATTTATACAAGAAAATTTTAACTTAAAGTAATCAAAATTATCCATTTTACACTTCAACAATACTTTCTCTTTATAGTGTAGTTTAAAATCTGATACTATTGAATCTGCTTCCTTTACATCTTTTTTCCCTGTTTTTTTTGAAGTTCCTGACCTCTTGTTCTTCCAAATGATCTTTGTTATTATTTTTTCTAACAACAAATTTTATAACTCAGTAAGATAGTTTTTTAGTAACTTAATTGGAAATGGCTTCAGATAAGTAGGTTAGGTAAAATTGTAGATAGTGACAGAAGGCAAAATGAATAATTTTGATTACATAAAATTAAAAAGTTTTTGCACAAATAAAACCAAAGCAGCCAGAGTAGAAGAGTAGAAAATGGGAGGGAGGAGGGAGAGGAATTTTGTAGCGAATTTTTCTAATAAAGGCCTCGTTTCTCAAATATGTAGAGAACTGAGCCAAATTTATAAAAATAGGGGCCATTTCCCAATCAACAAATGATCAAAGGATATGAACAGGAAGTTTTCAGAGGATGAAATCAATGCATTGTTGGTGGAGCTGTGAACTTGTCCTACCATTCTGGAGAACAATTTGGAACCGTGCCCAAAAAACTATAAAACTGTGCACACCCATGACTAACTTTGATAGACTTGGCTCCTCTCAGCAATGCAAGGTTCTAAGACAACTTCAAAAGGTTCATGAAAGAAAATGCTCTCCACATCCAGAGAAAGAATTATGGAGTCTGAATACAGACTGAAGCAGATTATTTGCTCTCTCTTTTTTGTTTTGTTTTGTTTCTTCTTTCTCGTGGTTCATTCCTTTGGTTATAATTCTTCTTTGCAACGTGACTAATGTAAAAATATGTTTAATGTGAATGTACATATATCAGATTGCATGCCATCTTAGGGAGGGTGGAGAGGAGGGAGGGGGAGAAAATTCGGAACTCAAAAGCTTGTGGAACTGAATGTTGTAAACTGAAAGTAGATAAATTTTTTTAAAACTGTGCACACCCTGTGTTTGACCTAGCAATACAACTACTAGATCTATACTCGAGATCAAAGGAAAATGACCCATATGAAAAAAATATTTATAGCAGCTCTTCGTGTGGTAAAGAATTGGAGACAGGGATGCCCACTAACTGGGGGACAGCTAAACAAGTTATGGTATATAATTGTGATGAAATATTATTGTGCTATGAGAAATGATGAAGGAGATAGTTTCAGAAATACTTTTACAGGAAGACTAATATGAACTGACACAAAGTGAAGTAAGCAGAACCAGGAAATAATCTACACAGTAATAGCAATATTGTAAAGATAATCAACTGTGAAAGATTCAGTAACTCTGATCAATACAACGAACTACCACAATGCCAAAGGATTCATGATATGAAATGCTATCCACCTCCAGATAGAGAACTGATGGACTCAGAGTGCAGACTGAAGCATTTTTCTTCTTCATATTTCTTGGGGTTTTTTTTAGGAGAGATGGAGGCAGGAACATGGCTAATGAGGAAATACGTTTGCGTGACTTCATATATGTATTTTTTTCTTGCTTTCTCGATGGGTGAGAGGGGTCAAGGGAGAGAAAGAATTTGGAATTGAAAATAAAAACATTTTTAAAAGATGCTATAAATATTTTTTGTATATATGGGTCCTTTTTTCTTGTTTGATCTCTTTGAGATAAAAGCTAGTGGTGGTATAACTGAGTCAAAGGGTATGCCCAGTTTATTGACTTTCTGAGTATAGTTTCACACCACTTTTCAGAATGGATAGAAAAATTCAAGGCTCTACTGTCCATGAGTGTGCCTGTGCCTGTTTTCCTACAGCCTCTCAAACAGTAGTCATTTTCCTCTTTTGTCATCTTTGACAATCAGATGGGTGTGAAGTAGAACCTCAGAGTGGTTTTAATTTGGATTTCTCTAATTATTAGTGACTTGGAACATTTTTTAATATGCTGCTGATAGACTGGATTGTTTCCTGTTACACAAACATGACTGTCTACATGAAGTCTTTCCTAATCCTCCCAAATACTGGCATCCACTCTCCCTAAACTACCTTTTATTTCTTTTATATTGATTCTGCATCTATCTGTATTGTATACATCATCTTCTTGGACAGAATGTAAGTTCCTTCTAGGCAGGGGCTAAAGTTTACTTTTGTCTGTGTGTGCTCGGAATCTAGCGCACTGCCTGTCACACAGAAGATGCTTAATAACTATTTGTTGATTGATGAATTAACCTCCTATTATTTAATTATATTCCATAGTAGATTTTTTAAAAAAAGAAAGCGCATAATTATTCTTGCTCATAAATAAAAATCAAATTTCTCAATTTTAGGAAACCCAATGGAGAGATAGGTGGTAAGCATGAATAGGCTATGACCAAAAAAGAATTACCATGGAAAAAATGGCAAAAAACAGCAGAGAAGGAGGCCCTACCCACTGACACACAATGACAATCTACATGACAACACGCTCGATGGAAGATGGACTCTAGGATACGGACAAGTCTCACAGAGTGAGAAGGCACTGATGGGTTTGGGAGCTGCCCTTCAGAGGAAGGACTGACTTACAGCAATGAGATCACAGATTTGTAGCAGAAAAAGAGGCACATGGATTCTTTTTCGAACCAGTCTGTTTCTCATGCCCTCCATGGTGTGACCTCCCTTCCCTTCTCTAGCTTGCAGCACCTTTTCCCCGGTAGTCAGGCAGCTCTCACCCTCTCCTGCACACATCATGATCACTCACACTGACCTCAAAGTCTTCAGACTTTGCACCTTCCCAAACCTAAGCTGACTTGCCCTCTGTCTCCTTCAGCTCTTCAGCTCAGGTCCTGTCTCCTCTAGGGGTTCACAAACTTAGCCTTCCACCATCTGTTACCTGCTCTGACCTCCTCTGCTGCCCTTACTCCGAGCTCTACAATCAGTATTCAATTATAGATTAAGCTCCATGTGGATGGAAGTCAAAGATGCCACTGGGGGAACACAGTTTCTGGGAGAAATGTGACCATTTTTCATTCATCCTGGAATCACCAAGAAGCCTTACATATAACAGGCTCAGTAGACACCGAACGAATGAATGCATGGATGAATTAAAGTACTCCTTGGCATTCTGTTTCTCAAGGTCAGGAACCATCACTTTTACTTCTTTTAATCCAGCCTTACTGATCCATTGGAAGCATTCAATACATATTTGTTCATAAGCCTTTTCCAAAATGCTAACTGACATGCTAGTATCCTTAAAGAAATAAGGCGACAACCCAAAATGAACATGCTCCCTAACCACTCTCTCTAACTAGAGACTTCTTTTGGTACAGGCAGGGATACTGTATATTATATATACTGTATATATATATTTAAAGCAAAAGAATATAAAAATGCCTGTTATTATTATCATTCTTGTTGTTTTTAGTCCCCAGTTACCAGGCCCCTAGTCTGGTGAAGACTGTTCCCTGACCTTTCTCCTGCATTCCTGCTGAGCTCAAGCCCCTAAAGCCCAAGTTTATATGGCAACATAGAAGTGTGCTGAGAAATGGTCAACAACTTGTTTGGGGGGCAAGGAGGAGGGGGGATAAACAGGTGCATGTACGCTATCGAGTTTAATTTACATTATGAACACTTTGTTAAGGCTAGACAATCAGCAAAACAATAAACCAAAGCCTGATTTGTAGCAGTTTCTGATTTCTGAGGCATAAAGCTCACACTGAAAATTTAACAATGTCTCGAAAGCCCCTCAGAGATGGTTCCAGCACACCCCTTAGTGCAGGACTAAGGAGGGTTCAAAGAATCACAGAATGTTAGATTTGGAAGGGACCTCTAGAACATGAAATATAAATGTAAATGTGGAAAAGACCTCAAAATCACAGAATTTTAGAGCTGGAAACAACTTTAGAAAATAGAACAGAGGACGGTAGGGCTAGAAGGGACCCTAGGAATCATCTAGTTTAACTCCCTCATTTGGAAGATGAGGAAACGACATTTCAGGCAGCCGAAGTACCTGACTGGGTCACGTATGGACTAAGTGGCAGAGCTGGTCCTAGAACCCAGGTTTCCTGACTCCCAGTCCAGCCTCTTTATCCTGGCCATGTCTCTCCCTCCCCATTCCTACCCAGCTCCACTAGCTCCCTAAAGAGTTCTTCCTCCGCACACAGACCTTCCTTCCCCCTGCCCAGCACCCTTCATACCTGAGTCAATGTGGCAGTGCCCTATGGCATGAATGGTGTGCTGGCTGTCCCCATTGCGCTGGCGGAAGATACCCGATGCCAGGGAACGGGCTGTCGAAAAGGTATCAGGTTCAGTCGGGTTACACACGTTCACCATCTGGTTGGCGGTGTAGAGGGCTTGGAAGCTCCGCTGGCTGCCCTCCCCAAGGCACTAGTTGGGGCAGGAGGGCAGAAAAGGGACACATAAGGCTTATACAAGAGAGAGCAGAGAAAGCTTTCAGGAGGGTCTGACTTCATCCTATGACCTTTTAGAAGATCTGTCTACGGACAAAACATTTTCTTCTTTATCTTCCTTTTTCTCCAATAGAAACACCTTAAAAAAACAGCTTTCATTGTTGCTATTCCCATATTCAAAACTGAAATTGTCTGCTCCTCACTCTGGCATTCAAAGCCATTTCGATGTGGCTCTAGCCCCAGTGCCCACTGCTGCCCCCAACATGCCTTCTGTTTCCTGCCAGCTTGATTTCCATGAACCAAGTACACACCACGCTCGTTTGTCTCTCTACCTTTGCTCAGGATGCTCCCCCTTGCCTGACTTGCTCCCAGCCCATCGTCCTCCTCCTCCTCGCTCCTCTTCTCCCTTTCCCTTCACTCGTCTCTGCCTATTCAAATTCTACCATCCTTCAACATCCAGCTCTTCTGTGAAGCCTTCACTGACTATTCTGGCCCACACTCACCTCTCCCTTCTCTTAACTCTACGAATATGTGGCCTAAATTAGAGTATGACACAGTGTTATTTTCTCGGCCTCCTTTTCTCCTGTCACAGGGGTGGGCACACAGTAGGTGCTCAGATCTCTTTGTTCAATGATGGAAAAAGATGTGACAAAGGGGCCATTAGCTACCTTGGCCATGCCCAGGAGGATTTCCATATCCATCATCAGTTCGTGAACATTCCGGTGGTACACCGCTATCTCAGCCCGGGTCACACTGAATCTCTTCTCATTGTCAGGTGGTGCAATCATGCTGCCTTTTCCAGCCCCAAAGACCCCATTGCAGGCAGTTTCTACATACAGTGTCAGGCTGCAGAAGGAGAAATTGTCAGAACTGTAAAAAGTGATTCAGGGGGAAAAGCAAAGAGTGCGGCCCAGGACCCTGAAGATAAAAGGGAAATCATCCAACTGCTTCCTCTCACCCCCAGGGATACCTAATAAGTCAGAGCAAAGGGAAATAAAACAGCTCCAACATCAAATCACTATTGTTATATACAAGTATTGTTGTTACAAATGTTTTCTTTAAATCATTGAGGCAGTGTGGCCAAATGGATAGCATCGGCTTCAAAGTCAGTAAAATCTGTGTGACCCAAGAAAAGTTGTTTAACCTCTCAGGCAATTCTCTGACTACAAATTAAAAAAGGAGTGCCTGATCTTTACTGGTAGGGTTTTCCCCATCAGGAGTTCCTACACCAATGGAATCACAGATATAGATCTAATTAAGAGATTTTATGGCTAAAAACTGACCACTAGCTAATGAACCTCCAGTAGGGGAGAAAAATGAGCAAACTCCTGCACTGTGCCCTACTGAAAGTATATCGATGAATCTCTCTTGGTCAGGCCCCATGGATGGGCAGAGCACTGGGGAGGCCCAAAGAGAGGATGTTAAAATTGCACTTAAGAAACTGCACAGTATTGTCAATTATCCCAAACTATTCATTTGCCACAAAACCCCATCTTTTTAAACAGCAACATTTTCCTGGTGATGTCATACGGCAGCAAATCACAAAACAGAGCAATCTCTGAAGAATTTACACTGCTGGGGACCTAAAATGAAATGGTGGATGGAAGCAGCATATTACCAAAAACGATGGGCATAGATATTGGCATAAAAGACATCATCCAAGAAATACATGAGCAGAAAAGGAAGTGAGTCAGTCACATAACAAGAGGGAGGGTTAATGAAGAGAAAGTCTAAGATTGGCACTAGAAGGTATAGAATGTTCAAAGAAAGGAAGCAAAGCTCTAGAAGTTGAACAGATTCTTTATGGAAGATTTATGAGAGGACATGGACAAGAGTCAAACAAATGAGCTGGCCTGGAAGAATCATGAACCATCTAACTGCAGAAAGAGCCCACTGAAATCTGAAGCACCTGCCTAAGTGGCTGCTGAAATTACTGCTCTTCCTCCCTCCACAAAAAGACAGACCTTTGTATTTTAATTCAATTTAAAGGATGCCTACTGTGTAAAATACGCTGTGCTAGATGCTGAGACAAATAGATCATTTAGATAAGACTTGGTCTTCACCCCCAAGGCACTTATGTTCTAGTGAGTGAGCTCGTCAGTATTTCACAAGGATGTTTGGGTTTCATGAGTTTTATGTTTTAGACTAGTAATCAAGGTTCAACCATTTTCATGTGACCAAAACAGATGGCACTGATTAAACCAATAAGTGGCCTTGAGAATAGGCATGTGCACAAAGGTATAATTAGTGAGTTTTCTAGTTGTTCTTGCTCACTGTGGACACTGGCACAGGGAGTGATCTATGCTGTATGTTTGCCTAAAAATCTAGTCCATTTCTCAATTATCCAAGTTATACATCATCCAGATGTCTGGACCATAACAAGTACTTAGTAGGTGCTTGTTCATTATTTAACTGATTGAAGGGATGGCTGTGTGTGACTTCATATTGTGTTCCAAATGTAATTCAACATCTATGCTCCCAGGCTCTGCCCCAGTGAATCTGCAATCTAGCAGGGGACTAAAACCTACAGGGAATACTAAAAGTGAGTATAAGAAAAAACAAAGAGGAGGCCAGAGAGGCACAAGAAATTGTAGCTGAGGAAATCAGGAAGGCCTTGCTGGAGACGTGGCAGCTGAGGCAGCTTTCAAGGAAGGAAATGATTTGAAGAGTCAGATAGATGCAGAAAGTGTTCATTTCAGGCTCAAGGGGTGATGTGTGCACATGTAAAGAAGTGGGAAATGGTGGCATGGATTTGGTGAATACCTAGTTGTTTAGTCTGGCAATGCAGAGTAGGTGAAGATGAGTAGTATGAAATAAGCCTGGAAACACTGACTGGAGCAAGACCACAGAGGGCCTTGCATGCCGAGCTAAGCAATGTGAATTTTATTTCGTAGGTAATGAGCAAAGGTTAGATAACCTGAAGATTTCTGAAGAAATGTTAATTTGGTTGGTATTGTTGTGCATGCAGATGGATACATGTATGTTAATTTGTGCCCACATAGGTTTATTATAACTTCAACTAGCAGGTATTCCATTCCTACCTGGCAATGCCAAACCCCAAATTCCATTAGCTTTGCTACTTTTGGGGGCTGATTCCCTCAGGTACTCCCTCCCTCCCCGCAAGGGATTCACACTCGCCTCCAGGGGTCTCCTTCCTTCATCTTGTCAGTCAGGACGTAGCTGGTCTTCTCACCCAATTTGGTCAAACCCTGAGTGGGGAGGAGAGATCTGGTCCTGAGTCCCCTCAGCTACCAACTTAGGCAGATGACTGGACAGGGGCCCAGATGTGATTGGGAGTCCTTTTATCACCTCTTCCCCATAGGGTGTTTCCATCCATCTTTTCTCCAGCTCTAGATCAGTAGTTCTCAAGAGTCAGGGGCTGTGGTTAACAAGGAACCTATGCACACAGTCTCCTTAGCCACTTAACCTTCCCCTTGAGCAGCAAGTTTCTACATCTTTAAAAGTCAGAGTTTATTAGAAGGAAACCAACTGGCCTTTCTAAGTGGTAGTAATGACAGGAAGAACCCTGTCCCAGGAATCTTGAGAATTTAGCTCTAGTCCCAAATCTACTACTGATGTTTTGTGAGACCTGGCAGGTCACTTAACTGGTTTGGGTCCTACTTTTTCTATCCATAAAATAGGAAAATTACCCCCAGGCCTGTGTATCTCACAGGAAGGTTATGAGAAGCAAATAGGATAACTGTTTAGGAGCAGTTTTGAAACCTTTGAAAAGTCAAAGACCAAAGACTCTGCTAACTGATGGAGACAATACCCAATCGTTTGTAATCATTATTCCCCTAAGGAGTGGAGACCTGGAGATTAGAGAAGGAAAGTCAGTCTATGACTTTCAGCCAGTCAGAGGCAGGCCTGGGTACAGAACCCACAGCTCTGAGCCACCCCGTCCCCCAACCTTGAGCTCACTAAGTTCCCTAACTTCCCAGTCTCAGGAGGGCCAGTTTGAGCAATGGTGTTTAAAAAGTGATTGCGTTCCAGACTCTCAAGAACCACAGGGCAAAAGAAATCCAGACCATTCCCCACCAGGGAGGGGACTGGCAAGACTTTTGGGCCTCCCAGTTCCCATGTTCTTTGGAGACAGGAGCTTTAAACTGTCCTCTGGCAGTACTCAGTTATGGAAACAAGCCTAGGAAGGATTCATATTTGCTGTCTCACCTGGACTGGTTCCCCATTCCTCCACAACAGGCCTTCTCCATCACTCTCCCAGAGAAAGTGAATTTCCTGATTGATCCAAGTTTTGGGGATAGTCAGCTCCACTCGGAACCAGCAAGTCCACCATCTACAAGAGACACAAAGGAGAGGCCAGGGTGAGAGAGCACAGGACCAAGAGACTTTGGTTTGGGAAACATAAAGTCAATTTCAATTTAAATTGTCAATAGAGACCTGCTTCTCTTCCAGGCACAATGAAACCAAGACTGCAGAGCATGGAGAAAAAGCTGGTAAATTTCACTCTCAAGGAGTTTACCATATCAGGTCAGCACAATCACTAAGGATTTATTGAGTGCATTCTAGGGCTATGTTGGGTACTGGGAAGGACAAATGAAAAAAGTCATAAATAATACTCTTTCTGGAGTCCGTAAGAGAAGATTCACACACAAAACAACTAGAAAACAGTCAAATGCTAACATGTGGAGTGCATGGCTAGGGTGATAAGGACCAGATAGTGTCTGATGAGTTTAGCTCAAGTAGCCCTGGAAGGATTCTTGAAGGAGCTAAGACTTGAAATCTGAAAATTGGGAGAGGAAGCATGGAGGAAATGAAGGCACAGTGAGAGTTCCGGGGACCTATGGAAGGGAAAAAGTGACATCTTTATTTTCCCTAACCTTTTCTTCGCTTTGTAATTATACACACACACACACACACACACACACACATGCGCGCACATTTGAAAACAAGATTCTGAGAAGAGGTCCACAGGTCTCACTAGACTGACAAAAGAGTCCATGGCACACAAAGAGAAAGAAAACATAAATTTGAGGGAAGAGTGTGAACAAAGGCTGATGTGGGAAAAAGTGTAGTATCTGGGATTGTGCTGGATGCTACGAAGGATAAAAAAGAAATTTAAGAGAGTTTCTGAACCTTGAACAGTATTTGGACAGGTGAAATGTTCAGGGTCATCACTGGACTGACAGAGCATCAGATATAAAATAAGTTCACTTAGTAAGTCTGTGCTCATTTTCTGAGCTTCAAATGTGATTGCCATGGGGCTTCTCTGGAACAGGCTTTAAAAATGTGATACAGTATGGTGGTCCCAGAGGCATAAGAAGTGTAAGATCACTAAGTCTGCAACATTAAAATCTGTGCTAAAGGGAGATAAGTGAGAAGAAATCCCTTGACAGGTCTAATTCCCCAACAATAATCACACTGAGCATACAGGTCTAAAACAGCTCAGATTGAGAAGTGCTGCCTGCCCCGGCTAGTCCAGCACTCCTACTCAAATCATAGAAGTTATCGCCTCACCCTTAGGAAGGAAAAAAGGGATTGAAGTTAGCTCTGCCTTCTGATGCAGCAATCTGGGAGCTGAGCACAGCAGAAAGAATCAGAGGGGTAAGTCTGAATCCAGGCTCTGCTCCTTACTGTCTCTATGACTGGGTAAGTCCCTTCTATGAGCCTCAATTTTTTCATCCAAAAAGGAAGGGGCTGCATGTTCTTTAAAGCCTTTCCCAGTTCTAAACCCTAAGTGGAAAGAAGGGGAGAAGGCATCATACTCAAAGAAGGAGAGGAATAATCAGCCAGCATTTATTAGACACCTTCTATGTCAAGGCACTATGCTAAATGTCGTTAGGAATATGACTCCACTAGAAAAGAAGCTTCCTACATAAGAGGTAAGACTGGAAAGGAAGGCAGGAGGCCTAGACTGTGGGATGTCCTGAGCACCAGATTCAGGAGTGTAATGGAGGTGATAAGGAATCCCGGAAAGTTTATGAGTAAGGAACTGACCAGGGATCCATGAGGATAACCTGGCAGCAGAGTGCAGAAAGGAGCAGGTCTGGAGTAGTGAAATGGCTGACAAACTTAAACACTGAAGCTCAGCAGCCAGCCTTGTTCCTCATGCCCACAACCCCAAAATGGCCTTCACTCTTTCTATGAACTATGATATATACACAGAGATTATTTAGTTTTGAACATTTTGTAGTCATTCTTTATAGTTATATTGTCATTGTGCATGCTGCTTCTATTTATTCTTGTTAAATTTCATTTTGTTGGTCTCACACTATTGTTCTAGTCTCTCAAAGATCATTTCAAATTTGGATTCTATGTTACTGTGTCACTTGGGGGAGTCCCTCTCCCCCAGATATTTCCAACAGAAATATCTTCCTGGTCTATCACCAGGCCCTGGAATTTAGTGATCTGCGTTAGCTTTGAATCTCAAATGATTTCCATTCAGTGGTCCGCATGTCTTTGACTTTTGAATTTGAGTAAGCATTGTCCCAGAGATTCTAAGGATTCCCAACCCAAGGAGGTAATGATGCTGGATGGATCTCTACTGTGATCTTAAGGGATGTCTCAAAAATTCTCCAAGCAATTTAACCATATTTTATTTTTTTTTTAAAAAGCACACACTCCCTCCTCTCATGAGCCCTTTCCTGACTACTTCAAATAAGAGTTTGAGAGAAAAGAACAAGAAATCTTGTACTATTCTCTTGAATTTAACAAATGTCTAATAAGCGTAAGACTGGTAAAGGACAGTAAAAGAAACAAAGCCCTTGCCCACAAGCAGCTTACAGTCTTCAAATGGAGGGGATGAACATACATAGAAAACAGAATATGATATGTTCTCTAAGAGAGAGGTGAATAAAATGCTCAAGAATAAAATGGAGGAAAGTCCCCTCCAGCTGGGGACACAGTTTCACAGGAAAGGTAGGTTTGAGCAAGGTCTTGAAGGACAAAGATGATTTCAGCAGGGAGGGAGGGAAGAAGGGAGGTCACTCTGGACACAGAGAACAGTGCTTCCAAAAGCAATGGCAAGGATGCCTGCAGTGTGTTCATCAAACTGTGAACAGTCCAGTTGGGCTGAATCACAGAGAATGGGAAAGAAAAGCATGGGATAAAGCCAGCCGAGTCAGAGTAAGATAGAGCTAGGCTGTGGAGGTCTCAAATGTTTGAAGGAGTTTATGCAAAGCCAGTGGAGAGCCCTTAAAAGTTACTAAGCAATGGAATGATGTGATTAGAGGAGTGCATGAGGAGAATGAACCGACAGGGACAATCTCTGCTCTCTGTTTCATGTCTGTTAGCCTGAGCTGCTCAACAAGACACAAAGTCCTGAGAGTGAAACACAGGTATTGATATCCTATTTGGCCCCTTGCCCTACGACCTTGCACAAAGCTCTCAATTCTCTTGACCTAGCCATTTCACAGGTAGGCATGACATCTCAAGCTGTCAGAAAATGTGAGCCCTTTTTGTCATGCCATCTGACATTCAGGAATGGATATAAGTATTCAGGAAGACATTCTGATAAATGACTGAGGCTGCTTTGAGAGCAGAGACCAGGCCTGGTGATAGACCAGGAAAATGTTTCTGCTGCATTGCTCCACCTCATTAGCTCACCTAAGTGACACAGCAAATACTGAAAGGGAGAATCCAAATTCAAAGTGATTTGTGACACATTGGAACAATAATGTGAGAACAACAAAATGCAATTTAACAAGAATAAATATAAGCACTATGTACAATGACTATATAACTACAAAGAATGACTACAAAACAACTGAAAATAAATGCTATGAAATTATAAAGAACAAGTTTAACCCCAATGAAAAGCTATAAATCTCCCCCTGCCCTACTCCTAGAGGTTGGGGTCATTGGTATGGAACACTGCATATAGAATCAGATTTTTTCAATGTGTAGAATGTTTTGCTGAAATTTTTCTTCTCTTCTTCCTCATTTAAAAAAAATCTGTTATAAGAAATGGCTTATAGGAAGGATAAAGGGGAAATGCAAGCAATATAAAAGCAAAATACAGCAATGAAGACCTATTATTTTAAAAAGAACAAATATAAAGGTCTATATATTGAGACTCAAAAAATAAACTGCACTTATGTAGAATGCAGGCAACCCACTGAACATGAGTCGGACATGTAGAACAAGGAAAGTGATCATTTCCCAATATTCAGCTGCTAAGCATATGAGCCCCAATCTGGGTGTCCCAATTTAGGAGGAACGCTGCCATAAGTCGAGGCAGGGAGAAAATTCAAAACCACGTCAGATGTGTTTGAAGAACCCAATGAAGTTTAACCAGCGGAAGATACTGCTGTTCCCAAAAGTTGGAAAGATTCTCACAGGGGAGTGGGATTAGCCACATTCTAGGTGCCTCTAGATAGCTGAACTAGGAACAATCAGGAGAAGTGACAGGGAGATAGATTTCAGTTCAAGATAAGAAAAAACTTGCTAACAATTAGAACTGCCTAATACTGAAATGGGCTGATTTGTGTGGGAGTGAGCAAAAGAAGCTTTAGATGGGATTCATGCATCAGGTAAGGTGCTTAACTTGATGGACTAAATGGATCCTTTATGGTCACAGGTTCTAATTCTAATTCTCTAATGAGAATCTGGACGCCAGCTCAGCCACCCATGTGACCGAGTGCGAATCACTTCCTGTTCTCTGGCCTTGTTTCCTCATCAATAAAATTCACTTCAATTAAACAAACACTTAATAAACACCTGTTTTGTGCAAGGCACTATTGTAGGCTCTGAGTATAAAAAGCAAAAATGAACCAGATGATCTCTAAGTCCATCTTGGCTCTAAATCTACAATTCTATGATCTTTGTTCTAACCAATGGATAATCAAAGACATAAAATGGAGCTTCTCAGATTCTTTCATTTTTTCTCAATCATTCTTCATCATCACTAGAGAAAAAGGGGCTTACTGTATGCTCCACTGGTTATTTCTGATTTTTTAAAATGTTTTCCCCACTTTGCCTTGTCCCCAAACCCTGTTACCTACGTGGGTCCAAAGGTATCACCAACTTTGACCTTGTGGAAGTTTTGCTGAATAGCCTGTTCATATGGCATCCGTTCCGGTGTCGTGAAGCAAGACAGTGAAGTCACAGGGCAACTGTCTCCGTAGAGCCTGGGAAAAGAGACACAAACATGTGCATGTATGTATGTATGTATGTAATCAAACATTTGTGGGCCTGTATAAAATTCAGAGCTCTTTCCAGCTCTGACAAGAGTGCAGGGGAATGGGGGCGCGTGGACAGAAAGCCCCTCTCCAAACAATCACATGCACGTTCATGCACAGGAGGGGGTGTGGTAGAAATGAGCACTGAACACCCATTTCACCTCTCCAAGACTGTTTCCTCACCTATAAAGTTAGGATAAAAGACCTATTCTGATGCCTCATTCTGACACAACAGTTACCCTGAGTACTCACCTCTGGCAAGTTCTATCACACTAGCAAGATTAAGAATATAGACCAGACAACACAACATGCTTGCTGTCCCAAGGAAGTATGAATAGGATCATCAAATTCAATTCAGCTGATGGGGTACTGGATTTGGAGTCAGGAAGAGGTGAGTTCAAATCCTACCTCAGACACTGACTAGCTGTGTGACCCTGGGCAAGTCTCTTAATCTTTTCAGTTTCCTCTATTTTCCTTTGTGTGGTTATCGATCTCCTTGCCAAGAAGAGAACATGAAAGCCAAGGGCAAAGCTAGTTTAGAATATAAATTCATTTGTGAAACTATACAAAGCAAAATGGTAAAGTTATAAACAGAATCATCTCATAAAAGTGAGAAGTTATAGAAGTAAGGGGAAAGAAATAACCATGGATTCAGTACCCACACTCATTTTGATCCTTGAGGAAAAAAAAAGTTTGATGAAAGGTTGGCATAAGACCAAATTAAGATAGATCATCACAAGAGCACTGAAAGATGAATCTAGGAAGACAACAAATGAGAATGAACCATTTTGGTGACAAATTCTTATCTTTATTAACGACAGTACTAATACCACATTTGGACTGAGGAAGGGGAGAGTGTAAAGAACATTGGAGTTCAAGTCACTGAATCCTGCCGCTTATGACCCTGTGTGGCCTGGACAAGTCACCAAACCTTTTGGGGATCATCTGTCAAATGAGGGGGTTGATAAGATGACCCAGAAGTAGGGAAGTGCTGGTAAGTGCTTATGGACCAGCTGTTTGGAGAAAAAAACGCATACCTGACACACTTACGTTTAATCCTCATCAGTAATGTTTCCATCACTTTCTTAAGTCTAGACAATCAACAAAACAGTAATTCTAGCCCTGATTTATAGCATTTGCTGAGGTAAATGCCCACAATGAAAATGTACCTTTTTTCAGGAAATTCTCCATTATCCATCAAGTGCCTCTGCTTAGTTTTCCCTCTAGGCAACTGTCTCCTCCAGGATAAGGCGATCTCCTGAAATCTCGTCCCTATGCAGACTGACTCAGTTTTTGATACTGAACACCTTCTCAACTCTCCTCTCTGCCTGGCGGGCTGAAGGGTAGAGCAACAAACTCCTTCCAAAGCCTTCCTTTATGGAGGGCTCTGAACTTCCCAGGGAACTCTCCATTTTCCAAGAGCAGCTCAGCTTTATTTCAATTCCACAAAATATCATGCCCCCAGCATCAGGGACCTCATGGTGCTTTTTTTTTTTTTACCCTCCTTTCTGCTTCCCTTTTGTGTAAGGTCTTCCCCTATCAGACAGTAAGCTTCTTGAGGATAGGGGCTGTCTTTTTCTTATTTGTAGCCCCAGCACTTAGCATAGTGCCCAGCACCTAGGTGTTAATGTTTACTGAATTAAAATTTACCAGCCCTTGTGAGCCAACACGAGCTGGCTCCCACTTACCCTAGCCTATAAATTACCGTTAGTTCTAAGTTTAGGATCTTATAATCCTATGACAAAGATATGAAGAACAGCGGGACCAGACCAGGTACAGAGAGGAATTCCATCCTGGAAGCAACACAATTTTGAGAGTGCTGAAGGATCAACTTTTGAGGGATCTGAACAAGGGGAAGATACTGAATGACTGGAAAAAAATCAAGTTTGGTACTGTCATCAATAATAACTGACCTATATGCCTATTTTCTCATCTAGATAAAATCTTTGTGAGCATTATCTACACATATGTCAAGGGTATCCAATTCAAATATGAGAACAAGTAGGCTTTTATAAACAACACTCTACAACAGATATCATCAGTCACACAAACAACACCAAGATGCTAGAATTTAAGATCCCATTGTGTTTGTCTGTCAAAGAATATGTTTCAGTAGAGCAAAATACAGCCTTAAATGTTCTTCCTCCCCAAGGTGTCACTTTATTCCTATGGTAAGGTTATAGAAGATTCCTTGAAGAAGCAACAACAAAAATAACTTTGCTTAAGGATCCTCTGATTATCAGTGCCAACAAGACACAATACTAGAAAGTAATATCCTGGACCAAACCATGTTCCCTGTCATGGAGAACATTCAATACAAAGTCCAAACAGAAGAGGACGTTTGTATGGGTGGTAAGCTCCTCCAGATGTTCCTGTTTGTGGGTGATATTAAGTCCCTGGAATCTACAAAGCCTCCTAAATGAGATCCCCAACTCCTCAAAGGCATTCGCCTTAACAGTATATACAGGAAAAACTAACTTGATGAAGACCACTCATTGCCTGACTCACAACACGCAGCTGAATGGACAGAGTCAGGATCTGGGCAATGAAATGGACCCAGAAGTTATCTTTAAGAGAGACAGACAGACAGTGGACTGCTTTTGGGAAATTAGGCAGGACTCTCATAGAAATCATAAATTTGGAAGTGGTAGGGACCTTCAAAATCATTTAATTCCTCCCACCCACTCCACCCTCTATTTATTTATTTTGTGGATGAGGAAAATAAGTCCAGGAGAAATTACTGACATACCCCAATTCACAAAGCAGATGGTGACAGAGCCAGGTCCTCTCATTCCAAATTCAGCAGTCTTTCTGCTGTACCATGAGACCTCCTCAATAATCCCAAACCTATCATTTTAACCCCAAGATTCTTCCATTGTTGTTTTAGAGCTTTTGCAAACCAAGAAATAAGAATAACTGGTATTGTGCTTTAGCGTTTGGGAAGTACTTTCACAAACTTGTCTCATTTGAATCCTCATAACAGCCTGTAGGGTTGGCAAAAAAGGTTTTATTATCCTCATTTTACAGAAGAAAAAAACAAGCCTGTGATCTGGGGGTAGGGGAGCCTCCAAGCCTGTCACTTTCTCCACTATACATGCTGCCTCTTCATGGAATAGAACAATCAACACTATGCATGGTTCAAAATGCCACGGAGACATGAGTGATGGGTCTAAGTGGGTTGCAGGGTAGGAACAATAAACAAGTCTGTGTCAGAAGCTAGGTAAAGCTATCATCCAGAAGATGTATGACCAACAAAGGAAACAGGCTGTTTGTTCATCATGGATCCAGAGCAAGGTATAACAAATGGACGGCTAGAGTGTTGAACTTATGTTCACAGAATGTGAAAATACCTAGAGGAAGGCCCTGAGCACGTTGCATACGATGCCTATGGAAAAATCTGTGGAAATATATGGAAGCAAGTCACAGAATGAGAAAGCATAGGCAGGCGGTGTTGTCTTTGACGGCCATATCTGTATCAATGATATAATGGATCTGGGCAAGTATTGAAATATAAAGAAGGGGAAATGATCATGATGGCTTCCTCGGAGTTGTCAAGATGCCAATGAAATGAGATATTCATACAGCACCGTCAATGCTACAATACTATTCAATTATAGGGTCATTGCTGCTTCACTTAACGCCAGACCCTTGGGAGGGGAGCCAACAGAGTTGGACCCATCCATTTAGTGGTTCACTATGGGGTTGCAAAGTCGGTAAGAGGTATTCGAGTTAAAAATTCTTTAACGGCACTTTATGTAGTAAATAACAACTTAAATTTTATAGTTAGGGCTTTCATAATTACAGGTGGAATTAAAATTTTGTAATTACATGATGTACAATTTTAACTTGGAGTTTTCTGTGCAAGATTTACGATTGTGGTTATTTTAAATACTTGTTGAATGAAAGAAAATTAAGAGTAGTATTAAATTATTCATGGGGTTAACATCATATTTTTTGGTTGAAAATGGCTGAAACAGAAATTGTTGGGAACCATTGGACTTGATTTCCCAGACACCTGGCTCTAGCATTCTGGGTCTCAGAAAGGGATGGGGCCCTGGGGGCCACAGGACAGGACCCCCGCTCTTGGGCTGCCTCTGCTTGCCGCTAGCGTGACCTTGGACAAGGCACAAGCTCGGCGGTTCAAGACACGAGGGGTCCTCGATGCCCTCGGAAGCACCCTCCAGGTCTACCGCGCTGGGGTGGGAAGCCTGGACCACCCCGCGCCTTAGAGGAGGAGAAACTGAGGCCGGTAGCAGAGAGCCGGCCCTCCGCCCCGCCCCCCGGCCGGTCCGCAGACGCGGGTCACAGCCCCGGTTCGGCGCCTTCCCCTCTCTCGGGGCCTGCCCCCACCTCCGTCCCCATCTCGTGCCGGAGGGGGCGGGACGTGGCGATCCTGACGTCACTGGCAGCCGGGGTCGTTAGGCGGAAATTGCTCCAGGACTACGCGCATTTCTGGGGCGCCCGGGGATGGGGGTGGGGCGGCAGGAGCTTCGCCCGCCCCGGAAGGGCAGGCCGGAGCCCGCCTGGGCCTCCCCGGCCTCTGGCCGCCCGCCCTCAGGCCCGTCCGGGCCCTCACCTGCCCCACAGGTTGCAGTCGGTGAAGTAGAGGGGCGACAGGAACTTCTCCACCCGCTCCAAGGTGGTGCGGCGGTGCTTCAGCACCAAGGCCGGGGCCGCCGCCATCGCCGCAGCCGCAATGGCCGCCGTCAGCCGGCTCCTTCCGCTCAGGGGCGGGGGGGAGGGAGGGGCACCCGCGCGCATGCGTGAGCGCCGCGCCGCGCCCCGCCCCGCCCCGCCGCTACCTGGGCTCCACCCTCGAGGAGTCCGAGAGCCTTCGGCGCTCCTCGTAGGTGGTGGAACCAGGGAACGGGAAAGGCCGCCGGGGCCTTCTAGGTACGCTGCCCTTCGGTGCACCCGTGGAAGCGTCGCGAGTGGATTCACAACCAGGTGTGCTTCCTTCGAAGCACGAAGCTGCTTCCCTCCGCGGTTGTGCGTGGTCTGCAGTTCACCTCGCACCAGCCAGGGGCAGGTGGTCCTGCTTCCCCAGGTAGCTGGGCGGGTGGAACCCCAGCTCGGACCCCAGGCTGCGCATTCGCGATGGCCGTCCACCCGAAGCCGAAGTTACACGTGGGCAGCTCTTGAGTGGACTTGCCTACAGCGTTCTTTGGGAACCGAGGCACTGCGACCCGGCCGATGCCCTCTGCAGGAAGCCTTCCCCGACCCCCTTATTTCCCATTTTCGGTCCCTCTGTTAATTATTCCCCACTTACCCGGTAGGGGTAAGCTTCTTTGTACGCCATTCCTTTGGGGGCTCCTTGAGGGCAGGGACATTTGCTGCTTCTTTGTATCCCCTGTGCCTGGCACATATTAAGTGCTTAATATGGATTGATGTAACTTGCCCATGTTGCACACAATTATTAAGTTCCGAAGTGAGATCCAAATCCCATCTTCCTGCTAAGTCCAATTCATTTTCCAGGAGGCCATGCCTGAAAGGTTTCGTAAGGTACAAAGCGTGACATGGTTGTGATTTGTCTGAATCCCTCGTTTTTATGGGCACTGGCGGGGCTGGCTCACTCCGAAGAAGCACTTCGATATTCCATTTTCCCTGTGCTTAGAGCACGACCTATCTTAAATGCCGAGTTGTTTTCTTCCAGAACTCGGGGCAGTAAGGTGGCCTCATTTAACCCGCCCACTGGATCTCCACCATGTACACACACCATCTCTTTGCAGGACCTCTCTCATGTTGTGAAAACGCTTCTTCCAAGAAATGTCCATTTCCTCCAGAGTCTCCATCCAGAGCCCAAGGGCCAGGGTTCATTGTCACCCTCAGGCGGCGGTTTTCTCATCCATGAGATGAAGGTATCAGATCCCCAAGGAGTGAGCGGGAGCCAATGCACGGGTGACACTACGGAAACCTGTCACCTATACCACCGGCTCCTTGGATTAAAAACTGCACTGTTCTCTTTCTCCCCTTAGGTTGTCAGAGCTCTGGCTGGTGAGTCAAAATGAGTTATTCAGGTGGTTTGAGAGTAAGAGTACAAGTATGGGATGTCAGGGATCCAAAAGGTTGGGGATGGGGAGGGAGGAACCTTTTATTGTGAACATGGCAACTTCAGGGCAGGAGGGACTGGGGGTTTCAGAGTAAAAGTGTAACATGTCAACCCAAAAGTAGGGAATGGGGGCTGGGAGAAAGGAATCCCTTATTGTAGACACAGCATCATCCACTCCATGCTGCAAGAGGACAAACTTTCACAGGAGGAATGGGCAGAGATGAGTAGCAGTGAGAGCATATGTCCTCACAGCTCCTCTGTGAGATGGAAAGGGCAGGAATAATCCTGCTCATGTGTTGGAATCCTAGGCTTAGAGCTCAAAAGAACCAGAGAAGTGAATTTCTCACACAAGAGCTCAGGATTTAGATCCAGATTTTTCCAACTCCAAATCTTGCATTCTTTCCACTGCACAACAGTAGATGAAGATGTTAATTTGAGGTTAAGTGCTGGTGGGGAAGAGGCCAGGGCCAGGTTTACACAGAATAGTTGTCTTCAAATGTGCATTTAGAGCCATGGGGCCCCCCAGAGGGTGAGAACAAGGCAGAATAGCTTGTTTTCTGCATAGCCAACGTTAAAAATGACCTTTCGAATAATCAGAACTCTCCAACACAAGAATTGTGAGAGATAGCTAATGTTTTGTCTAGACAGCTGGCCTAGATGACCAGGAAGAGTACTTAAAATTCTAAGATTGTGTAAAGTAAAAAGTGTAAAGTATCATTATACGAATTCAGTAATGGATGTATTTCTCCAACCTTCTCCCCTTCCCCCCCCCCCCCCAAGCATTCTAAAGCTTCATTACACATAGTATTTAAACCTCTAAGGGGATAATCTTCTGTAACAATATCTGCTATTTGCAGGACACCTTCCAATCTATGATCTCATTTGTCCCCCACCATCCCCACAGAGACAGGCAGGGATTAAAGTTATTCTTATTCTACAGATGAGGGACTAAATGGTCTAAATTCAGGGAGTATTTAAATGCCTTGGGCAGGTTTATTGACCCACATCTCATAGTCTTTTCACTGAAGTATGCCAGTCTCTAGGAAAAGGTCCTAAGTTGTCCTGACTTCTCTCTGGATGCCTATGTCAGTTTTAGCAAAGGTCAAATGTGGAAATGAAAATCTGTTCTTCTTGGGCAGCCTTTTCTTCATATTAGTACCTGGGACAGGGCAGAGCCAGGAGATGGTTTAATGTAACCTAGGCGTTAAGGTCTTTAAGCAAAAGGCTATTGAAGGTTGAAGATGATTGGTAAGAAAATAAGACTTTTCTATTACTGATTCTTTTCATCTCTACACTTCTACAGTCTTTAGGGGCCTACAATCTTTAAGGGCCTGATAACAATCTACTTGCATATACTTAGTGTTTAACAAGTGGCCAACATTTCTTTTATCCATATCCTACTATATGCCAAGCCTAGATTAGCCCTTATTCTGTCACTCTATAGATGTATATGACCTATTAATCAGTTACTTAATCTAATCCTGTTGCTTAATTTGTAAGGGTAGGAGATACTAAAGGTCCTATCCAGCTCCCCACACTTGTAATTCTAAATCTCAAATCTAAGTTCCTCCTATGCTAGGCACTGAAGGCAACCATAATCATGTCCCCAGACAAACTGCCTTTTCTCCCATGTTTACTGAAACACTAGTCCTCTCAAAACTAGCCTGGCCCCTCATCGCTCAGTCCTTCTACCTTGGCTTTGACAGGGTAACTCAGTCCCAGGTCAAAGAAGCTTGAGGATACACTTGAGAATGAGAATACCTCTCCAACAAGGTTCAATGCACAACAGTACATGCAACAAGTGTCTGGTACCTGATAGGAATTTCTAGCTCAAAAACAACATCTTGTTCATGTTATGGTGGTATTATCTATGTATGGATGGTGTTATGTAACTCAAAACAGATTACGTAATGCCAAACACATGATCTGCAGATGGGCCTGAATAAGACTCCACCTAAGTTGGAGCACCTATTTCCCATGCTATTTCAAGCAAACATACCATACCTGGTATATATCTAATTTTCATTCTTTGTCCAACAAATCTCTTCATTTTAGAAAAGTGTTTCGTTAACATCATTGACCACGGCGTGGAAAATTGACACTGGTTTTTTTTTTGTTGTTGCCAACAGAGTACAACCTCTGTCAAGTCTTTCCAAAATGGACTATGAATACGGGCCAGGCTGAGTAAGAACCAGCTGGCATCAGTTCACAAAGGCTGGCCCCTAACCGTTAAAACTCAAGGAGACGCTTCTTTGTTTCAACAGAAGTAACCATACTCATGAAAATCACACATGTTTAAGCAATGCAGGTTTTTCACCATAAAAACAGAACCCCTTCTCGCTTGATTTGCCGAAACAAAGCTAGTTTTAAACAAAACGGATCTCTCAGCCTCACACCCTCCATGTGTGAATGGGGAGCAGGACAGTACTTTTTTCTTCATAGAAATTGATGAAGTATATTTTTTTTTGTTGGGTTTTTTTTAATGTGTGTTATGTGTGTCTCAACTCCTATCCAAAACAATAAAACAAGAGTGTGAAATTCTAAGGAACAATCCAAACGTCATATTAGATACATATTACATGAACAATTGTGTTTTCCTAACCAAAAAAAATAAGGCTGTCTGGGAAAAGAAGTGGCCATTCAATGGCAAGCTTTTCAATACAAATCTTCAGCTTCACTTGAATTGAAATGAAGGTAACCTCAGTTTTCTCTGCCTACTAGGAAACCAAAAGAAAAAAATATATCTATACACCACACTTAGCCCTGATATTTTAATGGAAATACTGCACTACAGTCAAGTTTACAACATTTTTTTATAGAAATCACATGGAAAGGTGGCCAAAGTCACAATACAGAATACAAAAAGCAATTTAAAATAAAAGGAAAGTTTTGCTATCTTACAGGCTGGGAACAGAGCTTGGAGCTCCAATGTCAGACTTCAGGAAGAATGAAAAAGTCAAGTGTATTACCCACCCTTGCTTGCACAAGGCCTCCTCATGTTACCTACATATTTAAAAATAAAATGTTCTTATAAAAAAATTTGGAGGTGTGGGAGATGCCACATCCCCAAAGCCCTTTCCTGAGTCGATGTAGGGCCTTATTCCAAGTCGCTCCTGATGATCTTCTGCACCACTGCCCTCCCCCTCCCTGAACCACCCTTCTCTTCTCTCTGCAGGAGGCTCTCCAGTCCACCCCCAAACACAGAATCCAGGTCCCTTTGTCAAACCTTTCCACCAGATGAGGCATTTAGGGAAGGGCTGGGTCTTCCACACTGTGGATCCACTTCATCTTCTTTCCACCTGCACCCTTGCCCACGTTTTTAAGACAAAAGATATTTTAAATAAAATAAAAACAGGAAAGTCTCATGTGCACAGAGGCCTGTATCCTATTCTGAACCCCCCACTAACCCCAGTTCTTGGAGGATTGTTATGGGCTAGGATGCTATAAGTCACACAAATACTAAAGCACCCTGGCCAGGATCTTGGCTCACAAGTCCAGACTGACCAATTCAAAAATTCCAATCACTCACCTGCAAGTACAGGTTTAAACTTCTATAATTAAAAAAATATATATCCCATTTGTGATTTTTGCTAGTGAATTATATCACAAAATTTCTCTAACTCACTAGCCTTTTATATACAAGCACTCCACACACACACACACACACACACACACACACACACACACACAGCGCGCAACATACTTGTGGGCACAAACACTCGTATTCAAGACAGTTCTTTCAAATACTGGTTTGGTACTTAAGTTGTTCACCCTCTTTCCCCACTCCCCAATACTGAGAAGGAAAAAATAAATGAACACAATCAAATGGCATAGCTTGACAACTTCCTGAAGTGAAGGTTTTTTAGAACTGGTAGACAAAGCAGATCTAACAGAACAAAGTTTCAATCTTTTAAAAAGTCGAGATAGAAACTTTACACGGGAGACAGGCTGCTTGAACTGCTTTGTTGTATGTCCCAGTTTTGACCATTTAAAGCAAAAATCACATTTCCCTTTTTGGGATTTGAAGCCAAAGAACTGGTAGCATTTTTCAAAACTATGTGTTAAACAGGATCTTTCTAGCAGGACCAGGGGTTGAAAATGTTTTCCTCAAGTAAGAAGCAAGCTTTATTTATTACAAAAAGGGTTGGGGGGGTGGCGGAGAGAAAAGTTTCACACAAAAGCACTACAATGGTAACTCCCTTTGGTAAAAAGTGTAATAAATGTCTTGTACATCTGTTTGTAAAGACTAAATCTGAAGCCACCTGGTACTGTGGTACACAAGAAGCTAGAACAGTTATGCTAGCACATCAAAGCATATTTCCTTTAATAAAAAAAATTGACAGTATGTACATTATTTACAAAAAAAGAAGGGGGGAAATCACGTTAAAACTTTCTCTGTGTGCAAGAGTGTGTGTGAGAAAAGCTGGTGGATGGCACTAGGCTAGACTAGTAAACAAGCAGGTACAAAACAGTTCCACTGGAGCTAAAAAGGACCAACTGATTTGACCTTGGTGAGTCAGGAGCTTGGGACCAGAAGACAAGAGAGGAAGGCATGAGATGCAGGGCGATCATCAAGAAACAAATCCACAGATGCTCCCAAAGCCAAACTACCCTGGCAGGTGATCTGGATGGATGTGAATGACCCAAAGAAAATGACATCTGGTTTGGGGAGGGGTGGGGGTGGGTTTTCATGGTTTAGAATGTCTCTGAACTTAAAAGTTCCTTTCCTATCAATCTTCCCAAATGCACCCCATCCAGTCAAGCACATACAGTGTCTGGTTTGCTCATTCAATGCCCAGGCCATGGGGAATGAGGGCTCAGCACCGCTGGGGTAGGCGAGCAAAACCATTTGTCCACGCCTGCATGATCCTCAGCAGGGACCCTCCCTCCCTCCCTTTCTAGGGCACACCCTGGAGTCCCAGACCCCTGGGAAATAGAAGTCCCAGCTTAGGTTTATAAAGGATCCATGTTCCCAAACTTTAGCCCGCTGAGGAGAGACTGTACCAGCTGCACACTAGTCAGGTGGCCATGTTGCAGAGACACAGTGAGGTCTGAAAGGCATCGTGCTTGAATCCTTGATGCGCGGGGACACACACGCCACACATCCATTCTGGGGAAGTTACGGCGTCTTGAATATCGTGCCGTATTTGACGCGGTACTTGTTAATGCTCACAAAGTGCAGGGTCTCTGTGTCACAGGTGGTAGTGCAGGGTACCAAGCCCTCCAGCCCCTCGCCCATCAGCCACTTGTTGGTCTCAGCTGCCATTTCACGGGTTACATGTTCCTTGGTCCATTTGTCCACCCAGGCCTGGAACCGCTGGTGCAGCCGTTTGCTTACTCGTTCATGGGACTGCCAAGACGGTAAAAGATGAGTTTAGTACATAAACCTCTGTAAATATTAAGTCAACCCTTCCCTTCTAAAAAACCTCACATCCAAGATTAGGACAGAAAGTGCTGACCAGAGTTCTCGACAGCAATATTGGCTCCATGACAGCTCTGGTCAGTTGGGGTGAAGACCCTCACTATCTATTCAACCAAGCATTCTACCCACTTGTTTTGCTTACCCTTAATATCACTTTTATGTGACAATTCCCAAAGTGCACTGTGAATGGGGGCTCTGGATAAACAACTACCCCCTGCCTTAGAAATGTCAGCCAAAGCCCTCAAAGGGAAACTTTCCAAGGTGCCTCACAATGTCTCCATATTGTCATTATTACTCAATGGGGTACTGTCTACAAGAATGACAAAACAAATGCTCAATTTATGAAGTGTCCCAATTCACAAACTCAGATTTGAACTATTAGGGCTGAAAGAAATTCAAACTCACCTGAGTCAACCCCTTAACCATACAAATAAGGGAATTGAAGACTAAAAAGAGCAAGTGATTTGTAAGAGGGTCACAGAAGGCATACCGATCAAGTCTTCCTCTATTAGACACACTCCCTTGTCTCTGAACTTTATCCCCATCTAGTATCACCCCACTCCCAACTTTGAGGAGGAAGAGGATTAGGAATGACGAGGCTTGGGGGAAGAATGTGGGTTCCTTTCCTCAGACCAGGAAGCTGGGAACCCACCTTAAGAATCCTGCTGACCAGCAGCCCTGCACAGGAAAGGAAAAGAGGGGAGGAAGCCACCTAAGCTGCTAGATCTTTTGCTCTCACCTGCTGAGCACGCAGCAGAGCCGTCCTCCGGTACATGTAGTCTTCTGATTTGATCACATACACCATCTTATAAGAATTCAGTTTGAATCGACACTCCAACTTATCCAAGCTCTCCACATTTTCCATGCTCTTCTTGCTGTTTCCATCTTTGCCTTCCTTCTCTTGCTGTTCCCGTCCACGCTGACACTTACGGATACGCCTTAGATTCCTGTAAACCAAAGAATCCCTGCTAGGATTAGCTCTTATCCTGGAAATGTATTTGGAGAGGCTACCTGAGCACGGAGCCACCTTGGTCACTTCAGCCTGAGGACAGCCTGTCCAATGCTAAACACCAAAGGTCACTAATAACGGAAAAGCCAAGAAGCCCAAACTTGGGAAAAATTCCTCTTTTGAGGCTCTGTGCTCAACAATAAGTATGTAAATGTCTCAGGGCTTTGATTCCACATCTGGGCAGGATAGCAGTGATTTTCTTGCTTCTCTATCACCCATTTCCTTGTTTTGGAACAGGTGTTTGGATCCTCAAATGAAACATCAGAAATACATGCCTCTGATTGTAGGCCTTCCTGAAAACTACTGAAATCCCTGAACTGCTCATCTCCCTGCTGGGAGATGGTAAGTTCTTTGGGTAAAAGCAATACAAACTTTAATAACAAGAACCTGTCAAAAAAGTATATTAAAAGAATGAATGAAAAGACCATGGAGTCAGTTATTTAATATGTTATCTAGACTTACATTCCTGAATGACATCTCTCCTCTTCCCTCCCCACATGAGTATCATGCTCTTACTTAAGGGTGCTCTAGCCAAAGGAAGGTAAATTTTGATGGCTGAAACCTTGCTACCTTGGGGTTGACTGGCAAGATTTCTTTCTTAAAGACCATGCCTTAAACTCTGGCTCTCTTTGGCCAACAATAGGTCCGTGCCCAAGTACCATGTAATGGATATTTTTTTCTACCATTAAACCCCACCCCCACCCCACCATGGCTCAACATGAATGTGAACGGTAATTGTTTCTCTTTAGGCCAGAAACAACCTTGAGGGTCTTCCCCTTCTAGGTTTTCTTTTTTCTTTTTCTTTTTGATTAAAGAGGTCATCTCTTGCCTCACTTCTTAAACAGCCCTAATCAACGAATGGGTGTTGCCTCAGTCAAAATAAGAACTTAGACCTTAGCAAAAATATCAAAGTCTCCCACTGAATCCTTGGCCATCTGCAATCATCCTGATCTATATCTGGCCACTGGACCCAGAGGGCTCTGGAGGAGAAAGTAAGGCTGGTGACCTTGCACAGCCCTCCCTCACTCAAATCAAAGTCACCTGCAAGTCATGTCATCATTTCCCTGATGTCACAGTCCTCTTCAAGAATGAAGGACAAACCACACAAACACAACTACAACCTGAATGACATCTATTCCATTCTAATCAGCGTAAGTTCATGCTCTTCACCAGACACAACAAGCTTCACTCACCTTGGCAAAAATACTGGCTTCTGGGCCAGATGTTCTCTGAGTTCTGGGGAGGTAGTATCTGAGTTTACATAGCGCTCAACATAGTCTGACCATCGCTATAAGTGGCATACAAAAGAAAGAAATTTTTCAAAAAGGTCACCATTCAAATTCAAATGCCATAACTTCATAAACATTCTAGAAAAGTCCAAAATCTGTACACCTCAAAATTTTAATTGAATGCCTACACAACAAAAAATGTTTATAATTAATTGTGGCAGAAAATATTGTCTTTAGCATCTCTGCTCTTCTCACATCATGGAAATTAAATGGGAAAGCCAGCCCACCCCCACCCCCACCCCCCCATGAAGGTAGAACATGACATAAGAATAACTATTAGAAGACTCATTTCATTTTAGCATGTATATTCCTTGGGCGATTTAATGAGACAATAAATAAAAGGGCATTTGGGTTCAAGCTCAGGGCCTCTGACTCTGAAGCCAGTACCCACATCCATGGAAAAGAATGACACAAATAACACCATGAAGTACGGAAATCCGCACGGCAAACCCAGTGCGTGTCATTCAGGACAAAGCTATAGAGAAGGTCAGAGCGAAGAAGCAGAGCGCCCACCCAGGAAGCAGCTCCTCATCTTCCTGATCAAAGGTCACTCTCTCAAGTCACCAGATACACATGCTGTCTGTTTCACTGTGGTAATCCCCAAGGAGAATTAAGTTCTTCGGGGAAGGAATGCCTTGTTTCTGCACATCCACCCAGCACCCCAGCTCTGGCCTCCATCTCTTTTCCTTTGGACTCAACCTCAGGAGCCTAGGTCCTGATTAGTCTCTTCCTCCAGGCTTTCCCCTTTCTATTCCGTCCTTCTTCCAGCTACCAAAGTGATTTCCCTAAAGTGCAGCACCAACCAAAGCACTTCCCTACCCAACATACACCAGTGGCTCCCTACTGCCTCTAGGATGAGGCAGCCAGACAGTGCAGTGGATACAGTATTAGTGGGAAGCAAGAGGGCCTGAGTTAGAATCCTGCCTCAGATGCCTATTAAGCTGTGTGACCCGGCAAGTCACTTAACCTCCCTTGGCCTTAGTTTCCCCAGCTGTAAAATGGTGATAGCTATAGTAGCTACCTCACAGAGTTGTGGGGAATCAAGTGAAATGACACAGAAAGTGCTTTGCAGACTGTAAAGGGCTATAAATGCTAGCTGTTGTGGTTGTTGTTGAGTTCTTCTGTTTGGCTTTCCCAACCCTTCACAGCCTGGCCCCAGCCTACATTCCTCCCCTTCTGAACTGTAGGAGCTAGCCAAACTGGCCTTCCATCTCCACACTGGCTGTCTCTCCCCTACCTAGACTGTCCTCCTGCCTCACTTCTCAGCCCCTCAGAATCCCTTTTTTCCTTCAAGATTGCTTAAGCAACACTTTCTTCTTGAAGCCTTTCCTGGAGCCCTTATTATTTTGGGAGGTCTGTAACTCAGTACGCAGTATCTGCCCTATAGAATACAGGCTATTTGAGACTAGGACAATTTCTTTTTGTTTAAATCTCCAGGCCCAACACAGTCTGGCACAGAGTAGGTGCTTCATAAATGCTCTCTGGCTGGCCATCGGGTCTGGGAAGGCAAAATGAAAGACATTAAGGACTATGACTTCTCAAGGATGTGGAGTTAATCAACCAATGCTGAGTACTTGGTTACAGCACCTTTCCCTCAGCTTACCCTCTGTTTGAGTAGAGCAGGATCATGGGTTGACATTAACTGAGTAAAAAGAAAAGCTCAGGAGAGGCCCTGGGGCTGGAACATGGTTCCTTCCAAACAATGGAGCCCAAAGGATCTCTTGAAGAGTTGTGCCCTTTAGTGAGAGTCTGATGGGAGTGACCTATACCTTATGACTGCCCAATGGTAGGACCTCACCATGCTGGACTCTCACAAAGTATGACAGCTCTGGTAAATGAGGCAAGGATAAGGGTCATGCCACAGGACAAGAGGCCCCCAGGGGACAACCCAAGGTGACACACGGCAGTCCTGAGTAAGGGCACAGTAGCCTAAATAGAACACAATGAACACTGATTTCTATAGGAAGCCATGAGCCCTTGCCTGGTACCTCCAGGTGAGGGGATCCTACCTCTGCCTCTACAGGGTCATCCGAGTTCTCTTCCTCTGTGTCGAGCAGCTCGATTGTTAGCTGAACTTGGCCTCGGCTCTGAATGAACATGAGCTACAATGGAGAGGAAAAGAAAATTAAGCAATGGACTACCCCAAAAAGCGAAGTGACCTGTGACAGAGTGCTGGAGTTCAAAAGTTACTTACAAGCCAGGTGATGATATACACAGACACACAAACATGCACACACAAACACACAGTCACAGAAAAAAGATAAATACTAAAAAACTTTGGCAGCTAATGGCAAAATAAGAAGCGTGTTTAAAATACAGAGTGGCATCTCACTGGTCAAGCTCAACAGCCCAGCTCCAAGTTTACTGCCTGCTACTGTTCTTATCTCTAAGAATGTAATAGCCAAGCCTTAACTGAAGGAACAAGATGAACCCAATGGCCAACACAACCATCTCACTGACTTGCATGGAGACATTGACAGAAGCTAATCTGTCAGAAAGGGACTGCCCCCTCAAAGTTTCTAAAACCAAATGGTCAACATACAGGTAAGAACAAGTCAGAGAACTTTGCATGCTAAAAATCAAATGCAGTGGTTAATGACATGGAGACATGTCCTTTTATAACCCTACTAGTGAGAATGGACTCTCACGCAAAAGGATTGTTGCAGAAGAATTTGATCCCATGCCTGAGGATATATCTGGATCGAAACAAAACCTGTCCTATTACTTCCAAGACATGCATAAGACTGCTGACTGAGAAAGATTCCCATCCATATAAATCATTAGGCACAAATACTTTTAGCCTGAGGTTTCTCTGATACAGTCCCATATTAAGGCTGGGACTGAACCAGAGATGACCTTTATAAATTTTTCCCAGGCCTAGGACATGAAATCAGGCAAATGGTAACAGATTGGAAAAAAAGAGAATCAAATAAGGTACGTGTAAAACATTCTAAAGCTGTTATGCACTATACAAACAAAAAGGTTAGTATTATTATATTGACAGTTTGGGAGTGAATCAAAAAGGCCAAGAGGGTCAAGTGAGTCCTCCAACTGCGCTTTTCCTGCCACAGGTCCTGGGAATGCTAAGCCTCTGAAGGGGTCTCACCTTAAAACAGTTCTCATCTGACATGAGCTGCTCTGCTTTACGCTGATACGTCGATTCCATGAGGGTTCGAGAGGTCTGTGTATTTAGGGTGCCACCCGTGGCACTGTTGTTGTTTTCTGCTAAGTAGAGGTCAGTCACTTGTACACAAATCTCATCACTTACAATGTGCTGGAGCTAGGAAGGTGCAAAGGGAAGAGATATAAGGAAAGAGAATCTCAGAACATGGACCATATACATACTAAGTCAACAGCTCTACCTTTCTCACATCATTTATTCGACCTCTTCTTGCTCATTCTGCCTGAGGAACTCAGAAGTTTGCTTCAATAAGGAAAAAAAACATAATTCTATAAGAACTACACCGTTATTGTGAAAGGAAAAAAGATGAAGCTAGGACAAACCTTGAAGTGTTTTGGCATTACTGTTCATGCTTAGAAAAGAAAGGCTAAGCAATGAACTCAATGGAATAGAACACTTACATGGTCATTTAGCATCAATTAACTCTGCATTCACTTAAGGACAACCATAGCAGACATTCAGACAATGATTAACAGCTGGAATTTCACAACGGCCTCATTAAATAAATCCCGCCTTTGTGGATTCTGGCAGTTAGGAAGCTTTCCTATTGGTAGATAACATTATTCTTCTTGGGATGGCAATAATTGTGATAACTCAGACTTTTATAATAATAGACAAACAGAAAAACAAAAATTATTTTAAAGAATATGCATAAATTCACAACAAAATAAAGCCAGAATTCTAGGAGACAATCAGAAACTATCAGTCATTTCCAACTAACATGGGGCAGGGGTGGGGGGTGGGTAGAGAAAGGTACATCCCAAGTTTGGACCTAACCCAGCAAGTGCTAAAAGGCAGTTAAGAATTTCCAAGAGGCTGTTTCCCTGAAATAATCAAGGACTGTTGATACCACTGGTGTTCTCAGTAAAAAAAAAAAAGTCACTGGGAATACTGAAAAGTGGAATCTGAAGAGAAATTTGGAAAACCCAGAACTGAACGAAAGACAATGGTCCCCCAAAGAGCCCACTGAAACACCTGTTCCAGCTCAGTGCCTTCTTCAGTCTAATGCCAACTTACAGAAATCAGTCTGGTAGCAGCAACAGTAGCAACACCGGATTTGGAATCAAAAGACTTGAACTGGATTCTAAAGTGAGCCAGACTTCCTAAATTCCAATTCTGACTCTGTTGCTTGTTCCTCTTTAACCTTGGGCCTGTTTCCTCTTCTGTAAAATATCCGGGTTGGATTAGATGGCCCTGAGGCCCCTCCAGCACTAGCTCTAAGGCTCAAAGATCCACGTGGACTTGAGTGTGAAACTTCTTACCTATCACCTTGTGAGCCTGTTTCCCCATCTCCCCATCTTCAGATTGACACTGTTGGACTAAATGATTTCAAAAGTCCACGATCCCAAGTCAAATGCTCAAGGTGTAAGACCAAACGCTGCAGAGAAGCGGCCATCTTAGATTCTTTCCTTCTAAACTTTTCTTGCTACAAGATGTATTCGCATTGTATAAATCTAGTCTTTTTTTTTTCAACACCATCACTTTTTATAAGGGCCATCATAAAAGAGTTCGTACACTCTACTGACATTTATTAAACTAGCCCCAGTATAATTCCTTGAAAATTAATGCAAAGCGGTAGCATGAAAGCTCCTTGAGGGAAGAGTACAGTCTCCTTCATAGCCATTGTCTTTGTTTAGTGATGAAAGCTGAAATCTGTTAAGGTGGGACTGGAACCAGCATGTAAAAGGCATTAATGAATGGGTGGTGAAATAGAAGTATAAGGAGCAAAAGGAAGGAAGAGAAAAGAAAGCAAGGTTCAGGGAAGGTTTTCAGGGTTAGGGCTTTTCCAAAATGAAAGTAGAAAAGATCCAGTAGAGAAAAAGAGATGAAAGACAGAAAGGAAAATGATATAAGTGATAAAACATAAGAAAAGATGAAGATTCAATCAAGCACACAACTGGAACATTGGGAAAGGAAAAGGATATAAATGGGAAAGAGAAAAGAAATAAAAATGGGAATTTTTTGACAAGAATGGTGTAGTGACAAACACTTTGAGAGACAATGAAAGGAAGCATGGAACAGTAGGAGATGAGACTGTCTGCTATGAATGAAAGGCTAGAATTTGGAGCTCAGTGAGTGCATTCAATGAAACCATCACGGTGGGGAAAAAGTCACATTGAAATAAATCAATCAATTCAAAAGAGCAGTGACAGAATGAATGAATATACCACAGATTCAAACAGTTTCATTATTTTCTGAAGCAGATTTTACCATCCCAGAAAGTAGGCATTTAGAATAACCCACAATTAGTAATGGGTATGGCAAGGCACTAATAGGTTAGGAGAACAGCCGTCTTTAGGAATCAGAAGGCAGTGTCGATAATAGCTGACTCTGGTATCTAAGCTGGGGAGGGAGGCAAGTGAAGCCAGAAGGAACTAACACAGTGAGAGATCATCATGATGGCAACAAGTGGGGGTTGGGTGGGGAACCACCCCAACTTAAGGTAATTAGAAAGGTGAAAGGTAAGGAGATTGTGATCAAAGGCGAGAGTTCCACATGTAAGACTTTGGATCTTGTCATGATTCAACACTCTTGCAACTCTCAAGCTCTGGCTTGGCAACGATCCTAGAGGTAAGTCAATGACAAGGAAGATGTTGAAACAGAAGATGTGGCATCCAAATAGGTAGCAAGATATATGGAAGTGGCACTATAGAATGAAAGGGAAAATGAATCCTGCTTCAGTGGCTGGAGGGAGCAGGACAAGGAGCATCCTCCATTGGAGGATGAAAAGGATTTAGGGAAAAAGAGAAAATACTAAATCTATTTAAAATTCAGTGCTATGGTGGATTTCAGAAAAACCTGGAAAGACTTAAATGAACTGATGCTAAGTGAAGTGAGTAGAACCAGGAGAACATTGTATACAGTAATAGCAACACTGTGTGATGATTAACTATGATAGACTTAGCTCTTCTCGGCAATACAATGATTCAAGACAAGTCCAAAAGATTTGTGATGGAAAATTCTAACCACAACCGGAAGAAGAACTGTGGATTCTGGATGCAGATCAAAGCATATTATTTCCCCCTTTTTTTTAAGTCTTATTTTTTCCTTTCTCATGGGTTTTCCCCTTTTGTTCTGATTCTTCTTCCACAACATGACTAGTGCAGAAATATGTTTAATGTGATTGTACATGTATAATCAGATTGCTTGCTGTCTTGGGGAAGGGGAGAGGAGGGAGGAAGAAAAAATTTAGAACTCAAAATCTTACAAAAATGAAAGCTGAAAACTATCTTTACTTGTAAAAATAAAAATTAAATTCAGTGCTATGAGTCTGCTGGGTAAAACCTGCTCTCATTTTCATAGAAATGGTATCAAGAAAATAAGTACAAGGTTGCAAAATGGACCAAGAGGTGAAGGACCGAACTGGGAAGCAGGGAAGGCCTACACTCAAAGCCTTCTAGGCATCACCCCAAGGCACAGGTTCCCCATGTGTAATATGAAATATACCTCTGCTGTAGCTACCTCATAGGGATGCTGAGGGGATCAAATCCATGTACATGTACACTGCAAACTTTCCTAATGAATTAAGATTTGAGCTTACAGATTTCCCTTAATGGATGGACTGCCTACATGTTTAAAAATCAACCACAAGCAGCTTAAACAACTGCCTACATCACGGATCTTCTGTTTTCACATTGCCTACATTTCCCTCGGCTTCCTTTCCCCTTCCCAAAGAATCAATGTACCTTCTAACAATTTTTTATAAGAGGAAGAAAACAAATCAGCAAAACCAATCAATATATCAAAAAAATTGAATTACTTTTAAGTTACTTTGTAAATGACCTGGAAGTATTAGTTCCAATAAATCACAGAACAGAATTTTAGAACAGAGGAGACCTTATTCTAAGTCAAATTAAACCAGTTCCCTCATTTTATTGATGATGAAACCATACAATAGGTCACCTGGGAACAGGGACAGAATTAAAACCCCAGCAGATCCCTATGACACCCCATCCAGCATTGTTTCCAGACAATGTGGATTTCCCAATGCTAACCAATGTTGGAAAGAATGCTAAAATCCTAGGTCAGATCTCCTTATTTTAGAGATAAAGAAACTGAGGCTCCCAGAGGGGAAGCAACTTGTCTAAGATCAGAGATAACAAGTGGAAGAGGGCCAGGCTTCTTTCCACTATACTCTGGCAACACAGGCAGCAATCCACTATAATCACTACCATCAGTAGTACCTGGAAGCACTTCTGCATCACAGTCATGATCAAAAGCCTCGTCATTTTTTAAGCACAAAAAGTAAAATTAGTTGTGCTGACAATTATTATTTCCCAAATGTCGCAATTAATAGTGACTTTGAAAAACCACACATTCTTTTGCCTATACTGGACTCAATGAGAGATGCAGATATGCACTAATTGCTCCAAGATGAATAGGAGGGCCTTTAGCATAATGAAATAACTTGGATTAGCCAATGAAAAGAACAGGCATAACAGCAACCTTCCTCTAGTTTCAAAGGCACAATGCACAAATTACAGTTTTCTGCAATATTAAAGGCAATGATTCAAGAAATAGAGTCACAACGGATTGCCTCTATCTAGAGAATTCAGAACTCCAGACAAAGCCATCGAGTCAGAGTTTTAGGGGTAAGCTGTTCATTTTACCCTTATTATTATTGCGGCTGTAAACAACTGATTTATAAATCACCCAGTCAAAACCCACAGGGCTCTGGGTAAATAACAATTAAAGCAGTGGAAGTAAAATGTAATCATCCACCATGACACACCTAAACAAATGAGAAGAAATATGGAGGAAAAGCATGAAAAACAAACATTTGTTATGATACCCTTCCCCTTTTAAATAAATTTCAAGTTCTAAAATGCAAAAAGATGGAACTAAATGGACGTGGAGAGAAAAGGGAGCTTTACACCCACAGGGTCAGTCCTCACCAGACTAGCTCATCCTCTGGGCCAGCTAGCAAAGCGAGTAGTGGGGTGGGGAGGGGCTGGAACTGTTACAGGACATTTGAGTGACCAACATCAATCCCATTTTTCTCAACTTGGACTACAAAACAATGAAGCAGAAAGCCCCAGAGCCTTGGCCAAAAGAAAGGGTCAAAGTACAAATCATATGGTTCTAAAAAAACAAAATACAGGTCTTACTGACAATATGAGAAAACAGACAAAAAATTAAGAGTCCCCACCTCAGACCACCGAAAAATCTGTAGAGGCTTTTTTAAAAAACAAAACTTCTTTCATTACTAACTACAACTTTTTTCTGCTCTATCTGTTCAAGAGCTCTCTTTGCGGAAAAACTCTCCCTCACCTCCAACCTTCATCAAGGAGTGACCGTCTTTTTCTCACCTGTCTGACAATACTCTGAATCAATTTGTCCATGGTAAAGGCAATATAGGCATGGATAGTGAACATCTCTCTCAGGGAGTCCTCGTATTGTGACGAGTCTATGTTGCCATCCAACAGGCTCCGCACCATATCCAGGAAGGCTGGGTAATAGTCTTCTACATCAACATCCACTGTGGGAAAGAAGCAACAGATGATTGAAGTTTTGCCTGATGTCCAAAACACCAAGACAGGGCACTTCCCACAGGAATTCAACAAAGCCACCCAACCCCTGAGGTCGGAGACAGCTGATGTGCTTGAACAGGTGGATAAATGCCCAGCCTGGCCAAGAAGAAGGGAGTGATTCTGCAGCGAATGCCAGCTTCTAAAATTAAATGACTGACCACTTTATGAAGCTGGCTACTGACAAGACTACTTGGCTCTCTTGAGTGATTTTGGGGGCACAAAAATATCTCAGCAGTGAGTGCCTGCAACAAGTTTCTGGACCTACTCAAGAGGGGAACACTCTTTTCTGGGCTTGTACTAATACAGCATTTACCACATGCATCACTTGCTCCAAAGCTATTTTAATGCAGGGAGAAGTGTTTGGCTCCAAACAGGATGTGGAAGAAGAAAGACAGTACAATACTCAAGGGCTGGGACATCTTCACACAGAAAGAAAATAGGACAAATCTAGGACCAGTAAGAAGTGATTTGCATTTAATGATAGTCTCCATATATGTTTGTCAGGATCCTTTTGTTTAAGGATGGATCTTCAACTACACACTTTACAAAGTGAATTAACTGATTAGTAGAAGCTGCTTAAGAATCCTTTCACTGGCTGAACTAGAATCTAGTGGCTGTCCAATAGCTGCTTAGTAACAACCAGAGAGAAACGAAGGCGAAGGTAAGAAAACCTGTGGTGATCCATGTAATTTGCCTAGCTCTTCTGCTTACATTTCAATCTAAAAATTTCAGCACCTTATTTTTTTTTTTAAGGCAAAATTAAGTAGAGTCAAGAACTGTTAAGGTCCACAGAAAGCTTAAAAGATTATTTGGTCAGCAACGACTGCTGTACAAAAGAGAAAAACACAGACTGATAAATAACACAGCTAACCTTAAATTAGGTGGTAACTTTTGTTGTTTCAAAACACTGCACCACAATAAAGTTTATTCTCCGTGGAATAAGTATTAGCTTTCAAAATCGAAATGTTCTGAGTGATCTGCCACGAACCATATACATTGGGAGCCACAGAAGTATTATTAGCTTTCTCAATAGGAAATGAGATAAAAACGAGAATCGCCAACTCTGTGTCTTAGAATTCCATTTAATTCTAGATGTTCCTCAATCTTAAAATTATTTCACATCCCACTTCAAAGTACCTTAGCTATAATCCACTTTTATCAACCCCTTAATACGCAGACTGTGCTCAAGGAATAATGCCCAAGCTTTTGCGAGAGAGAACCTTCTATGTCTGCTCCCCAGGCCAAAGTGAGTGATTCTGTCAAGGCATTTCTGACTATGAAAGGATCTTGATTTGCACGCTAAATGTATTATTTATGCTGAATGTTCTTTTCAGTTCAAACACTGAAGCCCCTCTCCAGTCCCCGTCCATAATTTCCCTGACTTTTATACTATCTGCTTTACGTTCGATGCTTGTTTCTGTTTCAAATTCCTCTTCGAGAAGCTCTGGCATGACCAGTAACTGCAATGGTCAAAGGGAAAAGGCCTGTTCACTAGGAAGAAAGAAAACAACTCTCACTGGCACTAAGCCCCAAGAAAGTTCAAGCTCTGCCCAGGGCTTTACTGCTCTGGTGGCAGAGGCAATGTGTGGGGTGCTTTAGATTGCCTCTTCATACCTGAAAACCCAGTGAAAGATGGTCACTGAGAGAGTGGTCAGCAATAAGACAGAGTAGGAAGTTCAACAATAACTACCCAACCCTCCTTGGGACCGAGACACTAAGATACACAATTTTGGACAAAATGCAAGTGGGAATTTGTTTTGTTTTACTATGCATACTTGTTAAAAGGGTTTTTTTCCCTTTTAAACAGGAATGGGAAAGGGAGAAAATAGATGTTATCTGGAAAATAAGATGGGAAAAAAGGACAAGTAACTAATCCACCTGTCCAAGTCCCACAAATAAAAGCAGTTCAAATGCAGCCACCTGAAGACTCCCTCCCTCACTGAGTCACTCACTGGGTTCTTTGAGTCTGAGCTGGATGGCTGGGCTGTCACTCTTGTCCCGCTTTATACCCAGCACTTCCCGTTCCCATTCCCTCTCTCGGTTTTCTTCTTCAATCTGTCGCTCAGCTTGGGAACAAATTCTCAGCAGCCTCAAACATAGAATCTGATGCAGCCGCAGGAAGATATACCAGTTGTTGTTGACATAGAAGAGGTTGTAGACATCATCCATCCCGCGAAACTTCTGAGCTGCTGTGTTGCTGAACAGTAGCTTTGATTTTGGGGGGCTGCCACCCACCCCGTTGTGCTTTTTGGCAGCCCCTGTGGCTTCATCCACATCCATCTCTTCCTCCTCTTCCTCTTCCACATCTGAGAGGTCACCTCTCTGGGCAAAGAGCAGGTCTGGAATGAAATGATGCATAATCTGCTTGATTTTATACTTGTCTTCCTTCTGGATTCCTGTTTGCCTTTTTACATGGTGGATAATCAAAGCAGCAGCATCTTCCAGTATCTGCTTGTCTTCATAGGCAAGAGAAAGGTGTGGGCCAATAGGGACTCCCGAATTATCTTCTGTAGCCTGCTCTTGCCTCTGAGGTAGGGAAGATACAAAGAGAGCACACATCAGACACAAATCAGATGCTTGCCACTGGGCAAATCCCTAATGGCTACAGCAGGACAACATAAAGAGATGAGACAGGTACGCCAATACTATACGATGTCACCCAAAAAGGACACAAGATCAACAAGTATCAATACGAATGGCATTCCACCAGTATTAAGAACATTTATCAAGGACCTCAAAGACACTCTGGGAAGCCTTGACTTTGTCAGGTGACTGGAGGTTGGGGGTGGAGGGCTTGAAAGTAGGAAGGCTTCTGAGCAGAACTGTGACAGGTGCACAAAAGTGGGGCTTCAAGATGATGAGTCCGGTACTGGCACATAGGATAGACTGAAAAGGGAGAGGCTGGAAGAGGGAATTCTAAGACTAGGATGAAGATGGCCACAAAAAGGAATGGCCAGGCCACGAGTGAAGCACCCATACAATTCAATGTTAAGTAATATATCAGAATTTGGGAAAGCCATTCTCCTTTTCTTCCATACAACATAAGGGCATTTGATTCAAACCAAGAAAATAGTGCCCTTCTGTCAGTGGAATTCTGGTTCAGGTATGGAGCAGAGTAAATGAACAAATTCACTTCCAACTCACTCTAATTCACACATTCGTAATCACAGATTAACTAATATTGCTGCACACAGGACAACATCACATATGTGAAGGGAGCACAGTATTAATGGCCCCCACAGAGGAAGATCACTCCCAGCTTACTTCATCATAGATGCTCTCTATTTCATTGAGTAAGCTCTTTGACCTCAGGACCTTGGTGTCATTCTGTTTGAAGTTGATTCCCTGGTGGTCCAGGGACTTCAGGTAATACTTCTCATTTTGCTCCCTCCAGACCTTGTTGAACCCTCTCTGAGCTTCTCTCCATTCCTCCTCTTTCATCTTCAACCTTTATAGGACAAAAACAAAAATAAAAAGGAACCGAGTGAGCGTAAGCACACAGAACCAGGCTCCATCAAGGTACCAGTAGAGATGGTCCTGCCCCTAGCCATCATCTACACAGGCCCTAACAAGCACTCTAGTAGGATTGGAAATCTATTAATCTCTTGCCTCTTAACTCTTTGGAATACACATCACTGTCTATAATTTATTTAAAAAATTACCTAACAAGGAAGAGATTTTACTAAAGACTCTTTCCATGAACCAATCTCAAAGATTTCAGAAATCTGGGACTGAAAATACCACCTCTAAAGAGAAGGTAGGCAGCTGTGTGAAAATTACTCAAGGACAAAATAAAAAGTTATAAGTAAACAGAAGGTTCAAATAAAGAAAAGGTGGCTGAAAACCCAGTTCTTTCAACAAAAAAAACATAAGTAGCAGAGGAAAATAATATGCATTTCAGATAAATAAGAGGGGAAAAATGTATTAAATGGTGAAAAGACATTCAGGTTACAGTAGATATAAACCTGGATACTGAATAAAGGGAGATAAAAGAGGCAAGAGTCTGTGCAAAACAAATCTCGGGAGACTCTGGTTTACTAGAGGAAAGTTATTCACTAAGGACTTGTTATATTTCGGAGCATTTTTGAGTAACCAAAATAAAAATTTGAACAAATTACGTAAGACGATCCACTAGGGCATGACAGACATGAAAATGGGAACTAAAAATGAATATACTAGAACTCTGTACCTCCGCAAAGAAATTCATCCTGTACCTTAAAAAAATCAAGAATTAAACTTCACTGGAACCTCTTTTCACAAGAAGAGAAAGAACACCAGAGTGGTGCTCACTCTCTGCTACCAGAACAAACAAATATCTAACAACTTAAAGGGAAAAGAAATGAATGTTCCTGGAACTATTCAGAAACAACAGTGAATTTCCACTAGGGAGAAAATTCTCGGCAGCCTCAGATGCTCAGACCATCACAGGTCACGAGGTGGACAATCTAAGAAGCTAGAGAATACAGAGAAAGCCTGCTACAGAGTGGCCCCTGAAGGATCTTCCTCTGCTCTGTATTGTGGCACACACAAACACAATACTCAACACTATGGCCTGGAAGTTTCCTTAGAGGAGTTTTTAAGCAGGAAAAGGCTCCATCAAGAAACACCCAGGCTGGAGTTGAGCATGCTCTCCAGCCTTCACTTCAGAGACATAAAAGCACACTGCAACATGGGACCTTCTCTACTGTCAGGACCGTATACCTCTTCAGGACTATTGGAACAGCAATGGATGGGTTCTTTCTCAGGCCATCAATGATGTCAGCTGCTTTATCAGCATAGATCCTCTGGAGAGCTTTTCGATGAATCACCTCAGAGGAGCCACCCAGAGTGTTGTCTAAGCGGAATTTGGCCTGCTCCTCAGCAGACAAGCGTGAAAGTTTCTTCTGAATTGTCTCTAGGACCCGGATGGTTGCCAGATTAGTTTCTAAGACCACATCAAGCTAAGGAAGAACAGAAAAAAAAAAAGTGAATGTACACTTACTACCAGAGTTCTATATGCCTCTAGTGATAGACATCCCATGACTAGAACTATCACCTTTTCTTGAATATTAAACATCTTTCTTTGAAACACATCAAAAAAATAGGACACTAAAATCAAATCTTACAGATTTCTTTTTTAATCCATTGGCTCACTCATATTTAGCCCTGACCTACATATAATGAATTCATGCAATACAGAATAAAAGCAACAACAATTAACATTCTCAAGTATAGTTTTTACCCTATTTCAGCACATATTAACAACATTTACTTTAGGACCAGACTGATTTGCTTGCACACACTGTGCAATGGAGCTGTGAATTCATGGCAGGACAAGGACCTGACCATCACCTTTCTACCTTCATTTGGCTCTAGAACATAAAACACTGGAGTCAGGTGGGTCGCAAAATTGTACTTCACCAAAGCTGTCCCTACACATTCCCTAAATATGTAACAAACCTGTCTCATGCTACACACACACACACACACACACACACACACACCCCTTCTCTCCTTACCAACATAATTCTCCCCACTAGTCAAAAACTGCCAAAAGGACAACCATTGAGGAGGATGTGTTCATTAGCACAAATAAATCGGGTTCCCTTCCTAGCAACTGAATCCAACAAATATTAACTGCCCATTAGTTGCAGGGAGGACACTGCACCAGACACTAGGGGTAAAAAACGAAAAGTTTGAGTTTTTAAAAGTGTTAAAGAACTGCAAAGCTCCCTTTTTAACTTTGTATATTCTGACTGACTGAGACACTTTGAATGCTTCTTAAAAGCAACACCACCTTCTAACAGTTAATCTCCTAGTGTTGGATACAGTGGGTGTCCCAGAAGTTTAAGGGCAGTCTAGAGCTTTACTAAGCCAAGACACCCTGTGTGAGCAGTGATATAGTAAAGAATGACAGTCACTGCAGTGCCCCTATGCAGAGTACTTCCCCAGACAAGCAAACTCCCACTGTCTGCCCTACACCCCAAAGCATAGGAGCATTGGAGAGGTCCTTGTAAACTGAGCAGGTAACTCTCTCTCCAGCTTGCAACTCCCCAGCAGGCAGGGCCTCCAGGCTTTGAAAACAAGCCGTGAAGCAAACAGGAAAAAGTAGTATTTTACACAAAACAGGAATTACATCTGCATTTAAAAATGGCTATTTTAAAAAGCCATTCCTGTTGTTGAGGACCTCCACCTATCAATGCCAACACACATTTTTCCTTGCTATTTAAAGTCTTTGAGAGTTGTCTGGAGCTCAGAGGTCACTGAGGGGGCTTAATCAAGGGCTGTATCTCCAGGATGGATCATAGACATGATTTGAACCCAGGACTTTCCACAGCACTGGCATGCTCTAATATTTTATACTTTAACACAAATACCAAAGGGGAAAGGGATGTACAGTGGGGCAGAGCCTGGACCTCAGAGTCAAGAGACTCAAGTCCACCTCAGACAGAAGCTAGCTATGTGACCCTAGCCATATCATTCGACCTCTTTTACCTTCAGTTTTTCTTCATCTATCAAGTGGGGCATCACCCTGCCATGGCTGGTGCAAAGATCAAGTGAGACAATACATGAAAATTGCAATATAAATGTTAGCTATTATTACTGAATCCAAAGCCAAATTTCTTTAGTTTACCAGCATACTGCCTCTAATGTACAAAATGGAAATATAAAATAATTCTAATATACACTTAAACAGAAATATTTACCAGTTTTGACAATTATAATATATGCATCCTAATATTTAGGGGCAAAAACTGTTGCAGCTTTGTTGACCTTGGTAAACTCTGGAGAAACTATTGTTGACACTGGTAAACTATTCCTACACTAGGTACTTTTAAAAAGACCTCAAGATAGAAGACTATACCCCACAAAATGATGACGATTTCTACCTCTCTTCCTTTATTTTCACCATAGTTTTCTACTTCCTCACCAACTTTAATATAAACCCCTTCATTCTTCTTTGAATAAGAGTTTCAAATTTAAACTTCAGAAATACAAAAAAAGAAGTTCTGAACTCTCAGCTCACCAGCCTCACCAAGATGCCCGCTTTAAGCAGCTCAAAGAAGGGGGCAGGAGATAGAGGGGAGAGGAAGAGGCACAGAAGGCAAGATCCAACTGCTGGACCCAATCTTGCCATTTACAACCCAAACATGCTGCTTCCAGATCAAGCTTTCAGTGCCCCTACTCCCCACAACTTCAGAACCCCAAGCTAGGTGAAACCATACCTCAAAGCGTTCATCCTCGCATCTATAGATATGTTCTTCATACTGTGTCTTCTTCGAGCTGACAAAAGTGGAATCCTCGGACCACGACGGGAAGGATACCCAGGTATCGTTTAAAACCTTTTGGGGAAAAGCGTGGAGAATTTTTTTTAAAGAGCTTTCATTATAGCCAGTTCTTTGAATTCCAAAAGTGTTACATTAACTAAATAAAGCAAGACTTTAAACTTCCTCCTACCCTTATAAATATTCTTCCTTTTAAAAAATATGGCCTCACTACTACCCAAGATAAAATAGCCCAATAATTTCTAAGTGACTAAGAGAGTACACACGTCATGTGGGAGAGTCATCATGTCTTGGTTTTTCTCCCCTATTGCTTTCATTTTTAACAGTTATTTGTTATGACTTCCAACCAGAATTGTGTTTATAAAAGGATACTAGCTAATAACAAGAGAATCAATTTTCCATCAAGACAGTTTCTCTCTCTTGGGAGTTTCTGGTTTCCTTGGTCCAAACATCCAATTTAGACATTTAGCACTCTAGGAGCCTGAAGATGCAAGGTGGATCGGGCTGTCGCCTCTTACCTCCTTACACAGTGGCGTCCGCCCTGTGCATTTGGGCTGCTGGTAGCTCTTAGGCAAAGCTCGGTAGCTTGACCCCAACCTTTTACAGGAGGCGTAATCTATCTCCATAGCAATGCCCTCTGTGGCACGTTCTTTTGGAAAGGTCTCCAGGTGAACAGACTCCTTATACCCCAGAAAATTCTTAAACCATGTGAACAATTCTGGGAATTTCCTAAAGAAACAAAGCCCCACCCCCACCAGAAAAACAGTCAAAAACAGCTGTACTTGAAAGCATCAAGGCTTTGTTTCCAAAAGGAAGAACCACAACATATCAGAAGTCTTCTCCAGTTCTGCTTCTAGCCACTTCTCAATACCCAAACCAGCAAGAAGCCATCCTTGTGCAGCTCTGTCATTCTAGGCTAACAGAGAAAGGTGACCTGAGAAAAAAGTTGGGCTGAAAATGGACCATGACTCTAGATCACAAGTGAAAAGCAGGAAAAAGCCTACTGAAAAGTGTTCTGTTTTCCTTACATGAAATTTAATTTTAAAAAGTTTATATCCTCTCTTGTTCAAGGCAACATCAGGTCAAGTGCTGCCAATGTTCATGTAATTCTTGAGACCCAAGAATGAAATGACTGACCAGGTCTCTACCAACACTCAGCACCGGACTGGGGGTCAAGGGGCTGAGGTCTTGAACCTAGAACCTGACGTGAGTGAAACGCTAAACCTGGCAGGGACACTTTTCTTATCTAGAGAACGAAGAGGTTGGACAAGGTGAGTTTTACAATTCTCTTTAGCTTTAGCACTCTTTGGTACCCCCACCCCTTGCAGTGAGAGTTAGCTCCTGGGCCCCAGTCCCCTTCACTCACCCCAGGAAAGGAGAGACAAGCTGCACAAGCTCTGGCCTCGAGATGACCTCTTGGTTAAAGATGACCAGACAGCGCAGGAAATTCTCATAGGCTTCGGTACTCCGCAAGGCCTTCCGGACCTTCAAGAAATGGGAGAGGGTAATGGTGAAAACAGGGAGGGACACACGCTGAAAGGGCTCCCACAATGCTGTGGGTGCCATTCTCAGTGTGCAACACAAAATCTCACGCTGATTATCCAGACAGAAGCCCACAGCAGGAACCTCAGAAATAACAGCACTCTGGACCAAGTTGCTTCAGTCCCCTGGCCTTATATTGGCCTTGTACAGTGGCAATAAACAGCCGACAGCTGTAGGCTGCACAGGAGATGGTGCAGGCTGGATCCAGGGAGTGACTGCCTCATAGAAGAGCACACATAGGAGTGAAAGAGCACAAGCACTCTACCTACCTTCTGGAGCCCATGACAAGCAATCCACCAGATGTTGACAGCTGCCCGGCAGGGAGGGGCTATCACAACATTACAGGATTGATCCCAGATCCCCTTAGGCTAAGGTGTATTATGTACTATTGCCAACAATTCTCACAATGACTATACTGCTGATGACATGAGGAAACTACAAGGGGGGGGAAGGGAGTCAGACAAAGTAAGAAATACAACCTGAGGAGTTCTCTATACCACAGCATAGCTTTTCCTAAGACCCCTCAAGGTTAGAGCTAACAAATCCTGATTTTAGGCATATCACCTCAACCTACCAGAAGCCATGAAAAGGTCAACTTTCTAAAGGTCAAATACACCAACAATTAGAGGATTACAAAGTCACCCATCTCCAACAGATGGGATTTTACAGACATCACAACTTGTTTGGGATTTTCATAATGGAGAATTCTTAATGTAATTGCAAAATCACACCTAGGTATTTTAAACAGCTTCTACTATCAGTGAATAAGAGAAGACCTATATCTAGGTGCAAATGATTTCACACGCACAACCCCGAAAACAACTGAATGGTCAAGGTAGTTCTAACAGATCTGTAGGTAACACAATAAAAAGTGTGACCAAACAAAAAGACCAGGTGAATGACCCCTGCCCCAAACCCACTGGAGTTTTTCTGTGTGTGTGTGTGTGTGTGTGTGTGTGTGTGTGTGTGTGTGTGTGTGTGTGTGTGAATCTTCTTCGGGTAGAAGACTGGCATGTTACATATGCTGTCAGGTACTTCTATTATAGGTTGGTTTTATTACATCTGAGTGGTGGTTCAATGATTATTGGGGTTGAGGGGCATGGGAGCTGATATTCAGAAATCTTTTATTATACCACAATCATCAATGAAACCAGAAAAAAAATGTGCTACCATTAAACAAACTGGACATGACACAAACTTCAATCCATCTATACATTCCTCACCTTTTCAAAGAACAAGGATTCAGTTCCTACACCATGTTTGCTGGCTTCTGCCAAGGGCTGGTCCTTTAAGCTTAATAGTTTGGGTTTCTTCTGCAAAAAGAAAGATAAATCATATGATTAAGAAACTAAGGAGATAAGAGCCCATTCTCCTTGCACATTCAGGGTTCCATCTCTATCTTCAACTAGCATGGAGAAAACAATCCAAGGAACCCTTTCTCTGCCTCAGTACTCTAAAGCTTTACTTAATTTCATTTCAGTCCACCAGCTTTCTTCTTCAATAAAATGTTTCATTTCCCCAATTTTCATCTCCGCAAACTGCTGTGATCCTACTGTGATGTTTAAAATACTGCTTTCTTCTTTTAAAGATTTCTTTAGTTTTTCCACAAACAGGTAGATTATCACAAAATAGGAAAAAACTGACAAAGATTACCAACTCTTTTGGAAGGGGGAATAATACCCATACAGGCTAATTAGAGATTACTTAATCTAAGGATTCTCTTTGAAGAGAATGCTAATCCAACCCAAAGCCATGATAATGTCATGACAACATATGTAACCCTACACACAACAAACAAATTCAACCTTAAAGAAAAACTGTTCCCCAACTACGTGTTATAAGATACCTAAATGATGGAAGAAGAATCACGCATATGGAACCATAGCACAACAGACAAGAGGAACCACAAGTCAATGAACAGGTTTTAAAAAGACAATCCATAACTAAAGCAAAAATATATTTAATTACAAGGGAAAGTCAGTGGAAGAATTTCCAGCATCTAGTTCTTAGTGAAGAATAAACTACCTTACTCCTAAGTATAGAAAAACCCTAAACTGCATCAGGAAAAGAAAAATGGAGTTACAAACCACTAAGACAGGCCAAAGCTCCCACATGAGGGGGTGACAGAGAATGGGAGGAGACTTTGCTGATCTAATTACTGCCACACTGGAAATTAATACAGAAGGGCAGATAGCCAAAACAAAGACTACATACAAACAATGTTCAATGTTCAATTTGACTGATGTCATGGAAATTATATTAAAATACACTAAAATAAAACACAGATACAGGAAAAGCAGCAGCTCAGAGCTATCCCTGGGTTCAAGCCCTGTCCCTGTAACATATTGGCTCTGTGATCCCGGGCATGGCATCTGACTCTCAGAATGCAAGCAGTTCATTTAGACTATAAACTACAGAGTTGTTCATCTATGCTGATAGAGGGAGTCTCTCATGCTGATGAGCTCAATCACAGGTCTGTCCCCAACATAAATGACACTTCTTCACTTGGTCTCAGTCCAGGGAACATCTGATCACCCACTTCTCTGAATGCCTGCCACCTAGAAGGAAACCCTGACACAGAGCCAGAGAAGGGGTGGCTGACCTCACCTTCACAGGGGGAGTAGTGCCAGTCCCAGAGTGGCGGCGGATCTGACAGCCATTCTGGCTGGGTCTTTGCTGCTTGTTGTTCAGCTGGGGTTTCTTCACAGTGCCTCCATGATCATTCCTCACAGACTCAACCTTCTCCGCCGTTGTCTTACTTAATAGCTGATTAAGACACAGATTATCAGAGAACTCCCATTTTTTGGAGGGGTGGGGAGTTGGTTGTTGCTAATTCCAGGTGACCTCTGAATGCTACTCTGCCATTTTTCTGTAAACCAATCTACAGGCATTTCTACACCAAGTTTAATTTTAAAGTCTATCACTGAATCTAAATGCCCTCCAAACCCCCTTTACTGGACCAAGAAACTACCCAGACCATGAGATTGTCTGTTGCTCCCTTAAACACCCATACCCACTGTGTCATTCCTAATGCAAAGCACTCACCACGGAGCTATTGGCATCAGGGAGGAACTGCCCAAACTCTGACAGGAGGTCTTCCTGATTCTTAAACAGACGGGCCACCTGCGCATACACCTCCTGCTCTGTCAGGGCTGGCGTGTAATTCCCTCCAGCTTCCTTGGCGTTCCGTTGCTCCTTCTGTCACAAGAGAGGAAGGGAAGCCTGAGCTCCATGTCTGACATGCTTGTATCACACACATTTCCAGACTCTGACCTTATCACCTCAACTATCTTCTCAGGGGAGGGACGAAGCTGACCTTCTTGGCTCTGGCTCTCCTGAGGGTTGCTCAGTCATCAAGATGAGAACAATGGTGAATGGCAGCCCCTTAAAAATTAGGGCAGGCATTCCCAATGCCCATGAGTTCACAATCAACTGACAAAAACCTACACATGGAATTTTTTTCCTTATTCCACTATTAACTGTACTATACAAGTGACACTCTAGACCTCCTAGGTATATAAATATCCATTTCATACAGAATCAGGCTTTAAAATCTTTCATTCAATTGCTTCAAGACAATTATATCACAGAAAAAAATCTGGCTTAAATATGTTAAGCAGAGTTATTGACTGATAATTTTGAGAAAGAGTCAAGGGATATTTAACATGGTTTACATAAGTAGGATACTCTTAGAGGACATTCTGGTTAAGGCACATTAACAAGACAGCTCTTACCTGATATGTGTGCAAAATTTCCAGAAATGCTTTATAGATATCTGGCTGACCCTGGAATCTATTCTTAATCTTGTTAACATAGTTGATGGCATGATTAAACTCCACAGGCTGATTGTTCTGCAAGGATGGGGCAGTTCCCAGGGAGATTGTCACAGGTGTGTGAGGCTGCACTGGTGGAGAACGTGGTGAAGCATATGGTGGGAGGGGAGGTGTCTGCTGACTGGCTGGAGCATGTGCTTGGAGCTGGGATGGCTGAAAAGAAAGTATTTTCCCCCTTAGGAATAGGAATGATGTGATTCAAATAGGCTGACCACACCAGTGGAGAAAGAATATGCTTCCAGATAAACATATCATTTATTCACTCTTGGTATGCTGTACACATATCCTAACACAAGAGGGTTGGTTTTTTTTGCAAAGTTGGGGAGAGGAAGGAGAGAAATAATGATTTCGTTAGTATAAGAAAATTCCAGAAGAAATTTCATACATCAATACAGATAAGGTACTATCCCAGAATGTAGTGTTATAAGGTTGCCTGGGGCACTAAGTTGGTTAAATAACTTGACCAGGGTCACACAGCTAGTCTGTATCAAAGGACTTAAACTCAGGCCTTTCTGAAGGTCAGCTCTCGGGCCTACTCTGCCACCATGTTACCTCTTAAAACTTTCAGGATCTAGTCAGTCAAAATTTGGGAGAAACAAGGATAAAAAACCTCTCAAAGTAGACTGTTCTTCATTTATCTAAATCAAAGATCTATGATTTCTTCAGGGCAGGATAACCTTTATGACTTCTCGACAAAGCCCTGGGAAGATGCCTAAGGCTCACAGGGGTTAAATGCCATGGCCATAGTGGCACAGGGAGAGAGAGTATCTCAGGCTGGATTTGAACCCCAAGCCCAGCACTATGTCTACTCTGCCACATTACCTCCGGGTTCTCTGTAGATTCTATGTTTTATTTTTCAAATGAAAAAAAAAAAAAAACCTTTCTATAGGTTTTCGTGTACTAAGTTGAACTATTCCATAGGAAAAGAACCACAGGGTATGGTACATTGAACTATAAACAAATTACTTACATCCACAATTTCAGACATTTTTTAATGACCTCTTTACCAAAGTGTTATGAGAACTGAGAGAAGATGTTTCAAAGACATTTCTCTGACATGGATGGAATGTTCCCAAGTCCTCACCTTGCTGATTTTGGCAGGTGGCGGCTGAGGAGCTGGCTGTGCAGGGGTCGGGGTGGACTGGGCTGACGGCTGGGAAGGATGCTGGGGCTGGGTTTGAGGTTGAGGCTGGATGCCATGGGTGGGAATCTGGTGAACTTGGCCAGGAGTTGTCACATTCACCATATCGTTGGTCTGCACCTCAATTTTATAGCCAGGGGGTAAAAAGGTATTAAAGCCCATAATCAAGTCAGGGTGGCCTTTGAATAGCTGTGACACCCGACTAATCACTCCTGGAGTATCAATACTGAAAAGAAGAAAAAAATATTACAAATTACTTAAGAACCACCCAGAGACCACACATGTGACACACACCAAGATGAACATAATTTCTCTGAAATCCACTATAAAGGAACAGATTTTTCCAATATAGAACCTGGTGAAGAGGTCAACCCCAAATGCTTCATTCTTCAAAGCAAGGGAAGAGTCTAGATCAGGAACTCATTTTTAAGAAGCTCAAATTACTGCTTGGGCAATTTCATATACATGTGTGTTGCGTATATAACATATATACCATATACTACACTATAAACACTGCAGAATTTAATTTCTATTTCACACATATTAGTATTTTGTGTTAGAAGAACACCAAAGAGTCTTAAATTCTTTTTTGGAGTAATTTAGATCAATCTCAATGTGGATTTCTCTCAGAAGAGAGGAAAATTCAATGAAAATTTTCAGGAGAAAGAGAAAGTGCTCATCACTCGACTTGCCCCACTATTCCACGGAAGAACCTTGCACTAATGGAGATCCAAACCTACAGAATCCTCCCATATCGCAAAAAATAACATTTCATCCTCAAACACTCACATCTAAACATCAGACATCAGGACAGCTGTAAATGCCTTTTTACCTTTGAGATTTAAATTCCTTCATGATGTCCAGGAAATCATTGTAGACCTGAGGCTGACTACCAAACTGCAGCTTTACCTGGTCAAGATAGGATAGAGCATCCTCCACCTGCAAACACAAATCCTAAAATTATCCATCAAAAAAATTAATCCATAAGCTATATAGTAATTTCTTCAGTAAAAAATAACTCAAAATATTTAAAAACCTAGAAAATAAATGGAAAACTCAGTATAAAAACATAAATATTAAGAATATCACATATTTCAAGATCTTAAATAATTAAGGAATCATGGGGGCAAGCCCCCTTTCTGAAAACATGAGTCAAAAGACAAACTGTTTTTCTCACATAAGTAAAACATTCAACAGAACATTTTAAGAAAGCATGGCATAATGCAAAGAATGTTGAATTTGAAGTTCAAGAACCTAGATCCCCAGTCCAGGGATTTTTCAGTACTAGCAGAGCTGAGATCTCAAAGCTGTGCGTGGTCCTTTCAATGCAGCCTGTCACCTGTTCTCTAACTCTATCCATACCTTCCAGAACATCCTTCACAGTGTACTGGAAGGCATCCTCAATATGTTTTGGCAATGTGTGTGGACACTAGTGGAGTACATAAGCTACTCATTTATTATTCCTCACTTTCATTACACGGTTAATTCACTAATTATCTGACCATACATTTCTGATATTCTGATTAGCCTAATGATTTCTTCACAGGTAATATGTTGCAACCTCATATCTACCATGTGCCTCTGTGGCTAGTTATTGTCTTTTATTTTTTGGGGGGGTGGGGGGAAGGCAGAGCATTTGGGGTTAAGTGACTTACCCAAGGTCACACAGCTAGTAAGTGTGTCAAGTGTCTGGGGTTGCATTTGAACTCAGGTCCTTCTGACTCAAAGGCTGGTACTCTACTCACTGCACTACCTAGCTGCCCCCTAGTTATTGTCTTTTAATTCAATTCAGGAAACACTTGAGTTTGCGAAAACTTTTGCGAAAGACTTTTTAAAAAATCAAGATAAATCACATAATGAAATAAAGGAGACCAAGAGGGTCTTTAAATGACTTCACCTCAGAGAACACCTGATTTCCCTATCAAGCAGAGAGACAGCAGCCAAGGAAAAACCAGATTAGAATATAAACTCATTTGTAAACTCCTACAGAGCAAAATGGCATTAGACTATGAGCAGTATTGGCTCCTAAAGGTCTAAGACCATTGAGAAGGTTTATGCTGATGGTGACAGTTTTGAGAAGTGGAATTAATTCTGAAGAGTATTTGAAAAATAGGAGGATACATGATGGAAAATGCCATCCACATCCAGAGAAAGAACTATGGAATCAGGATGCAGAGTGAAGCAGACTCTTTTTCTCTTATGTTTTTTTTTTCTTTTCTCATGGTTACTACCATTCATTATAATTCTTCTATGCGACATGACATTTGAAAATGTGTTTAATAGGAACATATGTGTACAGCACATATCGGTTTGCACGCCATCTTGGGTAAGGAGGGAGGAGGAAAGGGGAGAAAATTTAAAACTTATGAAAATGAATGTTGAAAACTGAAAATAAATATTTAACAAAAAATAAAAGGATATCAAAGTCTTGGTAAAAGTCTCAGACATTGTTATCACTACCCCAGAAGAGAAGGGCAATAACTAAATCTATCCTCTCTCCATGGACTGAAAACATCCTCCATGAAGATTTGAGAGAAGCAAGCAGCCTTCTGCAAATAATGCTCTTTGGGAGATGATAATTTTGTAAGTAAATCCCACTGTTTATTTGTTGATATTTTTTAAAATACCTTTAAAACAAATGAAGGAACTGCTATTTCCTTCTACTACTGAGACTCCTGACTCACTCCCACCTGGCCACTCCTCCTCCTTCCTCGCTCCCTTAGCTGCCTCTACCTCAATCCCCAGAGCTAAGAATAGTGAATCCAGTTGGGATGGGGCCACCCAGCCTTCCCTTCCAACCTTTCCCAAGGAGTAAGTGAGATGTCTCCTGGCCAAAAATGTTCCCCAGGGCCTTCAGCAACCCTTTTCAGAAGATAGAAAGTCCACAGCCTTGAACTGGCCCTAGCCCTAGTGCACATGAAGTTGTATGGGGAAGGTGGGTAACTATGAACATTAAGCCTCCCTCTAGTAAGTGGAGGAATAGAGATATGGATGGAACTCTCCACAATGATGAAAGGTGGACTAGAATTGAGGGTGATAGTCCTCACTCTGGCTGAAATCAGATTAGTTTGGAGGTGATGGTATAAAATCAAGGGGGAGGGCCCCCTTCACTTTGGCCCCAGGATGGAGGGCAGGGTAGGACATCCCCTTTCCCTTTTCTGCAACTCACTACTACCCACCTGGCTATACTTTCTAAAAAAGGCAACTATCCTTTCCCCAACCCCTCCTTGAAAAGATACATGTTGATCATGTGCAAAAAGTAAATGAAAATTAAAAATCTGTTATAGTAAGAATTTGGTGAGCTGAATTAAAAAATAAATGAAAGATACATTTTTATCTGAGATATATTCTTATTCAAATGAGGAATATAAGCAAATACAAAAAAATAAGATTAACTCAGATTACTTGAATTTGCAAAGTTTCTGCACAAATAAAGTTAATGCACCTAGGGTAACAGGAAAAACAGTTGAATGGGGAAAAAAATCTTTGTATCAAGTTTCTCAGATAAGTGTTTGTTATCTAAGATACATAGGACAACCAGCAGATATAGAGGACCCAAAACTATTCCCTCACAAAACCGTTCAAACGATATGAACACACAGTTCTCAAAAGAAATGTAACATTTTAACAACCAAATTACTAATAACAGGAGAAATACAAAACCAAACAACCCTGAGATTTCATTTCACACCCAGTAAATTGGCGAAAGTGACAAAAGATGGGAATAGTCAATGTTGGAGGAACTATGGGAAGATGGGCACACTGGTACATTACTGGGGAATTGTAAATCAGTAAATCATTTTGGAAAGCAATTTGGAATTATGAAAATAAAATAACTAAACTATCCTTTGACCTAAAGGTTTCACTACTCACCATATACACCCCAAGGAGGTCACTGATGAAAAATATGAATATGGTAATTACAAAAGCATGGAAAGACTTACATAATTTGACATGAAGTAAATTAAACCGAACCAAAAAACATACATAGTGACTTCAAAAAGTAAACGGCAAGGTAAACAACCACAATCAAAAAATGAATGTCTGCAAAATTATAAAGAAAAAGTATGGCAACAAAAAACAGATATGTGAAGATACCTCCACATCCACTCTTTTATAGAAGTGGAAGGTCCAAAGGTGTGAAATATTGCATATATTTTTAGATTTTTTTCAATATTCTCATTGGCTTTACCAATTACTTTTCTCTTCCTCCTTCTCTTTCTTTAAAAAAATTATTCTTTGTTATACGGGAAAGCTCTTCAGGAGGAGAAAGAGAGACAAGGGGAAATTTAGGCAACATAAAAAAGGCAAACAAATATTCATCAAAATTTATTTTAAAAAATCATCAATATAGCATGTGGCAGTCCCTTTTAAAATCTGCAAGTCTTATGCTAAGGTATCACCTAAACATAGGTTTAAAAAGAGGGAACCTAGGGAATCATCCTCATTTCCCAGTTTCCTTAAGTTTTTCTTAGTGGTGTCCATACATATCATTAATTGTTATAAAGCAGCTATGGTGTGAAAAGAGCAATGAATTTGGAATCTGAAGACCCAGGTTCAAAATGTGACTCTAATGCTGAATATTTGTGTGCCCCCAAGCAAAGTATTTAATAAAAAGAGGTTGTCAACAGAGCGATACTACATATCCTGTAAGGCTCCTTCCAGGTTAAAATTTATAATCCACTTCATATAAACATCTGAAATGCTAGTATTAAAGTGTTGGCAAAGAATGTACATGTGCTCACATATCTTTCATTGGTTTCCTTATCCAATAGTTTATAAATAATTGAAAAACTGTCATTAGTAACTTGGATGATGGAACAGGAAGCTCATTCAGTTTGTGAAAGGCAACTAAGTGGAAGTGTTAATTCCTTGAGAAAAAAGAATAAAATCCAAAGTGATATGAATAGAGAGGGACAATCTATGACATACAAAGATGGTGCCAATGAGTACGTTATATTATGTAAATTGTAAAAAATACAATTAAAGTGGAAATCCCCATGCAGAAAATACATGATAGAAAATGCTCTCTGTAAACTTGGCAAGAAAGGAAATACAATATGTCTCTTTAAAAAGCAAAAATGAAATGGATTTCACTAAAATTTAACATGGATAAACAGTTAGGAAAATCCTTCCCCATCACATAAAAGCACTGATCAAAATCCTGTAAGTACTGCACTTGTCTGGAATCCCCAACTGGAAAGAGGAACAATATAAACTTAGTAATCTGGAACTGATAATGAATTTGATTTTTGAGAGGACTTCAGCAGGAGACTAAGAACTTGAAAATCCTAGAGTTTAATGAAGAGTAGAAGGAATGTCAACTAATATCATTTAAACAGTAATGAATATTTTGCTGACATGAAAAAAAAATAAGTAAAAGAAAAATAATAACCCAACACCCCCCCATTAAATCTTTAATACATTTTCTTTTCCAAAGAGAGAAAAAAAAACATAAGATAGCATAGACACAATTGACTCCTGAAATATTTGAATGTTCTCATAGACCTCCATTTCTAACATCTTCTAACATGCCTTTGTGGCATGGGAAGCGACCCGTATTCTCAAAGGCCACACTGTTAAGGCAGGCTCTTGCAGGGTCTACCAAGATGGCAAGGCCTCAATCACGAGCCTGATGATGGGCTATGTGTCACTTGAAAACAAGCCTAATAAACATAAAGAGCTTCATCTCCAGAAGGTTAGCCACAGAAAATCATAAAGACCAGATGCTATTGAATAGAACGGATAAGAACTGTATCAATGGAAGGACAACCCAGAGATGAAATCAAGAAGCTTGGAATATTTCAGTATTCTCATGGAATATTCCTTTGTTATAAATTCCACAAACATATAACACAAAACATATATAAGCATATAACACAACCCGACAGCCTTGTATAGCATCAGTAACACTGAACTATATCACACAACATTAATGTAGAAACAGTCACAATCAATCACATGGGCACAATCTAATATCGGCATCATAATGTTGGCCTTACCCACATTATTTATTCATAGCATTAGAGATTTGACAAACCTCACCAAGACATATAATGAACTAGGTCACATGAGATATGAATGAGACAGAAGGTAATGGACTAAAACTTCATTTAGGCGGATCACCGTTTCACCTAACAATTTTTTGGACAGAATTTTTGAGACTAATTATGTCAGTCATCATCAAAATTTTGAAATGAACAAGGCAGGTAGGAAGTACTCTTCAAATAATGTGCTTCACATTAAGCACAGTCTATTCAATTATCTGAGTTGAGACAAATGAACTGATCTAGAATTCTTAGACTTCACAACCATCTATGTTCTCTGCCTACCTAAGAAACTTACTTAGACCAATATAAAAATAAATTTGCATTGCCTAAGCACACACACCCCCTTCAAGGAAGGGATTAGAAACATGCCAATAAGAATGCCAAAGGCTTAAACATTTACCAGAGTTGATTCCGTTGAAAGGGGGCATCTCACATCAGGAACATCATGATTAAGCCAGATTTTTAATCATTTATATTATAATCGGTATATTTTTTGTATATTATAACAAGCAATTATGTAATAAGTCGATTTTAGTGACTTCATTATAATAAGCAATTATAACAGTCACTTTTCCCTTCAAATGGGATTAAATAGATAACATGAAAAAAAAAACACTCGGGCCTCAGGTATTGTTTATAGTAAGACGGAATTTTCAAATGACAAATTGACATTTTGTACTTCATTAAATTCATATTCCTTATATGCAGAGAGAAAAGTCAGAGATTCCCAAATCTGAAGTGACGATGTGATATACAATTCAGAGATGTGATACTCGAGTCAGGTAACCCCAGAGCTCAACCTTTGGCTTTGTGAACATAATGCACTTCTGCTCCAAGAAAAGCTACAGTACCCTCAGGAGAAGAGATGCAAATATTAACACTTCATTCACAGTTATAGTTTTCCTCTAAAACTTGACAAGGATTCCTTAAAAAAGAAACGTGATTTATTTATCAAGAATGAACTCTGTGAAGCCAACCAGTTGGTTCTCAAGATTCCAAGACAGCAGTAGGATTTACATTGTTACCCTGTATCATCATAGAACATCTATTATAAAAACTCATCAAACATGTTCTGTTGAGGATTCAGAGCTAAAGCTTCAGTTTAAGTTTCCAACAAGTGAGTAAAAATGTTTTAACAAGCTATTATAAATGATGTACAATGTTGCTACTGCCAATGCTATAATTATACTTTTCCTAGTGAAAACAGAATTCAAGAAACAGGAATTTGTATACTGAGAGATTGTTAACTAAAGCCAACTTGACTAGAATTACAATGATGAACTTTATTTCCAAGAAAATAATGCAAACATTAGTCTGAAGTCCCTTACTTTTGAGTACCAGGATTTGCACCAATAGTTTGTCTCTTAGTTTATTTATACACTGTGATCTAGTACAAAATGGCAATTCCATAAACCACAGAAGACACGAGACTTATGCTGTCATAACCAGAGATAATGCAATGGTGATTATTTTATTAGCAATTCACAGAACAGAGCAAACAAGATTTCATAAAATTTAGTCAGAAATCACGACATACATTAAGTCAGTTTACCTGCTATTCTATCATGTTACAAAACTGCCGGCAAAACAACATGTCTAAGGAGATTTTTTCCCTTAGATTTTAAGACATCCTGGAGTAGAACATTCAACTGTGAAAGAAAGCTGAATCCTACCTTGAGCCTCTGAAATTGCTGTTGTCCCTGCACTGGTGCGGCTGGTGGGGTTGGATGAGCGTGGCTCTGAACCACCTGTCCTCCATGAGGCTGAACAGATGTTGTGTGATGGTGGCCACTGTGAACAGTTGCTAGCGTGGGGCCATGGCTGCCTGAGCTCTGTGGCACAGCTGAAACCTGAAAACACACAACTCCAGGGCTGAGTCTTTGATGAACAAATTCCCCCCAACATAAACACTGTAAAGAAATCATTAGATGAAGCCCTCCCTGGCCCCCCCACCTACCCAACCACCACCACCAATGCACAAGCCCTGAAAACAACTAGCAACAAAACAGTGATTTTGACTAATAGAGAACAGCAAGCCGATACCATGTTAAAAGAAAGAGCTGGGAATGTCTGATAAGGAAGTAGAGAGAGGGGCAGTGCTTTAAGTAGGAGTCTGGTCATTTAAAATAGCCTTGTTCTTTTGGCTCTACAAAAAACTCTACAACACAGCTGAACACAAGTTAGGAAAGAAAATCCAAACACAAATACCTTTTCTTCAGTCTCCTTAGAAGCAAATACAAGGTGTTTTGTTTTTTTAAAGCTACTTTTTATTTCCTTTTTTAACCTCCACTGATTTCCTTTAAAAGGTGGATGAATTAACAAGAGGAAATTCTGATTCAAGACAAAAGGAAGGAGTGATTGTTGGGGTGGAAATGAAGATTTTGAGGGAAAGTAACCACTCTTTAAGAATCTGTGACACAAAAGGAAAAGTAAGCTGGGAACAACCTGAAATGCCTTCTGGATTTTCAATAGTAGATTTTTAAGGACAAGCTTAGGAACCAATGAATTAAAACTTCTGTATCAGACCAGAAGGGGCAGAAACTCTAAAGAATTAAATTCTGAATACATGAAAAGAAACAATTTCAGTTAAGAGGAACAGGGGAACTCACCAATAAGAAACAACATTTTTAAAGATGGAAACACCAGCTAGGGCATCCCTCCTCCTTTCTCAAGAAGTTTAGCTCTCTAGCTCACCATCTTTCTCCAACTCCTGTCTTTATACTAAGGGATATAAACATTCATGGTGATGCTCCCTCAAACACCTTGACTTCCTAGTTCCACTAGACTCCAATTCCATGACCTCTTCCTCCACAAACTTCAGTCATGCACAGGGATGGTCACACCCTATGTCATCATCATCCACAAATGTTCCACTTCTATTACCAAAACCTGACATTCCACTATCTCATCCTCACTTCCTTTTATTCCATGCCTTACCTCTCCAAACTCTCCTATTTGCTGTTTGTCTTGATCATGACCTCTCATCTCTCTATCCTTAAGTACTTGCTCAGCCTGGCTCTGGCTTCACTTTCCCCTTTTATGATCCCAATCTTAACCTAAGTATACAACACTACACAGTTCTCTAGTAGCCCAATACATCTTCTCACCACCAGAGCCTTGGCAAATCCAAGCCCTAGATTACTTTTACCTTGCTTTTTCTATGCTCCTCCCCATATGCTGAACCAAGACTCCTCACCTGGATCCTCGATGTAGCAAGCAATCTTTTCCCACCTCTCCAAATGATTCCCTATCCCATTCCACCCCTGAGGCTGCACAAAATGTATTCTTTCCTGAAAACTTCCCCTCTCTCCACTGTCCTCTATCCCAGTCTCCAAGAATGAGGCTAGCCAAGGCCATGCCCTCTCTAGGTGCCCCTAATCCCATTCTTCAACAGAATGCCTCCTCAATCATCCCCCACAATTCTAATCTCCAAACCATCCCTATATTTGTTTTTTTTTCCTGCAACCTTCAAACATGCTCAAATCTCTTGAATTCTTAAAAAAAAAAAAAAACCTTCACTAGAGCCTATCAACTCTTCAAGGCATAGGCCTCTCTTCCCTTTCTCAGGGAGGAACTACATTCTATAGCCCCACTGCCTTACTCCTCAATCCTTTTACAATCCAGCTTCCCACCCCAACACTCTGCAATTACTCTCTCCAAATTTACTAATGATAGCTGCCAAATCAGATCAGCCCTTATCCTTCACCTCTGAAGAACAAATGACTTTGTTGCCACGCTCCCACTGCTAGATACTCACTCTTCTCTGGGTTCTTGTGACATTTTCTTTTGATTTTCCAACATGGCCCCAACAGTGGCTGTGTCCCAAGGTGCCCAAGGCCTTGGGGCTCTTCCAGGCTGTTTGCTATTCTCTTTCTACACTGTAATACTTGGTGATCTCATCAGCTCCCTTAGCTTTAATTATCTTATCTAGGAAGAGATGACTCAGATCTAAATATCCAACCCAGTGCCTATTCCTATTGGATATTTAAAACTGAATATTCAATGACGTCAGTGAAATTTGAGAAGAACTGTATAAACTGATGCAGAACAAAGTGAGCAGAACCATAAAGGTTTATAGAATAAGAACAACATTGTAAAGATCAACAATTTTGAAAGACTTAAGAGATCTAACCAACACAATGACCAATCATGATTCCAGAGGACCAAAGATGAAGTCCCCACCTCCTGACAAGTATGAGGGGCTCAAGATGCAGACTGAGATAAATTTTTGGACATGGCCAATAAGGGAATTTGTTTGACTTGTCTCTACATCTGTTATGAGATTTGGCTTTTTTCCTTTTTCTTTTAGGAGAGAAAACAGATTGGAAAAAAATGAATTTTAAAAAATCTAAATGTCCCAATAGACCTCTTAAATCTGTGTATCCAAAACATAATTCCTACCTTTCCTCCCAGCCCCTTCCCCACATGTCCCCCTCCTCCAACTACCCAGACAAGGTGAAACTTAATAAGGATTGAAGGTCAGCTCTTGGCTGATTCACAGTAGCTGTGCCTCCACTGGCAAGGCTAAATAAAAACCCTCAGTGCTCCAACCAAAGCTCTGGAACTATAACTAGGGAAGGAGCTGCAGGTCTGTACCAGTAGAGGGAGTCTCCACACTAAAGGTTCCCCATATGGATAAAATAAGATGAGGACAAAATAAATGCCAAATCTTATACCATGGGTTTGTGGGACTGAACTCATAAGTATAAGAGAGGAGGAGGTATATAGAGAGTTAGTAGTTCAAATAAAAAAGAATGATGGATTTCTAGTGGAAAGTTCTAGTCAGGAGTGTGATAACCGAAAAAACAAAAACAATCTTAGGCTACGTTAAGAAAAAAATAGCCTCCCCAGCTAGGGACATTGGGAGTTCTACCGCACTCTGTCCTGGTCAGACTACCTGTGGACCACTGTACTCAGTTCTGACACATTTTGGAAAGGACATTGATGAACCAAGAGTACAGGCAGGCAACCAGGAGAGTGATGAGCCTTGCATTCATGCTCATATGAGAACAGTGTGAAAGAGGTACTGATGACGATCATGATCGTGATCATAATGATGGTGACAAGGTTTTTAAAGTGCTTTACTAATATTATCTCAGTGCATCCCCACAGCAACCCTGGAAGGTAGGTATTCTTATTGCCATTTTACAGATGACAAAAGAAAGGGTGAGAGAGGATAAGTGTGGTCCAGGAACACACAGCCAGTGACTGAGGTCATATCTGAACTCAGGTCTCTCTGACTGCAGGCCCAGTGCTCTCTACATGCACTGTGCTACCTGGCTTCTCTGCGAGTGTGGCCCAGTCCTACCTGATAGCTGGGAGTAACAGAGTACTGAATTCCTGTAGCTGACTGCATGGTCTCAGAGACTGTCTCATACACAGGAGGTGCAGGGGCAAGCACTCGGTGCTGGTGTGGAAATGCTTCTGTGCTGCTGGCGATACGTCGCTGCTGGGACGCATACACAGGTGATTCCTGGTCATCCAAGCGCCGCTTCATTCTGCAGTCATACTCGGGGATGCTCTACAAAACCTAGGAGAAGCAAAAATTATTTAATCACATTCTCCAGCCTAAGAAGATAAACCATCAGCTATGCACAAAAGCTCCAACAATAATGTGATACATACCCAACAGTTTTAAATTCAAAGTAAATTTGGTTGGGAAACCTCTATGCTAGAGAGAAACCCTGCCTGGTGCAGCGTCTGGATCATAGGATCCAGAGCTTTAGAGTTTCAAGGGATCTCAGTACCACTGAGACATACCCACTCTCATTTTACAGATGAGAAATAAGCCCAAGAAAAGTTAAGTGACTTGCTCAAGGTCCCATAGCTAATAAGTGTTTGAGGTTAAGATTTGAAAAGAGGTCTTCCAGAATTCAAGGCTAGAGATCTCTTCTCTACCATCAAAATAACCAAGTGTTCAAAACTGAAATATTTCTTGTAAATTGATTTGAACCTGAAGAAAACGTCCTCTAGTTTCTAAAAGACACATCCAACACCAGTTGTCTTAAAGTTCAATTCCATCTAAATGTAAACCATACAGGTATGCCAACAGAACATTTCTAATACATGTAATCATAAATTCTTAAAGTTCTAGTTAGTTCTCTGGCCAATTTAGTTTCTATTAAACAGGTGACCTCCCTGCTTTAACTCCCTCTGCATTTCAGTTCTTTCCAAAGCAAACACTCAACTCCTACTTCCCAGGTAATATTAATCTACAAATCTCACTAGAGTAGTACTGTAGTGTGAGTCTAAAGACATAGGTTTTCTAGACGCCTGTACTACCACTAATAATCTATATGACCTTTAACTAGATTATTCTAAGATCCTTTCTAGCCCTGTAATTCTAGGATTTTAAATGTAAATTTGGCTCAATATTGTTCCAAAGTTGTCCAATATTTAACCAACTGTGAAAACCTTTCCAATTCTCAAATCTATTCCTAAGTTAATCCAAAAATACTTCCACTTGAGGAATATTTTTCTTAACACCAAAGGTAGGAAGACTAACCACCGGGGCGCCTTGGACTTTCCAGAGCTCTTTTCAAAATCAATTATCACTAACACAAATATAATTCACTGCCAGATGAAGAGCAGGCAAAAAGCACATTCCATCCTCCAACCAACACAATAGGACTTTGTTTTACTTCCTGTCATTTCACAAAAATTTCTTAAAATGCCATCACTTTGCCTGGTAAATGCAGTAGCAACAGCAGCCAGTGGCAGGCAACAGCAGCACTTGGCAGAAAACATAAATACAAAAAGCTTTGATACAACCTCAATGAAACTTCTCCTTCCATTCCCCTCATTCCTTACGTACAAACTGGTCATGGCTCTCAGAACAACTCCTTCAAGCTTACTTTCAGCCATCTTTTGGGCTCCTTATCCCCTTGTTTCCGAGAACTATATACCCTATCACTCTTGCCTTCTCTCAGCCAACCTTCAGGCTTCACAAACCTAAGTCAAAAGAAGAACATCAAGGTAACCGTTTAGCAAAATATGCAACTTTAACGTTATTTCATGCATATTTGTCACAAATGATTAGCCATATAATATTAGAACAGAGACTTTTGGACCATAAGGATCATGTCTCTATCTAAACTCTGCTATCACATTTAGCCCAGTTTCAAAGTTCAATTAACAACAGCTTATGATTTATACACATTTGACATTTTACAAAAGACTTGCCTTACAAACCACCTTAAGAGATAAGGATTGACAGTCCAATTTTACAGATGAGTACACAGGCTCAGTGACTAAAGTGATTTAAACTGAAGGTCACAAAACAAGGAAGCTGCAGAACCAGGGTTTGCACCTAGTGCTGCTCTCTCCACTTCTCAATAATTCTTATGAATAATCATGCATCTGCTGGCTCCCTATTACTACCCTCGAGGATCAAATATAACTTCTTTGTTTGGCTTTTAAAATAGTCCTTCATACCTTACTCCCAACTCCCCCTTTACATATTCTATTATCCAATGACACTGGGGGGCATCGTGCTTTTCCCCAAACAAAATACTTCATCCCCTGACTCTATGCATTTTCACTGGCTGTACCCCACATCTGTAATTCTCTCCTCCTCTATATTTCCTGACTTCAAGTCTCTGCTAAAATCCTACTTTCTGAAAAAAGACTTTCCAGATGCCCTTAACATTTTCACTCTGTATCTCCAAATTACCCTGGATTTACTTAGTTGCTGTATGTTATCTCCCTCCCCCTCTTAGGTTGTGATTTACTTGAACTGTTTTTGACTTTCTTCATATGCCCAATGCTTAGCACATTGCCTGATACATATTAAATGCTTAATAAATGCCTGCCGAGTGACTGACTGGCCTCAAAGTAGCTATTACTTCAATGAACTCCAAAATCGGGTTTTTCAGTTCCGCTGATCAGAAACCTTGGTGCTTGCTCCTCTGACACAAATCTGTCTTGAGTGAACTAATTTTAACCTTTTATGCTGGAAGAGTTCTCATCGCAGGTGGGAAACTAAATTAGGATTAGGATACTCAGGGAATCAGAGTAAGGCCTGGGTGCTCTCAAGCGGCTGGTGTGCCCTGCTCAAACTCTTTACACAGCTTCCCCTTTTCCAGTGCTCCAAGCTATCCTTTGTAGGTGTTCTAATTAAGTTAGTTTCTTTGTCACAAGGTCCCCTACTGGTAAACATGAGGGACTCCCTGTAAAGCTCACCCTGGTCCTAAGATTACCATTAATCAGGAGAGTATGTCTTGACTGACCAGAGGTCAAAAGCCAATCAATATAAAATGCTAAACCATTCTTATGGATATGATTTATTTCCTATATTTAAAGAAGCTACTTTTTCTTGCTCTTTTTTCAAGTTAGACAGTCTTCCTACTTTGACAGTCTAGCACTTGTTAATCAAATTCCCTTATTTTATAATGGTTTTCCTTGCTCCAATTAATATATTCCTTTATGAAAAAACTACTTAAGTATGACAGTAGGGGGAATGCTTTCAAAAAGAGTACACTTGAGGAGCAGAAACTGACAGACCCTGCAGAAACCAAGACAGTGGAAGTACCTGGGTTGTATAACAGCTTTGAGCACCGCCCCCAACTATTCTGAATACTAGACCTAATTTCCTACAAGTCCACAGCCTTCTTAGAGAGAGAAGACTGCTGTGGGTATGAAGAACAGTTTTGATTTACCAACCTGGGACTTCAGGAGAACAACTCAGAGCATCAGTTGTTTCTACCACTTAAAGTTTCCCAAAGTGATACCACTATGATAAAGCTTCAGGAAAGCTTGTTTCTTGAAGGACTAATTACTAGGGAAACTTTAGACCTGTTCAATCCCCCTCCCCTCCCTTACTGGACTCATTCCACTTTTTATTTACTTACTTGCCTCGGTAAAAATCATAGAATGTAGAGCTATATGGAAAACTTGCTCCATGCCTTTCCTGTTTTGTCCCTACTAACTCTTTACAGTATATTTTTAAAATATGCAATGTACAAGTACCCTTTCAGAATTCATTTAGCTAGAAAATATTTACTAAAATGATTTTTTTTAAAAAGTGCAAACCCCACTCTTCTGAATTTTAAAATCTAATTGGGAAGATAAGGCTTACAAACACGAAAGGATAGTAATACAAAGCAGCAGTTCATTCTTAAGTTAGTGAAAAAGCTAAGTGCTCTCTTATCCTCGCTCAATGTAATACTAAATGTTCAGTGGAGTGAGGCTTAGTTTAAATCGGGTAAAGACTTATGTGAATGAAGGAGGTAAGCCTCTGAAAATGGATAGGATCTGGAGCAGCTAGGTGGCACAGTGAGTAGAGCACTGGCCCTGGACTCAGGAGGACCTGAGTTCAAATCTGCCCTCAGACACATGTACTAGCTGTATGACCTTGGGCAAGTCATTTAACCCCAATTGCCCTGCCTTCCCCTCTCCAAAAAACCAACCAAACAAAAAAAAATGGATAGGATCTAGGGAGGAAAAGAGCACACAAAAGGAAATGCATCCTAGTCACAAAAAAAGTTCCAGCTATCTTGATCAAGGAACTCCTACCCCAGACACACAGCTCTTGTAAGAAGGGGTCCACGACACAAAAGAAGGTTCAGAACCCCTCTATAGGAGGTTCAGATAACAGCAATCCAGCAGCAGCTCACTGTCACTTAGGTCACTTAGACCTAAGCTGGGAACTTGCAGAGCTCAGACCAGAGGGCAGCAATCAGACTCTGCCTTGGATCAGACCTTTGGGAGCACTGGAAGCTTGCAGGTCCCCATCCTGAGCTTCCTGAACACCACAACATTCAACATCCCAAGAAGGAAGCAACAGACCTTTTCTCCTTAAATTCTGCAAAGTCCACCCCAAACTTAGTCGAAAGTCAGGAAGTAGGCCAGGAGAATGAACAAACAAAAAAAGAATCCCACTGTAAAAACCTATTATGGTAACAGGACACTCAAGAAACCCCCCAAAAGAGAATGGCTCCAGAACATCTACAAGAAAATTATCAAAGAAAAACACACAGCTTAGACACAAATGCAACTAAAACTCCTAGAAGAGATTAAGCAAGAGTTAAAAAAATGCTGAGACACTAGTGTTAAAACCTAGAAAGTAAATGAGAACTAGAGAAGATGAACAGCTTGGCAGAAGAGATATGAAACCATGTCCGTGAGACAATCTCCTGGAAAGTTAGAATGGAGCAACAAGAACCCAATATTTCCACAAGACAAGAAGAAATATTAAAACAAAGTCAAAAGATCGCAAAAAGTGAAAATATAAGACATTTCACGGCAAAAACCATTGACTTGGAAAATATTTCAAGAAGAAAAAAATTTAAGACCTACAGAATACCTGAACACCATGATCAAAACAAGAACCTAAACACCATGTTTCAAGAAATCTTAAAAGAAAACTGCACAGCTATCTGATGACCAGAGAGCCAAGTAGAAACAGAAAGAATTCATTGGTCATCTCCTAAAAGAAACGCTAAAATGAAAGTTTCTAGGAATATCATAGTCAAAATTCAGGGTTTCCAGGTCAAAGAAAAAATACTTCAAGCAACCAGAAAGAATTCAAGTACTGAAGAAACCACTGTCAGGATTACACATGATATAAGAACTACCACTATAAAGAGATTGGGAGACTATATTCCAGAAAGCAAAGAAAACAGGTTTACAGCCAAGAATAACTTACTCAGTAAAAGTTAGTATAATCCTATATGGGGGGAGGATGGACCTATAATGAACTAAAGGACTTCAAAGCATTTCCTGATGAAAACACCTGAGCTGTATAGAAACTTTGAAGTTGGGGGGGGGGGGGGGGAAGAAGAGAAATATAAAAATGCAGGTATAAACGAAAAATGATTAAAGACTAAACAAGGATAAACTACTTACATTCTAATGTGTTTCCACTGAACCCTCTTGATGAGGGTCGGGTCTCTGGAAATCCCCTTGAACCTGATGGAGTACAGTGTCTGGGAATCCCCTTGAACTCCTTGAATCTTCTTATTAGATCTGGCCTCCCCCTAAGGCCATAAACCTTTCATTATCTAGGCCCAAATCTCTACCTAGCCTAGCCCTCTATTGTCCAGCAGCTTCCCACCTCCAATCCTGATCAAAATATCTATACCCTAGCTCTGTTACCCTAGCCTTCTGTAGTCTTTCTTATCCAGGTAGCCTTCAGCTATTTCCCAGGGTCTGACCTCACCCTAGTCACCCCAGTCCACTCTAAACCCCATCTCTAATCATCCCAGACTACCCAAGACCCTACCCCTCAGTCCCTCCCACAATCTCTCTGTATGTAAGTTTCATCTTGCCTCCATGAGGGGGCTCAGATTGAATCTGGCCCGCTTGTCACAAAGGGTGGGATTTCTTAAGGCAACCCATTATGGCGAATCTTTAATAAACTTTGTCTTTTTCCTTGGCCAAGAAAGCTTGGGTAGAAATCTTTCAGCAGGACCTGGCGTGTCGGTATTTTGGGGTCTCGAGCACCCCTAAAAGCCTATGGTTCCCTACCATCATCATTTTTCTTTAACCTCATCATTATTGTCAAAAGGGTGTAAGAAATGGGAGGAGTTTTGTTTCCACAGAACTAAAGGTGTGCTTCCCCACCCTCCCCCACCCCAGCTTTAGCTTAGCAGAAACCAGGCCTCAAGGTCGGTCAGGTGAGAGGTCAGAGGCTTGTACCCATGGGCATGCTTTTTGAGAAGGCAGTCTGAGGAATTAGAGAGGCCAAACCCACTTGAACCAGTTCAAGCTTATCTAGGGTCTGGTCTTGGTCAAGAATCCAGGCCTACTGATTTACATAATTTGCATATGTTAAAGAGGGAAAGTAGGGGAAGTAAAAGAATACAGTTTAATCCTAAACTAAGACAAGGAAAATCTAATTAACTTCACTTTTGCTTCTGTATCCTTATTATCCTATTTATATAAACTGTATAACCTAGGAAAACTATGAAAAAAACAAAGACTGTAAACTAACCATGACTCCAACAGGAGTGGAGGGAATGGTTACCCCTGCTCCTGCAGCTGTATCAGTGTGAGTGTTCCCATGAGCACTACACCCGCTCTCTCGAGGAACGTAATAAAATGCCTTCCTCTGCCCACTCTGGTCTTGAGTTCTTTGGGTGAGAATGGGCAAATCACATGGATGTTCCTAAGGTCAAGTGAAGGGAAGCAATAGGCAGCGGAAGCTTGCCAGGCTTACTCCTGGATCTTGTCTTGGGGTGTCTTGTGATCCCCACTGTGGTGTTAAGAGGACTACCACTCTGGATTCCCTTGGGGAACCCTGTGGTCTGCACAGCCTTCTTAAGGGGACATCACTTGGGACTTCCCTGTCTTGGGAGCCTTGTGATCTTACCACTGCCCTAAGGGGCCATCACTGGGGTCTTCCTTAGGGTCTATCCCCTAGGAGGCCCTGTGATCCCCACAGATTAAGGGGTAGTTACCACTTGGTCTTCCTCTGGGAGCGCTGTGGTCTGTATAGCCTTCCCTAGGGATTATCACAGGGTTCTTCCTCAGGACTTTGGCCCTGCCTAGGAAGTCTAATGATCCCCAAAGCCACATATTCTCACAATTTGGGGAAGTCCAGTGATCCCCAAAACCATGTTTCTCACAAGGGGTCATAGAGGAAGCTGATTGGATATAAGGCCTGGGGGTGGTTCAGCTGTTTCTTGATGATTTTAACAGAACAGAAAGAGAAGAGGGAGTAAGTGGGAGAGAAAGGGAAAGAAAAGTAAGGGAAAGCTATTATTTCACATAATCAGTGGGCATCTACACAAATAAGGAGGAAAGAGTGCTAAGAAGGCATGGACTCTTGAACCTCACTCTCATCTGAACTGATCAAAGAACACACATACAAACATACAAAGAATTGGGCACCAAAAAAAAAAAACCATCTCAATAAAAGATAAACAGGGAAATCGGAAACAAAGAGGACCAGGGAGAGTAGATTAAAGGATGGATTAATCCTAATCAAAAGAAACTAAAAATGTAAAAACCAGAGCTCTGAGGGAAATCTGAGGAGAGGCCCATTCACTGGTGAATGGCGAACAAGCTATTTCAAAAGAAGGTGACAGGATACTATTGTATTCTTATGATGAAGGGGAGACTTTCAAAGAAACCTGGGAAGACTTGTATGAACTGATGCAAAGTGCAGCAAACAAAAAGAGAACAATTCATACAAAACAACATAGTAAAGACAAATAACTTTGAAAGAATTAGGAACGTTGATCAGTGAGTGTATTGACTAACCACAATTCTAGGACTAATGATGCTACCTATTTCCTAATAGAGAGGTAAAGGACTCAATTCAGAATGAGCCTCATCTTTTTGAACATTGCCAAGGTGGACATGTTTTGATTGACTACAAGCTTGTAACAGGGGTTTTGCTTTTTTTTAATATTCTCAATGGGGGAAGAGGATTAAGATGGGAGAAGGGGAAAAAAAAGATTTTTCCTGACTGAAAAAAATACACAATTTTTTAAAAAGGTCAATAAGAGCTGAAAAAGGATGATGATAATGATACTAACAGCCAACTAAAAGCCAATATGATACTTGAAGGTTTGAAAAGCCTTGAAAATATTGCAAACGTATTATCTCATTTGAGTCTCCCAACAATCCTTCCAGATAGATATCTAGCTGTCATCATTATCCTCATCTAACAGATTAAATGACTTGCCCAGGAACATACAGCTATTTTAAACATCTGAGGCAGGCATCAAACTGGAATCTTCCTGCTCCAAGATAAGCATTTGCACCCTCTACACCACCTGCTGTCATGATTTTTGCTCAGGAGCCACACAGAAATCAAAGACAGTTAAGAACTGGGGGAAAAAAAAAGATCAAAGAATGGCTTACTCCAAAGTGGAAGGGGTGAATGGTAGGGCAGGGGAGGAAGAGGAAGAAGAAAAGGACAAGATGGTGCAACTGACTTCTATTTATATGCCAGTACAAAGAGGTAGCTCATTTGACAAACTTCAGTTTCTCAGTTAAGAACTCACTATATGACAAACAAATACTGCTGGGAAAACTGGAAAGTCGTCTGATGGAAACTAAATACACACCAATGTCACACTACATGCTAAGATAAACTCCAAAATGGATGCATGATTTAAATATAAAAGGTGAAATAAATTAGAGCAGCAAAGAAAAAAATTACCTTTCAGCTCATGGATAGAGGAACAGTTCATGACTAAATGATAAAATGGTTGGTTTAAATCATATAAAATGAAAAAGATGTTGCACAAATAAAAGCAATGCAGTTAAAATGAAAAGGGAAACAGGTATGGGGGGGGGGGAATCTTTGGAGCAGTTTTCTCTGATAAGGGTCTCTTTTAAATGAGACCAATTCAAATTTATAAGAAGAGTTATTTTCCAATTCAAAGGAAGGAACCAGCATTTTTCTAAGGCACAAATCTGAGCAATCAATAGCCACATGAAAAAAAGGCTACAAATGACTGATAATTAGAGTCAAAAATTAAAGCAAGGATACACCTCATACCTGTAAGATAGGCAAAGTTGACAAAAAGGAAAATGACAAATTTTGTAAGGACCATGTGAAAACTAGCATATTAATGCACTGCTGGAACTATGAACTGTGCTAGCCATTTTAGAAAGCAATTTAAATGATGGCCCAAAAATGCTAAAATTGTGCATACTTTTAAATCCTGCAATAACACCTATATATCCCCAAGAAGATCAAAGAAAGAAAAAAAAAAACTCCTATGTACAAAAATATTTATGGCTGCCCCTTTTGGGGTGGTAAAGAACTAGAAACTTGTGGAGGGGTTGTCCATCAATTGGGCAATGGCTGAACAATTTATAGTGTATGAATGAATGTAATGGAAAACTATGGTGTTGTAAAAAAAAATCATGAAAACCTGTTTCAGAGAAACCTGGGAAGACTTGTATGAACTGATTCATAGTTGAAATGAATAGAACCAGGAGAAAAATATATACAATAATGACAGCACTATAAGGACAAACAACTTTGAAAGACTTAACTCTATCAACACAATCGCCAATGAGACAATAGACGAAGTATGCTAGCCACCTCCTGACAGAGGTGATGGATTCAAGTTGCAGAATGAAGCATGTATTTTTGGATATGGCCAATGAGGAAATTTCGTTCACTGGACTTTGTTTTCCCACTCGAGTTAGGATAGGTAGGGGAGAAAATAAATGTTTATAAATTTAAAAACTAAAAAATTTTAAAAAGCAAAAAACAAAGTGGTGACTCTTTCCCATCAAAAATCAATTCATCCCCAATTGGAGAGATATCATCAAAAGCTCCAAATAAAGAACTCCCCACGTCTGCCTCCTGCACGCATATGTAGGTGAAGCCCTCCCACGGGCAATAACCTAAAGACTCCTGGGCCTTTTCATCTGACCTGCAACTGAACCCTCTTGCATGTAGTATCCCCCAATGAGACTGAGCTCCTACAGTAGGGCCTATCTTGCTTTTTTAATCATATCCCCAGCACTTGGTAAAGTGCTTGGCATGTAGTGAGCATTTAATCAATGCCTTTTCCTATATCTATTCACTTAAACTTGTAAGCAATCAGAAGCCACTTTAAGTTTTTGAGAAGGAGATTAAAGATTAATTTGGGAACATTATTTAGAGATAGTAAGGATGGAGGGGGAGGAGGGATGAGGCAATGAAGATAAGAATAGGATCAATTACCTGAAGGGGGGAAGGGGTTCCAGGCAGATGAAGGGACATTATCCAGAAAGGCCAAGGTACCCTAAAAAGGGGGAGGAAAGGGAGTGGATAGAATTCTGGCAGAGATAAATAGAGTAAGCACTTTGAAGGGAGTACTACTGAATTAGAAAGGTGGGAGAGAACTCTTTAGGGGCAGGAGGAAGGCAGGAGGGTGGGTGGGGTGAATAAGATGCCCGATTTTCACCATCAGGTTCATCCATGTCATATTTTCTGTGTGCCAGGGACCAAACCAGATCTTTCTTCTCTGATTAGAATCTATGTCCTCTTGGCTATAAAAGAGAACAGCCTCCAAGCACAGAGTGAAACAAATGAGCGCATGGTTCTTGTGTTTACTTCTTACGGCAGAATGGGGCAGTGGAAAGCATGCAAGATTTGGAGTCAGAGCTGTGATTAAATACTAGCTTTGCTATTTATTGCCCATAACCTGGAGAAATGTATTTAAGTTTGCTGGACTTCAGTTTGCTTATCAGTATAACTGAGCTTAGACTAAATGGTTGGTCTTTTATGGCCTTATCTTTTCTTTTGAGGCAAAGTGATTTTAGAGTAATGGAGGCTAAGGGCTTGAGGTTAAATATTAGCCTGGGTCTCTGTCATTCTGAGCAGTCATTTGGCTTCTTTAGGCCTCAGTTTCTTCATCTGTAAAATGAAGGGGGAAGAGAAATATGACTGGCTGTCAAAGGTGAGGGAGAGGAGGAAGACACTACTCACAAGTGAGAAGATCAAGAAAGGCCTCTTGAAGTAAGTGGCCCTTGAGAAGAGCTTGAAAGGGAACCAAAGTCCAAGTCAAGGCAGGGGTGACAGAACAGTCCACAAAGGCAAAAAGGAGAAGGAATGTGCTGTGAAGGGAAAGCAAGTGAGCCAGTGAGCTGACAGGACAGAAGGGGGAGTAGTCATGTGTAGCCAACCTGGAAGCCAGGCTCCAGCCAGGATGTGCAGGGCTTTTAAAAGGAATCCGCATTTTACCTAAAGGCAAAGGGGAGCCAGTGAGGAATTCTCTAGCAAAGAAATAGCATGCTTAGACTCATGCTTTAGGAATATCAATTTGGCAGGTTGGAATATAGAGCAGAAACTTGGATGCAAAAAAACCCATACTCCAACAATCCAGGGACAATGAAAAGCCAAATTAGGGTGCTTGGGAGATGAGTATTGTACAGTGGATAGAGTGCTGAGCCTAGAGTCAGACAGACTCATCTTCCTGAGTTCAAATGTGACCTCAGACTCTTATTAGCTGTGTGATCCTGGGCAAGTCACTTTACCCATTTACCTCAGTTTCCTCATCTGTAAAATGAGCTGGAGGAGAAGAAGAGTCTGACACAACAGAAAAACAAATGAACAAATGGACGAGTGTCATGAGGGGGCAAGACTATGCTGTTAATTTCTGGTTTCTATAATTCTGTACCCTTTTCTTATATGTATAAAGGATATGGTTTTTGTTTTTTAGAATTTTGTAACTGTTAAGTTACAAAAGTTACTTTCACTTATAGATCAACACAGATCTTTCATTGCAGTAACAGGTTGAAGAGAATAAGAGGATAGGCGTAGCATTCTGTGGAATGTGAATGGATCGCTTGCTATAGAATCTACGTATATATTAACACAACTACATTTATCTAAGTCTCCTCTTGAATCTTTGCATATGGATGTTCAATCTCCCTTCCCATAGAATCCTATCTAGTATTCTGCATTTTCAAGGGAAAAAATCATAAGATTTTCTATAAGGCTTGGATTCCTCACTTGAAAATATAACCCAAGGCCACCTCTTCTGACACTTCCCAGAAAACTGTTAAGTACCCCCTTAGTATCAACTACCCCATGCGTTTTGCTTTCACCCCTAAGACTCTTTTTGAGGTCTACCCTTCTTTACTCAATAATAATAATCCCACACATAAAGTGCCCAACTAGTCCCAGTGGGCATCAGGAATAAGATTTTCTACATGCCCTTTGCTAGCCAATCTTGAATAAACTGGGGAAAATGCCACTCCTATACTCTCATTCTCCTCAACCCATTACTAAAAAGAAAGATCTCAGTGTAGATCTAGAAGTGACCAAATAATACCTTCTTCCCACACAACACCATCCTGAACACCCTTGCCCAGCCAGGCCCAACCAGACCACCCCCCCTGCCCCGGCCAAAGGAGGGTTCATCTTTCATACTCATCAGGGATAAGACCTTTTCCTACTCAAGAAAAAAAACTGGAAAGCTTTCTTTTTAAGCTGTCAGAGCACAGGAATCTGGGGGATTGTCACACAGTTGCCCTATTCAGCAAAGAGATTTAGAAGCCAACAGTGTCCCACTCCTATCTCCTCTGGACAGTAAGTCTTGTGCATGGGTTTCTTTTTGCCCTTACTACTATGAACACTCATGTGGACAGGCATTCCCCATCCAAATAAAGGAAATGAAATAGGAAAGAAGGCAAAATCTCTTCTTCATTTTAAAATTCCTTAAACTCAAGAAGTTTTCGTTCCAACTATTGCAGTGAGTGGCCCTAATTCAAGTACAGAAAAGGGAATAGACATTAGTAGAACAGACAATATTTAGCAATTCAATGGATGGGGGTGGATAAAAGTAAATGAATCTAGGACTCCCAGGCTGCAAACTTGGGTAACTAGAATGGTAGTGCTCTATGTAGAAAAAAGAAATTTACTGGCAGAGCATGTTGAAGTGAGGTAAGCATTTTTGCCAACTCCTCCCATCATACATCTCCCACCCCCAAACAACTTTAAAAAGCACATCTAATCAAATTTGGAGCAGGATAAACACTAAAAAGTCCCCATGGGTCATTTTTCTAGCCCAGAGGCGCTTAGGAGGATATAAAGAGAAGTCTGCTGACCCTGGGGTGGGACCTAGCGGAAGGTGCAGCCTAGAGGAAGCACAGGCAGCTGTGGGCCATAGGGATAGCAAAGGCTATCATAAGCTGATTGTTATGTTTGTCCTTCCTTTTCGAAGAGGACCATGGCATCAAGGAAATGATGACGTGACTAGCAGTTGACTTTGATTTGAGTAAGGTAGGGCTGTGCAAGGTCACCAGCTTCACTTTTCTCCTCCAGAGCCTTCTGGATCCAGTGACCAGATATTCATCAGGAAGACTGGAGATAGCCCAGGACGCAATGGGTAACTTTGGCCCTTTGATGCTAAGGGCTTTTCAGGGACTCACTTAGAGTTTGGTAAAGACCATTAAGCGAACAAGGCTCTTTAACAAGTGAGTCAAGGGATGGCCCCTTTAATTAGAAAAAGAAAAAAAAAAAGAGGGAAGGGGAAGACCCTCAGGATTGCTGTTCCAAAGATAAACCACGGATTTCCATTGATATTCACTCAAAGCCATTAAGTAGAAATAGGGCAGGGACTTATAGCTCCAGAGTGAACTGGGTTTAAGGTTTTGTGAAGTAAGGGAGGAAGAAAGGAAAAATCTTTGCTCACCTGAAAAATTAAACTATCAACTGCTTTTCTGAGATAAGGACATTTTTGCTCAGTTAACTTAAAAGAACATTTTTAGCAAACAAGGGATCATTTTGTAAAACTGCATATACCTTCCAATGATTATAGGAAAGGGAGTGCTTCCATTTTTTGTTCTACTGAAAGAAAAGACTCCAGCTCAAAGCAAAAACAATGTTCCTCATTAGCATGATCTACCACTTCTATCTCTGCATATGGATGGCAGCACCAGGAGGACACAGTACCCAAGGAATATTAAAGGGAGAGAACCCAGGTTAGAAGGCACTGGACACCAGATCAGAAGTGATTTAGCAGTACTGTCAACTAAAACTCAGTTCCAAGATGGAGAAGAACGGTTACAGTTGAGAAGGAGCACTCACTACTTGGGAAAGGACCAGAGTACAGACAAGGAGGGCAATGACCAGAACTCTCTGGAAAACTTATAGGCTGAGTTGTCAAAGTAGCAGAAGAGCATAAAAATACAGAACTCCAGGAGAGACATCCTTCCGACCCCCAGAGGTGAGCAGAGCCCAACTCCAACATAAAGACCAAAGTCAAGAAATAGTATATAAAAATAAACAAACAAACAAACAAAAAAGACCGTGCCCATAAAAAACCAAGTATGATGACAGGGAAGCTCAACATACAAAATCAGAAGCAAACAACGACTTGTAAACATTTACAATCAAAAAAGCCTCAAAGGGGGAAAAAATGCAGATTGGACATAAGCCTAACAAGAATTCCTATAAAAAGCTAAAGAGATTTGCTTAAAAGAGCAAAATAACTATTTAAAACACAAAAAAAGTAGAAGAAAAACTGGGAAGAAATGAGAGCCATGAAAGAATATGAGAAGAGGATTAATAGCTTGATAAAGGAAAAAACTACTGAAGAGAATAACTCTTTAAAAATCAGAATTGAACAGGTGGAAATAGAAATACAAAAGCTCACCGAAGAAAATGAAAATAACTTCTTAAAATTAGAATTGATCAAATGGTAGCCAAAGACTCCATGAAGTATCAAAAAACAATAAAACAAAGTCAAAAGAATGGAAAAGAAAAAAAAACTGGGAAATAGATCAAGGAGAAATAATTTAAGAAGTATCAGACTACCTGAAGGCCAGAATCAAACAGAGCTTAGACATCATGTTTCAATAAATTATGAAAGAAAACTGCCCAGATATGTCAAAACCAAAGGGCAAAGTAGAAATTAAAAGAATCCACTAATTACCTCCTGAGATCCCAAAAGGAAAACTCCTAGGATTTTTTCCAGAGTCCCCAAAGAGAGAAAAATATTACAAGCAGTCAGAAATAAAGAATCCAAATACTGAGGAACCATAGTCAGGATCACAAAAGATTTAGCAGCTACTACCATAAAGGAGCAGAGGGCTTGGAATGTAATGTTCCAGAAGGCAAAGGAGCTAGCTAGGATTACAATCAAGAATAATCTATCCTGTAAAACTGAGTAAATATCCTCCAGGGGGAAAATGGATATTTAATGAAATAGAGAACTTTCAAGCATTCCTGCTAAAAAAGATCAGAGCTGAATAAAAATCTGACATTCGAACACAAAATGAAAGACAAACATGAAAAAGTAAACATGAATGAGAAATCATAAGTATCATATGATAAAGTTAAACTGATGGGGTTTAGATTGTGGGAGTCCCCTTGAACTCCCCTTGAATCTTCCCACCAAATGAGGTCAGGCTCCAGGAACCAAGAGAATGGGATTAAGGGCAGGAAGTAGCTGAAGGCTACCTGGAAATAACAGACAATGTAGGGCTCTGCTACCGTATTTCCCCATGTATAAGACACACCTTTTTTCAAAAAATTTGGGGTCTAAAAACTGGGTGCATCTTATACAGTGGTTGTAGATTTTTTTACTTGCATTTCCCGCTTTTTCCCACTTGTTGTTTTCCATTTGTCACCAGTATATTAGGTTACGTTTTGCCATGTTCTGCCCAGAAATGGCCTAGAAAACATTTTGTACAGCTGCCATCAGAGACGAATGGAACCAATGGATGAAGTCTTCTGGGGACAATTTGACACCATCAGAAAAAGTGAAGAAACCAACTATAGGAGAAGTTTGTACCTGGGTGAAAATATCCTGGGAAAATATCAAGATTGAGATGGTCATCAAGTCATTTAAGAAGTGTGGCATTTCAAATGCCATAGATGGAACTGAGGCAATATATGAAGACAGTGATTCGACCATCAAACACAGATGAGGACAAGCTAACGTATGGGAGTTTTGACAGTGATGAGGAGCTGTATGAATTTTATGACGAATAAAACTTGAGTTCAATAACTTTATGCAATACATTTTTTTTTTCGGATTTCGGGCCCCAAAATTAAGGTGCATCTTATATGTGGGAGCGTCTTATACATGGTGAAATGCGGTAGTTTAAGGATAACAGATTTAGGCACAGACACTTTGATAGGATCAAGGGTGGAAACCAGCCAGACAATGGAGGGCTAGGCTAGGTTACTGTAACCTAGAGATTTGGACCTAGCAATAATGAAAGGCTTATGGCCTTAGGCAAATGCCTCATCTAGTGGGAAGATTCAAGGGGAGTTTCTAGGGGACTCCCACAATCTAAACCCCATCAAAATCGCCTATATTCCTTAATGGGAAGATAATACATGAAACCCCTAAGAACTTTATCATCATTAGGGCAGGGTGCTAGTATGAGTCTAAAATGTTACGACAATCTAAAAAAAAAAAAACATAGAAGAGTGAGAAAGAGGGGTTCACTGGGAGAAGGCAGGAGAGGGGAAAAGCTCACATAAAAGAGGGGAAAACAGAGGAGAAGAGAAGTGGGCAACATCTGAATGTTACTCTAATCTGAACTGGTTCAAAGAGGGAAGAATATATAGATACATACACAGCTGGGTATAGAAATTCATCTTACCCAACTGAGAAGCAGGAAAGGAAGGGGCTAAGAGAAAGGAGGTGGGGGAAGAGGAGGATAAGAGGGAGGGTGGATTAAATAAGACAGTGGTTAAAAGCAAAGCAGATTTTGGAGAAGGGAACTGGGTTAAAGAAACAGAGAAGGATAAATAGAGGAGGTAAGATGGAGTTAGCAATCATGACTGTGAATGGGACAAATTTACCCATAAAACAGAAGAGGATATAAAAACAGATTTATAACCAGAATCTAACAATATGTTCTTTACAAGAGACACTTAAAAACGGAAAGACACACAGGGTTAAAAGAAGGAGATAGAGCAGAATATATTATGCTTCAGCTGAAGTAAAAAAGGCAGGGGCAGCATTCATGATCTCAGACAAAGCAAAAACAAAAGCAAAGTAAAGAGCTAAGTAAGAGATAATCAGGGAAACTACATTTTGCTAAAAGGTACCATAGACAATGAATATCAATGTTGAATACATATGCATCAAATGGCAAAGCATCCAAATTCTTGAAGCAAAGTAAAATGAGTGATATTAATTAAGGTGGGACTTTTTGCTGTTCTTCTCTTCAGTGCCTTTAATGATTCTGGCCTTTGTTTCTCAGCGTTAAAACAAGTCATTGAGTTGAGAGTCATTGAATTGTATATGATGTGATATTAGGGATGGGCAACTTTCACACACCCAGCCTAGGTGAGGTCAGAGCCTTCAGGGTTCTGAACAGGATATAACTGAGGGGAGCTTGGCATTTGACTTTTGGGGAACACTCATGGAAAGAGTGTTGAGACTCTGGGCAAGCCACAACTGCCCCCCAGCTTTGTAACCCAGACCCATTGGTTCTTCTCTATGTATTGTGATTTGATCAGACAAGGTCTGTCTATTGAACTAAGTGATTGATATATGTATGTTTAATTAAACTGAGACTGTTAACCTCTTAAAAGTTGCTTTCCTTAGAAAAGCAGATCAAAGAATCTGTTATTAGCAGCCCTCTGTGTGCTGGTTGTTGCTGGGTCTTATACCCCCCTACAGCAGCTGTTAGCCAGACTGCTGTTACAATGAGGTATAAGAGGAAAGAGTCAAACTATTGGGAAGAACTCAATTTACCCCTCTCAAACATGGATAAATCTAATAAAATATACAAGAAGGTGTGTTGGTAAGCAAAATGGGCTCCTTAGCACTCAGTTCAACAAGTGCCCTTGAAGAGTTTGGCTTTTGAGTAATTCAGTGTATTTCATTGAGCCTTACTAGGTGCTAAGCCCCAGGCCCAAACCCCTATTAGGTGTGGAACCTATGTGGGTGTGGATTGGTGACTGGGGTGGGGCCCAAGGTGGGGCTGGCTAAGGGGAGGTGTTAACTCCAGAGCCATGCCCTATTAGCTGTTAACCTAATCTATGTGGATGTGAACCTCCCAGGGTCCTAAGGGGAGGGGCCAACTCAAGAACCAATCACCAGAGCCTAAGCTCTGGTCATTCAGAGGACATTTGATGACGTCTGAAGCCCTACAAGAAGGGAGGACAGAGCCATTTGTGCAGGCCTCTTGAGATGGTGTTGATGAGGAGACTCCAGGTAGCTGTAGCTAAGGAGCCCTCCAACTTGTAAACCCGGATGCTGAGACTTTGTTGAACTCTGGTAACTATGTATTGGGATTTGAATCAGACAAGTTCTGTCTGTTGATGTTTGTAATTTGTTTGTATTTTCTTCTAAAGTTCAGGGTGCTGGTTTTTTCCTCTGAACTAAGTGAATGATATTTGTATACTGAATTAAAGTAAGCTTGTCAACCCCTTCACCTTGCTTTCCTTAGTTAAGCAGATCAAAAGAACCTGTGCTTTCCCAGCGTGCCGGCAGCTTTCTGGGTGCTGGCTGTGGGTGGATCTTACACCCCCATAGAAACTGCTAGCCGGATTGTGGAAACAGAAGGTAAGGACATGAATTTTTTTTTAAGAAAAGTTAGATATGAAAGACCTCTAGAGAATATTGAATAAATAGAAGCAAACCTTTTTTCTCAGCTATACATAGCTCCTTCACAGAAACTGACCATGTATTAGCGCATACAACCTCACAAACAAATGCAGAAAAACAGAAATATTAAATGTACCCATCTTCAACCATAACATGACAAAAATTATATTCTATCTATAGAGGCTTTGAAACATAGATTAAAAATTAGAAACTAAATAATCTAATCCTAGGGAATGAATAGGTAAAAGAACAAGCCATAGAAACAATAAATAATTTCATTAAAGATAATAACAATGAGACAACACACCAAAATTTGTGGAATGCAAAAAGCAGTACTTAAGGGAAAATTTATATATGTATGAACACTCACATCAATAAAGAAAGACCAGATCAAACTGGGGACACAACTAAAATAACTAGGAAAACTAATTTTAAATCCCCAGTTAAACACCAAAACAGAAAATTCTGAGAATCAAAAGAGAGATTAATAAAATTGAAAGTTAAAAAATAATCATTGAACTAATTCATAAAACTAGGAACTGGTTTTTTGAAAATAAATAAAATAAACTACTGGCTAATTTGTTTTACAAAAGAAAACTGAATTACCAGTATCAAAAAATGAAAAGAGTGAAAATGTAAGCAATGAAGATTTAAAGGAATTATTAGGAGCTATTTGTACAACTAAATGACAATAAAACTGATAATCTAAATGAAATGAATGAATATTTACAAAAATATAACTTGCTCAAATTAGCAGAAGAGGAAATGACATTCTTAAACAACCCTATCTTAAAAAAACGAAATTGAAAAAGCTATAAACGAGTTCCTTTAAGGGAAAAAAAAAAACTCAGTTGGCTTTTATTACCTAAGCCACGGAGAGTAAAAACAGAAAAAGAAAACTGCAGACCAATTTCCTTAAATTAATATTGATGCAAAAATGTTAACTAAAATACTAGCAAGGAGATTGTAGTAATATTTCACAAAGATCATACACTATAACCAGGCTGGATTTTTACTAGGAGTAAAGGGATACTTCAATTTTGGAGAAAACTAAGCATACCTCATTTTATCGCACTTCCCAGATAATACGTTTTTTATAAATTGAAAGTTTGTGGCAACCTTGCCTAGAGCAAGTCCATTGGTGTCATTTTTCCAACAGCATGTACTCATATCATGTCTGTGTCACATTTTGGCAACTGTTGCAACATTTGAAGCTTTTTCATTATTACTGTATCTATTATGGTAATCTGTCATCAGTGACCTTTGATACTATTTTGTTTTGAGGAACCACAAACCAGACCCATACAAGGCAAACTTAATAAATGTTTTATATTCTGACTACTCTACTAACAGCTTTTATTATCCCCTTTTATTAAGTTTGGATTCAGTCAAAGGGCCACCCTTGAGGACCTAGAGGGCCACATATGGCCTCAAAGCCACAGGTTCCCCACTCCTGGACTAATCCTCCTCTCTCTATTCCCTGAAACCCAACAATAATGAAATTAAGCCAATTAATAATCCTACAATGTCCTCTAAATGTTCAAGTGAAAGGAAGAATCGATCAATGTGGCAAACTTCTCTGTTGTCACAGCTACCCGTGATCAGTCAACAGCCATCAATATCAAGGCAAGACCCTCCAACAGCAAAAAAAGATTACAACTCACTGAAGGTTCAGATGATAGCATTTTTAGCAATAAAGTATTGTTTAGTTAAGGTATGTACTTTTTAAAGACATAATAATACTACCATATACTTTATAGACAACATTATAGCATAAACATAACTTTTATATGCACTGGGAAAACAAAAACAAACCAACCTGTGACTCACTTTACAGTGGTGGTCCAGAACCGAATGTTCAACATCACCAAGGCATGCCTGTATAATAAGCATAACTGACTATATCAACAACAAAAATGACAAAAATCACATTATACCAATAGATACAGAGAAAAAAGGCTTTTGACAAAACATGACCTTTATCTCTATGAAAACATAGGAGAAAATGGAGCTTTTCTTAAAATTTTAAGTATTATTTAACAAAAATCAAGAATAAGCATTATCTGTAATAGGGATAAAAGAGGCCTTTCCAATAACATCGGAGGTGAAGCAAGGATGTGCATTATCACCATTACCATTCAATATTATACCAGAAATTAAGACAAGAAAAAGAAATTAAAGGAATAAGCATAGGCAAGGAAGAAACAAAACTATCCCTTTTTGTAGATGATATGACAGAATACTTTTATAAAACTCCTTGAAAGTCAAATACAAACTTGTCGAAACAATTAACAACTTGAGGAAAGTTGCAGGATACAAAATAAACCCACACAACTCTTCAGCACTTCCATATGTTGCCAACAAAACCCAGCAGGAAGAGAGAGAAAGAAAAACTGCATTTAAATTAACTGCAGACAGCATAAAATACTTGGGAGTCTGTTTGTCAAGACACACATAAGAACTATACGAACAATTAAAAAACGCTGCACAGATATTGCCCATGAGTAGGCCAGGCCAATATAATAAAAATGACAATGCTGCCTAAACTAATTTGCTTATTCAGTGCCAATTAAACTATCAAATAATTACTCTATGAGGCTAGAAAAATTAATCCGGAACAAAAGTCAGCACTATCAAGGGAATCAATGAAAAAAATGTGAAGGAAGGCAGCCTAGCTGTACCAAGTCTCAAACTGTATTACAAAGCAGTAAACATCAAAACAATTTGCTAATGGAGAAGAAATAGTAGTGGATTAGTGCAACAAATTAGATACACAATATACGAAGTGAATGAACACAGTCACCTTGTGTTTGATAAACCCAAAGATCCCAGCTATTGTGGTAAGAATTCATGTGACAAAAACTACTGGAAAAAGTGGAAAGCAATCTGGCAAAAATTAAGCATAGACCACATCTCACACAATATACCAAGGTAAGGTCAAAATAGGCACATGATTCGGGCATTAAAATGTTAATTTAGGGGAATATGGAAGAAATTACCTGTCATATATATAAACAGAGGAGAGTAGAAAAACAAACAAGACAGATTTATAGGAGGTAAAATGGATAATTTTGATTATATAAAATTTAAAAAATTTCACACAAACAAAATGAATGCAGTCAAAATAAGAAAAACAGGAAACTGAGAGGAAAATTTGGCAGCAAATTTCTCTGATAAAGGTTGCGTTTCTCAACTACATAGATCATTCAGCCAAATTTATAAGAGAAGTTGCTGTCCAACTGATAAACAGTCAAAGGATAAGATGCAAGCAGTTTTCAGAGGAAGAAATCAAAGATATCAATAGTCGTGAAAAAATGCTCAAAATGAGTAATAATTAGAAAAATGCAAATTAAAACAACTTTGAGATACCACCTCACACCCATCAGATTGGCTAACACAAAAGAAAAGGAAATGACAAATGCTGAAGGGGATATGAGAAAACAGGTACTCTAATACATCATTGGTGGAGAATAATTTGGAATTATGTCCAAAAGGTTACAAAACTATGCATACGCTTTGCCCCAAGAGTACCTCTGTTGGGTCTACACCTGAAGGAGATCAAAGAAAAAAGGAAAAGAATTCATATCTACAACAATATTTATTGCTGTTGTTCTTCAGTCCTTTCTAACTAGGGTGATCCCATTTGGAGTTTTCTTGGCAAACGTACTAGAGTTGGCATTTCTTTCTCTAGCTCATTTTACAGATGAGGAAACTGAGGCAAACAGGGTTAAGTAACTTGCCCAGGGTCACACTACTAGTGTCTAAGACCATATTTGAGCTCTTCCTGACTCCAGACCACCTAGCTGCTCAAATTGATGGGTAAAATACTTCAAATCTGTAGTGCTAATTTTTATCAAGGCAGTAACTTAAAGATAAAGTTCAGTTCCTTGAACACTTACAAAGCTCTAGCCCACCCACTGCAACAAAAAAAAAAAGTCAGGAGGCAGGGTTATGGGGCTGGGGTTAGGAGAAATTTTTAAGCTGATTGTGTTTTTGTCTCCCATGTATTATCTCCCAATTATCTTGAGATATTCTTAAATTATTCTAGAAAAAAGCTTTAATCCACTTTTAAAATTTATTTTTCCAATCACTAGGAGTTTCTTATCAACAGCTAAGATGTGTCAAATAAAATAGGAGTTTTAATAGTTACTTAGAAGCACAATTTCTAAGAATCTGTTTTTGAAAAATTTCAAACCAATGTATTCAAGGAATTTGCCTTGTCATCGTTTTCATTTTAACTCAAAGCCCTCTGTAATAATAACCAAGCCTCTTCACCTGCCCCAAAGCAGCCAATTCTTCATATGACAGACATGCTAAAAATAGTCAAAGAAATAGAATTTAAAATCTTGGGACACTGGATCCAATCGAAACCTTGGGGCAATTTTAAGGAAAAGGATAATTTTGAGTATCTATTGCTTAACTGGTCATAATGGTAATTATGGCAGGACTTTTTGCTGTCCTTCTCTTTGGGGATGCTAAGGCTTGATTATCAAGTGCCAAGAGTCGGGCCTTTGTTTGAATGGGGCAGGTAAAGTGGAATCTTTTGTCTTGGGAGTGCTTCTCAGCACTAAGGCAGGCAATCAGGAATCATTGATTGCTACTAGATGGTGTGGTGCTAGAGATTGAAGAACTTTCCCACATCCTAAATGCTAAATTGGCACCAGCCCTCAGGTTCCTGAACAGGGTATGAGAGCTCTGAGGTTGACATTTTGCTTTTGGGGGTACACTCATTGAAAGAGTGTTGGTGACAAGATTCTGAGCAAGCCACTGAAACAGCACCCCCACCCCCATCCCAGCCCCCACTTTGATAACTCAGATGTTGGTGCTTCTCTGGTAATTATGTATTGCTATGGATAGACGGGTTTGTGTTATTTGCTCTGTTTAGATAATGTAATCTTGTAATTTCTGTTTGTGTTAGCCCTGAAGTTCAAGGGGCTGATCTTGCCCCCTCCAAACTAAGTGAATGTTATATGTATGTTTAATTAAACTGAGATTGTTAACCCCTTAAGGTTCCTTTCCTTAGAAAAGCAGATCAAAGAACGTGTGTTGGCAGCCCTTCTGTGTGCTGGTGATACTGGTCTTACTGCTAGCAACACTGTTGTTACACTGGTTTATCACAGAAAAGACCCACCCTAAAGCAAGAACCACTAATACCTCTGATGACAGCTTTATCCTTTATATGAACAGACCTTCCCCGTCTATGGGGATCCATGGAAGGCATTTCTTGTCTAACAGCATACTTGCAAGGAGACATGCCTTATTCCATCTTCTATCCAAGCACTGACGCTGGCACAGTTTGGGAGACCTGGTAGATCATGTCCCGCAACGGATATGGCAAAAGACTAAGTAACGATGGCTGAGGCTGAAATATGATGTTATTTTGGCTTAATAGAAACTAGTGGCCAAACAGACTAATTTAACAAACTTCAAATGTCATTTTATCCTGACTACTTTAATGCTCACATTATCACAAGTCAGATCTTTCATCTGCAAAACTGGGATAATAAAAACTTGCAGTATTCAAGTTACAGAGTTGTTTTGGGAATTAAGATGAAACAATAATGTATGCTCATCAGAAACGACAATGATAATAATATTCTGATTAGGTTTGATATAGTCTATTTAAGTCCAAACAAAAATAAATCCCAAATACCTTCCTCTTCATATCAGTATTTTCCCAATTGCTCAAATGTCAAATCTCCTAGGGGTTTTTACAAAAGGACCAATTTCTGTAGTTCGTGTTAGCATTTTCTAGCAGAGCTCCATGTTATAGTTAACAGGGGAGGTTCATGAACATTTATTTAGTACCTGCCATATACAAAGCACTGTGCTAGGCTGTGCCTAGGAGCCACAAAAAGGCTTCCAATGTGGCAGAAGAGAACAGGGCAGATAAGTAACAATAAAGTCCCTACCGCTGGCCGAATATCACAGAGAACATTCCTAGGCTCATCAACTCCACAAGTGAAGAATGAAAAAAAAAACTAAAAGAATCTTTTAGACAAAAGAAAACCAAGTACATGCAGTTTCCATGCAAGCTAAAATACGGTTAATTATAAACACAAAAGAAATTCTATTAAGGATTCATTGCTGCTTTCCAAAACTCTGCAAACCTATAGGACATGAAAAGAGACTATACATACATGACGGAGAAGCATCTGTCCCTTCCTCTCCATTCCAACTGCCATACTGTGCAAAGCCCAACTACCTCCAGCTGGAATTGAAAACTTAAACAACCTCTGAAATTTTTAGTGGGGAGAGGGTCCGGGAAAGGCTTCAAGAAGAAAGTGTTGCTTAAGCAATCTTGAAGGAAACAAGGGATTCTGAGGGGCTAAGAAGTGAGGCAGGAGGACAGTCTAGGTAGGGGAGAGACAGCCAGTGTGGAGATGGAAGGCCAGTTTGGCTAGCTCCTACAGTTCAGAAGGGGAGGAATGTAGGCTGGGGCCAGGCTGTGAAGGGTTGGGAAAGCCAAACAGAAGAACTCAACAACAACCACAACAGCTAGCATTTATAGCCCTTTACAGTCTGCAAAGCACTTTCTGTGTCATTTCACTTGATTCCCCACAACTCTGTGAGGTAACTACTATAGCTATCACCATTTTACAGCTGGGGAAACTAAGGCCAAGGGAGGTTAAGTGACTTGCCGGGTCACACAGCTTAATAGGCATCTGAGGCAGGATTCTAACTCAGGCCCTCTTGCTTCCCACTAATACTGTATCCACTGCACTGTCTGGCTGCCTCATCCTAGAGGCAGTAGGGAGCCACTGGTGTATGTTGGGTAGGGAAGTGCTTTGGTTGGTGCTGCACTTTAGGGAAATCACTTTGGTAGCTGGAAGAAGGACGGAATAGAAAGGGGAAAGCCTGGAGGAAGAGACTAATCAGGACCTAGGCTCCTGAGGTTGAGTCCAAAGGAAAAGAGATGGAGGCCAGAGCTGGGGCACTGGGTGGGTGTGTCTAGCCTCCACCCAGGGTAATCTTCCTATAGTATTAACTTGTGACATTCCTTCTCAAAACTCTAAATTCCAAACTTCTTAGTAATTCTTTGTAATTAAATTTCTTTGTAATTAAAAACCTTCACAATCTGGCACCTACCTACTTCAAATGCTAAGCAATCCAAATTAATAAACTTACAGATTCAGACCTGGAACAAACATTAGAGATCCTCTTCTTTCTATCTCTCCCTTCCCTCCCAAAAAAACTACCGGTGCTTTCCCACATCTTTACCTATGCTATTCCCTCTTACTTAATTGTAACCCCATCTGTTTATAAAATCTTCAAGGCTTCTTGTCAATGAAATCTTTCTCAATTTTACATACCAAAAAGCAGCTCTCCTCTCTAAATCTGCATAGTTCCTTATTTGTACCACTCATCATATAAATTATTTAATGCCTTTCTAGACTGTAAATTCCTTCAAGGAGGGAGAGATTATGTGTCTTAACCACTGTTGTATCACTTTATGGACATATGGTGAATGACAGAGAAAAGTGAATAGACATATACTTTGTTCAAGAGAAATACAAAGAAACACAAGAGGGAAGGATCTTTGAGAAGGCAGTAAAAAGAACATGAAAATTCCATTTTCAGTATACCTTCAAATCATCAACAAATTTCCCAAACACACCAGTTGCTGTTTAAAGGTTAGCTAAGAGGTACAAAGCTGATTCACTGACAGTCAATCAGGGGTCTCAGTCTGGAGTATTTCCCACAACTGAGTCATTCCAATCAATCAATCAAAGAGCATTTATTAAATACATACTATATCCCAGGTATTAAGGATACAAAAACAAAATAGAACCAGTACCTGCCCCAAGGAAACATTCTCTACAAGAGACAGATATGCAGATAAATATATACAAAGTAAATACAAGTTAGTGTAAGAGGGAGGAGGGGAAGTAATAAACATTTGGTGGAGATGAGATTCAAAAGGCTGCCCGTGGCAGATGTACCTGAACAGAGGTAAGCAGCAAAGCAGAGAAGAGAGGACATTCCAAGTAGGAGTGGAGACAGGGAATGTAAGGTACGACAAGAAGGTCGGGAAGACTGAACATAAGAAAACGAGAAGGGGAATAATATGTAAAATGGAACAGATTTAGAGTCAGGCTTCAAAGAGCTTTAAATAAAGCTTGAAAGCACCCTTGAAATAGATTTTCTGCAAAATATGAGAAATAAAAATGTTTCTGACTAAACTTAATATACAGTACTACTGTTCAAAGGTCCCACTACCCTTCAATCTTGGAATGCCTTTAGAGTAAGACATAGTGGACAAAATAATCTTAGGACTACTCTATCTGCCATCTTCACCAACCTTTTTAGTTACCAGGATTATCTTAGTCTTTGTTCAATAATTTCTCATACTGGTTGCTAAATTCAAGTGTAAATAGTAAGCTCCTCAAGGGAAAGGGTTATTTAATTTTTGTCTTTAATACCTAGGACAGAGGTACAATGCCTGGCACAGGTACTTAATAATGTTCAATTGAGAAACTCTACAGTGATTTGCTTCATGATTGTCGAGCTGTCAATGGGTGTCATGTGAAATGATGAAAAAAGGTACAGATTGGAACTAGAATGCCATGACCAAACACAGATCTGGGAATTAGATGCAAGACAAAGCTTTGAATAATAAAATTTTGGACTGGGTGTGAAGACAACCAGCACTCATGCGTTCTTTCCTAATATCACTCCCCACACACATACTGCTAGTGCTTCTCCCCCCAAAATTAGCTTGTAATTTATTTTGTATGAAAACATGCTATACAGGAGAGCATATGGGACACAAGCATGATATATAGGATATAAGCATGGTATGTAGGATAGTATAAAGGATACAAGCACGGTATATGGAGTGGAGCAAGCTACAAATCTGGGAAAATCTATGTTCAAAACTCGCCTCTCATATACATATATATATATACATATATATATATACATATATATATATATATACACACACACACATATATATACATGCTGTATAATCTTGTGCAACTCACTTAATCTCTCACTATTCTGGGTACTTTTTAAGACTTTAGGTGGTAGATAAAGCATTGGTTCAAGGCATTTCCCAACCCTAAAGTTTCTAATACCAAAAAAATTACAGGCCTAGTGAATATGTCTTATAGTTTATATTTTCTTATACGTATACATGTTGTCTTCTCTTAGAGAATGTAAGTTCTTTGAGGAGGGAAACAAAGGTTTACTAAGCACCAGGCAACGTGCTAAGCCAAGGCTGTCCAAAATGCGTCTCCCGGGCTGCATCCCTCCCCTCAGTGTGATTTATGCAGACTGCCTACGACATAGAAATTTACTTAAATGCTTTAGTAAATGAAGCCGAGGTACTGCAGAGCTCTCACTAAAACGGCAAATCAAAATGCATTGTCTATTGTTTCAATAAAAACCTAAGGTTGGACGGCCCTCTGCTAAGCCCTTTACAAATACCATCTCATTTGATTCTCACAACAACCCTAGGAGGCAGATGCTGTTATCGTCCTTATTTCATAGTTTCCCGCAGGAGACTGAGGCAGGCAGAGATTAAGTGACTTTCCTAGGGTCATACAGCTAGTAAGTGTCTGAAGCTGGAATTGAACTCAGGTCTTCCTGACTCCCAGTCCTGTGGTCTATCCCCTGTGCAGCTTAGGTAAGGGCAGAGAATGTTTCATTTATGTCTTGGTTTCCCCATGGACCATGGCATACCAGGTACTTAATAATGTTCAATTGAGAAACTCTACAGAAGGGAATTCTTATGGGACAGGAATAAAAACTTTCAAGAGCAATTCTTTCCTTTGGGCTGTTTAAATACCCAGTATCTATTACAGTTACTAAAACACTGAGTATTTGGATTGAGTCTCATTTACACTATCATTGTAGCTCAGTTTCATCTACAGCATGTATCTGTCCAATCTTGTCAACTCTGAAAACCTGAAAAGCACAACTTTTATATAGAAAGTAGTGTTATCTCCCACAGTACATTTCTTGGTTCCCTGTTTTATTTATATGATGAAATAAATGCAAGATGTTAAATGTCCTATAATTCCAATCAAGAATGCATATTGTTTACATGGTATAGGAGGGATTCCAGATGGAACTAGTATGTGTAATAATAAATATCAAAGTAAGAGTATCAAATATGCGATGCCATTAATTTCCGAACTTCGAAGTATACTATAAAGCAATAATTAATACTGTTTGGTACCAATTAAAAAACAAACAAGAGTAAACAAACAAGAATCAGATATAAACTCAGCCTCGTGGTTTTTTTATTGGGTTTATTGAACAAGTTGCTTAGGGAAAGTCTCCCTATACAATAATAACTGCTTGGAAAACTAGAGAGCAGTTTGGTTAAAAAAAAAAAATTGGTTTAAGCCAGCATCTTACATCCTATCCCAAGTAAGTTCCAGACAGCTAGATGGCAAATAAACAAGATCAGATCATTTAAAAAAGAGAGAGAAATTGAAGGAGGTACCTTTAAAATAGGAGTAAGTGATCATAAAAGATAAATAACCTTTGACTATGTAAAACTGAAAAACTTTAACATGTAGAGAATTAAAACAATATTTCAGACATAAGAGTCATTCCCCAAGAATTTGGCCAAAGGCAATGAAGTTATCAAAAGAATTGTAAACCATCATATAAAAGACTACCCCAAATCACTAATGAAAAATACAAATTAAATTAATTTTGAGCTTTCACCTCTCTCTAAGCAAATTGGCTAAGCTGACAAAGGGCTGAAATCAGCAATACTGGAGTACCTACAGAAGGATAAACACACCAGTAAACTATGTATAGAGCTGTGAATATATCAATCATTCTGACAAATCATTTGGCACCATGCCCAAAAATTAAATTAGTAAATAAAAACTGACCATTCACATCATTTGACAGATACTCCACCACTGGGAATATACTCCAAGAAGGCTCAAAGGTATTTACCCCATATGCCCAAATATTCATTGCTTACTTAAAGCATTTATATGTTGCTTTAAGGTTTGCAAAGCAAGTGCTATTATTATCCACACTTTACAGAAGAACAAACTAAAGCAGACACACATGGTAAGTGACTTGCCCAGGGTCGTACCGCCTCAGCCTGGATTTGAACTTAGCTCTTCCTAATTGGGGATTAGCAGTCTCTCCAGCATGCCACCTAACTGTATGGTAGCAACATTTATTCTTTTGAGCAAAGAACTGGAAACAAAGTAGATGTCCATCAATTCAGAAATAACTAGAAAAAAAAATTGTGGTACATGAACTTAATGCAACATTACTGGCCTCTAAGAAACAGTGAATATGAAGTATTCAGAGAAGCATGTAAAGGTTTACATGAAAACATTCACAGTGAAGAAGAACCTGGAAGGACAAGATATATAATGACTACAGTAATGTAAATGCAAATAATATAATGAAGGTTAATACTGGATTCATTACGATAACCAATCTTGGCCTGAGGAAGAGATCAGGAAATAAATTAATGAAGAAAGCTGTCACAGGAGGAAAAGTATAGGAGAGGAATGATGCATTCTGCTGTCTGATACAATAGCTTTTGCTCAACTTTTTCTTCGTTAGAAGAGAAGGTTTAGGGGCAGCTAGGTGGCACAGTGAACACTGGCCCTAGAGTCAGGAGGACCTGAGTTCAAATCCAGCCTCCAACACTTGACACACTGTGTGACCTTGGGCGAGTCACTTAATCCCAATTGCCCTGCCTTCCCCCCTGCAAAAAAGAGAGAGAGAGAGAGAGAGGGGGAAAGAGAGAGAGAGAGAGAGAGAGAGAGAGAGAGAGAGAGAGAAGGTTTATAGGGGGCAGGTTATAAACAGAAACAGTTACTGCTTTTAAAAAAGGCATTAGTCCTTTTTTTTAAATGGATACACCTACAAATCTTTAAAGTTTCTAAGAGAAAACACTTTAATGAAAAGCTAACACTTTTCATTCACGTCCCAGTCCTCAGGGGAATCATTTTTAACACAAATAAACAAATATGGTGACCATGATTACTTTAAGAGAATTATAATATAATTTCTTAAACTTATGGGGGCAGCTGGGTGGCGCAGTGAGTACAGCGTTGGCCCTGGAGTCAGGAGGACCTGAGTTCAAATCCAGCCTCAGACACTTGACACATGTACTAGCTGTGCGACCTTGGGCAAGTCACTTAACCCCAATTGCCCTGCCAAAAAAAACAAAAACAAAAACAAACAAACAAAAAAAAAACTTAAGAGCCACCAAGACTTGTGGGAAAGACACTAACACTGCTTCCTAAAACTAAAACCTACAACTTCGGTATTGCCAGAACCTAAAATCAGTTACAAGTTAAAAGAAATAGTAATATGGTGGTTTTAGAGGCATAGAGGTAATTTTGGCTTAAAGGAACATTTACGATTTGGCTATTTTTTCCACTTGCTCACCATAAATTGCATATATGTCTATATACATGCAACTAGCTGGCAGAGTGAGTAAGCAGAGCATTGCACCTGAGTGATAAACACCTGAATTCAAATCTCCCTCAGACACTAGCAGCGTGACTCTGGGACAGTCTCACTTAACACCTCAGCCTCAGTTTCCTCATCCAATAAAATGGTGATAATCGCATTTCTCTCACAATGCTGTGGTGAGAATCAAAAGAGATAACATGAAAATTCAATAAGCATTTATTAAGCACCTATTACGGTTCCAGGCACTGTGACAAGCACTGGAACTACAAGAAGAGACAAAACACAGTCCCTGCCTTCAAGGGTCTTACGCTATAATGGGAGAGACAATATGCAAACAAATATATACAAAGCGAGCTATATCCAGGATAAGTATTAGAAGTGGGAAGGCACTGGATGGAATTAAGAGGGATTGGGGAAGATTGTCTATAGAAGATAGGATTTTAGTTGGAACTTAAAAGCCAGGGAGGTCAGCAGTGAGGAGTGGAAGAAAGAGAGCATGCCAGAGAACATTCTTGGAGGAGAGAGATGGAGTGTCTTGTTCATGAAACAGCCACAAGGCCAGTGTTGCTGGATCAGAAGAGAACTTGGCTGGGAGTAAGGTGTGAGAAGACTGCAAAGGTAGAAGGAGTCTAAGTTATGAAGGGCTTTGAATGCCAAACAGAGCATTTTTTCTTTGCTCCTAGAGGCAATAGAAAAGGCACTGGAGTTTACTGAGTAAGGGACAAGGGAGGGGTTGACACGATTAGACCTGAATTTTAGGAAAATCACTTGAGTGGCTAAATGGAGAAAGGACTTGGAGTTCCAAGACACCTAAAGCAGGCAGAGCCACCAGCAGGTTATTACAATAAACCAGAAAAGCGCTTTACAAACCTTAAGGAGCTTTATAAATGCCATCATTAGTACGTTACCGCATCACAACCACACCTCAACAACCATCCAGTCTAACCCATTCACAAAAGGAATCCCCACTATTTAAACTTATGTGACAAAGTGTCCAGCCTCTTCATGAAAACCTCCAAGGTAAGGGAAGAGATCACCTCCCGAATGAAGGCTACTCTACTTTTAGACAGCTCTAATTTGTATTTTAATTTTTTTTTAATTTTCAAGTAATTTTGAAGTAAAATCTAAATCTGCCTCTTTACACCTCCCATTCATTGTTCCCAGTTCTGTCTTCTAGGACCCAACAAAAACAGTTCTAACTTAAGCCAGTTATCCATCCCCAGCTCCCAAGCTTCTCTGCTCTAGGCTTAACCTCTAGGTCAGTATCCTCCAACTGATCCCTACCTGACATGCACCCAACGTCTTTGCCCTCCACACTATTCTCCTCTTGAGCCCAGGATAGCATTAGCTTTTCTGACTGCCACATCACACTACTAATTTGTAATCCATAAAAATCCAGATCCTTTTCAAAATAACCGTTGTGTAACCAGGCCTCCCCTCATCTTATACTTGTGAAATTGATTTTTTGGCACCCAATTGTAAGACTTCATATGTATCCCTACTGAATTTTAGACTCTTATTAGAGTTGGCCTAATGCTCTAGGTCAAGGGTTCTTAATCTTTTTTGCATCATGGACCTTTTTGTCAGTATAGTAAGGGCTATGGACTATTTCTCAGAATCATGTTTTTGAATGTATACTATAAAAATTCATAGGATTAACAAAAGAAACCAATTATAGTGGAATACAGTTATAATGATATTTAAAAAAAAAAAAACGAGTTCACAGACCGCAGGTTAAGAACCCTTGTTCTAAGCTGCCAAGATTCTTTTGAATCTTGACTGTCATTAGCTATCCCTCCCAGCCTTGCATCTTCAGCAAATGTGATAGGCCTGCCATCTATAGCTTTCCAAGTCATTGATACAAATGTCAAATAGCACATATCGCTGGGGCATTCCACTGGGAACCTCTAGCCATACCAATCCAGAACCATTAACGACTCTCTAGTCCAGCCCTCCAAACAATTCTAAATCTATGTCTTAATTATCATTTAATTCTATCTCCCCATCTTCATCAGTAGAGTATGAGATACTATATCAAAAGCTTAGGTGAGACCTAATCTAACTGTTCACACATATTCACTCCCTTATGATCAAGAAAGAGAAAAATCAGAAGAGGCAATTCTATCAAGCTGTACTGATGGGTTAGGCTTTGATACTATGCAGGATGGTGTATCTGGTCTTCATATGAGCTAGAAAAGGACCTTCCATCTGGACTAAGGATGGATTTATTCCAACCTGCACATTTGCAAACAACAAGGCCCATCATACTTCCAATGACAGGCCATGAAGGTGGCCAAGTAGCACTGCAAATATTTGAACCCAGGTTCAAATTAAGTACCTTTGACTCCAAATTGAGTACCTTTCTCACAGCCACATGAGGCCTCCCTATGCTTATAGTCTCCATGTTCTCAAAAAATGTTACTACAAAGTCATGGAATTCTTAGACCGTCCCCGTCCCCCTCCCCCAGGGGTCATATAGCCACTAATACAAAACTCAGGACCTGAACCCAGGTTTTCCTGACTCCAGACCCAAGCATTCTGTCCACAACACCAGTGGAGTCAAATGCAAAAGAAATAGATCCCTGAAGGCCGCATACTGACTGAGAAAACCACATTTAAGCATTATCTATGCTGTATTTTTATTTACTTTGTTAAAACATTTCCCAATTACATTTTAATCTGGGCGGTGAGTTTGCTACATCTATAATACATTATGCTGCTTCTCTTTACAGAAGTCAAGTTAAGAAATATACAGAAATATACAATATTTCTATTGGAAAGGTGTTAATTCACATTTAAGGAACACAAGTAATTCTACCCAATCTATGAGTTTATCACTAAATATAACACCAAACTATAATCACTCTTTAAAAACATATAAATACTTCTCAGAAAGATGTGCCTATTTCTTTCATTACACTCGACCGTGTATTTCCATAGTATCTATACCATCAAATGCCTTAGTTACTAAGGTATCCTTTAATTTATGTGTAACTCATGAAAAAAAAGACTAGATATCACTGTCCAGTTTCATATCAATCACAAAATTTACAGGAGGAAACTGAGGCCCAAAGAAATCAATGTAAGAAAGGCAGCTTGGTATGGGCAAAGAATGCTAGACTGGAAGTTTAAAGGTCTGAACTTTAGTTATGGCTCTGCCACAAATTTTTTGTGTTATTTATTTTCTTTGATATGAAACCGGATAATGACAGAGGAAGCCAATTCCTATAGTTATGCCTCAAACAAAGTTAATGGAGGCAAACACACCAGATGCTCACATAATTCTGGGTGCCTTCTTCTCTTATACTGAAGCAGCAAGCAGAGAGCTAGTAGTGTATATATAAATGGTAAATAAGTAATGTGTTTCTTTCTGTATCAAAAATAGGATAACTAGGAATCTCAAACAAGAGTAAATAATTCCTGCCTAATGACAAACTAGCCCTTAATTAAAGATCTGGCTCACCTCTCACTTTGGTTTATCATAATGGGGACTTAAATAGGGGCCCCAAAAAGTTAAGTTTAATATTCCAAATATCCTATTACAGTACCTGAAGAGTGAATTGCTGGAAAAGTTGTACACTAGTTCAATGAAACTTAGGAGCAGTAACAAATAATTAAAGATCATAACTACAAACTGGATAAAATTATCAAAGCTAATCTCATTAAGTTGAAGTATTTCATGTATAAGAGAACTGGTGGCAATTATTTTGTTTTACATATGTAAATACTGATATTCCAGTACCACAGAAAATTATGATACTTACAATTTTTCATCAGTTTGGATGCATTCTTTCAAAAGCATTTATTTAGTACCTACTACATGCAGAACAATGTGCTTGCTGCTGAGGGAAATAAGTAACACCACTGTCTCTGGCCTTCAAGAGTTCATACTCTGACCTAGGAGAAAAAACATATGCGAACAGCTATACAACAAAAGAGAGCTTGGGGAGGAGTGAAGAGGGGTCAGGGAAAGTTGTTAACGGCAGAAATAGATCTTGGAAGACAGTTCAGGAGGAAGACATTAGGGGAGGTGAAAGAAGGTGTTCACAGATGCAGGGGGAAAAGGTGAGAAAAAGCAAAACAAAACACAACAAATGCCAGCAACTAATCCAGTTTGGGTACAAAAGTTGTTCAGTGTGAAAAAAGGCTGGAAAGAAATGACACCCGAAGCGTGGAAAGCCTTGAATGACAGGCTAAGAAGTTTGGATTTGCTCCTTTGAGGGGAGCCCCTAAAGGTTTTTGAGGAGCACAATGATATGATCAGAGATCCATGGAAGAACCCTAGACCCTCCCTCCCCACTTCTGGGTCTACTCCTCTTTTACAACAAGAGCCGGACTATACAATCTCTACAGCTGCTCCCAGTTCTACCACTCTGTGGTTTTACATTTCTCTTATTTCTCTCTCCTGCCTATGATATGTGTTTAACTCAATATATTTGATGAATGCCTAAAGCCTGCCTAGCACCCAGAAGAAAGGCGGATATGAGGCAAGGGCTGAGAGAGGAAGAGGAGGTCGGTAGAGATAAAGCATAATCAAAAGCATTCAATTTGATTAGTCCTCTCCTTATTAAACTTACATTCTAGTTAACATACACACTTGACCACCACCAAACAAAAAGTCTCAAATAACTAAGTTCATACCTTCAAGCAATTCTTCATAATCCTTAAAGACAAGGAAGTAGGCATTTGATGGCTTGAGAAGGTAATTATAATGAATCTAACAAACCATAAAATGTTTAGTACCAACTTTTAGTATAAAAACTTTCAGTTCAGGTACCTTCAAGTTTTAACTTTGGGGATAGAGTTTCCAATAAAAGAAATCTCCTCTTCCAGTTATTGGATTTCCATAAATTAATATTCTTTTATTTAAAAGGTGGTATAGGGGAAAAGGACCCATATGTACAAAAATATTTATAGTGGCTCTTTTTGTGGCAGCTAAGAATTGGAAATCAAAAGGATGCCCATCAATTGGGGAATGGCTGAACAAGCTGTGGTATATGAAGGTAATGGAATACTATTGTGCTATAAGAAATGGGGATGATACGGACTTCATAATAACCTGGAAAAACCTACACGACATAATGCTGAGTGAGCGGAGCAGAGCCAGGAGAACATTATACACAACCACAGATATATGGATTCTGTGAGGACCAACCCTGACAGACTTCGCTCTTCTCAGCAACACAAGGTGCAAATACAACTCCAAAGGACTCACAATGGAGAATGCTATCTACATCCAAAGAACTATGAAGTATGAATGCAGATTGAGGCATACTTCATGCTAGCCTTCCCCCCCCCACCTTTTTTTTTTCTCTTTTGTTTTTGGGGTGTTTTTTTGGTCCCGTTTCTTCTTTCTCATGATTCATTTCACTGATCACAATTCTTCTCCATAACTTGACTAGTGCGTAAATTAATTCAATGCGAAGTTATACGTGGAAGTTATATGGGATTCCATGCCGTCTTGGTGAGGGAGGGGAGGAGGGAGGGAAGAAAATCTGGAATTCAAAATTGTGTAGAACCCAGTGTTGTAAACTAAAAATAAAATTTTTTTTTTAAATTAAAGGTGGTATAGGACCACAAAACAAGGAAAAAGAAATTTAAAGCAAAAGAACTCATAGAGCAGTAACAATGTTCCTACTCCAGCAACAAGCCTTGAGGCCCTGAAAGTGCTGGTAATGAGGCAGTAGTAGCCAGATATCACTTAAGAGTTAAAGATCTACATCTAACAGGCAACCAGTAATAATAACAATAGCAGCAAACATTTATAAAATGTTTATTCTGTGCCAGGCACTGTGCTAAGCTCTTTTTACAAATATCATATTGTTTTATCCTCACAACAACCTTGTAAGGCAGGTGCTATTATAATAACCATTTTATGGAAGAAGAAACTGAAGCAAACAGAGAGTAGGTGACTTGTCCAGAGTCACACAGCCATATTTGAACTCAGGTCTTACTAACTTCAAGCCTAGAATTCTATCCACAATGCCAGGTAGTTGTCCTAAGTTCTTTAGTCATGAATGTTATGAATTAAGCTAAGTTATGTCAAACGATGCCTCTGACGTCAGTCCTAAAACAATTAGGTGAAGGAAAAAAGGAAGTGAGAACAGAAGAAAAGCGAGAAAAAAAGTAGAGAGAAAGTGTTTTGGGTACCAGAAGCTACCTACTCCAGAACATCTGTAGCCTCTATGCAGTAAACCTTAAAGACAGTGAAGACTCTTTTTTTTTGAGGGGGGAAGGCAGGGCAGTTGGGGTTAAGTGACTTGCCCAAGGTCACACCTCCTGACTGCAAGGTCAGTGCTCTACTCACTGCGCCACCTAGCTGCCCCACTGAAGACTTTTAGACTTAAGATCTTCAAGAAGACCAATATCAGGTAGAGCAAAAGTACAAAGGAAAAGAAAAACCAGAAGTGTTTTACTAGACAAACAAATCTAACAAACAGAATACTTTACTCACTGAAGAAAAACAAATGAGAAAAGTGAAGAAAAACAGTTTTACATTTAATTAAGGAGCCCAGATAAAACTACAAATTTCAATGATTAAAGAAAACTGCATCACTTAATAATGGGGGGGTGGGGAGGGGAAGAGAGAGAATTGTACCAGAAAATAAATTATAGTTTTACAGAATTATTAAATACTTGGAAATATGCAAACTACCTGGACATTACTATTCAGCCCCTCCAGTATCCTTTCAGTTCTGGTAGAGGTATATTCCTCAAGCAAATCACCTCAAACAACACCTCAATTGAGATGTATAATGTAATGAACTCCCTAAAGTTAAATTAGAATTTCCATGAATCCAAGTCTTTGCTAGTATCATTTGGCTATCCCCTCCACACCTGGAATAAACTTCCTTGCCTTTCCTTAAAACTCCTACTTTCCTTTAAACTTCAGCTCAAGAGCCTGCACACCTAAGATGCAGCTTTTCTGTCCATCCCAGGTACCAGTGCCTTCCCGCTTAAATTACATTGTAGGTACTTCCATATGGAAGTAGCCTCCCCCAGGTGAATAGAAGCTGTTTCCCTTGCTGTCACTGGATCCAAAGAGCCTGGCTGACTGTTAGGCACTTACTAAGCACTTACTAAATGCTTATTGGTTGACTGATATAAGCAAGACTGAATTATAAGCGCTATTTCTCCCATCACCTATTTCCTTATACCAAAACCATGCAGTCATGTGGGAAAATTGATACAGTTCCCAAGAGTGCTGACCAGTAATGAATATTCAGTTTGGCAGAGCCACATTAAAACATAAGCCAAATTCCTACTTTCATTTGTGAGAATTTTAAAAGCCTTCCAAAGCAAGAGAGGGAACTAGGTCTGCAAACTAGACAGAATGGGATTCATAAGCCTTGGAAACCAGACTCAACCATGTACGCCAATTTCAACATACTGTTCATCATTCCAAGTCTTAAAAATTCCACAAGTACTGAATGGAAGGGATTTCTTGATCAAATTATCCAACTACATTACTTCAACTTACCAAGTAAAATAAATCTATGACAGTCAATCTTTCACTTTAACCAAAAACTGAAGTGAACTGATTTAATTCTGCAAAGATGGTTATTCAGCTTTATCTCTGTCATCAAGTCTTTCCTGTTTAATCAAAAGTCATCTCTCTAGTTGATCAATGATCAAATGGCTTCCCCTAATCCTTTATCGCACCTGTTTTTGTAATAGCAAAGAACTGGTAATAAGAAAGATGCATTAGGGAAATAGACAAGTCATGGTACATGAATGTAATGGATTATTGAGGGTACAATAAAAAGGATAAACATGTGAAAGACTGGTGAACTGACAGACACGGAAATAAGCCTAATCAGGAAAACAATACATATAATGAATAAATCAAATAAAAAAAAACCAAAATTGAATACTGTGAAATAACATGACCAATCTTGGCCACGCAGGGAAATTATGAGAAGACATTTATTTCTCACCCTCTTTGCTGAAACAGGGGATGGGAACACTGCATATATTAGATTTTTGATGTGTTGCGGTGTTTTGCTGAACTATTTTTTCCTCTTTTTTATTCTGTGTTACAAGGATAGCTCCCTGGGAGGCAAAGTAGGGGGCGAAAGACACAACCAGAAACACTGGTGATGTCAAAGATTTCTTCTTAAAAATCCCTGCCATCACCTCCTTTTCACTTCTGGAATTTTAAAGTGCTCACACAAATCATTATAGGATAGGACAAGGACTTAGTTATTCCAATAGTTTTCTGACCTCCTTTGGATGGGGCCACATGTTATCAATTTTTAAAAGCTCTGTAACATTAATCATAGCACCCTGTACATTACAGACACAAATACAGAATCAACCCATCTTCTTTAAAAAATAAAAAAATTCCCCAAAGTCTTACAGGACAACTATTTCTTTACTTTGTTGACTCCAACTACTCCCATTCACCCTGCTTGTGAAGCCCTTACTCTTTTTTCTCCCAATCACAGTGAAGAGTGTTTTAAGATCACTTCTCCGGATATTTATAAAGCACATAGAGACTAATCTAGATAACCTCTAAAAGCCCTCCCAATTACTTCTAAACATTAAAAAAAAGCCACAAAACCATACCTTTGACTATATAGTCATCCAGGAAGATCTATTGTTTTGTTAAAGGTTTCCTCTTGGCCAATATAGCATAACCTGAATAATTAATGTCATTTTCTACCTGAATTAATAATTTTACCAATAATAGGTTTTCCTTAGGAAGAAACCATTTCTTATACTTTCTTCTATGCTCCCTCAAGTATAATGTGTATTTTACAGATTAAAAGTTTGAAAGTACTGGTTAACTTTGCCTTAAGTGAGAGCTGTAGGTAGCTTTGTGGATAAGAGTTCCGAACTCGAAGGAGACCCAAGTTCTAATTCCACTGGATACTTATTAAGCTGTGTGTGAGTCCAACTTCTCAGAGCCTCCCTTCCCTTTGAAATATATCTGTACTACTTGTTTCACAAAACTGTTGTGAGAAAAATACTTCATAAATCTCAAACTTCTAACAAGTCAGCTTTTATTATTAAATACAAAAGTGTCTTCTTCCTTCTTTCAGGCTTTTTGCTATTAAGAAACACTCCTTCACTTTTCCTTATCAGGTATCTCTTGCATTGATGTCATGTACTCCGCTCCGAAGTCTATTTCAAAAGGCATTCCCTCCCCAGCAGAGACTTTTATTAAAGACTGCAGAACACTCTCAGCCCCTGCTGGCCAAAACAGATATCTAAATTTTAATTTAAGTCTTTCCGTAGTGAGCAGTAGTTCATTTGTTTTTACCAGAGGGAAGGCAGTAAGAGCATGAAGGGGAATGCATTTGCCAAATATTTATTTCTACTTGACACAATGGAAGTACCAATTTCAGAAAATGGTTGACCAAAAAAGCTAAGCAGTTTCCTTTAACAAAGAAAAATGAAATGAATCTTTTAAGTCAGAAAAAAGAATTCAACAAGTCAAAAGAATCCTATTTTAATGCAAAATACTTTAAGTTGTGCTGCTTTTAAATAGACAGGAAATGGCTTCAACGTTAGTCTCCAAGATAGGAGGGTACCAAATCCCACTTTTTACAGCCTACAGACTCCATAATCAACAAAGAGTCAAGAGAAACAGATAAAAACGATTAAGTTCGTTAAGAACAGCTAACTATATCTATCAACTAAATAGCCATTTACTGTACTTGACCTAACTTCTCACAGCACATTCAATTAAAAGATGGCACAAGAAGTCAGATAGTTTTGCTCAAATCAGCTAAATCGCAACAAAAAGCTACATTTTAAAAAGATGCTCCATTCATAGATTGGAAGTTAAGTGTATCCTCCTCAAACGTCAACCTTTATTTTTCCCCAAACATGAGCCTAAGTACATAGCAGGGACTTCAGTAGATGAACCAAAATGAAACATACTAAACCTGGCCAGTGTAGTTTTCAGTTTTAACAAATCATTCCCAAGCAGGATGGCAGCAGAGTAGGGTGGGGCCTGAAAATCACAGACACCTAATTCCATGGGAAGTGATTAACTATACAATGTCTGCACGCGGATTTTTTGTTCCCCAGTGTAGGTGTAGAAACAAAGAAGTAAACAAACTGCTCCACCTCCACGGGGAGATGAATCCGAGTCTCGGCTGGGGCGGAGACCCACTGGAGTAAAGGCTCAAGTCGGGGTCCAGATACCTAGCCGTCCTCGTGGCCAGGGCGTCGGCTTCGGTTCATAAAATGAGGGTCTGGAATACCCAACCCAGCCCCAGCCTCGGGATCCTCTTTCCCGCCCCCCCACCATCCAGCAGAGATGCCGTCACAGCCTGGGGGGTAGGGGGTAGCTCTGCATCAGCGCACATCCCGTCTTCAAAGTTCCTAGCCCCGGGCCTGAGGAAGCTGGGGCAGGCGGCCCAAGCGGAGGAAGCGCTTCAGCGGCGCCCAGCCCTCCGCCACCTCCCCGCGGGTTCCGGCGGGAGGGAGCAATCGAGGACAGCGCAGTCCCCGCCGAGCCTCGCACTCCGTGCTCCCGCTACAACATCATTAGTGCGCCGGGACCCAAGAGCGGCGGCCGGGGCTCCTCCGCTGCAGGCCGCAGGAGCCCCCGAGCCACGTCCCCGAGCCAGCCCCGCCCCCTGGGCGCCCAGGCTGGAAGGGGCGGTAGCACTCGGCCCCCGACGAAGCGCCCGGGCTTCCGTCCAGCCGCCTTCCGAGACCGCGCCCGGGCCTTGGCCCACCCAACCCCCATCCCGCCCAGGGAGGGCCTCCCGCGCCAAGGGCCGCGGCCGCCTAAGCTCCGCCCCTCGGGCCCCGAACTCGGGCCCGGGCTGGCCGAGCCCCCGCCGACAGCACCTGGCGCGAGGCCGGCCCGGCCCGCACACGGGCGCGCCCGGCTCCTCCCTCGACGGCGAGGCAGCCTCACGAAGGCCCGCCCCAATCGGCGCGCACCGGCGCGCCGCTCGCTCGCTCGCTCCCTCCGCCTTCCTCCCTCCCCCCTCCCGCACAGGGAGCTCCCCGCTCCGCCCCCCGCCTCCTCCTCTCCCCCCCCCGCGCGCGCTCAAGACACCCTCTCATACACACATACACACCCCGGCCGCCTGCTCTACGGGAAGCGCAGGGGGACAATCACCCGCCCCCCACCACCACCACCACCACCACACACACATACACACCCCCCGAGTCCCTTCCCCACCCCCACATTTCGCCCCCGGGCCGCACTGCGAGTGGAGCTCTGCCCACCCCTTCTCCCGGGCCCAGCGGGGTGTAAAGAGGGAGGCGGGCCGGGGAGAAGGGAGGGAAGGAGGGCGGGCTCCGGCGCTTTCGCCCGCCTGACGGCCGGCCCCTCGCCCTCACCTCAAAGCTGCCTCGGCCGTTCACAAGTCTGTCCCGTCTCGGGCGGCGAGAGCTTCTGGGCTGCGCGGCAGCGGCGGCGGTGGCAGTAGCGAGGGGGCGGGGAGGGGAGGCCGGAGCGGGGCTCTCGGCGCGGGGCCGGAGCGGACTGGCAGTCCCCCGGCGGGGGCTGGGGCGCTCACGGGCCCCGCTCCCCAGCCGCAGCCAGATCCGGGGAGGGAAACTTCGAGGGGGGGAGGGGAGGGGGGAAAGACGAAGAAACCGTCTCCGCTGCCGCTACCGCCGCGGCCGCTTCTCTGTTACCCGGGAAATCCCGCCCACTCCCCTTGCCCGCCCCGCTGAGGGGAGACCCAGTCCTACCGCGCTACAGGCTTCGTGGACTGTTCATCAGGTCCTTGACCAATCATTACTCCGGTCCAACCTAAGACCCGCCCCCATGCCCCCCCCCACACCGCAGGGGGAGCCACTTACCTTCTCCACACCCCTATTGGCGGGGAGCTCCCCCAACTCAGACCCACCTATTGGAGGCAGCCAGTTGACTCCCGCCCACTCGCCGCAAGGTCATTGGAGAAAACTAGGAGATTCTTTGCAACTTATTGGAGGAAGGCACGAAGCCCGCCCCATTCCTACTACTCCATTGGAAGATTCACTCACCTCCCACCCCCCTAGCTACCTCATTGGGAGAAATCTCCCTTCCCTCCCCCCTCAGATCTTCTACCACCCTAGGAAGGTAACTGGTGCGGTGTAAAATGTCCGTAAATGAAACGGACCCCGCCCACCCCCACCGCCCCCCCAAGGCCCCGCCCACCTCCCTCGGGATTGGATGAATTGTCATAGACCTGCATGGCTATTGGACTGATGACCTGTCCAGGAAGCAGCTACCTCCGCCCCTGAACTAGGAGGCTGCACCTCCTAAGACCTTTTGTGGAATGTTTACACTAGAGACTGAACCCTAGAGAATTCCGGGTCCCCGAGTTAAGGGGTGGCGCCAGCAATTGGGATCCCTGCTTAAAGAAGAGAGGCTGCAGCTTCTGAATTCTGTCCCCATTCCCCCGCACGGAAATTTAAAAAAAAAAATTAAGAAGGCTCCTACTCCCTTCTTAACCACCACCCCACCCACCTCGTTTGCAATGCTTGCAGCCCACAGCAGAGATCACAAGGTCACAAATGCAACCATCCAGGAGGGCTGTATTCACTAAATGGACCGAAAGCATGCATTACAGAAGATTTAGTCTCTTCCAAGATTTCCGTCTCACCTACCAAACCCCCACATTATACTGGAAGGAGGTTAATGATTAAAAAAGAAAACTATCCTGAACCCTAAACAGAACTGTTACAGATAGACCCCTGTATTCCTAACAACAGCCGAAGAAACCACTGATCCTCAAAAGCTAAGTAAACGAGGAGTGCCAAAAATAAAAATCAAGCGGAGGAATGTCTATTGAAGCCGCTAGCTCGGGGCAGAGAGGGGAGATAGGATCTGGGGACGTCGAAAAGAAATGAGGAAAAAACCACACATTTTGGAGCCTAATGCAGAAAATCGTTTATAGTTCCCATCCACTTATCTACAACCTACTGCAAATAAATGAGTGAAATGAGTCCACAAAAATCTTTTCTCCTTGGAGAGGCGGCCACGGTCTTAAAAGATACACCAGAGTATAAAGAGCTAACAACTATCGCTTTCTCCGAATACAATCTTTCAGCAGCCCAAATTAGAAACCCATGAGAATTAGGTCAGGTTCAGGGCTCAGCACAAAGCATATTTCTACTGGGGGTGGGGAGGAAATGGACACCCAGAGTGGCCTCCTCGACTGTGGGCCTCTACGTCGGGCGCTGGGTGAACGCGGGCGGGACTAAACGCGCCCCAAAGGTCCCCCAGGTAAGCGAGCCTGTGAATGGGAGCTAAGTCTGCAACAACCGATTCTCAGTGGGCAGCTACAGTGCGCCTCTGTTTACACTATGCGGTTTTCCGTAGCGTGTAGCCTGACACCCAGTGGACTGGCCAACAGGGAAATCCAGGAGCCCAGCTCGCTTTCCGCGGTTTGTGGAGCTGCCGGCTCCCTCCCTCAAGCCTGGATGTTCTGAAACGTGGGCTGGCAACAGGTGTGTCCTGCCTCTCCGCCCCGCTCCCAACTGCTACGGTACCGAGCGCGTCGGGCCGAAAGTGAACTCTCTCCGAGTTCCCAACAGGTGGCCAGGAGGATCCGGGTCGCCGACGCGGGAGCTGGCCCGCAGCGAAGGAGGCTTGAAAAGCAAGATCGAGCCCAGAGCCAGCCAGGGCTCCAACCTTTCCTGCTGGCGCTCCGAGGCCGGCAAGGATTCCCCGGCTGGACGCGGCAGCCTGAGACTCGCAGGCCAGGGCAAAAAGAGCCCGCAGCACTGCCGAGCTCAGGTCCTCTTCTCCCCTTACCCCAGAACCCACACCCACGGAGCCCAGCACGGCTGGACGCCACTCGCTTTGGCCCCGCCGGGAGCAGCCGAAGCCAGTTACTCGACTCCGCAGTGCAGAGCTTCGGTTAACAAGCTCAGCCCAAGCAGGCCTAGCCCTAAGGGCTCAAACCCCGGAGGGCGCACAGCGCTGGACTTCCGGGAGGGCGGCCTGGGGCGGGACTCCCACGTGTGGGGCAGGGGAGGGGGGCACACCCTACGCTTCCTCACGCCCCCTCCCCCCGCAGGTAGGCGGGCCACCCCATCAGCCAATCCACTTCGACGGTGAGTCCCTCTAGCCTTAACTCATCCAGCTTCCGGGGCTGGGGGAGGGGGGAAACCTAGCAACTTGAACCAGAGCCAGGCCTTTCGATAGGCGGAGTTGGCGGAGGGGGAGCGAAGACCAATAGAGGACCGGTAGGGATAAAATGGAGTCGCTCCCAGTCAATAGGAAACAAGAGGGGGCGGGTTCAGGCTTGCAGCCGGAATGGGGAGGGAAGGAGAGGGAGGAGAGAAGAAGCCCCCGCCCCCTGCGCGCCCCCGGTTGCCCAAGCCAACGCCAGAACAGGTTGTAAACAGGCCGGGCTCAGGAGCGGAGGAAGCGAAGCCTCCCTTTCCCTTCCCCTCCCCCCCAACTCAAGCCTGCCGGGCCCGCGGCTCCGCCCCCCGCGGGCCGGACGCGGCGGCGCACAGCTGACAGCGCCCCTCCCCCTCCCCCACAGGCTCCACCCCCCGCGCGCTGATGCATTTCCTCTTTTCTAGCCGGAGCGTGTGGAGTCGACTCTGCCCGCTTGCTCGCTCCCGACCTTCACCGCCCCCTTTCCTGCCTCCGCTGCCCCGCGCCCGCCTTCGCTGCTCCCGGCTCCCTGGGCCGTCCCCGTGGGACGCGCCCCGAGCTCGAGGGCCGAACGCAAGCCCGGCGCGTTCGGACGTGCAGGGGGATGCCCGCCCTCCTGCTCGCCGGGGCTGTTCCCGGGACTCGAGTCTGGGAGAGTCTCTCCGCGCAGGCTGAGGGACCGGGGATCCTGTCCATGGGCTAGCGGGCCCGTGGACGTCCGCGGCCCGGAGCAGCCCCGGGTCTTGCGCGCGCCCACCGTAGCCCCCTCCCCCCAGCCCGCGGTCAAGTTCACGGGCAGCCGGAGCGGCGGCAATTCTCTAAGGAAACCACACCCGGCCCGAGCCGACTCCCTCCTGGCCAAGGAAGGCGGATGCCTTCAGCCCTCCGGGAGGCAGGCAGGGACTCCCCGAGAGGCCAGCGACCCCCAACTCCCCGCCCCGCCAGCCCGAACGGGGAGGCCCGGCACTCCCGCCGCCTCCAGCTCCGAGCCTCTTCCAGGCCCCCTCCTGCTAGCCCCGCGCCCCTGCGACCTGGACACCACACCCCCGAAATGCCCGATATTGGGGGGGGGAATCTGAATGGAAAGCAGCTGTTCACATACCCTCAAAGCCCAGGCGAGGAGTCCTGAATGGGTGGGAACGCCCCCCGCGCGCGATTGGCCGCGCGTGTGACTGACGTCACCAGAGTCCGCCTTTCTCCCTGGCTTTCCCCTCCCCTTCCCGCGCTGCACCACTCCCCCCCTTCCAAAACTCCGATTCGCTGGGGGGGGGCCGGAGCCTCCCCCGCCCGCCTGAACGCTCCGGGCGCTCCCAGTGGAGGGGGCGCTGGGGGCGCAGCTGGAGCCAGGCCGCCCTGCCCCGGGGGAATCTGGGATGGGGACTGCCAAGCCGAGCTGCTCAGTGGTCCATGGGGCCCGGTAGCCAATCAGGACTTTGCCCATCCTCAAGCCGGGCTGTCCCGCAAGCTCAGACTGGTTGAACCCACGTTGTGTCTTGTGTACCCTAGTTACTGGTGAATATGGGCCTCAGTTTCTTCGGCTGTAAACCGATAGGCCTGCGTGAGCCCATCTTCAAAGGCTCTTCCAGCTCTAAATCTATGATCCTCCCTTTGGTCCTTCCTATTGGTAAACTTGAGGACAGCAACTATATCTACTTTCATCTTTGTAGACCTTCTAACATGGCCCAGTGCACATAGCTGGCACCTAATGTTTGTTGAGTTGAACAGCAACCAACAGTGGCATACCTTGCATTTACTGGAGATGTACAAAGAGGGCTCCTTGATTCTCAATAGTTCACAGACTTATAAGAGAGTCACTTGTGACTAGAGCTGAACTTCAGTTTCTTCATCTATAAACTGATGGTCCTGGACTAGGTAACCTTCAAGTCCTTTCCAACTCTAAATCTGCAATCTTCTCTTTTATCCCTCCTATTAGACTGTAAGATCCTTGACCGCAAAGTTCCCCCCCCCCTTTAGTCTTTATTTCCTTACTGCCTAGTGCAGAATTGCACATAGTTGGTGCTTAATAAGAACTGATTTGGGGGCAGCTAGGTGATGCAGTAAGTAGAGCACTGGCCCTGGAGTCAGGAGAACCTGAGTTCAAATTCGGCCTCAGACACTTGACATACTTACTAGCTGTGTGACCTTGGGCAAGTCACTTAATCCCAATTGCCCTGCCTCCCCCCCTCAAAAAAAAAAAAAGGAAAAAATGCTGATTTGAATGAAAGCAGTATATATTAAGTGCCAGTGGAATATATATATATATGTATATATATGTGCGTATATATATATATATATATGTAGGAGAAACTGTGAGATGGGAGCTTAGCATCAAAGTGGAAGGAGGGCATTGAAAGAGAATTCATCTCATAAAGATGAACTCCATCTATTAAGCACCTACTTTGTCCCAAGATGTGAGAGGGAGATGGTGGATAGAGAGCTGACCTTGAAGCCAGGAAGGCTACATAGAGGTGATGATCCCTGAGCTAAACCTTGAAGGAAATTAGAAGTTCCAAGAGGCCAGAAGTAAATCCCCAAACTGCCTTATATTTAGACAAATTGGAGGAGGCGAATTCTAATGCAGAAATGGTAGTGGGTTTAGGTGGTGGGGTGGGGGTGGGGGGTAGAGAGGACCCTTCCCTGTTGGCCTTTAGGTGGGGTGAAGTGAGACAGGGAGCAGCAAGGGCTTCAACCCTAGAACTTTTAAGGTCACCCAGGCTGCTGGACGGCCTGGAGATGCTGTCTAGTCCTGCCTAAGGTCTCAGGAGAGTGTATACATATAACTGCCAACAGGAAAAATTTCTTGGGAGCCTGAGAAAAGAGATAAATAACACCCCCACCAGACCACTTCGAAATTCCAACGGAGTATGCTTTTTGCTAAATGGGGCAGTTTGAAAAGTGGAATGAAGATGAAGGACTCCAGGCCTTACTCTCTTAAAGCCAAGTTCTAGGAGACAGCAGGATTTGTTGTCCCAGTCTGGGCTCCTCTGGGCCTAGATCACAGGAAAAAGGCCAATGTGGCCTGATCTCTGATCTCATCCTCTGTCCTTCAGCTAAAAAAGGCAGGGTGGGGGGAGGACAGTCCTCCAGACCCAGGCTCATCCCATCTAATACAGGTGTCTGATCACTACTTGGTTGACTCCTAGGTTTCTTCTTTTCCTTAAATATTATCAAAAGCCTGGAGCTCATGGGAGTGAGGGTAGAGGAAGGGGAAAGCAAATAGAGAGCCTTAGTAGATCAGTGTCTTAATGCATGGAGTTCAGATTGGCAGGGCTTTAACATCCCCAACCTGATCCAATTAGTAAACAAATATTTACTGAGCACAGAGGTATGGACAGTATAAGACATGTTCTCAAAAAGCCCACAAATGAGTTGAAGAGACAAAATTAACATGCAATAAAACTTTGTAAAATAGCTCCCTGAAATCATCTTTAATCACCCCATTGATATCTCTCTTTCTGAACTTTTCTTCCATCTGTATTCTGAACTTCTTCAGCATTTAATGATCCTGTCTTGTGTTTGCCCATTAATTAATTTGCTGTCCTCCATTATATCCTCCTGCAATTCCTCATCAGGGTGTGGTAACGACTGACTCACTATGCCAGCAGATCCACCAAGGCAGAATGGCTTGCAGGATAGATCTGGTGATGGTCTCTTGTCCAACTTAAGCAAGTTCAGAGAGACATCACCAAGTTGGCTGATGGGTGATGAATTTACAGCTATTCCAGCTCTCAATCTTGCTTTCAGATTCCGTTATAAGCTGGTTGTATCAAGCCCCCAAACACTGCTGAGTCTCCTAGAAGAGATCCATTACCACTTGAGGGAGTTTGGAGAGATCCTTTGGATGATGTCTGTCACTCAGGTTATGACATTCATTTGGATGGACAAGCTATAGCTCTTGTCTGTTAGTGTGTATACCTGACATGGTACAAATGGACAGAGGAGGAGAGTAAACCGAGCTGCCTTCAGGAAACTGCAAAGCTCCTTGAATGACTCCCAAATTCGCTTAGAAATAATAAATAAATTCACTTAATCTTTTCAGTACCTGTAGTCTGTTAGTGTTGTTGTGTGGCTTAAAGACATGGAACCCAACAATCTCAGAAGAAATGAAAAAGAATATCCTCCCACAGAGGGCAACGGAGAGGAACACAGTGGGAGAGAATAAGCTGCAACATCTAACAAATGGGGAATTTTGGAGGAAAGAAGTAAAAGATGTCATTACAATGACATGAAATGGATGAAAGAAAAAGATGGGCTGGCTATGGGACCAAGGTGAGGGATAACAGAAGAATAAGCATGCAAGTCTTCTGTGGGTATCCTCAGGATTATCAGGAGAAAGGAAGGTAAGTCTACGGCTGGATGGTTGGCAAACTTATGTGAGGACAGGAACAAGAGCCCTCCAGGATGAATAGACACACATTCAAATCAATGACTTTACAAATCCATTCTTCTGAGTACTTATCTGAGCAATTCTTGAAGACTGGCTACCAAGATGGAGGGGGACCACCACTGCATTACTGGAGGGGGCAGCCACTCCATAGCACAAGGCCTTGGAATATTGAAATATTTCACACACTTCCTCATTGCCTCCATGTTTGGATTGTCAGCCTTCTGAGGACAAGGACCATGTCCACTTAACTTTTTCCTCTCTTCACTAGTGTCTAGCACAGGACTGGGCACAGGAAAACAATCACTAATTGTTTGCAGGTTGAGTGATACTGTCCTAACTGAATCAAAAAGGGACCTATCAGGAGGTTCTGATGTGACAAATAGGGATGGAGAGAAAGCAGGCTGGGGAATGCCAGAGAAAGGAGTTGAGCTTCTGTCCTCTCCCAGTCCTTTTTCACAATGCCCCCAGACAACTCTGCACCCTGAAAGCCCTGTGCTACCTTTGGACTCCACACATTAGAATTATCCTCTGTTCTGTGGCCTATCCTTCTCATTGGCTGGTTCCTTTCAGACCCTTCCTTTTAAGGAGGATGCCCATTTTTTTTTATTTTTCTCTAGACTGAACTTTCTCTACACTGGAGCTTCCTCTACAATATGTTTTCTAGGGTGCCTTCATCTTCTTCATTCCCTCCTTTTCAGCTCCATTTTATGATGTCTTCCCTCATTCGAATGTAAGTTTTTTGAGGGCCAGAACTCACTTTCCTTATCCTTATATTTATATCCCTAGAGCCTAGAGCATACATCCCTATAGTGCCTGGCACATAGTTGTTGTTGTTGTTGAACCACTGCAGTCATGCCTGACTCCTTGTAACCCCATTTGGGATTTTCTTGGCAAAGATATTGGAGTGATTTGCCATTTTCTTCTCCAGCTCATTTTACAGATGAGGAAACTGAGGCAAACAGGGTTAAGTGACTTACCCAGGGTCACACAGCTAGTAAGTATCTGAGACTGGATTTAAACTTGGGAAGATGAGTCTTCCTGATTCCAGGCCCAGCACTCTATCCACTGCACCACCTAGCTGCCCTGGCACACAGTTAGCTTGACTATAAATAACAAGGAGCCATTATGGTTTTGTGAACAAGAAAGTAATATAATTAAAGTGGTATTTTATGAAAATTATTCTGGTAGAATTGTGTGAGATGGATTAGAGGCAGAGATTAGAAGCAAGGAAGTCAGTACATTCTAATAATCTAGGCCAGAGGTGAGTATAGGAAGCATGACGGTAGACAGTCATAAAACCTGGGTTCTAATCCTGGCTTTTATTTCTTCCTAGTTGACCTTGCACAAAATGGCTCACCTCTCTCTAGCCCTTCATTCCTTTATCTGCAAAATGAAGAACTGGGACTGAGTGACTTAAGGTCTTTTCTAGTTCTCTGATTTTTTGAGTATGAATGAAAGGACTGATGGAGTGAAAAGGAATGGATTGATATGAAAGACATTGTGAAAGAAAACGGAATCAGAGAACGGGGTGACAGATCGATAAAGGGAACAAAAGAGAAAAATGAATCAAACATGGAAAATTTTCAGCCATGGCGACCTGACCAAGGAATGTACTTGGCAGATACTGTGAAGGCAGGAGGAGAAAATCTGGGAGGTGGAAGGTAGAAATCTCTTCAGGTTGGGACCCGTGGAGTTTAAAGTATCATTGAGACATAAGATTGGAGATAGACACATAGTAGATGGAGATTGGTTCCATGAATCCAGGAAAGAGGTTGAGATAGAGGCAAATTTGTCGGTCTTCCCTAGAGAGGATCATTGAAAGGTTCTTCCAGAGGGAAAACAGGAGTAAAGAACATTATTAAGAGATACATGGACATGTGTATTGAGGCTAAATGAATTGGTCATGGAAATAGAGGAGTGTCAGGAATACCAAGGGAGCCTTCACTGGTTTCATATTAGCCCTTGTCAAAAAAGGACCAGAGGAAAGGGGCTAGAGGGGGTTCCCTTCCCCCCAACAGATGAGGAGCTCTCCAAGAACAGGGCCTGCGTCACCTCCTTTAAGATTAGTATTGCTGAGGTCCACATCTCTCCATCTTCTTATATTTCGCACAAAGCCCAGTTCAAGACTCTGCAGTGAGTGCCTCCAAATGTGGATTTAGGCACTGTGGTTTAAAAGAAGCATTCTGGTACAGGAAGAATAGGTGACTAGTCACTTGAGTACAAAAACAACCAGGACACAGAGGGCTGGAACTCCTCCCTCCAGCAACTGCCTGAAAATATCTTGGGGTTTACTGGCTAGATTTCTTTCTTAAGGACCAAGCCTTAAACCCAAATCTCTCTGGCTCTCCCTGATTGGCCAACAATAGGTCCCAAGCCAAACCCACTTGGTCTTTGAGCCCTGATTGACTCAGAGTGAATGTGAATAGGAATTGTTTCTCTTTTGGCCAGAAACCCTAAGGGTCTTCCCTTCCTAGTTTGACTCTTTCTTTTCTGGTCTAAGTTAAAGAGGCCATTCTTTGCCTCACTTTTTTACCCAGCCTTAATCACTGAAAGGGCTTTGCCTCAGTCAAACTCAGACCTGCTTACAATCCTAGCTTTAAAAGGCCAAGGTCTTCCACCACATCTGGGGCCATCTCCAATAGTCTTGATGTGTATCTGGCCACTGGACCCAGATAGCTCCGGAGGAGAAAGTGAAGCTGGTGACTTTGCACACAGCCCTCCCTCACTTAAATCCAATTCACTTGCATGTCATGGCATCTCCTCCATGATGTCATTGTCTTCTTCGAACGAAGCTATGCCAGGCTGAATCCATCCTTGATGGCTATCTTTCCCCTCCTATGAATGTCTTTCCCTGCTCATAGCTAATGAAACTTCCTTTGATTAACTGTTAGATGGACTATGAGTGCCTCATCTTGTTCCATTCTCCAGTCTAAGCTACCAGCCCAGCTAGAGTTGGCCAGGTCTAACCCACTATGCCCATCGAGTCTCAGTACCTTGCAGGTACTCAATAAATATTTATTAATCAATGAATAACAGGGTTTTTCACTTCCAACTCCTGTTCAAGTCTTTCCTAGACCTCCATAGCTTGGGTGATAGCTGGGAGCTTTTTCCATACCAAAACCAATTCAGTTATATTCTAATCCGATTCATATTTACTGAGCTCCTGTTATGCATCTAGTCCTAAACTAGGCTTTTCTCAAGGGAAGACAGGAGGAAAAGGCATGGTAGCTGCCCTCAGGGAGCTACTAGGGTCCCCCATTGCATCCTGGGTCATCTCCAGCCATCCTGATGAATATCAGGCCACTGGGCCTGGACCCAGATGGCTCTGGAGGATAAAGTGAGGCTGGTGACCTTGCACAGCTCTCCCTCACTCTAATCAAAGTCAACTGCAAGTTATGTCATCATTTCCCTGATGTCATGGTCCTCTCTGAAAATGAAGGACAAACACAACCTGTGAGTAGACCAAGTTACCTGAAAGGGGACCCAGCTAGTTGGGTAACTCAGCTTGTCCTCTCCCTCTCCCTCTCCTCCTTTCCAAGGGAAGGTAAATTTTGATGGCCAGAAGCTACCCACTTAACTTGGGGTTTACTGGCTAGATTTCTTTTTCTCTCTCCTTTCCTTTCCTTTCCTCTTTCCTTCCTTTCCTTTCCTCCCTCTTCCCTTCCTTCCTTCCTTCCCTCCTTCCTTCCTTCCTCTCTGTTCACTCTGAAGTCCCTGCCCTAGCTCCACTTAATGGCTATATTTTGGGCCTTCCTACCTTAGAGTGAATGCCAATGGTAACCGTTTCAACTGTTTCTCTTTGGAATAGCAACCCTGAGGCTCTTCCCCTCCCAGCTTGATTTTTTTGAAATCTTTTTTTTTCTAATTAAAGGGACCATCCCTTGACTCACTTCTTAAAGAGGCCTATTCACTGAATGGACTTTACCTCACTATAAGTGAGGACATGGCATCCTGGGTCATCTCTAGTCATCCTGATGAATATCTGGCCGCTGGAGGAGAAAGTGAGGCTGGTGATCTTGCACAGCCCTCCCTCACTCAGATCAAAATCAACTGCTAGTCATGTCATCATTTCCCTGATGTCATGGTCCCCTTTGAAAATGAAGGACAAACACAACAACCAGTCTGGTTCAGAAGAAAATGAGAGGGGAAAGGACTTATTAAGCCCCTCTAAGTGCAAAGCCCTATGCTAGGTGCTGGGGTTACAAATAGAAAAACAAGACAATCCATGTCCTCAAGGAACATGACCTCTAATGGGGGAGGCAGCAGATAGAGAAAGTTTCAGCTATAAATCAGATGAAGAAGCCCCATGGTCCTTAGGATGCAGCAGCAAAGCAGATTGTAACGCATCTTATTTAGACAAGACTCACATATGTGGAACAGAGTACGGTACAAGAAGACAGCCTACATAGCACACATTCTATAAATATGTGTATGGAAAGCAGCAATTTAAACTGCAGGAATACAGGGCAAATGTTGCCAACTTCATCCCACCCCATCGAGTTCTCCTTTGTGAAGTAATTTCCATGGCCCTAGTATAAATTACTGAGTCACGAGAGAGTTGAAACGAATTTATCTACTGCAACATAGATATCAGTCAAACTTGAGAGGAGTTGGAAAGGAGGGAGAAGAAAAGAAAAAGCATGCAAAATGTAGATGTGACCCAAAGGCTGGCTAGGTATGACCATAGACTGACTCACAAGAGTGAAGTACTGTGGTGTCACGGAACATGAGTTTAAATCTCCGCTCTGCTATTTACTATCTATGTAACATCAGACAAATCACTTAGGTTCTATGGGACTTCCTTGCCTCATCTGTAAAATTAGGGGTTTAGATTAGATGGCCTCCAAGGGACCCTCCAGCTTTAAAATCTATAACCTTTAAACTATCTAAAATATCTTTGAAGCTACTGGCTAGACACAAAAGGAGCAGTCAACATTCCCCTAGAGAGAAGAGGCTGTACAGCCATAGCATTTTAGCAGAGTATGAGCAGATGGAACCTCAGCGGAGAAAGCAGCTCAGCAGAAGATATCGGAAGCCAAGCGGCAGCTAGGTAGCACAGTGGATAGAGCTCAGGGCCTGGAGTCAGGAGTTCAAATCCTGCCTCAGACACTTACTGGCTGTGAGACTCTGGGCAAGTCACTTAACCTGTTTGCCTCAGTTTCTCTCATCTATAAAAACAGAGGTAAGAATAGCACCTACCTCCCAAGGTTGTAGTGAGGACAAGATCAGCCCTAGTACCATGAGTGGGTTTACTATCCCACCAATGGTATGGGAATCTGTGGGTATGTACAATATAAACGAGGACATTTTCCTTTTTATTTACCTTGTTGTTTAAATGCCTGTGTTTGTGTGTTCTCTGGTTTGGTCTGGTTTAAAACAAAACAGAGCACTTGAGTTGTGGTTTTGAATAGATGCTGAGTTAAAGTATGCCTTCAATCTAAATCCAGTTCTCAGGGGCTTACTTTTGAGGCGGCCCAGGATACATATGTATTGCTATACATAGTAATGTGTAATTAGTAATAATAATGGGCAGTGAGGTGGCATAGTGGATAGAGTGCCAGGCCTAGAGTCAGGAAGACTTATCTTCCTGAGTTTAAATCTGGCCTCAGACATTGACTAGCTGTGTGACCCTGGGTAAATCACTTAACCCTGCTTGCCTCAGTTTCCTCATCTGTAAAACGAGCTGGAGAAGGAAATGGGAAACCTCTCCAGTATCTTTGTCAAGAAAACCCCAGTGGGGCTGTGAAGAGTCAGACATGACTGAAATAAGTGAACAACAACACCACACATAGGTAATCAGTAAGTACTTGTGGAATGAATGGATTCTGTCTCATTGTTAGTGGCTTGTCTCCCCCAATACAGCTGAGAACAGTCAGCACTGAGTGAACAAATTGACTGTCAACTGTGTAAGCGGGTGGAACTTTCCAACACTAAAACCATGAATGAAACATTGAGGGGCTAAAACATGTGTGAGGCCCATGAAGTTTCCTCCAGATACTTTTTTAAAAGCAGGAGACATCAACGCTGCTGGGTGATTACAGGATGCGGCATCCTGCGAGGCTGAAGATGCTGAACAGCGGTTCTCTGATCCTAGACCACTGTGCCCATCAGCAGCACTAAGTGTCAGCCAGAAAGTCCTTCTCTGTTGTTGGACCAGACAGCCACCTACATGGTATCATGGGAGGGGCTCTAGAAGCCTCCCCCACCCCAAATTCTCTTCCTTACGGGGTTGCCAGCTCCAGTGCCAAAAACTCAGCCAGGTGAGCTTCATTCCTTTGGGTTGTATCTTCCAGGCTCCTGCATTATTCTGTCCCAGAAGCTACCAGGGTGGGGGTGGGTCTGTCATCTAGGGAAGGTAGCAAGGAAGGAGGGAAAACAGAAGGGAACAAAAGACAAGTCAGCTTTAGGAATTGGCCACAGGTTGCCCTTGGGGGGCTTCCTACACTGCATTCATTGGATCCAGGAGTGCTGGCACCAAGACTGAATGAAGAGGTGCCCAGCTGTGTCTCTGTTCTCTAAAACCCACCAGCAAACTCAATACTTCCTATTTCAGGAAGGGTTTCTTGACTGATCCCAACAAGCAGATTATGCCATGTGTTCCAAATCGCCTTGAGACTTTGGGATGGCTTCTTTGGGGAGTTTGGTTGGTATTTGGGTATGTAGCTTATGTCACCCATCAAATTGGGAGGCACAGGCTGGCTCTTCCATCAGATTCGGGGCTCTCCTCCAAAGACAAGGCCCCAATCACCCCATCAGAGAGTTTGGTTTTGAAAGGGATCTTAGACGTCTCCTAGCCCAGTGGCCTCCATTTTGCAGACAAATGACCAGCTATGCCAGTGGCAGAGCAAAGATTTGAATCCAGATCTTTTGATTGCCAAACCATTTTAATGACAGTTAGCATCGATACAGTGCTTTAAGGTTCGCAAAGCATTATCCCTACTGTATGGATGAGGAAACCTAGGCAGAGAGAGCTTAAGTGATGTGCCCAGGGTTACGTAGTGTCTGAGGCTCGGATTTGAACTCAAGATCTGGAGTCAGGAAGACCAGCCTCAGACTCTTCATAGCTGTGTGTTCTGGGATCATTCCACCTGTGTCTGCCTCAGTTTCCTCATCTGCAAAATGGGATTAACAACAGCACCAATCTCCTAGGTTGTGGTAAGAATCAAATGAGACGTTTTTAAAGTGCTTTGCAAACCTTTAACCGTTATAGAAGTGCTGGCCATTTTTAAAGTGCTTTGCAAACCTTTAACCGTTATAGAAGTGCTGGCCATTTTTTCTTTCACAAAATACCGAGATGCCCTCAAAGTAGAAGATCATCTCCTTCCTTTGCTCTTCTGTTTCTTTGTGGTCTCTAATCCCCAAGGGCCTGGGACAGTGCCTTGCTCATAGTAGGTATCAGCTAATTTTTAAAAACTGAATTACACAATGTGCCTTAGTGAATATCCTTGACTTGACAGGATAATTTTTAACTTCAAGTCACTATGTAAAAAGTTTAGCAAATTTAAGTCTCCTCTGGATTACGTGGCTATGTTGGGGTTTAGGGAAGGGGCGCCACAGCTCTTAGTACAAATTGGGCTGGAAGGGGTGCAGGACCAACAGCTGGTGGCTGCCTTTAGTGGACTTCATACTTGATGTCACAAGAATATGTGACTAGGGATAATTAGACCAAAAATAAAAACCAAAAACCAAACCAAAACAAAACTCTTCAGCTTGGCTCAGAAACTAAAGTCCACAAGCATTTTCAAAGGAATCTTTTCCCTTTTATTCTGCCATATTTGAATTTGGGTATAAGAGGCATTTTGGAATATGTGCTTTAAAACCAAAATTCACATAAGAAAATTCATTAAGTGACCAAACATTTGAATGTCTCTTGAGTCGTCGGCGTATTCCACAGGAGGGATTGGTACCAAGTCTTCTAGAGAGAGAAGATAAAATAGGACCTACAGTAGACCTAGGTGACATAGGAATGGTATTCAAACTCTGGGCAGCTCTTATTGCTTTCTACCTATTTGACTTCCTGATCCAGAAAAAGAGATTGTTGGACTAAGCGATCACAGAGATCCCTGGGATCCTATTCTTCCTGAAGCTTCAGGACTTACTAAAACTGTTGGCTCTTTGAGGCCAGGGCTGTGCATTTGAGCCTTATCACCTCTCCTCCACAGCTGGTATCCAACGGAAGCGCAATGACTCACAACTCCTAACTATGGGCTTTCTAAGATACTCTGGGGAGTGGGAGAAATGGTCCAACCACTTTCTCTTGGGGCTCTTTTTAAAAGACCAGTGGGGAGGATGTGAGTGCAGCTTTGCCCTGAAGTCAGAATTATGGCCTGGACTCGAGGACCTCCCAAGGGCCGCTAGGTGACCCCTTGACCACGAGGAGTCAAAATAGAAAGCTGTAGGGCAGAGAAGGAATGGCTTCTTCAAACACCTAGGAGATGGAGGCCAACTCATTCAGGTAGCCATTCCTGATTGGTCCCAAGTCCCCATGTTCTCTAGTCTACCGACAAAACCCTATCTGCCCCATCTTACCAAAATGCATAGCCGTCATATATTTATACAACAGATTCTATGGCTAAAGTGTTTGTCCAGGACATTGCTCCCATTAGACTGGAAGTTCCTGAAGACAGTAGACATTTACTCATTTGCCCCTCATGGCAGTGAAGAAATGCTTTTGGAGTACTGGGATGGTGGCTGGGTTAGCCTTGGGGTTAGAACTCCCATCCTGGCAAAACCTAATTGAAGCTCTGAAGTAAAGGCCACCTCATCTCCACCTACTGACCCCCAGTGCTGAGAACACAAGGCAACAGCATTCCAAACCACCTGAGAGGTGGACAGGGCAAGGCAGGCACATGGAGCAGCCCATGGGTAGGGGAGAATTTAGGGAATGGCCTGAAAAAATGCTTTTGGGATGCCACTCCTCTGCAGACCTAACTTGGTAGGGGCATGGCTAGCTGGGAAAGCGTGATGGCTAACTAATGGGGCCCAAGGCTGCTGCACCTGAAAAGGGCTTGGGGAGCAAGGCTCCCTGAAAGCCAAAGTATCATGAGAAATCTGATTCAAAAGGATGAATCTGAGGTGCAGAAAGATGCTCTTATCCTCGGGAATTTTTAAAGAAAGATGAAATGATTTTCGGTGTAGTTAGCACACTTACTTATTTTGTGTTAGGCCCTGTGATTGCACTGGTTTGGGGAATTCCCATTGTGGAAATTGTCTCCATCGTGGCAATTTCCCTGTATCACATGGGTAGAGAATCACAAGGCCCTTCAGTTAGGACTGGTTAGTGGAGAGTGAGGTTAGTAAAGATAGTACTCCGGCTATCTTCAGTACTCTTTTAGATGGGAGATGGTTGTCTACCTTTTGGCCAAGAAGCAAAGTCAGAAACATTCTAAACCTTGCCTGAGAGGTTCAGTGACTTGCCTAGGGTCATGGCCAGCCTTGAATCCAGGCCTTCCCGTCTCCAAGGCCTGCATGCCATCTACCAAGCCTCTTCAGTGTGCACTATTGTATTCTAATTCTTTGTAGACTGGGAGTCCACATAAGGGAGCTAGAGAGAAAAACATAGAGATCTAGCTACAGAGATACAAAGGCCCACTGGAATGCCCAGTGACTCTGGGGGCCAGTTTACTATGGAAGGAGGGGCTTTGAAGGGAGGTGAGGATCTCACTGGTTCCTCTGCTGCAGTGAATAACCCACAGAAGAGCAGCTTAGGCCAGGACCCGAGGTGCCTGCCTTCTTCTGCTCCCTTGCAGTGGACCCATTTCCTTGCTGTAGTCCTCTGTGATCTTTGTGGGCTGTACCAGACCTCCTCTTCTCTGAATCCATCCCACCCAACCCACAGTGATCTCTGATCCATGCCATCCATGAATCTATCACAACCCGCTTTTATCATTAGTTAGCATTTCAAGAATTCGTCCTTTTTCTCCAATTAGACCATGAGCTGCCGGAGAGCAGGGACTGTGTCTTCTCTTGTATGTCTAAGAGTGCCAAGCACAGACACCACAATACTTATTGATTGGCCTACTTAATGATAACCTGCTGGAAAGAGCTGTCATGGGGGAGGGAGCATACAGAAGACCCTGGTCCCCAACAGCAACCTTCTCCCAGCTCCTTTCCAGAGGGGACCTCTGGACCCCTCTGTGGGAGGATTAGCCTTTGGGACAGAGGACTTGGGGATTCTCTCCCTTCCCCTTGAAATCTCAGAAGAGGACATATGCTGAATACTGTCCCTCCTCCACCCAGCCCATGATGCTACATCAAAGAAGCTAAAAGGGTCAGATCATTTGTAGGTATATTTATATGTAAATACAAAATTGTATCGCCATAAGGTATTGAATATGAACATTTACAATTATTCTCCAAATCTGACTCAATCCTTGAACGTTAAATACAAAATGAAAAGATTGTAAAAATAAGAATATACACATTCAAAGAACTTGTTACAGTATAAAATGACTGAGGGCCACTCAGCCGCCGACCTCATCTTCTGGGAGGGAGGAGCTTCTGCATTACTGACAGTCTCCCCCTCAGCACAGGGTGAACAGTTGGTGACGTCGAGCTGGGGCAGGATAGGGCATGGCAGGGAAGGGGGTGACAAACAGCAATTACAGAGTAGGGGGATCTCTTTGTGGGGGCCCCCAGCCAGGAACCACTTTCAGCTCTTTCTGGGCACAGAACAAGGATATGGCTGGCAGAGAAAGAGCATCCAGGCAACAAGGCAGGGGGATGCAGGGGAAGGCAGGGCTAAGAGGTGATAGAGAAGGGAATGATTCAGAAAAGCTCTTCCTGTCAAGTGATTCTCCCAGGTCAAGCTCCCCCTCCCATATTGTGCCCAGGGTCCCTGTGAGCCCTTTGAAGACTTCGTACCGATTGCCTTTGGCCTTGGCTCCTCAGTGAGTTTATCCCCATCATCCCTTGAGGAGGACTAGGGAGAAATAGAGGGTTCGAATGTCACAGTGGAGATCTGCAGCTCCTTATTCAAGGTAAAGGGTTTCCCCCAATTGATAAGGTAAACAGAGAAAAAAAATGTTAAGTTGGGAGAATAACGTGCCAGGGTCATCACATACAGCATTACCAGGGCCAAAGACAGGCCATGACCAATAGAGGGAGGTGGTCCACACTCGGGGAGGGGGTGTAGATGGTGGGGAGTAGGGTAAAGGACATTGTCACGATGTCCTCTCTGTCTAACGGTATAATGCGTAATTGACTCCCCTCCCATACTCCCTTGGGTGGGGGTGCCCCATGGGCAATGAACAGTATCATTTCTGAAATGACCTCCAAGGAACATGGCAGCCTGACCTCCAGCATGGAGCCCCATGAACTGCTAGAAAGAGGTGTGTACATATGGATTTATATAATACGTACATATTAACACATACAGTATATATTACATACACACACACAGATCCAGACCCACGCGCACATAACACACACACACACAGGCACACAGAATGGTAGATAAGACTGGAGGACACGCCTTACTTCTTACACCTTCTTGGCACTGGGGATGATCTCTAGGATAGGGAGGTTGGTCAGACTCTCCTGGGATGAACTGGAGGTGGTCTCTCACCTCCTTCCCCATCAAACTGTGGCAAAGTCAAGGTGAGGAGGTTAGAGGCGAGAGGGGTTGGAGAGGGGAAGAGAAGATCCTTTCCCACTTACCTCTGGGGACCCCTGTCAAAAAAATGGTAGCCACAATTTGGTTTTAATAAGGCACAGTTCAATAGCAGGTGCTAGAAATTAAGAAGATGAGCTGCTAGCCACTGGATACTTGTGGAGATTTCATCAGAGCTAGCTAGCCAAAGGAAAAGGCTGCCGTGTACCAGGAGATGCAGAAAGAGGAGGGTCTGTTTTAACGTTACTGATGGCCACCTTGGGGCTTGGCAGTGTCCCAGGGAGAGGGAGGAAGGCTGGCAAAAGGCTACTGATGGGCAGCCAGTCTCTGCCACCAGGTGAGAGGCCCCAGATGCCGGCTATTGCCTCTCGATGCCCAGCAAATGGTAGCCAGGGGGCACCATGCCCTCCTTCAGGGCATATTCAATGATGGCCTTGTAGCAGAAGAAGTACTGCTCCGGGGTCTGGATGCTGAATGCCCTCTGGGTCCTCATGCGGGACACTGTCTGAAACACGTTCAGCGTGCCCAGCTCTTCCAGCTGTGCTAGGCAGATGTCCAGCGAACAAAAGGTACCTGTGGAAGGAAGCAGACAGTCGAGGGAGCTTTCCTGCTGGTGCCCCCTGCCCAAAAGGAACTGAAGTTCTGTCTACAGTAGTCTGAAACAGAAAAGAACGTGAAACCCCGACGGCAAACACCCACCATGGGAGCCGGGATGCCTGGGCACAAGCTGGCACAAAAGCATATCTAGAAGATGGGGAGCTCCTCCTTCCTTCCTGGCAGAGGGGAAGGCACTTCTGGGTGGCACACTGCACCTCTGTCAGACTTAATGGAGGTGTTGGGAGTAATGTGTCTGCTTTTTTATTCTCTGTTAAGATGGCTCTATTTGTAAATGAAGACAATTTAAAACAAGATATAAGATAAGAAAGGTCACTTGTCTGAAAGCATGAGGGAGGCATAGGAACAGTGAGGGGAAAAAGTAAAGGAAGGACCCTCCAACTGGAATAAGAGACAGGACCCAATTCCTTTGGAGTTGCCTCAATTGCTGGGTGGGGTGAGGCATAAGACAAGTACATTGGCCCTTCATTCCGCCATGCATTACTCAGAATAGAAAGTGGGAGGACTATGGGATGGTTGGTCTGGAACAGATAATGTTATAATTCATAATATGTCATAATTCTCTTGAGAAAAAACCTGTTTGCTCAGTTATGGATAGAAAGGCGCTACTATCCATCACAGGAAGAAGGGGTGGGATGGGGGAAGAAGAGAAAGAACGAGGAGAGGGGAAAAGAAAAAACAAAGGGGGAAGGAGAGAAGGAAAGAAGAGAGAAGGAAGAAAGGAGAAGGGAGGGAATCGAGGATGGGGAAAACCCAACCTGGCTTAGTAAGCCCTCAGCCTTCCATGGCCGAAGGGCAACTCTGCTGGAATGTTCTTCAATGTTTGTTTAGTAAATTTATCACAGTCAGTAGATAACACTAGGGTTGCCAGATTCACATTGAACAAGGCATCCTAGAGAAATCTGCCTGCCACAAATCTAAGGAGTCCTTTTCCTGAAAATCAACTACTGTGGCCCCCAGCACTCTGTGCCTTTAGCCCTCTGAAAGACAAGATCTGATCTGAAAGTTATTACCTGTCCTGCCAATGCCTGCACTGCAGTGGACCACTATGGGCGGCCCTCTGGGATGGCCTTTGAAGCGTGGTCCCAAGTTCCTGACTGCCATCTTCTGCTGGTTTCTGACCACTCTGAGGAAGTCAATCAGGCTGTCAGCTGAAGAAGGGACCCCATAATCTGGCCAGCTCAGGAACTGGAAGTGAATCACCTGTCTTTTTTGTCGCTCCTGAGGGCCGAAAGTCACCAACAATCAGTGCTAGGCATCCCTTCCTTCCCTTCCCTCCATAACCTTTACTCCTCCCAAGACTGGCTAAAACAATATTTCTGCCTCTCTAACTCATGGCCCCTCATCTTTATTCTGCTCAGCCCTCTCAGTTCCATTCCCTTCAGGCTTCCATCTTCACCAGCTTTTTCTTCCTAGTTACACTGAGCCCCTTCTCCTGTGTCTTCCCTCCTGGCTCTTTTCCCTTCTCCTGAACTCCCCCTATGAGAACCTCCCTACAGGATGCAAGCTCCAGTTCCAACCACTGGAATAATCCCCCAAAACCACCTCTTTAGCAAGTCTTGGTGCTCTGTTTCCCAAGGAGGCAGCCCAGAGCACAGTCCTAGGATGAGCCATGTTGTAGGGCCCATGTTTAATTTAGGGCAGCAATGCTAGGATGGCAAGGAGGACATGAGGCCCACTATGCGCTACTTGGGAGCCCCCCCAATTGGATTCCCAGACACCAGCATGGAGTGCCTCCCAATTCTTCTTTTCCCTTACACCGAAATCAATGCTAGGTGGAGATTTGAGAACACAGGCTTTTCCCTCTAGAAGGGAGGCATCACAGAGGAGGAACATAAGAGGATTACTTCTGTGTTATGAATTTCCAGCGTTGTTTTCTTATAATGGTTCATGTTTTCCACTCCTTGATTGGTCACTGTGAGAAAGCCAAATCGGATCTGACAGTCTTTTTCCAAGGGCCAGTACTGGCCACACTTTCTCCTGCCACCTTCCTCAAATCTGGAGGGAGACACACAAAGGCCCAGAGTCAAGAGGGGCTCGCTAGTTAGCCATCCACCCTGACCAGAGGACATCTCTCGAGTCCTGCTGCAGCCGAGACCCCTTGCTTCCCCACACAAAAGCCGACCAGAACCCTTCTAGAGGAGTATGAATGAGAGCCAAGGGGATCTTCGCATTGCCACTGTCCTCTCGGGAAAGGCCTCCTGGTACCTTGGGGGTCTCCGCTCATACACAAGCACACACACATCATGCCCACTGTACAGAGGACAAGCTAGAGAAAAGGGACTTCCAGGAGGTGCTCAGATCAGAGGGAAGGGAAACTGTGAGCCCTGACTGTGTCAGACCTGGTGAGTGGGCTCCAGACACACCCCAACCTGAGCTAAGTGGAGGGAGGGAGACATAAGGTAAAATCCAATCAGCATTTATTAACTGTCTACTGGGTATGAGGAACTCTCCTCAGTTCTGAGCATGGGAATCCCTGCCCTTGACGAGACTGATTCTATCCGGCTTGAAGGTATGAACACAGAGAGGAAGAAAAAGTAATTTGGGATTATCAGGTGAGATGAAGTGAAGAGGGAGGGAGGCAAAGGGGAAGGAAAAGGGAGTACATTCCTGGCAGTGGCAACAGTGTGGGCAAAGACCCAGCAGCAGGAAACAAGGTCAAGTGTGGGAGATAGCCAGTGGTCAGTCTGGCTTGGGCAGAGAATGATTCAGGTTAGTTTTGCCCCACAGGAAATAGAAACACTCTGAGTTTCTGATGTGAGAGAAGTGAGGGAGTCAGACCTGTGTTTCAGGCATGTTCATTTGGCAGCTGTTTGGAGGGTGCTGGGAGGGAAGTGACCAACTAGGAAGGCCAGAATGAGGGTCCTGTGAGTGGAGGAGACAGGTGGGGCACGTGGTGGAGCTCGATTTAACAAGACTTGGCAATTGACTGGCCTATGGGTGAGGGGAGGGAGGAGGCAGGAGGGGGAAGAGCAAAGAATGACTCTGAGGCTGTGAATCTGGGTACCTGGGAGGATGACAGAAATCAGGAAGTTAGGAGGAGGGACAGATTGAAGGGGAAAATAATGAACTCCTCTGGGAACACAGTGAGTTGGAGATAAATGACCAGTCAGGAAGAGATAGCCAATGGGCATTTGGCTCAGAAGAGAGACGTGGGCTGGATATGTAGACCGAAAGAATGATAACCCAGAGATGCTGTGAGATCAAGAGAAGGCATATTGAAAGATAAGAAAATAGGAGCCAGGACAGCCTCCTGGAGGATACCCAATGCCTAAAGAACAGGACAGATGATGAACCAGCACAGGAGAGTAAGCTGGAGCCATCACAGAGATAGCAGAACCAGAAAGACACAGTGATCATAAAAATCCAGAGAGCAGAGTGAATCCACAAGAGGAGGGAATTGTCAAGTGTAAGAAGCATCAACAAAACCTTTAAAATAAGAGAAAAGGGAGGTTATGGAAGCAGAAAAACAAGGAGGAATGGAATGACGAGAGATGGCAATAAGCACAGACAGATGGTGGGAAACACAGAAAGCTGGGGTCTAAGAAGAATTTTGAAGTTCTGGACACTGGAGATTGAAGAATCATGGGTGAGCTCAGGGAATGACCACACTCCTAAGCATAGCTAAAATATATAATAATAATATAGAGTGAACACGCAGGTCTTGGGAGCTGAGGAAGATGATGAACTGGGAGACTAGGATGGGACAGTGACATGTATATTGAAATTCTGCTCCCCACCACCCAACCCCAGTATGAGGGCAACATTGGGCCTGTGAGTCAGGGGCTAAACTCCCTGAGAAAGAAGGGAAGACAGACCGGGAGCCACAAGATGCCTGATAGATGGGCTCTGAGTAGCTAGATATAGACAGATGGAAGATACCATACCTCCCTTGACCTCAAGGTATTCCATTCTATATAGTTGCTGAGGGCAGAGGGGGAGGGGGGATTACACAGTCTGCTGGGAGAGTGGGGGAGGGAGGGAGCAGTGCTCAGGGGGAGAGGGATGCGTGTAGGTACAACTAAGTAAAAAAGACAGCAAACCATTCTCATAACTCTTTTTTAAAAAGTGCCCAGAGTCAGAGAATCTTAGAAAATAGCACTCAGAGGCACCTTAAAAATTACCTAGTCCAGGAAAGTGCTTTGTAAACCTTAAAGCATGACAGAGATATATTACTACAAAGAAACTGAGGTCAGAGTTCAAATTACTTGCTCAAGTTCCCCCACGTTGTAGCATAGTGGGGGACAGAAAGACCATATTACTTTTTGTGATGCTGGAAAATAGGGAAAGTGAATCAATGAGATTTTTTCTAAAAATCCAAATCAATGGTTTCACACATCATTTCAAACCCTTGCATTCACCGCTGCTGCTAACAAGTAGCATAATGGCCTTTTCTGAATATTAAGAAGCTTTTAAATGGCTTTTTTTTAAGTCGAGGAGAGAAGGTGAGGAATAAAGCCTAACAGGCACGGAGAATTTCATCAGTGGTAATCAGTCTCTGAATTATAGAGACTGACTATAAAGAGAAAGAGAAGGAAAAGAAAGCTGAGTGTAGGCTGACAGACATTCTAGATTTTAAGAAAGTACATTTCAAAGGGTTCAGAGGAAGAAGAGATGAAATACCACTGAAGTTTTACAGGGGAAATCAGTCCAAGAGGGATGGGAAACTCTCAGTGACAAAATTCGGAAGACAACGAAGGGAAAATGAGACTTCCGTCAAAAAGAACAAATGTTAGATACACCCAGAATGCCCTAGTCGACTTAGATTTTAGTAGGAGAGTGCGCACAGAAGGCAGAAGCAGGAGTCGTTAACCTAGGCTGAATACCAAAATAACCTAGTGCTCAAAGAGTGGTGTCAGGTCCAGCGAGATTAACCCCAGGCAGAAACTGGCCAAGAAAGCTCAGGGAAATAGGACTTTTTGGTGGTGTTTCAGGTGGTTTGGGGGGATTGTTTTGTTTTAGTTACACATTTAGGAGAAAGAAATCCAGAAAGGGGTAGAAGGAGTAATGTTTGCAGTGAACGAGACAGATGGTAACTGAGGGAGGACTAATCAGTTTTTTATTCTGCTTTTCTAAGTTCTGCCAAGGAGAATGACCCAAGGACGGGAAAGAAGAGAAGAGAAATCAATGAGAGGGAATAGTTAGCAGAGATGAGGAGGGAGACAAAGGGCAGCTCAGCTGCCCTAGATGAGGCTCAGGCAAGCACATCCCAGCAGCCGGTTAAGTTAGGCCAGTCAGCCAATGACATCGGAAAGATGGTGGAGCAAAGGAGAGGAGCCCTGAGACAAGAGATGGGCACATGCCAAAAAAGGGAAGAGGATATGTCCGCAAAGTCCAGGCCACTGAGCTGGGCAAAAATATGGAGTGGATTACTAAAGAAAGGGCAACTGTTAAGAGGGAAAGCAACAATCCCAGAGTCAGCATGGCTTCATCAAGAACAGGCCACACCAGACTAACCTTTTTTCCTTTCTTCACAGGGTTACTAACCTGATGGGCCATGGGAACGTTCTATGAGTAGTTTACTAGGTTTTATCAAAACAATAGATGAAAGTATCTCATACAGTTCTTATGGAAAAACCAGGGAGAGATGGGCTAGATGACAATACAATTAGACAGAGTCAGAACTGGTTGGATGGCCAGCTTTGAAGAAGAGTTATATTAAATGTCTGACATCGACTTGGAAAGAGGCTTTCAGCAGAGAGCCCTAGGGATCTATACAGGCCCCAGGCTGTTTAACATTTTTGTCAATGAGCACAGATAATATGCTCATCAAACTTGTAGAAGACACAAAGCCTGAGGGACAGTTAATAAACTCGATGACACTCAGGATTCAAAAAAGATCTTGATGTGGTAAATTACAAATTCAGTGGAAACCATCTCTGGAGCCCTGGGTGCAGTTCTGGGCACCACATTTTAGAAAAGACACTGATGAGTCAGAGACCTCCAGAGGAGGCCAGCTGGGACTGCGAAAGGGCTTGAGGTCCATGGCACTTAAGGTGAAGGAAGAGATTGAGGGAGTTTAGCTTAGGGGAGACTTGGGGGGCTCATAGTAGCTGTATCCAAACATGTGAATATCTGTCAAGTGGAAGAGGGATTTAGACTTGTTCAATTTTGCCCCAGAAGGCAAAGCAGGAGCAATGTGAGGAAGCTGCCAAGAGTCAGACTTAGACCTTTGTTGTTGTTCAGGTGTGTGACCCTATTTGGGGTTTTCTTGGCAGAGATCCTGGGGTGGTTTGCCATTTCCTTCTCCAGCTCATTTTACAGATGAGGAAATTGAGACAAACAGGGTTAAGTGACTTGCCCAGGGTCACCCAGCGAGTCAGTGTCTCAGGTCTTCACAATTCCAAGCTCAGCACTCTATCCACACTGCCACCAAGCTGTCGGACTTAGACCTAGACTTGGGCCAGATGTCAGGAAAAACTTCCTAAAATTTATGGGTAAGACTTCCTTATTTGAGGGCTTCGGGCAGAGGTTCCATGGTCATTTGGGGACTATGTTGTAAAGGTTATCCTTTGTGACAGATGGGCTGGATCAGATCTGTCCAACTTTAAATTCTGTGATGTAGGCCAACCTACATAAACCCCATTTTATAGATGAGGAAACTAAGGCCTTGAGAATTTAGGTCACCTGCTCAAGCTGACACAGAGAGCCTGAGAATCCAGGGATCCTCAGTCTCACCGAATTGCCTTTTCTAATACAGGCATCGCTAAATGGTCACTAGATGATGATGCCTAGCTAATATTCTGAGCCCTGACTGCTCTTCAGCAGAGATCACAGGTAAAAACACAAGCTGAGAGCCATATCTGATGGGCTTAACAAAGTCAAAACCTACTTAGGTGGAAGCCATTCATTTGTCTCCTGCAGAGTGCCTAGACCAGGGCTGGGCTACCTCTGACACAGAGGGGCCAATAAAAAAAGCTGCTGAGGTGAATTTAGTTAAGGACTTACTAGGAAAAGACAGTGAAGTCACTTTGGGTATGGTTATCAAAGCAAAGAGAAGGCACAAGTTATATAGCTATGATGAATCCACAAGATTCGTTTCCATTACAATTTGATTATACCAATTCCTTAGTACCTAAGCCACGAGTAAAACAGCTTATTCTCCTTTCTACCAGGGTTTTTCTTTTTTCTTTTTTTAAGTGAGAATTTTTATATTTCTTTTTTTTCCAATTATATGTAAAAACAATTTTTAATATTTTTTAAAAATTTTGGTTCCAAATTCTTCCCCTCCCTTCCTCTCTCCCTGAGAAGGTAAGCAATTTGATATAGGTTATACACGTGCAATCACGCAAAACATATTTCATGTTCATCATGTTGTGAAAGAACACACACACACACACACACACACACACACACAAAAGAAAGTTAAAAAAATATGCTGCAATCTGCATTCAGACTCCATCACTTCTTTCTCTGGAAGTGGATAGCATTTTTCATCTTAAGTCCTTCGGAATTATCTTAGATCATTGTATTGCTGAGAATAGCTAAGTCATTCACAGTGATCATCTTACGATGTTGCTGTTACTGCATACGATGTTCTAGTTCTGCTCATTTCATTTTGTATCAGTTCATGTAAGTCTTTGCAGGTTTTTCTGAAAGCACTCCTGAGAGGATTTTTCTGACCTTCATTATGAGAAAATCAAAACCAATCTCCCACCTCCCTCCTGTAGACCTTGTTCCAACATCTTGACATCTGATTCCAATATTTTGACATCCAACATCATGATCTTTGAAATTCTATTCTCTGATCCCATCTACCTACCTTTCTCTTCTCCACCTCCAACCATTCGTGTTTTCACATGATATTTACTAATATATAACCCAAACATATTCTTCCAACCTCAATCCATCTCCCCCATTCTGGCAGCACTTACCTCCACTCATGATGAAGGTGGGGAGGGGTGGCAGTGGTGGTAAACAAGCAGGTACTCACCGTGTGGTCATGACAATCACCAGAACTTTCTGCTCCCAGACCATGAGCCAAAAGTCATGGTAGGTGTTCTCCAAGGGACCTGAAGGGATAGAGCAGGAGATGGCATATGACACAAGAAAACATTTCTTTCTTTTTCTCCTCCTTCTTCTTCCATGCCCTAACTAACTATGGGATCCATATTAGCCTTCTGTTCTTCTGTCATTAGGTTCTTTCTCCTGAGGAATTAATCCATGGTTAGAGTTCCAATGATCACTCTACGATGATTTGCCAGTCCATTTGGCTGGTCCTTTCTTCTCAGCTAAGCCATCTTGGATGACTTATAATCTCAAACTCAAAAACAGGACTAATTCTTTTCCCTGACTCTCTTCCTTCCCTTTCCTTCCCACATAGAGATCCCTCTGCAGATCATGTTTTTTGTCAGATAAACCCCAGGCAGAAATGTTGATTCCTCCTCCTCTCTTTCATCTTTCCTTCCTTCCAATAGTCAGGTAGTTAACAAATCCTGTCAACTTCTTCCCTTTGCATTTCCTTTACAGTCTTTCCTTCTCCGAACCATCCCCCAACCACCTAGAAGTAGTAGTAGTAGTAGTAGTAGTAGTAGTAGTGGTGGTGGTGGTAGTAGTAGTAGTAGTAGTAGTAGTAGTAAGAAGAGAAATGGATTTAGCGTTTGAGAACCTGTGTTCAAATCCAACTTCTGCCAAGTACTACTTGTGTGAACACCTTTCTGGGCCTCAGTTTCCACATCTATAAAACAAGGAGGGGGTGGCAGACTAGATGAACTCTAAGGTCCCTTTTAGCTCCAAATCTATGATTCCAGGATAAATGTTCATAATGTTCCTAAAACAACACATCGATCTTGCCGATTCCCTGCTAAAAGTCATAAATGGCTCTCTCCATCCTGTCAAATCTACTCTTCTGCCTGGCTTTAAAGGCCTTCCATTATGTAATCCGAGCCTACCAATCTTATTTCCCAGTACTCCTTGAGATGCACACTGTGCTTAAGTTGGGTTGATTTGATTCTTCGATGTGGCACAAATATGCTGTCCTCAGGCTCCCTCTCCCCCTCATCTTTGCTTAGATCCTTTCCCCTACATTGAGCGTCTTCCCTTCTTCTTCCTGTACATCTTCAGGTCACATTTTCTTCTTGTTTATCGCCTGTTCAAGAAGCCAATCCATACAGACTGATTCTTTGCATCCAAGAAAATGGTGTGATGTCTTCTTTTGAGGGCCACACCATCTGTTTATAACACTACTGTTGTCACCTAATAACCCAGATTGCCAACTCAACTCTTTGACCTTAGCATCTGATTCATGGTCCTTATGGTTCTTTCTCTGTAACCTCTCATCACTCTTAGGGCCCTTCAATTCTCAAGCTGATACCCCTCTGACAACCTAACCCCATAATAAGTTCCTCCATGTTCAACTCCAATGACTGTCTTCTCTCTTCACTTTAGTCACTACACACTAGAATGGCCATACCTTAGATCTTAATCTCTGCTTTCAATCTGCAATTCCAGGAACAAGATGCCCCTCTTAGGATAAGCTGATCCTGGCAAGTCCCATCACCATGCTGCTCATTGAGCCAGGGATACTCAACACCTTTCCACCTCCCCCAGCCTCCTCTCCCTCTGATTGGAGGGCTGGAGGGTAGAGCACTCAGCTCCTCCCAAAGCTCTCCTTGGTAGAGGGCTGGACTCTCCAAGTGACCCTCCTCTTTCCATCAGCAGCAGTTCAGCTTCAACTACACAGAACAAGATACTCTCTGGTGTTTCCCATCCTCCTTACTATCTTCCTTCTGGGTGTAGTCTTCCCCCAGTAGACTGTAAACTCCTGAGGGCAAGGACCGTGCTTTTTCCTTATACCAAAGCCTTAAACCCAATTCACTCTGGAGCTTGTAGATTGGAAAATGGGCCCCTGCCCTCCTAGCACAGAGACAAGGTAAATACCAAATAGTACCGGTCTCTCTTTTGGCCAAGAACCCTGAGGGTCTTCCACTCCCTGTTTTTTTTGTTTTTTTTTTTTGAGTTTTGATGAAAGTGGCCATCCCCAGATTAACTTCTTAAAGAGGCCTATTCACTGAATGGGCATTACCTCACTCAAAGTGAGAACCAGAAAAGACCTTAGCCTGAAAGGGCCAGGGTCTCCTAATGCATCCTGGGCCATCTCCAGTCATCCTGGTGAACATAAGGCCACTGGACCCAGATGGCTCTGGAGAAGAAAGTGAGGCTGGTGACCTTGCACAGCCCTCCTTCACTCAAATCAAAGTCAACTCCAAGTCATGTCATCATTTCCCTGATGTCATGGTCCTCTTCTAGAATGAAGAAACCCAACAATTTATACCCCAATGTTTAGTATAGTGGCTAGTACAGATTAGGCACTTAATAAGTGTTTATTAAATTGAGTTCTCTGTCAAAATTCTAATATCCAATACCTTGAACATTCTATTCTCTGACCAAACCACCTGTCCTTCCTCTTCTCTCCCCTGCTATTCACATTTTCACCCTCTATGTAATAATATATGACCTAGACTTCTCATAATCTCAGCCCATTTCTCCTACTCTCCTATGACTTGCCTCCATACCCACATTGGACTCTAAGGTCTCCCACTTTATTAATGTTCCACCCACAACTACCCTGTAACTTCTTGCCCTCCCATCCCTGACCCCTGATCTGTCCATTCACTGTTCCCGACCTGGGAAGCCTTGTCCTCAGTCCTTGGTGAGCCTTGCCATACAACTTCAATGCCGGCTAAGCATCACAAGACACAGCAAAGCAATGACACTCATTCTGCCTGCCACAAACTTGTGATTACTTAACCTCAGAGCTGACCCCTTGCTGCCAATCATTCTCTTCTACCCTTATCAACCTCCCCATCTCACTTCTCACAGCAACTGCCCTAAATCTAAACTGCAGACCTAAATGAAAGGGGAATAGTTAGAAGGAGCAATTTAATAGAGAGGAGCTGGGTTTGAGTGGATACTTTCATGAAGAGTACACCACTACTAAAATTACTATTTTTCTATTTAGGAAATAAAAATAACCTAAACTCGAACTTGCCTTTGTTTTACCTTGCTATGTAATTTGTGTATTAATTTGTACGTTGCCCCTAATGGATTCTAATGAAAACGCAGTGCACAAGGATTGCTTTCTTCCACGCCCTCTCACTTGTGCCCCTTTGATTTCCTTCTGTCTTTCCCTGACCCCTTAATGTTACAGGCATCCCCAAGGGTCTGCCATTAGCCATCTTTCATATTTCTCCATTTCTCCATGATTCCTCCCTCATTCACTCCTGTGGTTTCAACTATTACTTTTTGAAAATTAATTAAATTAAATTAAAAAAAAATTCTGAGCTTAATACACCAAAAAAATCATGAATCTCACCCTGCAGTCTGTCTCTCATGTTGGAAGCCTTAGAATTAGATTTCCCCCTTCCCTCCCTTTCACCTCTCCTATGAGGCTACCAAGACCTGTTGATTCCACCTTTGTAACATGCATTCATTCATCCCTCACATGGTGCCACCACTTTAGTGACTACCCACCCGAACTACTGCAATTTCCTCTACTTGGGCCATCCAATGACCTCCTAATCACTAAAGCTAATGGCCCTTTTTGCCCACCTGTAGCTTTCTGTAGCTTCTGTCACTGATGACCACCCTCTCCAACCAGAAGGACATAGCACTAAGTCCTGAGGTAGGTTATAAGACATTAAGAAAAAATATGATGACAGTGTCCTGGTCTCACTTTAATCGAAGAGCTAGACAGTCTCTCTAGAACAGAAGACATAAGCTAGGTTAGAACCAGATCCTGGAGGGACTTGAACCTGAGGATATGGAGCTTTTCCCTTTCCCTCAGAGTCAATAGAGAGTCATAGGATGTATCCAAGCAGAAAAGTGAGTTGATCAGTAAAGAAGATTTCCTGGGCAACTGAGTGAAAGATGAGTTGAAGAAGAAAAGGAGCTAAAGTAAAGAAAACCAGTAAGAATGCAATTATAATAGAAGCAATGAGCACCTTAATTAGGACGGTATCATTGAGAGTAGAAAGAAGGAAAGGAATGCAACAGATACAAGAGGGAAAGTCAATGGAAAATGGCAACCAATTAAATATTGCAGGTAGGGGAAATAAAGGAAAGGGGCTAAAAGAGTTAAAGATAATAAGCCAGAGATGGGGGCTAAACAAGGTACAATTAGATAAAAACAAAACCGGAATGCCATACTGAGATCAGTCGCTAATGATTCCACGTTAACTCAAAAGGAGCTCACCAGAGAAGTGCCCAGGTACTTGTGCTTGGTCCTGTGGCATTTAATATCTTTATCAATGACACCAAATGTGCTTGGAGAGGAGCTTTGTGGCTTGGGGGGGGTGGGGGACATAGGAAGGTCATGATGGCTCTCTTCCAATATCTGAATGGCACTGACGGAGAAGAAAAATTGACTAGATTTGTTTTGTTTGGCTGCAGGAGCATAACGAGGAGTAATGGGCAGAGCGCGAAAGAGGTGAATTTAGCTTTGACATTAGGAAAACCTTCCTAATGATAAGACCCAAACACAAGATAAGTCACCTCAGGAGGTAGTGGGCTCCCCTCGCTGAAGATCTTCAAGTGAAAGCTAAGTGACCACTTTGAGGCTGGGTTAAAGGAGAGAATTCTTTCTGGGTAGGAGTCAGAGGTCTCTTCCAACTCTGAAATTCTGTGATTGCTGTGACTCCAATATCTCAAAGCAGGATGACAACAGTGTAATGCCATCAATGGGGGAAAAAGTCAGGGCAAGGGAGAATCTAGAGATGAGGAGTTCTGTTTTGGACATACTAGGTTTAAAACATTGGCAGAGCATACACCAGTACAGAACAAAATCTCGGATATAAAAATCATCTACAAGATGGAGGTGACAAAAGCCATAGCAGTAGGTATGATGCCGAGGGAAAGATCAAATATAAAACGAGGCAGGAGCTCTGGGAATACCCACACTAAAAGTGGGGGAAAAAGAGCATGAGCCAAAGGAAACCAGGAAGGTGAGTTAGGACAGACAAAAATATGCCCAGGTCACAGAAACCAGAGGAGAAGAGAACGTGGGGTGGTCAATGGTATCAAATGCAGCAGAAAATTCAGGAAGGAGCGAGCCTAAAAACAAGATGGCGCCTTTGGCAATTAGGAGGCTCCAAAATGACAGAGCTGGAGCTGAAGCTGGAGCCGGATATTGGAGGAGATCCAGTTCAACTCCCTCTGTTTAGAGATGAAGAAATGGAGGCCCAGAGAAGTGACATAACAAAGAGGCAGCCAGGTATTGAGTGGCAAAGCCAAAATTTTCTAACTCTAATCCCCAAATCCAGTTGATCCTGCCGTGCCTCGTTTGCACCTAGTTGTTTGTATGTTGTCTCCTCTATTAGACCGTGGGTTCTTTGGGGGCAAAAACTCGTTCTTGCCTTTCTTTGTTTCCCGAGCACTTGGCTCGGTGTCTGGCACACAGTAGGCACTTAATAAATGCTTGAGTCTACACTTGACTCCACAGTTAGTGATGCTGGGGAGAACAGTTTCAGTAGGGGCAGAAAACGGATTTTAAGGGGATGAATATGCATGGTGAAAAAGTGGAGGGAACAAATGGAGACTACCTGGGTTTGGTTTGGTTTTAAGAACTTTAGTAGTGAATAGGAGGGGGGGAAGTGGGTCAATGGCTTGAGATGGTAAGAGGTTTAGGAAAAGGTATAAGGTTTGGAGTTATTCTGAATACCTGGACCTGAGGTTTCTAGACAGAGGGGAAAGAGCCAGGAGAGAAATTGAAAACAAAAGCAGAGGCGGGATGATTAATATGGCCGCACCATACGAGATACCTGAAGGGTGGAATCCAGGTGAGAAGATCTGCCATGGAAAGGAGGAAGAGGGTACATTCCTCTGAGAATGGAGGAGAGAGGAAGAGAGACTAGGTAAAAGGTTTAAAATTAACTGAGGAGGGAGTCGCTGATATTGTTCATGGAATATACTACAGACTACCTGTACAGAAAGAGGAAATAGATGAGGAACTCAGAAATGGATGGCAAGCCTGGCACAGAACCATGAGAGCCATGATGGGGGCCTTCAATTATCAGAACATCTGCTGAAACTCTGCCAAACAAAAAAGCACAGCTAATACTTTACTGACATGCTTCCATGATAGTTTTATCTTTCCTAAAGGCAGAAGATTCAACAAAGGAAAATTCTGTTCTGAGCCTCATTCTTACCTACAGTGAATACACACAGTTGGGACTGCAGTGGAGATATTAAGAAACTTGGGAGGAAAGTGACTACACCATCTTGGAATTTGTGATGGAGAAGAGGGAAAGTCCAGAACGGTCTGACAGAAACCCTAAATTATGGGAGGGCAGACTTCAAAAGTTGTAGAAAAAGGATAGATTGGATCCCACGAAATAAAAATCTAGAGGCAAAGTCAATTTAGAAGAGGCAGAAAGCTTTCACGAACAAGAATTAGGAAGGCATGAAGACAAAGAACGGCACTGAGTCAAAGCAGTGGCATCAAACTCAAATAGAAATGAGGCCACTCAACAAGACCTAAGGATTCCTGGGGACCACAGAATGACTTTTTAAAAAACCCACAAATTAACATTATCTACATCTTATTGCATTTTTAATTTTTTAAAAAAATTTCCCAATTACATTTTAATCTCACTCAGCTGCTAGTCCTGGGATAGTGAGGGATCATGTTAGATACCACCGCAGTAAAGAGACCCATGTGTCTATACAGGGAACTTAGCAGCTGAGATTTTAAAATGACAAGCATGGAAGATAGAGCCAAAGACAAAGAAGAGAAGAATGGTACAGTCTTCTAAGACTTGGGTCAGCCCTAAAGCTCCAAATAAACTGAGGCAGGCAAAGAAAGTTAAAGATTATAAATAGAAATAGTTGTCATTGGTTGGGTTTTTTTTTAAGCTCTGCTAGAGAAGAGAGGAGGACCAAAGAAGGGTCTAATGTTTTGGGTAGACTAGCTAATAACTGAAGGAGAGAAGGCAGAGTGGCTCAGCTCTCAGGCTGCCCTTTTCTCTGCTGAAGAAAATGATCTTTGGACTGGAAAAGACAGAACAAAAATGGCGATAGGGAATTGATACCCAGCATGAATAAGGTGACAGTGAGAGCACCTGCTACCCTGGAGCAATTCAAATTATCAGACCTGGGGAATTACATCCTAGGACATTGAAATAAAAGCTGGGATTGTTTCATTCTTTGTATCCGTATCTTCCTGTACCTAGCACAGTGCCTGCCTGGCTGCCCACATATGTGGACACAATAAAATTTGAATGATTGATTTTTAAGTCAATAATCTTTATAAGGTTGAGGATGATCAGAAGATTAGAAAAGGGCAAATGGCCTGATTTTTTTTTTTAAGGAAGACAAAGTAGGCAGCAAACTCTAGGTTAGTGAGCCTGCCTCCGATTCCTGACAAAATTCTAGAAGTTGATGATGAAAGACGAGGTTGGCAAACACCACCTCAAAAAGGAAGTGCCTTTCTGAAGGAGGGCTCATACAGACGTGTCTGCATGATGACTCACATCCTACAAACAAAAATATGAAAAGGTGGCTGAAGGGGCCAGAAGACCAACCCTGGCCCCCAGAAGAGAGGATGAAGCCAATTCCCCGATCTCTCCCCTCGCCCCCAGGCTCCTCCTCCACAGAGACGGGGCACTACAAAAGTCCATCCTGAGGCTTAAGAGACCAAAGGCAGCTGTGCTTTGTTGCTTTTCTTTGTGACAAGGGAGGATTCAGAGCCCAGAAGAAGTCAGACGGTGCAAAATGACAGTGGCATTGAAAACAAAAAACTTCACAAAACCAAAGCCATGTCATGCCGGATCTCATTTTCCTCTCCAATAGGGTGACTGGCGTGGTGGATGAGGGGATGCTGAAGACAGCTCACAGAGAGTTCTCATCAGGTGACAGAGTCTCCTGTCCTGCTCTTGTGAAAGAGACGGTGATATAGGGCTGGAAAGCTCACCCCGAAGGACAGTCATTAAGGTGTGGGCCTGACTCGGAAGGAGCCCCCCCCCCACCCAGCCCTTGGGATCTCGGCATCATTCATCAGTGCATTTGCTCCGACACAAACTTGGGAGGAATAATTAACACCCTAAATGAAGTTAGGATCCAAAAAGATCTTGGTGAAATTGGACGAATATGGCAAACTGACTAAGATAATCATAGCTCTCATTCATATTAATATGCTTAGTTTTATGTGTATTTATATGCTTGATGGTGTGCAAAGCACAGTCTGCTCACACCTTTTCTCTCTCACTTGTACCTCACAACCTGGGGAGGCAGGTGCTACCGAGCCCATTTTAGAGAGGGAGGAACTCCAAGAGGTTAAAATGAAGTAAGAGGTGTCAGGATTTGAACCCAAGCCCTCCTAGCTCTAAGTCAGGAGCTCTGAGGCTCTAGTGTTTCTCAGGATATTGAAGCTAGAAATGTAATGGGTAAGAATGTGGAGTTTCACCATTTCGAAAGTACAGTGTGGGGGCAACGTGGTCAGGAGGGAGCTCATCAAGGAAAAAAGGTCTTTCATAAAATGCAGATTCCACTGGAGTCTATCATGAGGGTGGACCCACAACACCCCCAAATCACAGAGCCATGGACTGCATCAAGTGAGCAACATACACAGGTGAGGGGGGAGGCTGACCATCCCAGTAAGGAAGACTGGGTTCAGGGCAGGTAGCCACCCTTTCGAAAAGACCCCAAAAAGGAAGAGGCGCCCAAGGTAGGGAGGCTCTCAAGTTCATGCTATTCACCTGAGACACAGCATGCCCAGGGGGACTGGACTTGGTGGGCTTGAGACCAGGAAAAACTTCCTAACAGTCAGAGCTACCCAAAAGTGCCCACAACGGCTTGGGAGAAGGTGGCAACCTCCCTTCATGAGAAGCCTTCAAGCAAAGGCTGCTTAAGTGTCTTTGGGGGATGTTCTTGGTCAGAATAGGGCTGGACTGGCTGGTCTCTGAGGTCCTTTCCTGCTCAGATTCAGAGCAGAGGAGAGATCTCTGTCTTCTCAGGAACGCAGGAGTAAGTCAGAATTAGAGTTAGAGTCATTTGGTAAGAAAGAGAGGGAAGGGGGAAGGGTCCCGGGAGCGAGGAAGACAGCAGATGTTCATGTTGGTAGATTTTCCCACCTTTGTTACTCTGGCCTCTGTCTTATAACAGTTTTCTCCACATAATCTCCGACTCTATCATGGGCAATGACCCTGAAAACCCTGCCCTCTTGGTTCCTTAAACTCAGCTCCCAGGACTTCAATCTCTCATCCACCTAAACCACCCATCGGGATAATTCTACCTTGGACTTTACTATCTCTCAAAACTACCTACAATCCCAAACTCTGGAATTCCCCTGACCACAAATATCCAGCCCTCCTACGTCCTCCTTATAACCTCTGGTCCCACCATCCTTCCTCTGTGTTTTCTAGAATCCATGCTGCGAATTCTCCCCTCACAATCTTGAGCCCGTCATTAGCTTTTTCCATACCCAGTTCACTCTTAAATCTTTCAGCCCACTTTTTCATGCCTTACTAATAACTGCCAACATTGGATAACTCCTGCCATCTGCCTTCTCTGTGTTACTGAACATGGCTGGAATAAAACCCTGAGCTTGTTCACTGGGTCCACCACAAATCCATGACTCCTCACTCATCTCTAATCAACTCCCTGTTAGGACCATCTCCAGTCACGCTGAATATCTCACCAGGGGACCTGGATGGCTCCGGAGGTGAAAGTGAGGCTGGTGTCTTTGCAGAGCCCTCCCTCACTGAAATCCAGTTCACTTGCATTCACAGCATGACCTTCCTGATGTCACAGTTCTCTCAAGGGTGAAGGACAAACACCAACAACAATCAACTCTCTGTTACACTGTCTGCAACAACCCAACTGGCAACTTAGAATCACAGATTTGGAGCTAGAAGGGGCTTGGAGGCCACTGAGTCTAACCCTCTCATTTTACAAATGAGGAAACAGGCCAAGAGAGGCTAAAGTGAGCTGTTCAGCATCACAAAGGTAGCAAGGGTCAGAAGCAGGATTCAAACCCACATCTTCCTGGCTCCAAACCCAGTGCTCTATACTTTATGGTTCAGAATTTCAATTCCACTTAATTTAATTCAATCCAGCAAGCATTTATTAAGTTCCTGTTATGTCAGCTACTATGCTCATTTCACCAGCATAGGGGAACTTCTGGGGCAGAAGCTCCCTTTCCTAAAGTGGATCAGGAGCTCTTTAGTCCGGGAGTTAGAAGTGGAGAGAATTCGGGGCTGGAGGCCCCGAGACACCATACAGAGCCAGTGTACTGGGAGGGGCAGTGCTGGAATGGCCGCCCTCCCATTTCCAAGGGCAGCCCTCCATCCACCATGTCAAGCCAAGGGACTCTTCAGTCGTCTGAGGTCCGAGGCAGCAGAGAAGTAAGTCCTACTCTTCCATGGCAAGCTGCCTCCTCCAGATCCACCAGAGAACTCTCAATGGAGGCCCAACTTTTGACTGTTAAGTCCTCTCTTGAGGGGACTATATCAATAGAGCAGTAGTTGGGCTTCACATAGATGCCACTGAGCATCTGGGCAGGGGTTCTTGGCCTCAATAATGACATGAACTCCCCTGGCAGTCTAGTGAAGTCAATATCATCAACAAACACCCATTAAATGCTTAGGCAACAAGGGAAACAGAAGAAGATATGTATGTGTGTGCACACACTTTACATATACATGCTCACACATACATGTATGTGCATATCTTACATATGACACATATGTGCCTTGCATGCATATTTATACATGCATGTGTGCATATATGTCTGCTGTGTATGCACACAAGGGTGTAACTGGGTTTCTGCATTACAGAAACCTACAATCTGGTGGATCAGAAAGAACTAAGAATGAACATTAGAAGCCGCGTGCTTTTTACACAGAGCTTCTTTTAAGGGTTTGGCCCAGGCTCAAAGCGCCGATACTTTACAGATCCCTCCCTAGAGTGAACAGTTGGTGATGCCATATTCGCCACTTCCTTTGTTGCTGCCATTAGTCCATCAGAGAAATCAAATGCCAAAGTTTTTCAGGAGAAAACTATAGATGAATGTTGATTTGATTTGCTTTTTGAGGATTGTTAAAAGAATCATACCAAAATTTGGTCACTTAATTTCTGCTAATGTTGAGGATTTCCTTCAGAATGTTTATAAATTCATCAATGAAAACACATAGGATTACAAAAGTAACCAATTATATTTTGTCTGTTGTCTTCCATCATTAGACTACAAGCTTCTTGAGGGCAGGAACTGTCTAGCACAGTGCTTGGCACGTAGTAGGAGCTCAATAAATGTTTGTTGACTGACAAATATGATTATCAAGAATATTGTTAAAATAAGTTCACAGTCCTTAAGTTAAGAACCCCTTCTCTAGAGGGAAATAGGATTTCACATCGAGACATGAGTGCTATCAACTGTCACCATCAGACTTGCCAGTCCTATTCTTGGATGGAGATTGAGAGGGTGTCCAAGTTCCCCAGGATCACTGTGCTCCTTTCTGGCTTGCATACAGGAGCAGAGCCAAAATGAATGCTGCCCCAACAGCTGGGCAGAGAGATCACCCAGTCTCCAGGCTTCATCTCTGATCTCCCACTGCCATCCCTGCCTCCATAACCAAGCGTATTGAGCCTGCCCTGAAGAATTCTGATGCTCTGCTGCCTCCAATTTGCAATGCAAACCCAAGACTTCCAGGCTAACCCAGCATTCCCAAGTACCAGCTTCCAAGTTTGACAAAGCACAGAAATCACCACTCTCTGTCCTTCCCATTTAAAGGGGAAACTTTAAATATTCCCAGCCCCACCAAGAAGCCACAACTTTGATCTCCCACCATGTCTTATGCACAGCTGCCTCCTTCCTTGGGGTTGTAGCTATGGATGGTGTAAAGCAGGTGGCTGTCCAAGAAATCACAGAGAGCTCCCAAAGCTGACTAAGAGCCAGGCATACATTACAGATCCCAGCTTACCTTGCGTGCCAATATAAGCATTCTTCTGCTTATATCCATCCATGAAACTGGCATTGATGTAGTCTGTCTGGAAAAAAAAAAGAAAGAAAGCTCACTCACTCTTGCTGTGCGTGGAAATATATGGGCATGGAAATAGGAACAAACATACTGAACAAACACAGTGCAGGTCCGATTCATAAAATGGTAGAAGCTCAGAACTGGACCTCAGGTCAACTAATTGGAGCTCCCATGGAATGAAGTAATCTCCTCCATGTAACCTTGGTCACTCCCGGGAATCTTCTCCACTCAGTGAACAAAGAGGAAGAGAGAAAAGGGTGGCCAATTTAAAGCTGCCCCCTAATGACTTCCTGGCTCCATTTCTTCTCTTCCAGGGATCTAGGTTCTATTGAGTCTGAGCAGAAGGGGAATATTGGGCCACTGATTCAAGTGGGGGTTAGCACAATTCTCCGTCTTAATATTCATAAATACAGAACGGGTACATAGTAGAAAATGCCCATCCACCAACAGACACATCCAACCATGCCAAACGTCCAAAATATCAAAACCAGGAAAAGAAGGGGAAAGGAAGAGCAGGGAGAAACTGAAGCAGGGACTCAAAAAACAAAGAGCAGTGAGTCTAAGACTCTTATCTCTGCCCATCACCAGGCAAAATCCTAAGCTGATTCTAATACCCAGGCAAAAACCTAGGGGTGCTACCCAAGGTCCTTCCACCACGTGTTACCCCAACATTATCATCCTTACTTCTACATAATTCCTGATTATGTCCTCTCATACCTTTTACTCCAAAAAGGGAGGGTCCCTAAGGCCACAATGCTTAGGAATTGTGTATCCACCAGTCACGTAGGGCACAAAGAGGAAGAGGATGGAGAAGGAAGGCATTAAGTACATAAGTATTGTTTCAGTAATTGCAGGCCAGGAAAAAGCCTGGCTTTTGCTGCACAGTGTGGAGCTTAGGCTACATTCCCTCCCCTGTCCCTACAATACATTCAGGTGCCACCACCCTTTGAGGATAGCAAAATGACCAGCTATAGTCTTCATACCCTCCTCATCAAGCTTAGAATTACTCAGAGACTAGGCAGTTAGTCATGACCTGTCAAAACAGCCTGTTAATCTAGCCAGAGAATTCCTATATTCATCCCACTCTCCTCAGGACACACCCTCCCTCCACCCAAGGAAGTCACGAGCAGTCCAAGTTCTGCTTGGCCTCTGACCCACCATGTGGAGAAGGGAGACCATAAACCCACCATCCTACAGCCAAGACAATGAAAAAGACAGCAGATCTTCACCTCTGCCTCAGCTATCCTCCCTGACACACCCACCCGTTCTCCTCCCATGGAGAGCAGATGCATTATACCAGCACCAGCCTGGCATTCTTGAAGTATACATCTCTTAAGGGCACAAGTGAATAGTCAGAAGGATGATCAGGTTAGCCAGGAAAGAGGGCAGCCATGCAGGCACACGGCTGCCAGCTCCACTTTGTACACAAGATTTAAGAAATAATCTGGAGGTTTTCATGTTGTAACATGAGACTCCACTTACCGACCCTGACTTTGATATTACACCTATGATCTAAGCAGGTCATGTGTGGAATTTGGTGCCCTTGTGTTCTTTGATGGCTGAGAGCCCTTGGAAATCAGAAATATTAACTGAGGAAGATTTTAGAATTAATGTATGAGCCAAATACTCCACCAGATACTGGCCAGATCTGACAGAAACTCTAAGAGATTGAGATTCTGATGGGGTAAAGTCTCTGGGAGTCGCCTTGAAACTCTCCGTGACTCTTCCCAGTAGATCAGGCTTTCGTCTGAGGCCATAAGCCTTTCATTATCACGAGGTCCAAATCTCTAGCTAGCCTAGCCTTCCATTGTCCAGCTACTTCCCACCCAAGATCCTATCAAAATATCTGATATACTGTCAAAATATCAAAATATCTTAAACTAGCCTAGCCCTACATGGTCTTTTACCTCCAGATTGCCTCTGGCAACTTCCCACCCTTAATTCCATTCCTGGAGTCTGATCTCACCCCAGTCACCGTGTCCATCCTTAGACTCCTCCTCAATACCCTCCCTAAACCCCTCCTCCCATCACCCCAGAACCCTCCCTTGGTCCCTCTCACAGTCTTTCTGCATATATAAGCTCCATCTTGCCTTCATGAAGGCGCTCAGAATCAGTCTAGCTTAGATTGAATATGGCTTCACAAATGGTGAGATTTCTTAAGACTCCACCCATTATGGTGAATCTTTAATAAACTTTGTTTTTCTCTTTGGCTGAGAAGGCTTGGGTGGAATTCATTTGAGCAGGACCCGGTAAGTCGGTATTTTGGAGTCCCCTAAACCCCTAACCTCAGCATATGGTTCCCCAGACCTCATCAATTCCAGGAGCAAAACTTGGGGGTGAGAGGACAATTTGTTTGCAGACTACTTCTTGGGACACAATTCAACTACACCCTCTGCTCAGAGGGGCCAAATTCAGTAAATAATCTTCACGTTAACAGCTAGAGCATCGAATTGATCCAGAGAAAGCAAAGAGGGGTTCCAGAGCTCCCTGCTGACGTGACTGGACAGCAGGCAGGTGGTTAGCTCAGCAGAGCTTCACATGCTTGGGCTGTTCTGAGTCACCTAACACCGGAGGAGCTGCTCATTTCAAATCACAGCTCTGAATCACAGACACGGAATTAGCTTAATGCCGTCCTTTGGAGATGAAGGTGATGTTATTGGCCTATTACTTTTCTGAGAAAAGGGATGCATTTGGACTAGGAAAATGTTCTCAGCCAGCCCCTCAGGTGAATGAATGAGAGCATCCGTCTGCAAGTCAAATGGACAGAGTAGGGGGGTGGGGGGGAAACGTTGGGAACTGTGGCACAGGGCTCATCAATCCACATCTATGATCTCATGGAATTACCACTGCATTCTGGCTGTCCTCTAAGCTTGCAGTGTTCTCTTCTTCCGTTCCGGGAATCTCCAGTTCCATTCAAACAAGCAAAGCGTAAGAGGGGACAAGAGCGCTGAACTTGGCCCAGAGAAGATGAACTCTGTGCTAACCCCATTAGTCATAAGTATTACTCCTGTAGAGTAAAAGGGGAATTCAGAGAACCACGCGCTGAGCATTTATACAGCACCCACTGTGTGCCAGGTACTCTACTAAATTACAACTATCCTCTCACTGGATCCTCAGAGGCAGCTGCTGCTAGGATCTCCATTTTACAGATGAGGAAACTTAGGCAAACAGGTTTAAAAGCTGCGCTCAGGGTCACACGGCTAATAAGTGTCTGAGGCCTGACTGGAACACAGGATTTCCTGACTCCAGACCCAGCCCTCTCTCCACTGTATCCCCTCGCTGCTGTCCAAGCTGAAAGTATCCTCTGAGATTCATGATTCAATCCCCTTGTTTGTCGTTCATTTCAAAGAGGACCAGTGATATCATGGGGAGATGTCTAGACCTTCGAGTGAATTGATTTAAGAGAGGCAGGCGCACAAAGTCGTAAGCCTCACTCTCTTTTCCAGGGTCATTAAAATCCAGTGGCAGAACAAATATCAGGATGACCAGCAACAGGCTGAGATTCAGTGGATGACCTTGGCATCTTCGACCAAGCTCTAAGCACTCCACAGAGCCTGTTTTACCTGCCTTCATGGCCATTGGAACAAATTATTATCATCTGCCCATTCTGCCAAGGGAAATCTTCACATGTTTGGGGTGGACACCGCCCCGCCTCCCCCAACCCATGAGTTACCCTCAACCTGGTTTTAGTCCGTCTCCTGAGACAGTTTTACCAGAGTATGGCTGCTGTGCACGGTACAGCTCTTGGAGCCACAGGCGAGAGCTGGGTGAAAGCGGACACCAAAGATAGATAAGCAGCCTGGGGAAGGGCTTGGTAAGCCTTCACACCAGAGGTGCTAGTCTCCCTGAACATCCTCAGGCACTTTTTTTGATTATCTGAGAGATGAAGCAGCTGAAGTCCAGAGAAGGAACACCTCACTAGAGGTCAAACATTGAAGAGCACAGCCCAGCCTAGAACCCAGGTCTCCCATTAAGTGCTTCTGACTATGCTTCACTTTGGAGCGACCTTGTCTTTCCCCCACTGTTGCTAAAAGCTAAGCCTTTATACGTTGTTTACCTGGGTGACACCACTCCCTTTGGTCAACTTCACTCGGGTTTGGTCCAGGCACGGCACATCGCCATATCGGTTCTTCTCCAAGTTACCCGGTGACCTGGAGGAGAGAGTAGACAAACAAAAGTCAATGTGAGGGAACTCAAAGACTATAAAAAGCCTGTTGTCAACAAGCACCTCTTACTAACATGATCTCGAAGAGAATTCAGCTTCTTAGTCATTCAGAATTTATTCCCTTACCTATTTCCAGAAGGAATTTTAGGGAGCTTACAAAATTAAACACACATGAAATGAGATAATTAAAGGCAAAAACAGAAAACCAGTTGAAAGGACCAAATAAAATGATGTTACCAGGTGCCTCTTACAACTGTACACAAGCCCCAGGCAAGAGTAAAGCCCTGCTGGCTAGCCCATAAGCTCCAATGATTGAAAGGTTCCACCTCGTAAGGAAACCCCTGGATCCCTTCATGTGGCACAGAGATTGAAGGCCATAAAGAGTCTGTGTTCATGTAGTTCAAGTGAGGGTCATGTGAATGCTTCACTTATAAAGGAGGCAGAGAGGAATGTTGATAAATTGGATGAGTTGTCTGGGTTTGGATTCAGCTAATACCAAGCAATACTGCCTCCTGTCTTCTTCCTTACAAAGGAAAAAGACAGGGCAGAGGGAGCTTTTAACAGAGGACAATTGCAGAGTCATCCTGCAAAGGCAAAGTTCTCTGTATCATCAAAGGCCATGTCCCCACTAAGCTAGCATCCTTCCTTATCGGCAGGGACAATTCCTTCACCAAAACAAGTGTGACCCTCTAAATCACAGGAGAACCAAGAGCAGGAGGAGCATATTTGGGTAGGACAGGAAGTGCCTCTGTGGCCAAGGAGTGGCACCTGGGGGTCCTGGCCATCTCCCACTCACATGGAACAATGGAAGGTGCCAACAGGGTTCTCTCGGCGAATGTCCTCGTATTCTTCGTAAATCCCCCTCTTCTGCCGGTGGCTGAAATGTTCCAGCAGCTCCGAGATGGTCATGGCATGGGGGCCAGGGATGTGCACTGAGTCGCTGTCCCCAGAGGGAGCGAGAGACAATAAGATAATTTCATCCAGCGGGTCCAGGTGGCCGTTCACTTGAGGCAGGAACTGGAAGTTCGAGCTGGAGAGGTCCAACTTTACATATCCTCCCAGGCTTTCAGGAAGGCACTCCCGGGGCAAATGCCGGGTCAGCTCACTTGTCCTCATTATCTGGATCTGGATGGGCAAGAGCATGAGTAAGTGAGATGGACAGACAAATAATAATAAAGGAAGAACTCTACTGACAAGGGAGCTGGGAAACAACATGGGATTGACTTGAAATCCAAGGAACACCATAAAGAGAAACAGGGTGGGTTTCATCTGTCCTGGGCCAAAGCCCTGTGATGTTTCCAGCCATGAGATCTGGCGTATTCATCACTCGTGTCATGACATAACTCTGTTCTGATGGGGGGCAGCATTTCAGCTCTTAAAGACAGTCTTGAGAAGGGTCCCTCGTCTCCCCAGTTTGCCCAGGCTGCCCTCAACAGTGCCCATCTATTGATTGCATGCAATTTGCATTGGTATATTTAGCATTTTAAAGTTAAGAAGCATTTTGATTCATCGATCATTTCTCTACAGGTGGGTGTTAGAGGCAATATTATCTTCATTTTTAGAGGCAAGTTGGCTGCCCAGGGTTATATGCAGTTAGGAAGTGATAGGGTCATTTCTGTCTCCTTTAAAACAAGATTAGTCTTGGAGGGTCAAGACGGGAAGAATACTGGCCTGAGGAGCAGAAGGCCTCGGTTCATTTCCAAGCTTGGCCACAGCCCTCCTATACAACTTTTTGGTCTTCCCCATTTTTTCTCCCTGTCTCTCAGTAGGATGGGCTACAAAATGGGAATGAATGCTACCCCTGCTTGTCTCATGTCTAGCACATCACATCCAAAGCAAAAGAGGCCAGGTCTCAGAAGCCTTCACAATCCCTCTCTGAGTCACTGGGTCTCAAAGAAGTCTGAGGGAAACTTCTGCTCACTAATCCTGGCACACTTGATCATCTTATAAAGGAACAGCCCACCTTTCTGCAGACCTGAAGCTTAAAAGTAGGACTGCTGGACCTGGAGAGAAGTGTATTAAATGGCTACCAGAGACAGAAAGTGGAGTTCCCTGATTCCATGATAGTTTCTCTTCAATTAAATAATTTTCATTAGATTTGGCTCAATATCCCAGGAGGGCAGAGCAGTGAGTGAAAAGTTGGGACAAGTGACTTTCCCTAAGTCACCCTTTCATCCCCGCAGACTTTCCTTTCTTTAGTCTCCAGATGAAGGGGCTCCACCCTCCTGCATAGGCGCAGTCAGCCCTCCTTACCCTTTCACGGACTTTGTCCTTCAGTAGGATACTGATGATGGAATAGGGCACTCGGAACCACATGGGTGCCCCTACGATCAACACCTTCTTCAGCCTAGCTGGGAAGGCTCCCTGTGGGTGGCACACACATGAAGCATGTGGAAATGCAAATCACTCCAGTGAACAGGTAAAATAAGATGGCGCTTTGAACAATCTAAGCCCAGGATTCTGGTTTCTAGCTCCACTTGGGGTTCTTACCAGTAGTAAACAAGAAAGCAAACAAACAAGCATTTATTAAGCACCAAGTATGTGATGGACACTGTACTAGGCACCGGGGATGCAAAAATAAAGTGAAACAGACACTATGCTCAAAGAGCTCACTTTCTCAAAGGGCAGACAACACATACATATAGAGGTACCCACAGAGCATGTTTGTTGGTACATCCAAAGCAAACGTTGAGGCAGATGCAAAGTGATCTTGGAGAAGAAGACACTACCAGCTGGGGGGATCCTGAGAGGCTGAGGTGCAATGGCATGGAGAGCAGCCAGTGCAAAGGTGGACCGCAGATAGGAGGAGATGCTAGCGTTAGGAAGCCAGAAGGGCAGGAGGTGGCCAGGTTGTGAAGAGGAGCCAAAGAGAGCATTTTATATTGTTCCTAAAGGCAACAGGGAGCCACTAGCTGATTTGTAACTTAGAAAAAATGACATCAGCAATTTTGTTCAGGATAGTTTAGAACACGGAAAGAGGCAGGGAAGCCAGTCAGGAGGCTATGGCACTAGACCAGGTAAGAAACAAAGAGGTCGGGGCAACTAGGTGGTGCAGTGAGTAGGGTACCAGCCCTGGAGTCAGGAGGACCTGGGTTCAAACCCAGCCTCAGACACTTGACACATTTACTAGCTGTATGACCTTGAGCAAGTCGCTTAACCCCAATTGCCCTGCCTTCCCCCTGCAAAAAAAAATTAAAAATTAGAAACAAAGAGGTCACGATCTAAGCTGTGGCCATTTAAGGAGCAAGAAAGGGTCAGATGGGAGGGATGCTGCAGAGGAAGAAAAGAAAGCATGTGGCACACACTGGACGTGTGAAGTTTGTGAGGGATGAGCTGAGGAAGACAAGGAAGCGTCAGACTTGGGTGACTGGAAGGACTGGGATGCCCTCCACCATACCAGGGAATATCAGAAGGAAGGGAGGTTTGTGGTGTAAGAGGATGAGTTCTGACTTAGACATTACTGCATCTGAGATGTAAACAGGAGTCACCTGTAGAGAGAAAATAACTGAATAACTGAAGGCAGGGAAGGAGCATAGTGAGAAAAGAGGATGGAGCTTGGAGGGCTCCCACAGTCAGTGGCTGGGAGAAGTTTACAGCTTAAGTTTCACTAGAACTAGGGAGAAAGTACCTGGAAGGGAATTAGAAATTATAAATTGATTTATTTGAAAGAAATCATTGTACACTCCTAGTGCCTCATTTTCTAGTTTCTGGGAATAGAAAAAATGAATTCAAGGGTTCTTCATGCTTCTAGGTAATTTATTGATCAAACTTGCTCTGATGTTCTTCATCAGAAGTTTGCCAACCTACAAAATGAACCCTTGTTCACTGTGCCTTAGAAGATTTCTCTGCTCATCAACTGTTTTCTTTATTCCTATTATAGTAGGGTTAAAATTGGATTTAGAGTCAGTGTGACACTGGACATTGAATTTCAGCGTCCAGAATTTCACAAAAACTGAAAGAAAACAAACCATCATAATGTTAGACTTTTCATATAATGAATTTAACAATGAACATCTACTTCAACAATTCAAAAAACATGTGCTAGGTTCTGGGGACAGAAAAATGAAAAACAACCCGCTCTCTTTACAATCCAATTCGAGGGTGGAGGGTGGTGGGAGGTGTTATTAAATATACACAGATATGTATGCTAAAAGGCAGAGTGTGATGAGACAAAGGAGAGCGCTAGAAAGAGTACCACAACAGCTGGAGGAAAGCATCACCCCTGTCAGCTGGCGGGGAGTGGGAGGGACAAAGGTCATGGATTAGATGGAAGCATTTTCCATACAGGTGATTGTGGAAGAAGGGTGTGTGCAAAGATACAGGATGGAGTAGGGGAAAGGAAGTGGTCCAGCCTGGCTAGAATATGGAGCATGGGATAAAAGACAGCCTTGAGAAAATAGACTGAAATACGGCCACAGAGTTAGGTTAAAGAACACTTCTGGTCTTGGTTCATGCCCCTCCTCTCCTTCTTTGCTTCTTGAATCCCTTCCCATCCTTTAAACCCAACTCCAATACCATTTTCTAGCTTAACCCCTGAATCATAAACAATCCTCCCTCCTCAAACTTCACCTGGCATTTCGTTTTGCAGCTCTCTACCCTATTTACCATGTTTGTTCCCTCTCCTCTCCACACCCTCCCCCATAATATATGCTTTAAAAGTATTTGGCGGTGTTATTAGAGCCAGCCAAGAAAGGGCTTTAAATACCAGACTAGGGGGGCTATATTTTATCCTCTAGGTCAGTGGTCTCCAAAGTCCACAGGTGGCACAATTAGAAGGGTGTGTGATCCACCAACCTAAGGGTGGGAAGACAGATCACATCCCACTCTCCATGCAGCAGCCAATCCAGGGTCTTATGGACCCAACACAACTATACCTACTCTTCACCCATTCTATAACACTCTGCACTCTGCCCCCTCCCACAGCATGCAGCCATGGGAGGCTTGGTAAGTTCCCAACCTCTCTTCATCTCCACCAGCCACTGGCCCTCCAAGGACCTGAACAGGGGACCTACATGGCCCCTTCTCTGCACTCATGCAGTTAGGATCATAGTTCAGACCCTTATGAACTCTAGCTTACTCTACTGTTACAGCCTCTTAAGTGTCTGGGAATGAGCAGGGACAGGAACATCAGGAGAAAAACAGGGCAAGGGATTCAAGGGGAGAGGACAGTACGTTGTTTAAATGACCTACGAAAGGGTCAAGAACCTGGATGGAGAGAAACAAAGCTGGAATGAGAGTGATGGGATGGGAGAACATGAGAGATGGAGAGACCAGGGATTCTTTAGAGACCAAAGAGCAGGAAGAAAGATGGCTGGGCAGGGAACTGTAAGAAGAGAGGTGACTTATGGAGCTCAGGCATAGTGCTGAAGCTGGAGGTCACAGTGCAGCAGACACAAGCACAGAAGAGGCTTGAAGGGAGGGAGGCCTCTGCTATGGATAACAAGTCACCTCAGTCTAGATCAATTACAGACAATGCATGACTTTTGTTGTTGTTAATTTTAATAAAACAGTGTTTGGTTCCAAACAGTTTTTCAACATTTTAACCCATAACCATGAAGAAGTTATGACATATAACTCCAGTATTCTTGATGAGTGAGTTTTTGCTTTCCTCCATAGCAAGAAATTTGGCTGAAAATCTCCCATCATTAAAATACATATGTCTTCTTCAATTGATAAAGGATCAAAGGATATGGACTGGCAGTTTTTTAATGAAGAAATCAAAATTATCTATAGCCATATGAAAAAATGCTCTAAATCATTATTGATTAGAGAAATGCAAATTAAAACAACTTCCAAGATATCATCTTACACCTATCAGATTAGCTAAAATGATACATTCCCTTCAGTTGAGGAATGGCTAAACAAGTTGTGGTATATGATTATGATGGAATAATACTGTGATAGAAGAAATATGTTGGGACCTTTGAAGGAAGATGCTATCCACCTCCAGAAAAAGAGTGACAAATAGAAGTATATATAGTATGGTCTCACATATGTGAATATATGTGTGTGTATACATACGTAGATGTATGTTGATACAGATACATAGTATATATATATATGTGTGTTTAATTGTAGCCTTCTGTAGGACAGAGTGCAGAGGAAGGGAGAAAAAAAATAAAAAATGCACGGCAGAGAACAAAAGAAAACTTAGAAGGAAGCACAGAAAAGCAGGGTAGTATTTACTACATAGTTTTTTCTTAAGTAAAGTGTCTGAAATGGAAATTTACAGTTATATTGAATCTTTTGTTCATGTTCTGCTGTATAGAGGGAAATGTTCTTTTTTTCCTAGTTTTATATTTAAGTTTAAAATGAATAAAAATTAAAAAAAATAAGTACATCTAGCATAAAATAACTAGGAGTTAAATGACCAAGACATACTCAGGCCCATAAATATAACTACTAAATACTTTTTTAACATAAACACAAGAAGCCATAAGTAATTGCTCTTGACTTGATAATGCCAGTATAACAAAAATTACAGTAGTACTTAAATTAATATAAAGACTCAACGATGTACCAACGAAACTAACAAGGAGATGCTTTACAGAAGTAGACAAAGTCACAAAATTCATTCGGAGAAACGAAAGCATCTCAAAGGAAGTGAAAAAAGAAAGCATGAAGGAACAGTGAGAATTACCAAATTTCAAATGACACAATAAAACATTAACCATCAATACAACTTGGTATCAGTTAAAAAACAGAAAAGCAAATTAGTGGAACAGACTAAATGAACAACCACCCCACCCAAATCAAATATGGTAGCCCTACATTCAATAAAGCCAAGAATGCAAACTATTGGGAGAAGGGCTCCCTAATCAACAAAAATCATTAGAAAAAAAAGAAAGCAGTTTGAATCGCAAAAGATTATGTGGTCTAAATATAAAGGTCATATCATAAAAACAGTAGAGAACAGAAGGAAGAATTTTTCACAACCGTGGCAAGAAAAAACTTGTTAATCCAAAAAGGGGCAGAAACAATCACAAAAGATGAGATAATTTTGGATGCACAAAATAAAAAAGCTTCTATGTTAACAAAGTTGAAGAGCTAGAATAGAATAGAAGGAGCTGTTGCTGGGGAAAAGAAAAAAAAGCCACCTTCACATCAAATGTGTCTCATCTGAACATAAAAATGTAAGACCAAGAGTCATATCCCAAAAAGGTAAGTGGTCAAAAGAGATGAACAGTTTTCAAAAGGATAATTAAAAACTATGAGCAACCCTAAGGCACTAACAAGAACAAGGCAATTTTTTTTAAAATTCTAAGGTTTCATCAGTCACCCCACAAATTGGCAAGATGATAAAATAACAGAATGTCAATGATGGAGGGGCTGTGGAGGAGTGCTATACTAATTCAATACTGGCGGAGCTGTAGCTTGATCTAATTGTTGCGGAAAATATTTGGAATTAAGTGAGATTACTAAGTTGTTCATAGCCTTTGAGCCAGTAATCCCATACTTGGGAACATACCCTGAAAGGTCAGAGATGGAAAGGAAGTCCCCGTATAGACTAAAATATTCACAGGAACCCTTTTTGTGGTAGTACAGATCTCGAATTCAAATGGGAAACCATCCGTCCAAGAATGGTTGAAAAAGTGGGACACTAAGTATAAGAGAATACTGTTGGGCAATAAAAAATGACAAACATGAAAAATTCAGAGAAACCTGGGAAGACTCGTAGAAGTTGATCAGTACAAAGTGAGCAGAACCAGGAGGACCATATACACAAATGCTTACAATAATATAAATGTACATAACACTAGGAAGAACTCTGAGCAATCTTAATGGCCAGTCTTTGTCCTGGAGAAGAAACAGAGAAATATGTCACCCTCCTCTTGGCAGAAAGTGGGAAGAAGGATTACAAGTGCCCAATCTTACATATACTAGTGGGTCAGCATGTTCACCACATGAGTTGGTTTTCATCAACCTTTCTTGGTTACAAAAGAGATGCAATGTGGAGAACTGGAGAGGTACCATATTTGCAAATGACAAGCCAATATGTGGAAAAACCATCTTTTTTTCAAAGACAATAGCTTAGCACAGTGCCTGGCTCATGGTAGGTGTTAAATAAATGCTTGCTTCCCTCTTTTCCTTCTTTCCTTCCATCATACCCTATCAAGTTTCTCTTTGCATTTGCCAAAGATTTGTGGATAGTTTATCAGATGTGTTCCTAGCTGTTATTTAGTTCTACTCCTCTTCCTTCCAAAATCAACTTCTCTTGGCATTATTACTTTGTATTACCTTAAACTCTCTCGAATCAGCTTCTGCTATAGGTATAAAGATGTCCAAAGAATTTTCCATTCTCAGAACCTCTTCAGGGATCCCTTCAGGGGAGTCTCTTACCTCCCTGATCTATATACGGAATTTCTTTATGGCCATGATAACAAAAGCCTTGCCTCGGAAAATACAATTACTTCCTCACTAAGGAGAAATTCAGCTCTCTGCTAAGTCAGCTAGGTGGAAGGCCTTGTGCTAGGGGTAGGAAAGGAAAGTCAATTTTGCCAGTTCTCTTGAAGCAAAGGGCTACAAAACTATATCGGCCTGGTTCTTTTAAAAGCTATTTGTGAAAGGAAAGTCATAGTTCATTGGGCCAGTTCTAAATGGCTTACTCTCAATAATATTGAAATCTTGCTTCTGTGTCACAGCAACTGTAATCATGAAAGAAAACTAGAAATCTGAGAGATTCACTAATAAAACTTCAAAAATCTACCTTTGTTAATTTAGAAATGCAAAGTTTTAGGTCCTTATCCTAAAGTCGGAAACTCCATATCTTTATCACATTATGTGTGAAAAATCACAATAGTTTAAAACAAACAGAAATCTGGAGCTAGGAGTGTGTGAATAGCCTGTGTAATTTTTTTTTTTGCTTTCCCAACAGCAGAGGAACTCCAGGGTTAACAAGACGTAAAGTTGAAGGTGGGGAAATCATATTTCAAAATGTATGGTCACAAATTCATGTATTTCAAGCAAATAAGGCCCAAATACTCAACTCTCCTGTGAAATCTTGGAAATCTTTTTTTTTTTTTGAAATCTTGGAAATCTTGACTCACGGATGACATCTTAAAGACATCTTTTAGGAGGGACAAGGAGACAGTCCCTTGTTCATATCTTCACCTTCACCTGTCCTAAAAGCTGTCTAGGGAAGGGATATCCACCCACTCCTTGGTTGTTCATAACAAAATGGAATTGACGAGAGCCCACCTGCATTCTTAAGAGTTCCTTACCTTCAGGAGGTTTAGGACTTTCTTGCCAAGGTCTAGCTCGAAGTTGTTATAATTGGAACCCCCCATGTCGTAGATAAACACTAGTCCATTCCTTTGAGTTTCAAAACTGTAAGCCAACAAACAGACAAACAAAACACTGTTTATAAGTGAGAAGATGGATGGGGTGAAGCAAAGACACACACAGAAATGTATATCCAAAGATGGAAGACCAAAGAGCGGTCCTGAAGTAGAATGGGCTGCGTCACTCAGAAAGCTCCCCTTCACTCAGTCTTCCCAGGAGGGCTGGCTGGCAACTTGTTAGGGGTGATGAGATCCCTGTTCAGGTTCAGCTTGGATCAGATCAGAGCATGGCCAGATCTTGAACTAAAATGATCATTTTCTTAAAGAGGATCATCACCAAGTGTTACCTTTGGAATGCCCTGTAATTGTGAGCTCAGATCTGCTATGCTGCCTCTGGAGATCACCATATCATAGATCTAAAATGAGAAGTGACCTCAGAGGGCACTCAGTCCTCACTCTGCACATGAGGATAAGGAGGCCTAGGGAGCCAAAGTGCTCTGCCAAGGCTAACACAAGTAGGAAGAGTCAGAGAAGGGATCCTGACCCAGGTGCTCTTGGTCCGAGCCAATGCCCTTGTCCCACTGTATGTCTGTCACAAGGCATCCAAGTAGTTGCAAAAAATAAAGAGCCCACCATGCTGGCAGTTGGAGATCCACCCTGAGGAATTTTTCATTTGTACAGTGCATAGGAATATCCTAATTCTATTTACTAACTTTGAAACAGAAGACTATGGCTTCCTCCTGATCACACATGTTTACATCTTCTGGTATCTAAATGGAAAGACAGTAAATACACCAACTGCCTATAGACAGCATTCTAAAGTCTATGAAGAAATGAAAGGGGCTTGTGAAGGGGCAGAAAGCTGAGATGTGCCGCTTTTAGCTCTGGGAGAACACTAACTAGTATGGTCCTTCAGTCCCTCCCCCACGTGCAGCATTGACTGTCCAACCCAAATAGGTCAGCTACTGGGCTGGATCCCTTCTCCTGCACACCTGAGCCAAATCCAGAATTCTAACCTCAAAAGGAGGGCAGAAAGAGCACTTTATTGGGAACTGGAGACACAAGCTCAAGTCCCATCATGCATACTAGCCATGCAACCTTAAGCAAGTCACATCCTCTGAAACTTATTTCTTCATCTACAAAATGAGGAGCTGAAGCTAAAGTCCTTTTCTGCTGTGATATTCTCTGATTTGTTAAGGGCTGTTAAGGGGTCCCCTGAATTTGTCTTTGTGAGTTGCTGTACATTTCAGATTCTAAGAATATATTTTGCTTTATAGGTGTTCTCAAAGTCATGCCAAGAGTCTGTATCCACTTACATGAAAAAAAAAAACACCCAAATGCCTCATGTCAGAGACCTCAGGGCCATTTTGCTTCATAAAATTTATGTTCCCTTAAGTGCTTTAATATAATCCTATGGAGAAACATACACAGCAAAAATGACACTTGAAAAATCTCCAATTCCATAAGTACCTATAATACAATTTTCTCTAAATGGTTTGCTTTCAAACTTGTCCTCTAGATCTTTACTCCTTTTAAAATACACACACACACACACACACACACACACACACACACACACGTCATAGAGGCTAAATTGATTTGGGGGATCTTTAGCAGAGTTCTTGGGAAGTCTAACTGAGCCTGGGTACTTTCCATTTGTCTATAAGCTCATATAGTCCCAAATTGAAAGTAACAGGAGTCTCCCTTTCAGTAAAACATCCTGGAATACAACAGGGAGGATGGAAACACACACAGGACTAGGAGAAAGCAGAAAGTGTAAAATCTAGGCAGGGATCTGCACTGCTCAAGCTAAACATTCTAGATCCACCCCCACTGTGCTCTGGGTAGAAATATTAAATAAATACAAATCCAATAGAAATCTGACCCTTCCCACGGGGATGCTTTCCATTCCCAGTAGAATAAACAATGATTTGACTTACGGTCTCTTAGACAAGGCATAGAATTAGTAGTGTAAAGATGACCCTTCTCACTCATCAGTCCCTCGTTCCTTCACTTATCCATCTAACATATTGAGCCCTTTCTATCCTCATAGCCCTGGGCATTGAGGCCAATACAAAGATCTATAAAAAAGGGAGCTTATGACTTACTTGGGGAAACCAGGCAGAGATAAGAAATTAAATAACATGACAAAGAAATGTATGGCCAATCAAATTGTTACAGGTATCATAGGCTTTATAGATGTGGATATATTTGAACTAGACCTTGAAGGGGGGATGGGATTTGGATGTAAAGGAAAAAGAGGAACCTTAAGTAAAGGCATGGAAGTAAAAATGTGTGTAGCATGTTTAGGGCCCCTCAGGTTGGAAGAGAAGGGTTCAATGAGGTGTTAAAGTTGGGCAAACCAAAGCCAAATGAAAGAAGTTCCTGAATTCCACACAAAGGAATATTTACTTTATCCTACAGATAATGGGTCTGGGTCTCAGTTACCTAGATGACCTGCAATTTCCATGATTCTATTAAATCAATGAGATCATTAATATCCATCAGGAAAATGAAGCTCTGAGTCATTACACAAAAGACCCCAAACCCCTGTGACAGCTGTCATAAAACTTTCCAGCATGCCTATGGGAAGAAAGGCAAAATGCCACTTCTGGGAGAGAAGTGTGGAGCTGAAGACCTTCAAAAGAAATAAATACATTTTGAAAGCCTGCCTAGAAACCATTCAGGAAGGAAGAGCTGGGAAATTCCAAACCCCTGCTTCAAGAAAGAAAGTGAGTCTGGAAGTACAATGCCAACTCATGAGCAACTTTTCAGGGGGGAATACTGTACTTTGAGTCCAAAACTCTACCAATTAGAAAAAAGCATTACCTTCCAAAAAAGTCATGAATATCACCAGCAGGAAGGAAGCAAGCACTTACTAAGCACCTACTGTGTGCTGCCAGGCACTATGCTAAGCACTTTACAAATAGGATCACATTGGCACAGAAGGAACCCAACGGTCTCCCCCATATCCCTAACCCTAACCCTAAATCAACCCTACCCCTTTGGTGAAACTGGCCTCTCCAAGGTCACCAGTGGCTACTAATGGCCAAAGACAATGGGGCCACAACCAGTCCTCCTCTTTGGCAGTATTTGAGATGCCTTCCTCTCTCAATTAGTAATGCTACTCTTTTCTGGTTCCCTGTGGTTACTTCTTAGGCTCTTCTTCCCACCCTTTCAATGTTTTCCACCTGATCCCCCCTGATAATCTTATCTACCACTATGACTTTAACCAAGTGGATCTCAATGTCTAAGCCTTCATTCTCTCTCTCCTCTCTCCTTCATCTACTCTTCATCCTCTCAGAACTTCATCCCCACCTACACTTCAAACTCAACATATCCCAAACCAAAGTAACATGTGGTGATCCCCCAAACCTATCCCTCCTCTGACTTCCCCATTTCTGTCCCTGACAACCATCCCCCAAGTGATCCAGACCCTAGCTCTCAGGGTCCTGTGCTCCTCTTCCTCTCTCTCCCTACTCCTCATATCAGGTGTCACTAATGCCCATCAATTGTCCCTGGCACGCAGTCCCACTGCCATAGCCCTGCTTCAGGCTCTCATTAGTTCTCATCTGGAGCAATATAACAGCCTCTTAAGTGGTCTCTCCATCTCTTGTTTTAACATATGCCAATCTATACTTCCCACTGTTACCAAAACAACTTTCCTTACAAATACCTCTGATCATACCATCCCCCCAAACTTTTAATGCTGCTCGCCATCTGCTAACTAACTAAATTCCCAGCTCCTTAGGCTGGCATTCAAGATCCTCCATGATCTGGGCCTGATGGACTTGTGGCCCCATTCCCAACCCTTCCCTTCATGAACCTTATCCTTCAACCAAAGAGGACCCAAATACGTCATCCTCTGCTTTGCCACCTCCATCCCTTTGCTCACACTGCTCCTCCCACCTGAAAATGTAACTCTTACATCAAAATCCAACCCATCCTTTAAGGTCCTAGTCAAATAACAACTCTCCCACCAACCCTTCCCTTATGTCTTCCTACCCCTACTCTAGCAAGAAGTGATCTGATTTTTCCCTCCTCTAAATGCCTGTCAAATTTTATTTATATCTCTCTAATGGAAATGATTTCATTCTATGCTGTAGTTGAGAAAGGCCACGCTTGTCTTCTTGACTATATACTGAAGGTCCTTGAAGGCAGGGACCATCTCTTGTTCACCTGTGTGCTCCCAAGAGGGCCTCACCACAGGGTAGTAAAGGGAGGGGTAGAGACTAGACCAGGACCCAAGCCTATACAGTCCTCAGCATCTCTGAATTTGATCATGTCTCAGCCCACTCAGCCACTCTGAACAGAAAGGGCCGCCTGGCTGCTGTTAACTACAGCAATCACACAAACGCACATTGAAGTTCGTGTATGTGCATGTGCAGACACAGGGCTTTCCTGTCTCCTTTCCCCAACTATAAGGGGCTTCTTAGTCCCAGTGCCAAGCACAATGCCTGGCCCAATATGAGGATCTAATGCTTAACTGAATGAAACTTTTAGAAATACTCCTGAAAGACAAGCATCAGAAATGAGAAGACCTGGAATTTGCATCATCATAATTTAATGAACAGGGTGTTGAACTGGCTAACAAGAAAGACAGAAAACATGACTTAGCTGAAGAAAGAGACCTGCATCCTCACATTAATTCAATCACTGAATCCTCTGTTAAGTTACCTCACCTGTCTTGGAACCTCAAAATGTTATTATGAAGGTCAATGACATGAGAAAGCACTTTGGAAAAAAAATTAGGTACTGTACAAATGCAAGTTAGTATCAATGTCATGCAATCAATGAGGATATTTGACCTTTCTGGCTAGTTCTCCAGAAGCAGAGTGTTTACCCTGGTAAACGTTGCCAAGGTGATGCCTGTCCATGGTAGAGAAAGGGCGAGTTGTATGGGGGGCTGCCCAAGGTACATGATGGGCAGAACCCTCTCTCTCTGTATAAACACCTCTAAATAAACAAGGGCAGGAGGATGCGAAACCAGCACCTGTGTGTGTCTCCTTCCCCTGTATTTAGAGCCTAAGGGAACCAAGATATTATCCTGGGGGGGGGGGCAGTTCTTAACCTAAGGTTTATGAACTTGGTTTTGGGGATTTGCTTTTTATCATTCTGATAACTATTTCAACATTATTAGTGTTCTCAGGATTCCTATGTATTTTACTCTGTGGTTTAAAGAACATGATTCTGAGAAGGGGCCCATAGGCTTCCTTCCCCAGGCTGCCGCCAAAGATGCTCATGACCAGAAAGGTTTTAAGAACGCCTGAAATAGGACAACTCTCAAATGAAGGAACTGAGGCCCAGGAGCCACTTAAGGCAACTCTGCTGGCTAGCACCCGAGCGGGAAGTAAAACCCAGATTTCTTCAATCTCCATTTAGCGCCCTCCCTACCAGAGAATGCTATTATAGAACCAGCTGATAATCAGAACCTCTCACAGACTCTGGAGAATAAAGACATAGAATCCACCCATATCAGTGGGGCTTCAGTTAAGACTTTGAGCAACTCTGAAAGCAGACTGCACCGTGTCTCACACAGCTCCTAGTACAAGACTGGGCGGATAGAATGAAATGATCTCAAGAGTCAGTAGGGACTTCAGAGACCAACTAGTCCCACCCACACATGAACAGGTAGCCCCTCTATAAGAATGTCACAGACTCCAGTGCTGGGAACCCACTGCCTCCACAAACAGGCCTGTTCACTTCGAGACAGCTCTAAGCATTAGGAAATTTTGCTTAAGTTAAGCTAAAATCTGCCTCTCTATATCCTCCATTCATTGCTGAGAGTTCTAACTTCTGCCGTCCAACAAATCAAATCTAGCCTTTCGGATGTTTGACAACAGCTATTGTGGCACCTTCAAGGCTTTCCTCAGCTCCTCTGACAGCCTCAGATGCTGTGGTGGTGAGTCTCCTTCACCATTCATACTGGCCTGCCTCCTAGGCTTTTCTCCATAACAGGATTCAATAATCCAGAAGTACTGTGATGAGGACAGAGTATGAAGGGTCTCAAACCTCTTTGATTCTGGACACTACTCTTCTATTATGCCATCTAAGGCCGCATTAGCTTTTCTAGCTGCCCCATGCTCAGTTTTCAGTTCTGAGATGTCTTCCTTACCCACCATGATCTCTTTCACAGACTGTTGCTTATTTATGTCTCTCCCATCTTGTACCTGTACAGGTGATGTTTTTCAACCCAACTATAGGATTTTAAATTTACCCTTATTAAATAATATCTCAGATTCAGCCTACTGTTCCATTCCAGGTACATTACAGTTGCTAATAAAGACTGTGAAGGGAATTATGTTATGGATTTGCCAGCAATCAGCAGCAGTCAGTGGACATGGACAGATTTCTCCAAGGGCTCACCTATCCATCGCTCTGTCCAGCAGGTAGAACAGAGCCTGGAGCACCACATGTTGGGAGGACTTGTGAGGATGATGTAACTTAGCGGTGAAGAGGGCAATGGAGGCTCCAGAGGGATCCCGTGTGTTCTAGAAGGAAATGAGAAGAAATGCTATGGAATCCAATCAGGGTGCCACCAAAGTCATTATGAGAGCTCATTCTAGAGATTCTGGTTAAATGCCTTGACTTGACCTGTGTCAGCTTCTTCAGAAAGAGGGAAAACTATTTTGAGCGCTATCCCTTCAGTGTGGGGCAGGTCTGTCTGTCCTATGCTGCTCACCTGATGGACAGTCCAGATGCCAAGGCTATGACACCACATTTTTTTCTGCCCATTTCCTTCTGTCCAGGACAGTGGTCACAGACCTGCTCTCACTAAGTCTCTTTTCCCCCCACAAATAGAACAAGAAGGGAAGGGGCAATACGGTAGAATCACAGAGCAGAACCCCACAGATTTGTATCAAGTTTGAGAGCCCCTCTCCCTGAACTGGGAGATAGCTCTTCCCAGAGGGGCAGGGCATGGCTAGCATAAGCTGCCTTAGAAATACTACCATTTCGCTTCGTGGGAAACCAGTGGCCTAACAAGTAGCCAGTTAGAGTATCGGGAAGAGAACCAGTTCACTTTGGCAGCCACTCCCCATCACCCCCTCCGGAGTCCAGCCAGCAGGCTGAACGGCTCCATTGTTCTCTCTTATGTGTCCAGGTCAGGACACCCTCAATGAATTGCCTTCCCATTCATTATAGGAAGAAGCCCATGTCTGACAGCATGGAAGCCTCATGGCAGCTTCTGCCTCCTCTGCTAACTCTAGACTCAGGACAAAAACCCAAGGCCCCAAACCAAGAGGGCAGAAGCAGAGAGTGAGGCAAGACACCAGTGACCTCAGCACTCACTAGGATAGTGAACTTCCCACTGAGGATTTCTGAACGGAGAGGGTCCTCATGAGGCCTCAGCTTGACAATTCCTTCTTTCCGTCGCATTTCCTAAAGAAGAAGCACAACCCACTGATCATATCCAGTAGTTAAATGTATTCAGAATTATTTCCCTAGTAAGCTGCCTGTTGAAACCCCTTCCTGCTGGGCAAGATTGATGAGTTGCCCAACGCCCTAAGATGAAGAGGCCTTGACCAAATCAGCGAGAACCCTAACACTCCACATTCTAAGGTATGTATGTCCAAGGCCACAGGAAGGTTAACAAAACCTCTTTTGCATTGATCTCTCAATGCAATCGGAAGTGCTCTGGACCTCCCTTACCATGCCCAGAAATCCTCTGTCTCTACTACTAGGGCAATAAATTGACCAATGAATCAGTATATGTGCTCCCAAGCCTCACACCAATTGTCTATGGCAAAAATCCCCCTGAGTTCAGCAAACATTTTGGGCACCTCGCCAGAATACTTTTCTAACCCCAGAGTGACAGTCTCTACACTTCCCTGAAGGGGATTTCCTTTGGAAATTTGTGTGTGTGTGTGTGTGTGTGTGTGTGTGTGTTGAGAAACCAGACCTGGGAAAGGGAGACTTTACAAGAATGAAATAAAATTCCTTTTTTTTTTTTCCGTAAATAGGATGAATCTATCAGCACCCCAGAGGCAAGGTCAGCATCTTCTAAAAACAGATAGCAGTTAACTAAGATGCCGATGGAGTGGCAGTCATTTCAAGGTCAAGTTAGGGCAGCGCCAGGGCAATGAATTGGACTACAGCAGCTATTCTCTCCTGGGGCAAAAGTGCCTCCTTCTGATTCCCCATTAAGATCGGCATTGACCTGATGGATGGCAGATTTCTGAAAGGCACCACTGCTAGAAGAGCTTCTAATAAGTAATGAAGGCAGAGGGTAGGTGAACCCACCCAAAAAGTCAGCAGGGAATGTCAGAACCCAAACTCAGAGGGGTAGCCATCCACCAAAAGAATAGAATAACGTTTGACCTCCTTGTTCCAGAACAGAGGCACTATCTTCCTATACCTTCATTTTCCAAGCCAGACAATAATTTAGGCAATAAAACCAAATAGCACAATCCCCTCCCCATAAAAGATACTCAGCACTCCCCAGGAGGACATGGGGCATGGCTAAGCTATATCCACCCCACACCCAGTTCTGGAACAGCCCAGCTCACTGGGTTCAAGTTAAACCCACAAGCACATACCCTGTAGGCGTGGAACAACTCAATAGCCCGGAGGACATCAAACTTTCTGGCCATGAGGAACCTGACAGCCAGGTTCCAAGAGAGCGGAGACACATTGTACTGAACTGTCCACTTGTTAATCTCCTCCAGAAACTGCTTGGTGGCCTGTTTGACATAGAAAGAGAACAAAAGACAAGTGGGAAAAAAAGTGAATGTGTATGTACATTAAAAAAGAAAAAAAAACAAAACACACGGTAGTCCTCCTCTGTCCCAATCAGATAAGGAAGTGAGGAATTCAAGCCCCAAGGCCTCTGTTAGGAGATGGAGAAATCACAAGGATTGCACTGTCTGCTGCCCACAGCAAGGTAAAACTCAGGGCTGTTCAGGAGGAGGAAGCCAGGGTTCACAGACCAGGGTGGGGCCAATGGTGGATAGAGAAAGAATAAAGACCCAGGCTCCCAAATGAGATGCAAATTACTGGCTCAAAGGAAAACAGAAGAGGGGAAAAAATGAGGGCTGCTGGAGCCTGAGGAGCCAGGGCATGGGCACAGTCCAACAGTCTCAGCTTCTCCTTCAGGCCCAGCAGGCAATGAGAAACGAGCCCCTGCTCTGAGAGTCATTAAGAATAGCAACACCATTGGGGAGGCCACAGCGGCCTCAAAGGCCAGTCCCTTCCCTTCCCTTTCTCACTGACCCAAATGAGACCTTGCCGTTGGGAAATCCATAGGCAGTAGTGTCACACACACACACACACACACACACACACCCTAAGGAGGGTGGGGAGCCAACCACTGTCAGCACTGTGGCTTGATTGGGGGTAGGAGAGAGTTCATCTTGGGGGAGCGTTATAAGGTTCCTTTTTCAGGGCTTGATTCCAATTCAACAGTAAACTTCTGAAGCGTCTACTACAGTCAGTTTACATGGGTTTAGAACTTTTCCTTCAACTCAGCTACCAAGTGGTTTTCTCATAGTATCCCGAGGAGGCAGAAAATACAAGTATCACACACACCCCACCTTTGGGATGGGGTGGATGAGTAGGGATGAGGCAGCTTCCCATTTGGAAAATACCACCGTATGGTATGGGGGTGGGGGGGAGGGGATCTCGAGGACAAAACCAGTATTTTCCTTTTAGGACCAGAGACTTAAGAGCTGGAAGGAGCCTTCTGTTTAGTGAGAGGAGGAAACTGAGGCAAGCAAAGGTTAAGTGAATTTCCCAGGGCCACACTGCCAATAGGTGCTCAAGGCAGGATCTAGATTCAGGTCCTACTGACTCTAAGTCTAGCGCTCTGTCCACTGTGCCACCTCATGCCTACAATCAGTGCCCTCTAAGAGCTGAATTGGAGAAACCATGGGTTCCCCCTCATTGGAAGTCTTTAAGCAAAGGCTCAGGGAGTTTGTTAGGGAACAAGTATTTATTAAGTGCCTACTATGTGCCAGGCATTGTGCTAAACATTTTACAGATATTGTCTCATTTGATCCTTACAACAACCCTTGGAGACAGATGCTATCATTATCCCATTTTACAATTGGGGAAACTGAGTCAGATAGCAATTACATGACTTGCTTAAGTGTTTGAGGTTAGATTTGAACTCAAGTCTTCCTAATTCTAGGCCCAGTGCTCTGAGCATTGTGGTACCCACTAGCAGCAAGATGTGTGGATTTTTTTTTAGGTATGAGTCAGACTACTAGGGTCTTTCCATTCTGGGATAGTTAATATTTTAAAATGCTTTTTTCCTGATTTTCCATGTACCCATCAATGGCCCCTCCCACTCAGTGATGCCCTGCCTTCTCTAGTAAACTGTAAGGTCCTCAAGGGTGGGCTCTGTGCCATTTTCTGTCTTTGCACATCCAGGTCCTAGCACAGGGCCTCGCCCAGAGGAGGACCTCACTGCACATTCTTAAACCACATTCACATTTTGTCCATTCTGCTCAGAAGACAGCCCATTTCCCACCAGCCAGCTGGCCAGATATGTGGGCCATGGTGCTGAGTGAGTCTGGTCCCTAGGCTCTGGGCCCCTCTGCAGCAAAGCGGCTTCATTCCCATCTGATTGTTGGCCCCCGGTAGATGAGCTGGTGATGAGGACTTCACCAGAAGGTCTGGAGCTGCTTTCATTATTAAAGGTATTATTGACTATTCCCATCTGACAAGTGGACAAGCTGAGGTTCAGACAGAGCCACGTGGCTGCCAAGTGTCTGCCTGTCTCTTCAACTGCTGCTGAAGGGGAAGGGAAAGAGGCATGTGATGGATGGCAATGACCTTGAGTGTTGGGAAGCTTCACCACCAGGACGCATGAAAGGGTTTAGTGATATCAAACAAGAATAATGAACTTCTGTTGACGTCAAAGGTGGTTTTCTCCTTGTAACCCTGCAAGGGAGGTAGGGTAAGGCTCTTGCACCCATTGGACAGATGGGAACACTGAGGCTCAGGTGACCCAGCTGCTTGGGAGCCAGGCTTCCACACCAAAGAGCCATGACCTTTCCACCACACTCTGCCTCGAACACACACTCAAAGCCAACTGGATTCACAGAAGAGCCAGATGTAAAACACTGAGTGTTTCTTACTACTCTGTCCTGTTACCCTGGGGTCACTGCTGAGCAATAGTCAGGGAAGGCCTCAGCAGGTGAGAGGCAATGGGGGAGGAGAACCTGACTTGTAGGGGGAGGCAGCTGGAACCCAGAACACCACAAAATCTAAGATGCCACCACAACAAATTGGGCCAAAAAGCACAGGAAGAACCAAGAAAAAAAGGCTATCAAGAAAACCTTTGAGACCATCATCAGGCCAAGTCCAACACAGAGAAATAGACCTCAGAAAAGACAGCAGCGCTAAACCTGGACACTCCTGGAGAAAACGGTGCCCACCATGAGACCAACATCAGAGCTGAGGGCATGTGGTAAGGGGGGAAAACCTTGGATGCAGCAGGAGGAAATGAAACCCTGGGCCAGAAGCCCCCTCCTCCATGTTCTTCACTTATCCAGCAAACAGCCCATTCTGGGTAGGACCTTTTCCAGGGTTCTTGGGAGCTGCTGGAGGAATAAGAAAGACCAGAGCAGGATCATAAGGTGCTGCAAGGGCCACAGCGAGTCCTTTCAACTGTGCAGGGCTAGGACTAGGCAAATCCCAACCAAAATAAAGACTAAATAGGCTGATGCATGTGCAAGAGAGGGTCCCGCCCCTCAGTCCTTCTCCAAAGTGAGCTGTGACTGCCATCTTTCCCAAGTCATTCCTCCTGGGGTCAGCATGTCCTTTGGCTCCACAGTGTGAGGGCCTCAAGCTGACCTCTGCCCCACTGCTGGCCAGGATGTTATTCTTGGCTTGGAGCACGGGAACAATTCCTTCTGGTTTGGCCTGCCCACCCGAGCTCCAAGAGTCTGTTCTGTACTGTAAACAGCAGTGGGACATTTTCAAGTACACAGACGGCACCTGCTCTGATCCAGCCCTGAAGTAAGCTCAGGTTCTTACTTGTGCTCCCCCTTCCAGATTTTCTTTCCCCTGGGGGGTACCCAGGGAAAAGTCTGGACTCTTGGAAGGAACTGATGGCCAATTACATCACTATTAACAGGCACGGTAGAAAGTGTTGGACCCCGAGCCAGGAAGACCTGAGTTCAAATCCATACTGTGAGATCCTGGGCAAGTCACTTCCCTCAGTCTCAGTTTCCTCATCTGTCAAACAAAGATAATGATAACACTTAACTCCGGGGCTTGTTGTAAGGATCAAATTAGATAATATTTGTAAAGTGCTTTGCAAAAAACAAAAAACAAAAACCCAAACCTTAAAGTGCTAGCTATTAAGAACCTAGTAAGAAAGGCAGATGAGAAAACTAAGGCAAATAGGTGAGATGACCTCCCCAGGGTCACACAGCTAGTAAGTGCCCGAGGTGGGATTTGAACTCAGGTCTTCCTGACTGCTGGTCCAACACTCTACCCACTACACCATCTAGTGGTATGGCTGAGTGCTATGAGGATCAGATGAGATAAGGTGCCTAAGGAACTTTTTAAGCCTTAAAGCAATGGCAAACACACACCATCTTCATTCCTAGTGTCCTCTCACCACACCAATCCCATTGAGTACAGCTGATTCCCAGCCCTACACTCTCATTGGGCCACCAGAAAGACCCAGTCCTAGCACTTGGCCTCTGACCTCTGAGGACTGGCCAGTTCTCTGGAGGGGATCACTGGGATTCCTGAAGCTAAAAACTACTGTGTTTCCTAGGGAGAAGCTTCCCCCCCCTCCCCGCCCCAGGGCAGAGGCTTACATCTAGTCCATGCTTCTCAGTAATTTATCACCAGATGCTAACTGGGATACAGTCCTTGGCAGCCACTCTTTATAAATGCAGGAACTATCTCTCCTGAAACACTTACTGAATATCAGAGAATAGCCTCAGAGCTAAAAGGGAAGCCTCAGGTCAAACAGTCCAACTCCTTGACTTTATAAATAAGGATACTGAGGCCCCCAAAGTCAAGAGACTTGCCGAAGGTCATGCCAGCAGTGAGCAGCAGAGCCAAGAGTTGAACCCGGCCATCTGACTATTGATTGGGTACCATTTTTTACTACACGATGCTGCTCCATCATCTGAACAAAACAGATGACACGTCCAAGCTGCTTGGCTACTTGACCAATAGAAAGCCTCTGGGGCCCTACTGTAAGATGTCTAGCTACTACAGAGAATTCAGTCAAGATAAAGTAAATAGATCCCCTGCAAAAGGATTTCATTACTGGGAGTACCAGAGACATTTCATGATAGCACAGTTTCACATATGTAGACATATGGTGATTTGCCAGCAGGCCAGGGAAACTTGGACCAACTCTCAGGCTTGGGGGGGGGGTCCCACTAATTTGGGTCTCCTGGACTTCCCAAAATAGAGGTGATGGGTTTTTCCATAGGGAACCCACTCTCCAGCTAATAAGATAATTTCACCTTCCAGCCTGTCAATCACCCAAGTTTTCATCTGCAATCAATTCCCACTCAACTCTTCTCTCTAAAATAGGCAGTGGTATAATTTCGCCTTGTTTTACCTCCATCAGACACTCTCGTCTATTGAACAACATAGACTTAAGTTCTGTCGTTCTAGGTCCCCATGTACATGTGCTTGCTTGCAAAATAAAACAACAAATATCCTTTTCTGCTATTAGTTTGGGAACAGATGAGCAGCTCCCTCCAGAAAAGAAACATTCTCCTCCTGATATCAGCTATTTCTCCCAGGAGCATGAACTAACTAGAGACCAATGGCACAGTATACAAGCTCAGGGAAAACTCAATATCCTAAAATTCACAATTTGCCAAAAAGGGAAGCGATCTGATGCATCACAGCTGAGATGATCAATGGCAGAAGTGCCAGGCGGCCCAGGCTGGCTCTGGATTTCCACAATCATACCCTTCCTCACGCATTTACTTTTTGTATGTCTGCCCATTTGTTTCTTAATTTTCAATTTTGCTGAGTTTCTTTCGCCTCTTTCCCCTTTGGTATAGATCAACCTGTTGATTTCTAAAGGCAGCAATGACTACAAATGCTAGGAAAGCGAACCTGAGCAAACAGAAGAAACAAGCCAACTGTAAAAAGCAGGGAGAGGAGGAGAGAGACTACACAAGTGTGAGAAAGGAGGAAAGTCAAGCTTACTTTCTCTTTTTCTCCCCCCAAATTTTTATATATTTTTTTCGATTACATGTAAAAAAATTTCTAACATTTATTTTAAAAAATTTTTGAGTTCCAAATATTTCTTTCAATCCTCCCTTCCTTCTCCCCTCATTGAGAAGGCAAACAATTTGATACAGATTATACACACGGGTAAAACATTTCTATAATCTCCATGTTGCAAAAGAAAAAGACAAACCAAGAGAAGTTTGTTTTTTTTTTTTAAAGTATGCTTTGATCTGCATTCAGACTCTATCCATTCTTCCTGAGGAATTGGATAGCACTTTTCATCATTGTAGGGCCTTCAGAATTGTCTTGGATCATTATATTGCTACGTCTTTTACAGTTGATCATCATGTTGCTGTCGCTGGGTACAATGTTCTCCTGGTTCTGCTCACTTCATTTTGTATAGGATCAAATAAGTCTTCCCAGGTTTTTCTGAAACCATTCTGCTGGTCATTTCTTATAGCACAATAGTATTCCATCATAATCATATACCACAACTTGCTTAGCCATTCCCCAAATGATGGACATCCCCACAATCTTCAATTCTTTGCCTCCACAAAAAGAGTTTCTATAAATATTTTTGGACACATAGGTCCTTTTCCTTTTTCTTTGATCTCTTTGGGATACAGACCTAGTAGAGGTACTGCTAGGTTTTATAGCCCTTGGGGGACAATTCCAAATTGTTCTCCAGAATGGTTGGATCAGTTCACAACTCCTCTAAGAGCCAAGCTTGCTTTCTTATAAGTGGTATGCATGCATGAGGAGACTACAGAAACATAGAGGAAGGGTTGGGAGGAGTAGTCATTGGATGAACCCTCCCTCTCCTCTAAAACAGGAGAAGGAGGGTGGAACACATGCAAGAACACAACAGTTTGGTGTAGAAATGTGTATGCCTAACTAAACATGGGGGTTATTGGGCTAAAAGGGATGGTAACATCAGGGAGAACTTCTGATCGTGAAGCGAGGAGAGAGAAGGGGGAGGGAGAAGGAAGAAGAAAACTACAATCTTAGAAAACAAGCTAAGCAAACTGTGGTGTATTAATGTGATAAACCCAATGAAAGAAACTATTTCAGGGGCTCCTGAGTGGTAGATGCAGAAGGAGGGCACAACCATGAGAGCAATTTATACAAGGGCAACACTATGAAGAAAAACAGTTTTGAAGGGCTTAAGAACTCTGATAAAAGCAGCAGCCAACTCTGTCCCTCCCTCTCTGAAGGACTTTGGTGAAAAATAACACCCACCTCCTAATAGACAAGGGATGGATGGAAGGTGCAAAAAGAAACACCCATTCTTTGATGTGGCCATTCTGTGACTGGTTTTGCTTTGACTACGCTCATCTGTTACATGGGTTTTTTTCTTTCTTTCTTGCAGTTATTGGGCAAGGGTAGAGGTTAGCAATAGCAATGCTCTCCCAACAGAGGACCATTTAAAAAATGCATAGAACTGTTCAGAAGAAAATGAGGACAAGTAGTAGTTTTGAAAGTAAAGTGTGGATCAGATTTCTTGCTTTCTGGGGATGGGGGAGAAAAGAAAGAAAAATCTGGAACTCAAAATCTTATAAAAAATTAATGTTGAAAACTATCTTTACATGTAATTGGAAAAAATACTATTTATAATAAAAATAAAGTATAGAATCTGTTATTTTTTTTAAAGTTTGAAATGGAGATTCACAGTTTCATATAGAATCTTTTTATATGCTGCTGTGTCTATGGGAATGCTTTCTTTTTTGGTGTTTAAGTTCAGAATAAAAAAAGAAAAAGATAAACTGGGAAGAGGTTTAATAAGATTTTTCATTTTGCTATATTAAGATGTGACATTTTTCTACTAGACCTTTGAACCACTATGGAAAAGATAAAAATAACCCTAGTTACTTTGCATTCATATTTTGTCATTTATTTTTAGTAAAAGTTTATCTTAAAAATTGTTTTTTTTTTTCAGTTCTGTGTGATTTTTTTATTTCAAAAATTTGCTGGGTTTGTACATGCTTCCATTATGCCTAGGAGCCAAGCTGCTTACAAACACACACACACACACACACACACACACACACACACACACACACACACAATGGAAGGAGGGAAAAGAAATGGGAAAAAATATTCAGTTATGCTCTGGAAATAATTTTCTCTCTGGCAATTTGCCATAGTTATTAGCAGCATAAATCCCTTTCAAAGCAACTAAAGAGATGTGTGAACAGTGCTTAACTCCTCCACTTACTTCCAACATATGGGATTTAATTAAATAGCTCTACCTCTTCAATTGCTCTTACCAAACCTTCAGTGAAAAGGGTTCAAGTCCACTACTGCTGACATCTATAAGCCAGTAGGGGAGAAATTATGGAAGAAAAACATTAATGTTCCCTTTTCAAAACTAGAAAGAGAGAAAAAGAAATATGTATGTTGTAGGCTGCAAGGCACCAAATACTACAGGGGCCCACAACACTCCCAAGTATGGCCAAAGCAACAGAGATGCTTCCCAAATGCAGTTCCTATCTGGTTTTAACATGTCAATGTGTAAATAAGAAAAGAAATACAGAAACATGTGGGGTTTTCTAAATCAATGTGTGACCTACAGGGATCCTTATATACCTGCTTCTTTTTGAGTTTTATATGAACGGTCTGATGGAGAAGACATGAGTTTGAATCCTGTCTTGGATACTTGATAGCTGTGTGATCTTGGGCAAGTCACTTAACTGCTCTATGCCAGTTTCCTCATCTGTAAAATGGGGATGAAAATAATAGCGCCTACCTCAGGGAGTTGTTGAATCAAATGAGTTACCATACTGAGTATACCTTGTACAGAATTCACTAAAAAAGATATACACGTGTTCTAAATTAAATATGAAATTTTTAGTTGTAGCTAAACTATGCATTTCTAGAAACTATTATTATAAGTACCATTTTCAGCTACTGTAGACTTTCTAAAAGCTTTTTTAAAAATAGAATACTGAGACTAAGCACGGACATTTTTATACTAAAAGGCTAATTTCTGGAAAATTTTGGCTAAATCTATCTGGTCAACTCAGAAACTCAGCCAGATTAGAAAAGTAATTATAAATCCTGACCCTTTCTGCCCCCTATACCACCAAAAAAAAAATCAGATTTACTTTTGGAATGGGGATAACTCAAAGAAATGTCAGAGAAAGATTTGCTATATTTTCCATATAACTACAATAATTCCACACTCAGATCTGAGTCACATAGAATAACCTTGGTTATCTAACTAACCAATAACTGTTAAATCTCAGTGATTGCTTGTTGTCTATATTCCTAGTTCATCTTCCACCATGGTCCACGCATCAACCATAACCAAACCCTCTAACTCCAAAATATAAATTTAGGAAGGCCGTGAATGATGCCCGATCTTGACTTCATCATCATAAATAAAAACAAGTATTACACAGTCCTATTGAGTTCATTTCACTTGGGTCCAGCTGATTCCTATCAAATTTCCTGTTAGGGATTGTCTCTGTTCATATGATTTATTTGTTTTATTTACTAAAACAAAAGACAAGCCAGTTTTACTTGACTTATATCAGAATTCTATTCTCTTTTACTTTCTGATTGTTTCAAACACAAAAACATAGAGGCAGTGAAAATATTTTGATTCTTCCTTGGTTTATTTTGGGGACCTCTGTAGCTGTGACAAACATCCACACACTATTTATTCAACTCAAATTTACATAGCCGAGTCGGCAAACATACCAGCTTTCTAATGACCCAGACATTCCCGACCTTTCTCCCTCTATATGTTAAATGTCTAGGTCAGCCCTTTTCTGGGCAATAAACCAACTGAAATTTGTTTTCCAAGTGATAATTAACATAATGCCCCATGTTAGCCTTAAAAATATGAGAAAGTACTACTAATAGCTGAAAACTCACCCAGCATAGATTGTTTATGAAACCAGAACTCCATAAATAATTGAAACTTCAGACCTGAAGCTCTTAAAAATCCCCATCAGGAACCTCCTGGCCAGATAACCACTAAGAAAAGGTTAAAGAATACCCTATAAACCAAACAGCAACAGTTTGGAAATGAAGGAATTTTCCATCTATTGTATTAAGCATTGGGAAAACATTAAAGATGAGGGGAAAAAAGCTAACCTCTAATAAGGGATTAAAATACCACTGAGAACCGGAAGAATTGGGAGCAAAAAGCAAAGGCTGCCCAAGTGGGCCAGCTCAGCAGAGTCCAAAAGCCTGCAGCACTAGAGAGGGACGAGACTTAATTGAGCTATTCAGTCGGGAAAGCTCCTCGGTGTTAATGACTTCCTACAGGAGGAAGTGAAGGACTGGGGTTTATCAGCACTCCACCAGCCATGTGGGACCGGCCCAGCCAGGGAAGAGCACGTCTGCGCAGCCTGACGTCACCCGTTCGTGAGTGACCACGGCTAACAAGGGGAAGATGAGAGCAGATACTGTTCTCTTCCTGGCAAAACTAGCAGACACTCCCTTCGCCCACAGCCAGTCCCGCACACCCCAAGTACAGCATTTCCATGATGGCTGCACGTGGAAGGAATGTCTTGCTCTTCAGGACCTCAAAGCACACTGAAGATACAAATGTTTCCCATTTCTACGCTTTTGTAACAGAAGCAATTTAGGAGGAAGTTTTCTGAACAATGTCCTACAAATTATACAATGTATTTTTAAATACTTAACAAAACAATAAAAAGCTCCTCCCTAACCCTTGGCCCTCCAGAATCTGTCTCTGTCTGTCTGTCTGTCCTGTCTGTCTCCTCTCTCTCTCTCTCTCTCAGATCAGAGACTTGCCTGTAGATTCCACAACTGGAAAGTATAAAAGGCAGCCTCAGGCTTTTGTCTGCTCCAGACCAAATGGATGAGCTTCTCTTTTCAGGAATACAGATCTTCTTATAAACCACACACACACACACACACACACACACACACACACCGGAATGGAAAGGACTGGATTTAACCATGCACATTCCTTGTTAACAAGTTCTTCAACTATTTAAAATCCACGCAAGCCCATTTGCAAACCCATGAAGAGTTAGAATCTTGGCTCCTTTAAAGCTTCAAAGTAAGACTTCTTCATTCATTGCGGTGCCCCCTTTTTCAGTTCCAGTTAAGCAGCACCAAGTGCTTCCCGGCAGGAGGAGACAATAAATTCTAGCAGCTCCTAGGCCCACCCTGGGGCAGCATAAGCATTCTTTAAACAGAGCTTTGTAACTAATACTGCAGAAATGGGAGCTTCCCAGGAGACTTGCCTTGTCAATACAAGGACATCTTCCTGTCAGAATCAGCACAGCCTGTATTGCATTCCACTCAATATTCCCTCGGACAATAGGCAATCTCTCTGGGGAATGCTGTTCACAGTGGACATCTTGAAAAATGTGCACTATCTCTTAAAGGCCAGATCTAATGGTCTTTTTACAATCTTCATCCTTCTTGACCTCTCTGTCTTAGACACTGGAGCTCCTTTTTCTCTGGATAGTCTTCTCTGGGTTTTTTGTGACACCACTTTCTGCCTCCTTTGCTGGCTCAGCATCTGTACCACACTGTAACTGGATATACACATGGCTCTGTCCTGGGCCCTCTTCTCTTCCTACGGCTTTCTCTCTTTGTAGCCCCATCAGCTCTCAAGGTTTTAATCAACATCACTGTGTAAATGACTCACAAATCCAGCCCTAGTCTCTCCTTTGACTTTAGATCTTGCATTCCCAACTAACCACCTATTGAACATTTTAAATTAGATGTCCTGGAGACATTTCAAATTCAACATGTACAAAAGAGACCTCATGACATCCAAATTTTCCTACTTTCTTTATTATAAGCATGAGTTCTCTCTCTCTCTCTCTCCCTCCCTCTCCCCCCTACTCTCTCTCAGGTAGAGATAGTGACTGAAGGCACCACCATTCTTCCAGTTTCTTCAGTTGATGTCCTGGGCATTTTCCTTGACCCCTCCCTCTGCCTCACCCAATCAGTGTTAATCTTGCCTTTTCTACCTTCTCAATATCTCTCACTTCTGAACCCTTCTCTCCACTCACACACCCACCATAGTTCAGGCCCTCCTTACCTCTTACCTACATTATTGCATCAGCCTCCCAACTGATCTCCTTGTTTCAGGTCTCTCTCTACTCCAGTGTGTCCTTACCAGAGCTGCCAAAACAATTTTCCTTAATAGCAGATCTATCCTTGTCACTACCAAACTCAATAATTAATTCTTATGGTTCCCACTTGACTCTGGGATGCAACATAAACTCCTCCACTTTGTTTTTAAAGCCCTTTGAAATCAAGCCCTAACCTATCTTTCCAGCCTCAATGTATATGACTTCCCCTTCCCACTCAGCAATCCAGCCAAAATGGCCTTCTCTGACACTCTTTCTCCACCCCAGCCCTCCTTGGCCTTCATCCCAGCTGTTTACTCCTCATGCCTGGAAATTACTTCCTTCTCACCTGTACTTCACAGAGTCCCTCTCTTCCTTCCAGGGCAGCCCAAGTAGCACCTTCTACATGAAGTCTTCCCTGATGACTTCCCCACCCCCAACTACCCTACTTCCCTTCCCATCTTTATATTTGATTTGTATGTACTTTTATATGTAACTTGTGGGCTTCTCCATTAAAATATAAGTTCCTCAAGAGCAGAGATTGCTTAATTATTTGAATCCCCAGCTCTAAGCACAGTAGCCACTTTAAAACGCTTGTTAGTTGACTGAAGGCCAAAGACAGCAGCCCAGCTAAGGGAAGACCTGATATTTTGGAAAAACTAAAGAAAATATGATGACCTTTTAAAAGTTTTTCTATGTGTTTATGGAATACACACAACCCTACAGAAATGTTGTCCTTTGCTACCTAGATAGACATGAATGACAAGAAAAAACGGCTCCTTGAAAACGTTCAGACTTGGAATCCAGCCAGAAGACATTGGCTTTAGAAACAGAGCGAAAGCTGTTGGGAATTTCCATGTATTTCAATAATGTAGATTAATTTCTATGACCGCCTGAGCAAACTGAGCACAAGATCACGTGGGTTCGGTTTGTTGTAGACTGGAGACTACTGGGGAAGGTGAATGGAAGTCACCAGAGACATTTCTGAAAGATCGTAGAACATTTACAAGACCTCAGGCCTTACTCTGAGTGAAGTCTATTCAACACCATTTTCCTTAAACAATTTCCCCTCTGACTCAAGTTTCAAGGCTTGGCAGAGGTTAGAAAGGGCTTCCAAGCTCAGACAAAAACGTGCTTGAAGTGAAGTGGGTCCTGGAGAGACTGAACTGTAAGAAAATGGTGATCTCACCACAGTCACCGGGAGACAGGCTCGTCATCTAACCAGTCCCCACTCTTTGTCAGGAATCTGCAATATTAAGATTAAAGAGTGACTGCTGGGAAGGGGTTGGACTAAAGGATTACTGAATTTCCTTTTAGCTCTGGGATTCTCCTAAGGTAGAGAAAACTTTATTATAAGTGTGAATCGCTTTTTCTTTCTCTCTCTCTCTCTTTTACTTTTCCAGGCAGAGACAGTGACTGAATTTCAGGCTAGAAAAGAATGCTTTGAGGTAACATCTTTTGCCTGCATGGCTTTTGAATTTTAAAGAGTCTGCAAATAAATTGCATTTTTCAGTTCTGTATGGAAACCCAAGCAAAAACTTTGAAAAAGGCCTTCTTTCCTCTTCGGTCACTACAGAATAAACATCTCTCCAGGAAAGAATGGGCCCTCTCCTTTGCTGGGTAGCCCTGAAGCTGAGGAGTTACTTGGAGGTGGCACTTACACGCCTGGAGAACTTTCTATCAGATGATTTTCTAAGGAGCTAAGCAAGGGGGATGCGACTGTCACCTTACAACTAGGTGGCACGGTGGATAGAGTGTTGGGCTTGGAGTCAGGAAGACAAGAATGTGACCCTGGGCATGTCACTTAACTTCTGCTTGCCTCAGTTTCCTTATCTGTAAAATGAGGATAATAATAGTACCTCCATCAAAAGGTATTTGTGAGGATTAATGAGAGATTTGTAAAGCCCACTGGGCATATAAATGCTAGCTATTATTATCATGCCGTACCTCAACTACAGGTGATTATGAGCATGCTTAATTTCATATATTAACCAGTTGGAATGAGAAAGCAAAGATAATAAAAATTATAATTCATGCTATTGCTACCACATAGAATGTAGAAGAGGGTCTGAGATTGAAACTTCTAGACAAAGCAAGATTTTAAACCATGATAGGCACACAGTGAAATCCTTGCTTTTTTTTTCTTTTCTGAAATATATTTCTTTTGGCAGCACAGAATTCTATGTCATGATTCTCATTATTTACTGTAGTAAAAAGAAACAGAGGAAGGCCTCCAAAGTATCGGATGTCTGGTTTGGGTTGGTTTTTTTTTTTCAGGGATAATTTATAGCAAGACAGGGACCAGACTCACACTGGATGGAAAGGCATTACAATGGACACTGGCAAAAATCTCCAACTGGTGAAATCACTGATCCATGAGAAGTCCTGAATTAAGTATTGTAATTACAAGGGGTTTTAGTGATTTGGCTTAAATTATTCCTTCTAACAGCCTATTAGGAAACAAATGAGCCCAGAGGCTTAGAGAAGTCGAGACAGAAATGCCCACAGCCCTAGGGGAAGTCAGCAATTCCTATGTTGTACCCACTGACTCATCACTACCATTTCCCACAAGACCCTTCGCTTCCGTTGGAAATGGTCCTTTTAAGAGTAAACACACAGGATTTCCACTGGCTTGGTGCCTCAACAGAGATCTTGGCACAAGGTGATCTATTTCTATTTAACATTATAATATGTAGTCTGAAGCTCTCTTTTCAATCTACCTCATCATAATAGCTTACACTTTTATAGTACCTTCCTCACAACCCCGTAAAGTCAGTAGTATAAGAACTGTCATCTTCAACTGCTTACTCTAAATCAAGGGTTCATAACCTGGGGTCCACAAACTTGTGTTGTTTTTTTATTTTAACATTTTGATAACTATATCTCAATACAATTATCCTCTGTAACCATATGTACTTTATGCATCTAAAAACATTATTTTGAGAAAGCGTCCATCATTATCATTAATAAGGGTCCATCTATCATTAATCAAAAATTATTTGGAGAAAGGCTTTATCAAACTGCCAAAGAGGTCTATAACACTAAAAAAAAAGTTAAGACCTGCTAAGACCTGTATTAGCTTAATAGTTCAAGAAACAAACTATATTCTCAGCTAAATGCAAACAAGGGTGACTTCACAGTGCTACTATTAGATAGGTTTGATCTAGAACAATTTCACTGGAGAAAAAGTTAAAAAAAAAAAGGGAGTGTCTTTCTGTGAGTTTAATAAGAGAGAAGGGCCTGATGTATATCATCAGTACTGACAACAAGGACTTTCCTAGACAGGAGCTAAAGGAGTCATTTTAAGAACTCACCTGAGTGTAAGTCATTCATTCAGGCCCACTTATCTTGAGCCTTGGACCTAATAAATCTCCAAACCCTAATGAATAAAGAATCCTTCCCATGAACAATGCTTCCCTAATCCCCAGGACTCCTGGATATCTCCCAAGATCTACTGGGAGTCCTTTTCTTAATGAAATGTGAAAGTGCTGCCAGCTCAAGCCCATTCCAATTTAAGATGATGAGTATGGGCCTTGGAAGCTAGGTTAAATAGCACAGAGCTTACACACCATACTAACCTCTGAATGAACAGCTCAGCTTATCCCTGATTACTTCCTGATTAGGAAGGACTGAAAGCTGGTGGATTCTCCACTGAACAGGATAGCAATAGAGGGAATTTTCAATATAAATGCAGAAGAGCATGGGAGAGAGGTGGTGCCACTCACTTATAAAGTGCCTACTAAACCCAAGGCACTGTGTTAGGCACTGAAGATCAATGTGAAAAAATGATACAGTCCACCCTACCACAAAGTAGTTTAAAATTAAAATCCTGGAGGGAGAGAGAAGGGTAAACCAGTTACACAAATAATGAATAACACTTTAAAATATGGCTAAGGCAGAGAAGAGCAGGCACAGGAGAGGAATGAGAGATTTAGGGCAGCCTCCCTTCTAGCTAGGAGAACCAAGGAAGGTGTCCAGAACAGGAAGGGCACACTGCAGGAATCCACAGCCAAAATCCAGGTCTCTGAGTTCAAATTTTGACAGCAGACTGACTTCCATTTCCTCTGTAAAAAGAGGTCTATTACAAGGTTCCAAGTGCTTTAAAAATCTGAAGGGTCCAATATTACTGTGCCCATTCCAAAACAATATAGCCTTATTTACCATTTTCTTTTTAGAAAGAAGAATTCAACTTTATGGGCTAGGTGGCACAGTGGATGGAGTGCCAGGCCTGGAGCCAGGAAGATTCATCTTCTTGAGTTCAAATCTGGTCTCAGACGTTGACAAGCTATGTGACCCTGCATAAGTCACTTAGCCCTGTTTGCCTCAGCTTCCTCATCTGTAAAATGAACTGTAGAAGGAAATGGCAAACCACTCCAGTATCTTTGCCAAGAAAACCGCACATGGAGTGACATTGAGTAACAAAGAGTCAGACACAACTGAACAACAACAAATGCAATCTTTACCTTCCCCACTTTCAAAGTGATCGGTGCCTTTCTAAGATTCAGTCTCATATATCAATGTTGCTATATCGATTATACATACCAGTGTCTCGGTGTGTACAATATTTGCAAACATTTGTAAACAACCGAATTCTAGCTTCCAAAAGGGATTTTTTTCTGCAGTTCTAACAAGTAACAGTAACGTTAATGAGAATTCTTAACATTTCTTCCTCTTCCCTCTCTGGATTATCCCAGCACAGATTGTTTTGTGCCTGCAATATAGCCACTTGTGGAGGGACGGGGTGACAGTCAGCACAAGACATGTGAGGCTGTGGGAAAGGGGATGTTTTTGGCTAAAAGAGCCAGAACAAAACCCCTGCCCTTGGGAAAAGTGCCAAAGAGTTCATGTCCACACAGGACAACTTAAGCCTTTAGAAATTTCAACTGGAAGGACATAAACCACAATATGGAATTATAATAGCATCCTGGAAGCAAACCCTATAAAGTTTCAAGACAAACTTCATCATAACTCCATTTTCACTTAGTCATAACATTTCACACTGAGCATCTATCCAAAGGTAATTTTTTAAGGGGAGTTGAGGGAGATTTGAGCTAACTTGGCTCGGGAATTTTACACTATACAAGAAAAGAAATCTGAGCTTTCAAGTAAAGATTTTCTTTGGAACCTTTAAACATAAATTAAAATTGATTTTGTCAGAGACAACTTGAAAATTAAAAACAATTAAAACATTAATTTTTTTACAGATTTTTTTATCTAATGCATAAAATATGTGTTATTTGTAAAAAGTAGCAGAAATCTTTGGTTTCAAATATTAGTTTTGCATATGAATAGTAATGAGAATGCAATTATGTACTGGTATTCTACTAATCATAGTAGGATCTTGGCATATTTACAAGGTTGGAGGCAGCTATAATTATCAGAGCTCCCTAGAGATTCAAATCTCTTCAGAATACTAGTTAAACTTTGCTGATTTAATGGTTTATTTTTCACTAAGGTAATTCTCTTGAAGTGAAAAGAGGGTGATATTTTGGAATAAAAGGATCTCAGTTCAAATCCAGGCTCTGCTATTTATGACCTTGGGCAATTTGATTAATGTCTCCTAGTCCCATTTTCCTCATCCTACAAGACCCCTCTAAGACACCTTCCAACTCTAACAATTCTTGGGTTCTAAGGTTTGTCACAGCCAATGGAAGAACCTAGGGAAGGAGGCCCACATAGCACTAATTTGTGTTCCTTGCACATTAAACAGAGAAAAGAAGCCTAAACTTGGGTGGTCATTTAATCCTTGTCATTTTAATAGTTCTAAATTTTGAGTAAATATCCCATATAGATTTTAGTTCACTCTGCAGAAGAGTAAAATTTAAGACTTAAATGTTCTCATGAGAATGTAGGTTAGTGTTGGTATGCAAACTTCCAGATTTGCCTGTGTTGTTTAAACTTGAAACTCTGTTCTTCAGTTACAGGCTTCTGTATTTAAATATAAATTCAACAGGGTCCGTTAGGTGGCACAGTGGATAGAGCACCAGCCTTAGAGTCAGGAGGACCTGACTTCAAATCAAGCCTCAGACACTTAGCTGTGTGACCCTCAGCAAGTCACTTCACCCCAATTGCCTCCAAAAAAAATACACACACACACACACACACACACACACACACACACACACGCATTCATCCAACAGAATGGGGCTATATTGGATCTAGCTACCTTGGTCTTTTTTTTCACTCACTGTATTTTTCATATTTGGTTTCAGATCAGTCATTTCTTTAATATTTATTGATCTTCACGGTGTCTCTTCATTCCTTAGTGATTAGACCGAGTGCCACTTTTTTTCATTCATTGTTTTTTCATATTTGGTTTCAGATCAATCATTTCTTTTAATATTTGTTCATCTCCATGGTACCTCTTCATTCCTTAGTGATTAGACCGAGTGCCACTTTTTTTCATTCATTGTTTTTTCATATTTGGTTTCAGATCAATCATTTCTTTTAATATTTGTTCATCTCCATGGTACCTCTTCATTCCTTAGTGATTAGACTGAGTGCCACTTTTTTTTTCATCTGTTTTATCCCAGTGTCCAACAGCACCTTTGGCTCATTAAACGTTTGTCAAATTGAACTGACTTGAACTGACATTTAAAAAAAAACAAAAACAAAGCAAGCTAATATAGATAGGATCTTGAAGAAAACCTCTTTCCAAGAACAATTTCACTGTTATTTCTTGTACAGACTACACATAGCATTTCTTCTAAGATTTCTAAAAGTTTCACCAGTTCTCCCAGGCCTGCAATGCACTCCCTTTCTACCTTTGCCTCTCAGACTCCCTAGTTTCCTTCCAAGCTCCATCCAACAGCCACCAAGATAAGGCATTTTCTGATCTCCCCCAGCTGCTGGTGTCTCCTCCTCACATCAGCTTGTATTTATTTTGTAAACCAATATGTGTAAACTCCTGGAGGCCAAGGGCTAGTTCATTTTTGGTTTTGTATCTCTCATGCCTGGTATATACACAATAGGTGCTTAATAAATGCTTGTTAATTGAGCAATTACTATGGATTTTTTCAAATTCTTCTTTCAGTATTAAAAAAATTAGAACTACCCCCAAACAACAAACACACTCTTGATAATTCCATACCAAAGCTGCAAAGTTACGTACCCTATCCCTATTTGGCAATGTGATTATAGGTTGTCTTACATTGTTTACTATTTTGCAAATATTTTTTATTTTTGTCCATCCGCTGGGAAATGGCTGAATGAGTGAAGGTATATCAGTATAATGAAACATTATTCTACCACTAAGAAATGACGAAAGAGAAAGATTCATAGAAACTTGGGAAGACTTGCGGACTGATGCTGAGGGAAGTGAACAGAGCCAGGGAAACAGAAACCTAAAGGAAGGCAATTTGAAAGACTTGAGAACTCTGATCCATTCGACGACCAATTACTACCCTGGAAAACCAATGCGGCATACTTTCCACCTTTGGCAGAAGCTTTAGGTGCACAATGAGACAAACATTTTCAGAGGCAACCAATGTGTTTAATGCATTTTGCTTGATTACTCTTATTTATTGGGGGGTAGGGGTGGGTGCAGACTTTTACTTTTATGGCTTGTTCCAGCTTTAATAGCTTAAGACTGCACTAAGATTTCTGGAACAAACTATATTTTGGGGACAGTTGGAGATGTTGAGGGATAGTATTCATGACACAAAAGAGGAGAAAAGAAAGAAAAGATCTTCAATTAAACATTTAAAAACACAGAGGAGAACAGAAGGAAGTTCAGCAGATATTAGATAAGCTGGGTAAGGTTGATACTATTCTGCTAAATGTACTACATGGTGGGGGCTTTTAAAAGCTGTAAATAATAGAAATTCACTATTTCATACACGAGTCTCTTTTTCTGTTATGTGTCTGTGGAAATGTTCACATTTGGAGTTATTTCTCAAGTTTGTCATTTAAAAAGGAAAAAAATTGAAGAAGCTGATTTGCTGTTTCTATAGATTATCAGTTCCTAACACATACTTTTGTATTCACCATTATAAATCCTCAAAACTTTGTTAAATTGAACTGAAAAAGGCCCCAAAACATTAACATTATACATGAGATTGGTTCCTATAACTTACAATGTGCTCAATACCAAAATGTAAAGCCTGTTACAACTTGAGACTATGTTGCATTCTTTTTCTTAAGTGTTTAAAATAACCATATGAGAACAGATACATATAAATGATTGAAGCTGCCAGTGCTAAAAATCCATTTTCTTCTTTTGGAATTTTGCCTTTAGGTGTCAGCTAACAAACTCCAAGATTTAGTCTTATGCTTGGGCTCCCTGGTCTGGGATGCCATCAGATGAGTGGTTGTGGTTGCTGGGAAAACTCAAACGCACCTACTAAGTCTGATGGTTTACACTGCCCTTGTTGAGGATGCTGAAGAAAACAAATAAACAACTGTACCATCAATTTTAAAGGCAATTCCAAATATGATTTGAGCACCTTAACAGCTCCTGGTATTAAGTTCCTCCCAAGGTTGAAAGGGAGAGCACCTAGATGGTAGGTAAGGGCTGGCTCATATGGCTGGTTGCTAAGAAACCAGGCATCTTGCTTTATAGTAACACCTTTTAGATAAGCAGGCATGGCAAACCAAGGCTATATGCTGATACTACTTCACAAGAATGTTTCTATTCCCTAGCTTTTAAGTCTTAGAGTAAACACACACTTCAAACTCAGGAAAGATAAGGAAAAAAAACAACAGCTATCTGTTCTCTTTAAAATAAAACTAACAACTACAAACTACAGGAGACTCCCTCTGATGATGCTGGCATCCCTGGAGGCCTGGCCTGTACTAGGCCCTGTCTATCATCATGCTGAAACAGAACAGTACTGGAGAGGATGCTACCACAGATTTTGCAGGGTAGAGTTCTCTTTTTCAAGGTATTAAAGAAATGGCCACATTGTAAAGGCCAGATATGAAACCAGTCATCTCAATAAATGGGAGGAAATTGAGATGCTTGTTTATCACAACACAAACAAGGCTATACACCAATGATTAGTTTGTGAGACTTTCTCCAAGTCTGTTACCTACCCTGAAGGGCCTAAAGTATTGAAATGAGTTTCAGTCGTGGTTCATCTCTTTTTATTTGGATTTTTAACATGCAATCAGATTTGGACTACATCTGAACAGGGCTGTGACTAGAAATTCTTGGGGCTTAGGGCCAAATGTTCTCTAAGCTTTCAGGAGGTAGCAAGTCAACAAGCATTTATCAAACTCCTACTATGTGCCAGGCACAAAGCTGAGCACTGGTTTCATATCCTCCTCAGAGGCAGTGGAAAGAAGCAAAAAGTTCCCCAAAATGGGAACAAGGGGTAGGGAGGTCTCTAAAGGCAGGCAGAGTTCACAGCATTTTGATGCCCCCAAAATGGTACAGCAAATCACTTCCTTCTCTGGATTGAAGGTCACAAGCTTTTAAGGGACAATGGAGTTCAGTGTGGGCAGAAAGATGAGGACAGTCAGATGAGAATGGGAGGGGCAGTAAGAGAGGGAGAGCCTGGTGGGGGGTTGGGAAGAAACATCAGTGGGGTAGATGAATAGAGCACAGGGAGGGCATGTCCTAGGATGGGATGATGGGAGGGCCTAGCTTTGAGAACACAAACCTAATCCCTCCACCTAAAGTCATTAACTAGTTAGTGAAATCATGATGTCCAGTGAAGGACACAATATTATGGACTTTCCTTAAAGGGTATGAGTTTGCCTGCTTGTGGTGAGATTTGGCTGTAATGCACCATTCCTGATGCTATCCAAACCAAATTGGTCAGGGTAACCTTAGCAGGGCAGCCCTGTCCCTGGCTCTTTTTAGGTTCTCCTTCAGGTCAGGGCTGCTAATAGCTTCAATGGCTAGCCTTAAACAGAGAGAGAACCGAGGGCTAGAGATGGAGGTACAAGGAAGAGGTTAATATCCCGGCCTATGGTACTCTCACCAAGAGCGATAAGCCAGGTGCCCCTGAATGGAGGTCTTAGGGAGGGAGATCCATTTATTGGTCCTACTTTTAAAAAACAAAAATGTTCAGTAAAAGAATAAAAGGACATACAAGAGGACTTTTTAGTAGAGGCAGGGAAGATCCTGGAGGATGTGAAATGAGATGGCAGAGATATTGAGGGACCAGGTCTTTTCTCCCCAGAGCAAGAAAAGAAACCCTCTCCTGGGGTGAGGGACTTAGGGTGGTGATGGTACCTTTAGGAGGAAAAAGGGAGCTGAGCCAATGGCAGGTGAGTTAGGGGAGCTGAAATGGAGGTGGGTGATTCTGTGCTGTGAGGAAAAGAGGGTATATGATAGGAAAAAGGGGGCAAGCACTGTGAGAGGAGTGAAAGGAGAGCAGAGACCAATCCATTTCTCTGGGAGAGGAATTAAGAGAAGCTGGTGTCTGTAAAGTTAGGGAAAGAGTGTGGGGCCCAGGCCCTTCAGTGTAGGGAAAGGGACCTAGAAGGAGGAAGGCTGTCAGTTGGGTGGACTGGAGCAACAAGGGAAGCATGAATGGGCTGGGGTCTAAGGTATGTGAGGGGCTGGAGCATTATAATGAGGGGAGGAAAGGACCAGGTGTGATAAAAGGGGTGTGTGTGTGCGTGTGTGAAGGGGGAATGAGGGGCCAGGGTCACTGTAAATAGGACAGCTCTGGAAGCAGCAGGTGTGAGTCGGCAGGGTTTTGCTGAGACAGAGACGCTGTGGGCAACAGGTAGGGAATGAAAACCCTAGTTGTAGTAACTGGAAGTGGGTCAGAGGTGGGGGATGGCAATAAGAGCCGTAAAGAGACTGAGGGGCAGGCGTATGGGGGGTAGGGCGTGGAGCTTTGAGGAGAGAAAGGGAAGAAGTTGAGAGACGTGGGGGCTGTGAATGGGGGAAGAGGGAGGGAAGGGCAGGTGTCACTGGAATGGGGAAGCAGGGACGATTTGATACAAGAGTCCAGGAGCAGGGGAGTTGTGATGGGGGAGGGCTCCAGGGGCAGGGGAGCACTGATAGAGGTCAAAGAGCAGAGGCGCTGGAAGGGAAGGGTTTTTTGTTTTTTTTTAATGGGGATGGGTCCTGGGGCAGGGACGATGTAATGGGAGAGGGGGTAAGGCGAAAAGGCACTGCGATAAAGGGCGGGGTCACTGTGACAGCAGAGGGTTCCAGATACAGAGGCTGTTGTGATGAGGGAGGGGTCCAGGGTCATAGGCAGAGGGGGTGGGTCCAGGGACTAGGGCTCCATGATTGGGGGCGGGAGGGGGGGAGGACTACGGCGTAGGGTCCTTTGTGATGAGGAAAGGGGCCAGGGATGTGGTGTTGGTCCAGGGGTAGGGTCTCTGTGTGTGGGGGAAGGAGGGGTTTAAGGGCAGGGGCTCTGTAATGGGTGGGTGCGGGCGGTGGCTCCGTGGGCGGTTGAGCGGAGAGCAGGAGCTGCTATGAGGAGGGAAGGGTCCAGGGCGCTGTGATAGTCCAAGGGCAGGGACTCCGTGATCGAGGATTGGCGGGGAGAGGCGAGGGGGGGAACAGGGGCTGCTGTGGGAAGGGAGCGGTCCAGAAGTAGGGGCTGCTGAAGTGGGGGCGCGCAAGGACGCTGTGACGGTTTAGGGGCAGAAACTCCAGATGGATAGGGGGTGCGCAGAGGCGCTGTGACGGTCCAAGGAAAGGGGTTCCAGATGGGGGGGGGGCCCTCGGACACCATGACGTCCAGGAGCAGGGGTTCGAGATTGGGGGGCGTGCAGGGGCACTGTGATGAGCGGGCCACAGGGCCGCTGTGACGGTCCAAGGGCAGGGCTTCCAGATGGGGGGGGCGCGCAAGAGCACCGTGACAATCTAGGGGCAGGGGTTCCAGGTGGGGGGGCGCAGGGCCGGCCCGGGCTGGGCGCGGTCCCCGCTCTCGCGCCGCTGGGTGCCGCGGGCCTAGGCCTCGGACCGGCTGATGGGCCGGCGGGCGGACAGGAGGCTGGCCCCGCTTCCCCCCACCCCATCCCCCCCTCCCCCGCGCCCGTCGGGGCAGACACACCCACCTCCCCGCAGGCCCTGCCTCTTACCAGCTCTTCGTCGTGGGTCAGCTCCGGCGCCATGTCGAGCCAGGGCCCCGGCCCCGGCTCCAGCCCCGCCTCGGGCCCCGGCTCCATCGCGGAGAGCGGCGGCGGCGGCGGCGGCTAGGGCCGCCAGCCCAACCCCCGCCCGGCCTGGCCTGGCCTGGCCCGGCCCGGCGCTGCCCGGCCCTGGTCGTCCTCCGCCTCCTGCGCCCTCCCCGCCCCCGCCCCCCGCCGCGGCCAGATGTGGCTGTGCGCCCCCGGCCCCAGGTATGCCCGAGCCGGGCCCCCCAAGGGCACCGCCGGCTGGGCAATTAAAAACGAAACAAAACAAAACAAAATCAGAGCCAAAGGGAAAAACAATCGGATTTGAAAAGGTAAAGGGGGGCGGGGAAGATATCCCTCTTTCTCCCCCCTTTTCCTAAACCTCGAACCCCCCTCGCCCTTCTTCCCCTTCCTCGCTATTTACTACTGCTGCTGGGCCCCTCGACTCCCCCCACGCCCCCAGCCTGAGGTGGGCAGCCACGCATGGTCCTGCCTTTCTCCCGGGCTCTCTAGAGGGGGTGATGAGGAATCCTCTAACTCTCCTCTTGCCTCATCCCTCTACACCCCCTCCCAAAAAAACACACAGAGAGGAAGCAACTATTCTATGAGAAAAAAAGAAAACGTTCAATTAAAAAAAAAAAACTTTTTCGAGCCGTGACCTAGAGGTTAGAGCTTGAAACCCCCCCGAAACAGACTAAAATACCCTTTGCTTGCTACCTCCCCCCCCAACCCCACCGCTCTTCTAGTCCTGACCTTCCAGAATACTCCTACTCTGAGCCCATAAATCCCCTCCGTGTCTGAACTGCCCTGAGAGAATCCAAACCCTACCCTGCGACCTCCGTCTCTGCCTCCCCAAGTCCTTATTCCTCAAAAGCAGCCACGGAGAAAGAGAGAAAAGAGGAAGGAAGGATAAGACATCCCCCTCCCCTTCTCACGGCCAATGCTGCTGCCCCTGATCATCAGCCTGAACCCCCAGCAGCTCCATTCAGAAACTGCCTCATTCACAAACAGCGGGAGAGGAGGAAGCAGGCAGAGAAGAGGGTCTCTCCAAGAGAGGGAGACAGAGAGGAATCCGGGAAGGGAGGGAGAGAGGAAGAGAGGAACTGGGTGGGGGAGGGTGATGGCAGAAAAGGGCTTTGGGGGAGGGAGAAATCTCCCTGGGGGTTGAAGGAGCAAAGCGGAAAAAGAGACTGTCTGTGGGAGGAAGATAAAGGGAGAAAGGAGTATGTGTGTTCAAAAGAGACTTGATGCTCCATAGTGGAGGAAGAGAATTTATTACAAGTCTGAGAAGTCTCCACAGAGATGAATTTTAACTTGGATTAACTTTCAGCTACCACCCAAATGTTTGAAACCCACAAGCCTCTTTCACTGCCGATGCCAATTCCAGGCTGAATGAGACCCTTAAAAAGGTTGCCAAACAAGGCGAGCACACTTGGGTCCAAGCAACCAGCCTGTTTGATCACTGTACCACCTCTCTATTTTGTTGCTGGCTGTATCCTGTAATCCATCATCGACTTGACTATTTTTAGTTCTCCCAAAAGAAAACATCCTCCTCCAAACCTTTGCCTCATTCAGGAATCTCTTTGCTTTCAAAAGCCTTTTAGTGTCATTCAGATTCACATAGCCAAAAGAGCTATGTTACTGAGTTGCCAGTTTAGGGTAACAGAGGAGGTTAATGCTATTCTCCCACCCCTATGGTTGTGGATCATGTGACAATTAAGGACTAGAGGATTGTCACCTCAAGCATTTAAAAAATACCTAGTGTGTGCTGGGCGTACAAAGACATAAGTGAAAAGTCCCAGCCCTTTAAGTAGGAAGTTGGGAAGGGGGAGAACAACACTCCCATATAAGTATGTACGAAATAAATACAAGATCATTTTTTTCAACCAAAAGCACTGGCATTTGGAGGGCTTCAAGAGGAAGGTGGTGCTTGAAGGATCTAGAGGATGCTGAGAGATGGAAGTAAGGAGGGGAATCCATCCCAGGCAAAGGGGACAGTTAACAAAGGCACCCAGGAGGGACATGGAGTGTCATGTCTGAGGAAGAACAGTAAGAAAGCCAGTATGCCTGGCCTCTAGAATTCAGGGAAGGGACTAGAGCTAGCTAGGACTTTGATTGCCTTTTTTTTTTCATCAGATTTTAGAGAGCTTCTGAGAAGGTTCCATGATTAAGGCAATGCTTAAGCAGCTAAGCCAGTCACCCAGACCACTGGCAGCTCAGGCCTGGATCTAGTCACCCTGTAGTTTCAGATTCTAGAAACCTTCTGGGTCACAGAGCAGTAAGACTCTTGACTGAGAGACAAAGACATAATTACCAATTGTGGAAAAACTCAGTCCTCATTCTATTTAGATGATTATTTTGAGAAAATTCCTGGCCTTGCCTCAGTTTCCTCATCTGGATTTTGGGTATACTGTCTAACCTTCATGCTGGCAACTTCAATATTTTATTTGACTCTATCCTTCTTCCCCCGTCTTGAATTTCCATCTAATCAATTACCAAGTTCTGGCAATTCTCCCCCTCCAATATCTTCCTGAATTGATCACCACTTTTCTACCGCCACTGCTATATTATGCTCTCAGACCAGCAGCCTGCCCTACTGCCACACTTTCTAATTTATTTGTCTTCCTACCTCCATTCTCTTCCTAGTCAAATTCATTCCGCTGATGACAATTATGCTTATACAGATCTGACAAATGTTACTCCTCTGTTCAGCACCCTCTCAGAGCTCCCTATGGCCTATTAAGTAATCTGGGTTTCAAGGCACTTTACAATCATACTGTTCCTGCTTCTTCACTGAGGCAGCCAAACTGGACCACATTTGCTGTGGTCAAGCATTTTCCCTTTTGCACCTTTGCTGATGCTCCCTGTGGTTCTCCAGCTGTCTGACTTTTTTCATCTCCACCCAGACTTCAAGACTCAGCTCAAATGTCTCCTCTTCCAGGATTACATTTGGCTCCTCAGAGTTGTGCAGACTTATACGTGTTTCCTAGTGCCTAGGACAGTGCTTTGCACATCATTAAGCATTTAATAAGTGGTTGCTGAATAAATGAATGGATGAATGAATGAAGCAGTTTGGGGACATCTGGTGCTTGGTAATGAAAGGTTAGAGCCATTGCTGTTTTGTGGGATGTATTTTATTCTCTATAGCATTACAAAACTAATACAGTTACAAGATCAGTATGAGATTGACTCTTCCTGAGGGCAGTCTCTGTTATTTGTTTGTGGGTTCTTGGAACAATCAGACATGGTCCATGGCCTTGAGGCTCACAAATCCAAAAAACACAATTCACACCAAGCCTGAAGTAGGGTAGGTGGTTAAATCTCTTTTGGTAGAACTTTCTTTTCTGAAGCACTGGGAACTCGGAATTCACAGAAGCAGCCAATGTTCTAGAGGGATTTGGAGGAGGCTGGGGACACACTGGAAGCTGGCTAGGGAGACAAGAGGGAGGCTGTTTGGGGGATGGGGGCAGGGTGAGCCGCAGGCATGGAGCCAAAAGGGCATAGCAAGTCTCAGGCAGAACACAGTAATAATTAATAATAACTTGGATACTCTTTCTTTCAAAGAGCTCAGAGGATCAGATGGGACCCAGAGAGGTAGAATGACAAAGCACTGAATGTGATGATAAGCTGGAGTGGTTATGAAGAATGAAAGGCAACTTGATGAAAGAAGGGGAAAAAAACCTAACCAGAAGATGGATGAATTCTGAGAGAGGATAAGAGTGAAGGAGACAGCTCAGCCTGGTCACAGGACCCTAGAGCAGCAGCATCACCTAGTCCCACCCCTTCATACAAAAATCATTTAATATGATTGTACATGTATAATCTACTTCAGATTGGGGTGGGAGGGAGGGAGAAAAAATTTGGAACTCAAAATCATGTAAAAGTAAATGTTGAAAACTATCGTTTGCATGTAATTGGAAACAATAAAATACTATTGGGGGGGAGCTATATATACAGGATTGATTAAACATGACCAGATTATCAACATGTAGTAACTAAAGTGCACAGTTAGGTCCTGGGGAGTTAACAGAGTCAGCAGTCCCAACAGCTTCCTGAAACAACCCAGAATTGGAGCCAGTCTATGAGATCTGGTCTGAGAGCATACTCTGTCCTGACATCATCGTAGCAATGGAAACTATCGACAAACTTCAGTCTGGAAGCATCAGACTCTCTGAGTTGGGAAGGAACCTTAAATGTCACCTACTCTCATCCTATCTTTTTTAGGATCAAGCACTTCTAAGTCAGGGACTATCTGTATTTCAAGCCAAGCACTTACTAAGCACATATTGTGTGAACTAGGTGCAGGGGACACATGAACAAAATGAGCAAGGCCCTGCCAGCCTCATTTTACAGATGGATGAGCAGAAAAGTGCATACGGCGGCAGGTGTTGGGAGCTGAGATTTGGATCCATCTGTGGTTTCAAGGACTGGTGTGGGTGTGTGACGTTTGGGTGTTTGGGGTAGCAACAGGCAAGAAGGAACAAGGATGGATGGATTGGAAAGGGGATGGAGGGAAGACCTTGCTTCCTGCTTCTAAGGATGATAGAAAGTATTACCAGCTCCTATCTTTCGATGTGGAGTGTATGCTGGGGGCCTCTGATGGAAGAACCTAGTAAGGATGGGTTGTATTTGTCATAATCACCAAACCAGCCCAATGGGAAAGGCCGTCTGGAATGGAAGGTCAAAAGTCATAGCAAACCTCAGTCACTGACATTCTGAGGCTTAACCCAGAATGTTCTGTTGTCCTTGTTGTTGTTCAGTCCTGTCCAATTCCCAGTGACCCCATTTGGGGTTGGCCATTTCCTTCTCCAGCTCGTTTTACAGATGAGGAAACTGAGGTACACAGGGTGAAGTGACTTGTCCAGGGTCATACAGCTAGTAAGCATCTGGGGCCAATCTGAACTCAGGAAGATGAGTCTTCCTGACCTCAGGCCTGCACTCTACCCACAGCGACACCTAGCTGCCCCCACAATACTCTATTTTTCCTTAAATATTGTAGCTGTATATAGTCCTGGAAATGAAATCTTTGAGAATCAATGAATGTCCTGATTTAAGGTTAAAGGTGGATGGTGGCCAAACCACTATAGCAAATCAATAGACCCACAATGGGCTCCAGTTTGAACATGCTGATCAACATGTAGGTCATGTTAGAAACCTGGTAAGTCTCTGGGTATGCTTAGTGGAAGCAAACTGGGTTACCCCTTCTTCCCATTGGGCCCTCCATACTTAGCTGCTTCTTCCTAGCCCTAAGGCTCTCACAGCTCATAAGTGGGAAAGGAGTGCAGATTGTTCTTTCCTGAGAGTTGCCATTTCTGACTTGCTAAGTCATTGTATGCACACCTTTGAGCCCTTCCCTAAAGCTTTTCTGTAAAAATTCAGTCCTGCATAGTCATTTTTGGACTTCAGAATTCTATCCATATCATCCTTTAAAATTAATCTATATAATCCATATCTAAATATAATATATGATACATAATAAACTATATATAATCTGTAATATGTAAACCACGGTTATGAAAAATGAAATTTTCAGTGTATTTTGGCTCAGTGCCTTCTCCTCAAACATACCCTCAGCTCTTGAAATCCAGAACCCCTTTTAAGCATCTTAGCTGACACGGAGCTGTTTGTATGGCCAGATAATGTCATCAAACTGCAAAGTACTCTTTCTATACTCTAGATTTTTAAATCTATTTTTATTATATATTGAATCCACTTATACCAACAAATGTTCTTATTCAGTTTACATACAGCATGATAAATTTCTACTCTAAATAAAGAGTCCTTCTGACTTTCATAGTTAATGGAGCTTCATTGTTGGGGACATGCCTTCGATGGATATAGCTCATGCACTTCTACACCTTGGTGATACTCTCCAAGAGCTGCATTTATGAACTGATCTTGGCTGATCCTCCAAAGAAAGGCCAAAGTTGGGGTCTTTCAAGCTCAATTGGATCCACCAGAGCTTACAAAACCTTTGAGAACTCAGGGTCTCCCCCATATTTAGTAGAAGACATTAGTGGAGAAAGGTAGCCATTGCCTTTATATATCCTACAATATAAAATATATATATATACACACACACATATGTTTATATATTATGTATAGATATATAATGCTGTATGGCTGTAAATATTTTGAAATAAAAATATATTTGCCCCCAGAATTCTTAACCAAACAAGGGATAGAGGCAATAAAAAATAAAATAATGGAAAATTTTGATTATGTGAAATTGAAAGATTTTTGCATGAATAAAATCAATGCAAGGGAAGCTATAAATCTGGAGAAAAAACTTGCATCAAAAATCTGAGAAGGGGCTGACATAGGGAACTAATATGAATGAACCATCAAGTGGTTAAAAGATGTTCTCAAGAGAATAGCAAATTATTTTCATAAGATTCTCCCAATCATCAGTAGTAAAATTAATAACAAACAACTTAGGCTTTACAGCAAACAAATTGACAAAGATTTTTTTAAAAAGATGGAAATAGCCAATGTTGGGAGGGCCTGTGGGACAACAGACCCCAAATACACTGCTGTAAATTGGTCCAACTGTTCTAGAAAGCAATTTGAAATTATGCTAAAAGGGGCGCGGGGGAAATGGTTAAGGGTAGAAATGGGACTAAACTGTCCAATACTTTGACCCAGAGATAGCAGTGCTAGGTCTTGACCATTCCCCACCCCAACGCCAAAAAGGAGGCCAAAGATGGAAACATCCCATCATCTATACCAAAATATTCGTAACATTTTTCATGGGGGAAGAAGATTGAAAACAAAGTAGATGTTCACTGATATAGGGAACAGGTAAATAAATTGTACTACATAAATGTTATAGAATATTAATGCGCCACAAGTGGTGAATATGAAGAGTTCAGAGAGGTATGGGGGGTGGAGCATATGAACTGATGTGGTGAAGTAAACACTAAGGAACCAAAACTATTATAAGCATAATGGTCAAGAAGCTTGAAGAGTTGAACAAAAGGTACTTCTCCCCCTTCTTTGCAGGGGTGGGAATCTGGGGGTGGGGTCTGCAATATGGCGTACCCCGTCAGACTTGGTTGATGTGTTAGCTGGTTTTGCTTAATTGCTCCCCCCCCCTTTATTCTTGGTCACAAAGGATGGTTTATTAGATAGGGGATGGGAGGGCACTCTATTCAGAAATGAAGATGATATAAACACCAGTGAGGTCAGTAAGACAATTCCAAGCATACTTGCTCTCATGTCTCAGAGGCATGGAGGCTGTCGGATTGCTGATGGGCAAAGCCAGGGGAGGAATGCTGATTTTTCTCTCTTATTTTAGGCCAAATCTATATGAAATCAAGAATACAGGATATGATTCCAGAGATTAAATTTCATTTTAGATTTGCACTCCTTCCTGTCTAGTGGAAGCAGCAACCCTAGCCAGCTATCCCATTTTGTGGGACTTGCCACCAGCATTTATGGGATTAGAAGCTTGGGATTATTCTCGAATCACATCCTACTGTTCCCACGAATTCACCATCATTTTTAACAAGGTGAAAAGAAGTTAAAAATGAATAAAATGAAACCAAGGCACAGGTGAGGAATACTGCATTTGTCACATTTACACACACACACACACACACACACACACACACACGTTGATTGGTTTGGAGTTTTTTCTTTAAATAAAAAAAAAAACATTCCATTATAAGGAATGGCTCTCTGGGAGGGTGAATTTTGTAGGGACAGCAATATAGAATACTGGACTTGAAGACACAAGATCTAGGCTCACGCAACTTACCATGAGACTTTGGACAAGTCATTGGCCATCTCTGATCCGGTTTCATCTTCTGGAGAATTACTCACACCTCTGGGACTTGAAACTTGGACTGTTCTGAGGCTCCAATGAGATACTGTACGGTCTGTGTCTTGCCAATGTTAAAGCCCCCTATAAATGCCAGTGCTGGTCAATATTTTTAACCTGTCACTTGTCAGACCAGGCCATTTCTGGGGCCAGGAATGTTTGGTTGATCTAAATGTTCTTTTTTTCTTGCTTGTGAGAATGGTCACTATATTTAAGATTTGAGATGTTATACAAACACAGCCAGCATTCACTTATCTGAATTAATGGGGGACAAGAGCAGGATGGATACATGAAGTACACAGACGTGACACATCCTTACTTTGTCCACGGTTTCAACTTTCCCTTTGAAGAATGCTTTTACCGTTCTAAAAATGAATGATAAAATTGCTTTGACATGTAACTGGGGAAAAACAAAATAGTAATAAAAAAAAAATCTAATCAAAGCTGCTAAAAAATGTCCTCAGTCAACTTGATGGTGGCCAGCACTACTATTTCAGTGATAAGAGAAATTACTTAAAGGAAGAAGGAAGTGGCCTGAGCAGCCTTAGAGGTCTTGGGTTTACTAAATGCAAAAGATTATGTTAAGTAAGCTCTGGTTTCCCCATCTGTTTCCAATGTGCCTCTCTAGGCTTTAAAAAACTAGGGGATCATAGAATTTAGTGCTCATTCACTCAATCCAACCCTCTAGATTTAAAGATGAGGAAGCTGAGGTTGAGAGGGGACTGGTCTAGGGCCACATAATGAGCAGAGTGCAGGAACAGAACTGGGATTTGAACCTGGGTCTTTTGACTTCAAATCCAATGGCCTTTCCATTACACCACAATTCCTGCTGTTGCTTCTCTCAAAAGAAAGAAAGCCTACTAGCAAGAGGTATTGCATGGCAAAAATGAAGTGCTTTGCCCCTCTCAATCATTTTTGCTGCTTGGCCTCCTCTCCCTCTCACTCGGGGCTTCTGCACCGACCCCTGGCTTCCCAGGGCCTGAATGGAGTTTCCACCCCAGGTTACCCTCTATCTTTCCCCTCTTCTTCTTCAAGAGTCAAATCTAAATGAGCTGCCACTCAAAAAAGACTGAAACACTAACGTCCACACCGAAGAAGTAAAAACAACTGCCTTGCTTCCAATCGATACTTTAATCGGAGACAATATGCCACACAACAGTTTAGGGAACTCCTTTTAGGCAGGACACTTTGCCAACATGGTTCCTACTGTTAACCAGAGTTCTGTTTTCGTGCGTCAGAGGGAACAGGGCTATTCCTGAGTCACCATTAAAGACCTGAATCACTACTAGAGGCCAGCCTCCTTCTCACATCCTCTGGTGTTCCACAGTGGAATGCTCAAACTCTGCGGCTCCCACTCTACCCCAAAACTCAATTGTAACAAGTGATCCCCTGCTAAGATTTTTCTCATTCTATTTTTTTCCCTTGGTCATTTGATGGTAGGACTACTGGGCAAATGAGTCTAAATGCAATCCAATACCCTCATTTGTTGTTAGAACTGTATGGAAACGAAATGATTAACAAAATCTCGGACTTCATTGATATAAGGAAAAAAAGAGTACCTTAAGAAAGCTGTCAGTCTTGCTTGATTGAGATAAAATCTCAATATTTTTGTCTATTTTGCCAATTTTTTTCCTCTCTTGCTTATAAAAGAAATTGAAACAAAAGAACATATTTGCTTTAAAATAAATTGTATGGCTTTAATCATTCCTTTGTTTTAGGATTTCTCTTTTTGTAGTGGCTCCGTGTTCTCATACACCTGAGGAGGGTTCTTTCCTCCCTCCCTCCAATGCTTGATGTAGAGACAAGTATTTTTAGGTTATTCCTCTTAATTGCTTTCACAGTGCTAAAAATAACAGCAGTTCCTAGAAGGCTGCAGCAAATATGAGCCAACACCGACAGCCAGACACGTCTTCAATCACTCCTGTACAGGGCCGCTTCCCTGACCAAAAAGGACGACCAAGACCCCGCGAGCAGTGTTTCCAGTCCGGCTCATAGCTAGTCTGTCCCCCATATTACATCATGGATTTAAGAAGACACCTAGGAAATCATCTCAACCCTCTTCATTTTACATATGAGTAATGACTCAAGGAGAAGTGAACTGTCTAGTGTCACATCAAGGTGAGGTTTTGAACCCATGCCCAGGGTAAGTGGGCTTCTTTTTGCGCCTTAAAATGCTGCCTGACAGTTTTCAAAAGAAATCAAAACTTTCTGTAGCCATATGAAAAAAGTGCTGTAAATCACTACTGATTAGAGAAATGCAAATTAATACAACCCTGAGGTAGCACTTCACATCTATCAGATTGACAGAAAAGGAAAATGTCAAATGTTGGGGGGAATATGGGAAAATGGAAACACTCATACACTGTTGGTGGAGTTGTGAACTGATCCAACTATTCTGGAGAACAATCTGGACCTATGCCCAAAGGGCTATAAAAATGTGCATACCCTTTGATCCAGCAATACCACTTCTAGGACTGTATCCCAGAGATTTAAAAAAAAAAAGGAAAAGGACCTATATGTGCAAAAATATTTATAGCAGTTCTCTTTGTGGTGGCAAAGAATTAGAAACTGAGAGCATGCCCATCCATTGGGGAATGGCTGAACAAGTCGTGGTGTAACATTGTGATGGAATACTGCTGTGCTGTAAGAAATGACAAGCAGGATGATTTCCGAAAAATGTGGAAAGACTTAAATGAACCCACGCAATGTGAACATTGTACACAGGGATGGCAATAGTGTATGACGCTCAACTGTGAATGACTTGGCTAGTTTCAAAAGCACAACAATCTAAGACAGTTCTGAAGAGCTTATGATGAAAAATCCTATCCACCTCTAGAGAAAGAACTGATGGAGTCTGAGTAGTTTGGAGCATATTTTTATTTTCTTTATTGTTCTTGACTTTTTGGTCAATGTTCTCTTTTGAAACATAGCTAATATGGAAATGTTCTGACTGCACATGTTAAATCTACATCAAACTGCTTGCCTTCTCAACAAAGGGTGAGGAGACGAGAGAATTTGGAACTCAAAATCTTAAAAATCAAACGATAAAAATTTTTTGTAATTGAGAAAAAGTTTTTTTTTTAAATAAAAGTGATAAAATGTATTTTAAAAGATGCTGTCTCAGACTTCAGAAAAACCTGGACTCACGTGAACTGATGCTGAGTGAGATGAGCAGAACGAGGAGAGCACTGTACACAGTGACAGCCACAGTGTGCGATGACTTTGATAGACTTGCCTCTTGAGCCATGCAAGGATCTAAGACAACTCCAAGAGACACATGATGGAAAATGCCATCCACGTCCAGAGAAAGAGCTATGGAGTCTGAGTGCAGATTCTGATTATTTGCTGTCTTTTTTTGTTTCCTCTTTCTTATGGTTTCTCCCATTGGTTCTAATTCTTCTGTACAATGTGACTAATGTGAAAATGAGTTTAATATGAATGTACATGTTAGCCTATATCAATTTACACACAGTCTTGGGGTGGGGGGAGGGGAGAGATGGGGAGGAAATTTGGAACTCAAAATCTTAGGAACTGAATGCTGAAAACTAAAAATAAATAAATTAATAATAATCATAATAACGATAAAGAGTACTTTGAGACCTGAAATTGTGGATGGATTCACAGAGAGGAACAGAAAGCTAAAGCATCAACAACTACAAAAAACTAATTCCAAAGAAAATCAAACTGAAACTCTTGACTCTGCATTCAACATCCCAGGTGAAAGTTTCCTTCTCAGGTTTTACAGAGTCAGCTCCAGCAGACATCTAAGCACCGGTCGCCTCTACTCCTTGCAGCCGATATGCTGAATAGGGGTAACTGCACTCCACTTAGCTCCCACTTCTGCCCCACCCCCACTCCCAGTTTAGACAATAAACCTGGTGGCAGTGCCACGTCTTAAAAGAGACAAGATTTGACCTGTGTCCCCTGAAGAATTACTACTGCTGTTCTCAACAATATGATGGGAAATAGAAGTGTGCATCCTCCTGGAGAGACAAGGCACAAGTTTCATTGCACTATGGTAAGGAAGACTTGGGGAGACAAGAACAAGATGGCCCAAAGTGGGGCGCGGTCTCACCAACACAAATAAGTGGCTATTTGGTCAGTTTCATAAGCTTCCATCAATTAAAAGGAAATTTTATCTCACAGCAATATCCAAAGGGAAGAGAATCATTCTTGCCTTCTCAGAAGGTAGAGCTAATGCAGAGACCAAGAACCCAGGCCTCATAAAACTTTTCTACATCTCCTAGTTGCAGAAACACGAGTTCCCAAATGCAGCTGGTTAAGACCTAGTGTGGTAATAACATCCGTGAGGAAACAAGGCACAGCCCTTCAGGGCAAATGGCTAATCCAAGCACCCCTAATTGGGGTGGGGAGGTCCACAGCTATAGAGGCATAAAAATCACAAACGACTCAGTTTTTAGAAATTCCATAGGTTTACATAGTACGTCTGAGATACACTTTTAGTGGTTAGAATTGCTTCACTCAACATGAACACCATCCACCTGGGGAAACTGTCTGAGGTCTTGCCAGGCAGCACTCTCCATCCTGGGAACATCTATCTCCTTGCTAGGGAATGGGGGTCTCAGATAGGGTTCTCAGTGCTCAGGTATGTCTGACTGAATGGGGTGGACTGAAGTCTTGTCTCCAGGTCTCAGGCTTGTTCCTTCAGGTAAGCAACAAGTGATGGTGGGAGTTCACAGAGGGATGCTGGCATGTGGCTCTTCTTGGTCCCTTGGACAAAGAAGCTTATCAGTTTTCCATGAGGCTCGTGGCTTCAGTCTGGCTGCTGAGAGTGTCAGCTAGCTTTGGGGTGGACAGGTACTCCAGTTCATAGCGTCCATTCTCAGAAGCCTCATCAAGATTCGTTTCGCTGACTTCCCTTTTATTCCTCTTGTGTTCGATGATCTGCTGGAGCTGATGCACAGCATAGTCGGGCTTGGTGGTCAGAGGGCCAGCTGGCACCGTCATGCCGAGGACATCAGACACCATGTATGGGCGCAGCCAGCCAACCAACGGAGTGCTGCCTGGGCTATAGTGGGTCTGCTTGTGATAGAAAAGGAGCCCATCTACCTACAAGGTGGGAAATCAGTGACCCGTCGATTCTAGACTCCACAACAAGTACAGTTCTGAGACTAGGAGGCTTCAGAATTAGTCTGTAAATGGGGGTACAGCTAATTACAGGGCTGAGTACCTAGACAGACCCCGATTTCTTCCTCAAAGCATACATCTGAGAAAGGATTTAGAGTCCTGACTTTCAGCAAATGGGATTTCTCTAAGTTGGACTAGAAAAGGAAAATTTTAAACTAAATGCCAACCTTACAAAAAAGAAATAAGGGAATGTAATGAATACCACAGAGATGCCAGGCTGCAGATGAACACTGTAAATCTATGCCCAGGTAGGAAAGCAGTTACAGAAACCACAATCCACAAGTCATCTTGGGCTGCTTGGCCTCTCAATGCTTTCAGAGTAATGTGTTACGGGAATACTAACTCAGATTACTGACTGAGCCACTGCCAAGGGGTGGCACTTCAGCTACATCTAAATCTGCCTCACCTTAAGGATTTCCTATAAGCCTATATTCTGTTTTTCATACTTTAGTGACTCATCTTTGAAATTCATTCATTGTCATGTAGGACACAAGCTCCATAAATAAGGGTGGTGTTCTTACCACCCCTCTTAATTGACTTCCTGGGGTGAGCAAACACTTGGCATTTCCTCATTCTGCAGGCTATGATCCTTTTAATAAAATCATCTTCCATTCAAAATGATACTGGTCAATGACTGCGCATAATTTAAATTAGTGGGGAGGATGGGTAAAGTAAGGTTTGTTTCATGAGCCTATGGTGAGATCATTTACAGGCTGATGAGGACCGGAAGCACTGTAAAGGCCACCTAAATCTATGTCCTCATTTTACAGAAGGGACACTAAGGCTCAAGGAGACATCTCACATCAAACTAATGGGAGAGGACAGATCCTCCTGACTCCCATATCCAGTATTCTTTCCAATACATCGCCAATACCAATGTAATGACAGGGAACCAGGGGTTTCTACCCCGTCAGTACCATCCCTATCTCTGGACCAGCTGGCTTGGGATACTGGGGGCCCAGGAGACCAGAGCCCTGGGCCATAGCCAATGTGGGGCTCGTCCTCTCCACCCCCTCCCACCACCTCCTTGGCTTCCTAGTATGTAAAACAGGAGGCTGGACAATGTCCTCCAAGGTCTATTCCCAGACTGAGATCTACCCCGTCTTCCTATTAGGTCTTCACTACCCGATCCTTGAAGAACATCATACCCTAGTGGCCTACAGGCGTCAGCGCACCTCAAAAGCTTATCTCCATCTCCCTCCCAACCCAAAGGTGTGACTCACTCAAGGGAAAGCAGCCCACTCTTTTCCAGACACATGGAGTACCAATCCACCAATCTCGGAATATAGCTTCTCAGGTAAGATTACCTTTGACTCGAAGCTCTTTTAAGAATCTTTCAAAGAAAAGTCAAAAATAGTCCAGGGGCTCCAGTATAAGTAAACATTTCCCGTCCCTGGTTGGTTCAGGATGGGAAGCACTGGAATTTCTTACCTCAAAAGGGAAGTCTGTGGATAAGACCTTGCAAAGGCTCTCTGGGGTACATGGGAAATTCTTTAGACCCACAAATTTAAACTAGAAGAAAATAAAAACACAGAAAGTTACAACAGTGAGATTTGTAGCATTCCCTCTTTATTTCTGCCATTTGGAGAGTAACCCTAAAGCCAGCAATCTTAGCATAAGGTCAGAAATTCTTGGTCAAATTTAATTTTATTCTCCCCAAACCCACCTCTGAGTAACTGTGTCCCACCCTTGCCCTTTCTAGCTTTGTAAATCCTATCGAGTTAAGCAATTTAGGATATTCTTTGAGGTCTAACAGAGTTTCTAATAAAGGTCTGGAGGGACCATTCTTCACATCAGTAACGACATTCATGCCCAAGAATTTCATGGTGGGAGGACAACTCCTGCTTCCCCAGCCTCCATGGTCAGGTTCTTGCCCAATCCCAGCAACTAGAATACTGAAAGGGCTCATCCACTCCCTTACCTACTTCTTTCTAGTAACTTCAAATCCTGATAATCTTGCAAAAATTAATAATTAGTAAGTATTAATAATAATGAATTAACTAATAGAATGCCCTAAAAACAACTAAGCATTATACACATCTTAGATCAAAGCCCTTGGGGAGGAAGCAGGGGCCTTGGGTTCTTGTGCAGACTCTGCCACCAGTTTGAGGTATTGTTCTTGGCCCATTTGGACTCCAAGTCCTCGATCAGTAAAGTGAGGGGGGGATTGGATTAGATGACCTCAAAAGTGCTTGCCAGTCCAAAATATTCTAAAAAAGGAATATTAGGACCATGAAAGCAAGATAAAGCGAGTGTACTAGTTACACTCAAATTAAGATGATTTGATTTTTAAAAATATTTAAGCACCTATCTGCAAGGAATTATATTAGGCGTTGGGAATGCAAAAATGAAAAAACTTCCAGTGTTTGACCTCAAGAAGTTTATAATTTAAATATGTGTTATATCAAATGGATAAATAAACCAACTAACTCCTAGTAAGTAATCTTTTAAATCTCAATATAAAAGACTTACTGGATTAAGCCTGGTTTTCTCTCCAAGTCCCTGCTCTTCTGGTAACTTTGAATGCATCCAGTAGAATCTAAAATCAGTCTAGAAAAGGGAGAGAGGTAGTAGGAGAAGGGAAGATGAGAAAGAGGGAGAGTTGAAAATCCTCATCAGCCAAAACTCTCACATGGAGAATGAGCATCCCAGTAGGGTCAGACTCAAAGCCCCTTTAATTTGGATGCTTCCACTTTTCTCTCAACATTTCTATGGGGTCAAGGTCAAGGAAGCAAGCATGTATTAAGCACTCTGCCAACCACTGGAGACACAGAGACAAAAATGAAATTGTCCTTGATTTCAAGAAGCTTACCTTCTGTTGAGAAAACAACACGCACACAGACATATATACCCAAAGTAAGCAGGAGGTCATTTTCAGAGGGAGGATCTAGCACTTGAAAGGGGAAGTGCTGCACCAAAGCTGAGCTTTCTAGAGAAAGCTGGGGATTCTAGAGGCAGACAGGAGGAGGGGGTACATATCACATATGGGGGGCAGCCTGTGCTAATGTATGAAATGACCTATGTCTGGCATAACAGCAAGAAAGCCAGGTCAGACCAGCCTGAATAAACAGGAGTAACACGTGATAAGCCATATAAAGATAGCTTTCAATGGCACATTGAGGAGTCTGGCTTTGATCCTACAGGCCAGGGACTCTTAACCTGGCACCCATTCCAAAGGAATCCATGGACAGATTCCAGGAGTTCTGTGGACTTAGATGGGAAAAAAATTTCTTTTTCACTAACTTCTAACTGAAATTTAACATTTTCTTCCATGATGAATGTAAACAACAAAGCACAGCAGGATCAGGCTTCACCAGATGACCAGTAACGCCAGTGACACAATGCAGGTTAAGACCCAGACCCTCAATTAAGGCAGAGGGAACCACAGGTGTCTTTGGAACAGGGGGCTGCCATGGTCAGAGCTGGGCTCTAGGAAGACCACCCTGGTAGGGATGTTGAGGAAGGAGCAGAGAGGGGAAGGGCTGGAAGATGAAGAGGTGTCTGAGAAGCTGCTTTCTTGGCCTTGTTTAGGCCCCACTTTCAGGATACGCAGAAGTCCACCACGCCTGCCCCCAACTACATTTTCTCCCCTAGGTCAGACTAATGCTCAGGTGGAAGGGAGAGTGAATATTTGTGAAACTGGGACTTCTAGTGCCAGCCAATCATCTGCTTCTTTTCTCACCTCCCCTGAAGCCTCCCTAAGCTTTCTTTTATCTATTCTTTTTTCAGTACCATTAAAAACATTACTTCGGGGAAGCCGAAAATACGCTAGATACAACAGAGCCCTGATACGTGGAGGGCCAAAGGCGCTAATCCCACACAGTGGACAAGATAATCAGAGGCTGGGAGCAGAAGAGGAGGCGGCACCCCAAGCACTAGGCACATACCTGGCAGTCATAGACAGGGTGTCCCCTCCAGCACATCACATCTAGAACATAGTAGGTCTGGTTCAGTTCACTATAGATGCAATCCAGGATGGTGTAGTCTGGGGACCAAACACAGCAAGTCAGAAACCCCGGGGTCCAAAGCTATGGCAGTGGGCGCCAATGCCCCTCCCCAGCATCAGTGGGAAGTGGGCGAGTGTTCACCCAGCATTCCAACCCATGCTCGAGCAATGCCCATCAGGCTGGCTCTCCTCTGAAGGGGAACAGAAACAGCGAGGAATGTGTCTTTCCTCGGGGCAAGGTCAGAAGGAGATGGCCCATCTTCAAGGAGAACAGGGCAAGGTTAATTCAGGTATCCCTAATTCTAAGTAAATGTGATGGAAATAATTTTTAACATATAAATTGATATTCAAGTTAGTTTTCTAATTTATCTTTAACCAACCCAAATGTAGAGAACCAACTTATTACATACTACTAAAACTCCAAATTAAAATATTATTTCCTCTTTATCAATCAATCAATAAGCGCTAGCAGGGGATTTAAAAAGCATCAGATGTAGAACCTGCCCTCAGTGAGCTTATATTCTATAGCTGGAGAGATGAAATTAAGTGACATGAAGGAATAATTAAGTATTACTGGATTCTGAGAGGCAGTGTGGAGGAAGGGAAAGGGTACTGGGCTTAAGCCTGTCTCTTCTGACATTTACTAGAAAAATCACCTTAGTTTCAGTTTTTTCATCTGTAAAATGGGAATGTTACCTGTAGTATCTAGCTCACAGACTGCGGGAGATCACGCACATGAAGCAGCTGGTAAAATTTAAAGTGATACCTTAAATGTAAATGATCATCATTATGGACTCTGGAGGAGGAGCTGAGGAGAGATCAGCTACAGGGGTATGACTTTGACAAGCAGAAGGGAGAAAGGGCATTTCAAGAAGAAACAGCACAGAGGCGGGCTATGGGGACAAAGAGAACAGCCTAACAAAGCAGAGGATGGGTACTGGGAAGTATGGATCAGCCTAGGTAAGGAAGATAAAGGCCCATTATGGTGAACTTCTTGGAAAGAGGAAACTCTGGAATTGATAAGGAGGCAATGGGAATGACTCAGGTTCTGGAGGAGGGGACTAACATGCTGGAAATGATGTTTTATGGAAACAAAGCAAGACAAATCCAATCAACGCTGGTTAAAAAAATAGGAGGGGAATGCTCGTAAGCATATGCCTTTTGGGTCAAAACATTATGTATCGATATTTTTTAAAAGAGAAATGTTTTGTAAGAATGAAGTTTCAGTTTTCTAAGAAAGATACATCAGCTTGAGAATTAAAGAGACAGAGAAGCCAAGGTGATCCTGAGATTCTTTTGTAGAAACTAACTAAGACCCCGAACCCCCAACTTTTCTCTTTTAGAAATCTTGAGAAAGCATTTTTCTCAATAGTCTGTTCTGAAGTCTTTTGACTAATTTGAAAAACTGTTTGTTACTATCAATTCTGAATCAAAGCCCAGCACTAAGTCCTTTTCCCCCTGTAAAAAAAGCTTGATCACTTTTTTGAGGAAAGTGGGTGAAAGTTCAGAGAAGAACTCTGTTCTCTTGGAGAATGGATTTGGGGCCATGCCAGGCCTGGGGCACAGGGGCACTGCACCACTTAAGAGAGCGGTATCCTCTTTCCTCTTGCCTTGACCAGAATAAAGCAATGACCAGACTCAGAGAAGGAAGAAGTCTTTGATGACTTTAGTCAATGGAAGTATCTCTAGAGTTCACCTTTGGACAGGTGGAAAGGGGCATCCTTGAAGGGAGTGACTGAGGAAGGACTGAATGAATTTTGGAAAGTGATTCTCCCAAGACTGTGCCCAAGTGACTCTTGGTCTGTCTGATGGAGCCAACTGTTAACTGAACTGTCGGCTAAACTCTGAATCTTTGCTCAATCTTGATTGTGGAATTTTGACCACTGTCTGGGAGAGCTACAGATTTTAACTCTGAAATAGCTTTTGTTAGAGTTTCAGAGGCTCATCTTTAGGCCTAAGAAATGATTAGAATTAGAATCAACTGAAAATCAGTAAAACTGGTTCTGGAAGGCTTGTATCTAAAATGCAGAGTATGAGTATATAATGTTTTTTTGACACTTTGAAGGGAGAAATAATGAGGCTTAAAGGAAACCTGTTGATAGACTAAATACAGAAGAGTCTTAAAAAGATGAATCAAAGGTAACAAAATTTCTAGCCTGGGAGTATAGTAAAATGATGGGTAGCACTACTTTGGAAAAGATAAGGAGTTACTACTGACATGCTGAGTTTGTTTCAGAGAGCCAAATGTAAATGTCTAGTAGGCAGACAGACGTGAGGGACTTAAATAAGCTGAGAAAGCCAGGGCTAGAGACAAAAATTTGGGAATCGTTCTGAGAGGGGATCGTGCCTGAAGAATGAATTAGAGGAACACAGATTGAGAGTTGAAAGGGACCTTAGAGGGATCCTGGTCCAACTCCTCATCTTACAGCAAGACCACTGAGGCCCAGAAAGGTTATGTGACTGTGAAGGAAATGAGGGGCAGCATCATGAGTCAAACCCAGGAAGTCTAAGCATCAAATCCAGCACCGCTTTTTATTCACCATGTGAGTATATTAAGGGTCGGAAGTCTAAGGGTCAAGGAGAAAAGCTAGAGAATATTTATAGTGAAGGAGCTGGAAGAAAAGAGAGCCAGGGAATAAGACAGAGAAGGAATGGCCAAAGAGAATCAGGAAACTGGTGTTTGGGAAGCTATGAAAGGGAGAGTTCTTTTCAAAAGGGAAGGAGTAGTCAACAGCAGCAAAGACAGAGAGACATTGGGAAGAATAAAGAGGGAAAACTCTGGCCCCTGAATTTGGCCATAAGAAAGTAATTGTACACAAAGCTGGCTGAGACAATGATCAACCATGATTCCAGAGTCCTGACGATGAAGAATGCTGCCCAGCTCCTGAGATGCAATGGACTCAGTATGCAATGGACATGCATTTTTGGACACAGCCAATGTGAGAACTGTTCTTCCTTGATGATGGGCATTTGTTTGTTTGTTGGGTGTTAAGTTTTTTCCTCCAGTTTTGGGGAGGAGGCAGGAGGAAAAGAAAATGCATGCTTGTTAACTGAAACGGCAACTATCTGGGGACCTTTGAGAGAACAGACCCAGTAGGGTGGTAGGAGGAGGAATCCAGATTGTAGAGCGATGGATGCTTACTGACTTAATGAAGGGGATGAGTGGAGAGGAAGAGAGGTAGCTAGATACACTAGAATACAAACATTCCCCACCTAGCATTTTTAATGAGTTTTGTGAAAATACGATCTCTAGAGAAATCCAATGTGTCTATGGTTCCTAAAGTAACTGACAAGGAAAAAAGGAAGGAGAAGCTTCTCAGGTCCACCTTATTTTGACAATGTAAGTCAGCAGAGAGTCAGTAAATGTTTGTTAAGTGTCCACTACACTCCAGGCCCTGTGCTTGATAAGCTCCCCGAGGAATAGGTCATTTTTGCCTCTGGGTCCCACAGAGTGCAGGCTTGCACGTACCAGGTACCTAATAAATGCTTGTTGGATTAGAATGACTCGAGAAAAGGCTCCATGGCAGGAGCAAAGAGTGCTATTCTGAAAGGGTTTCAAATCAAACGCAAGATTTCACAGGCTAACCTTTCCCAGTGGATGAGGTACGCTTATTGCCTCCAGGAAGAAGGGAAGGAAACCTGTTGACACAGTATCCGCTCTTGGTGTAAGCTGTAGTGGAACCCTGGGAAAAGAAGTGAAAATCCTCATTGGATGAGCTTGCTTTCTTCTCCTCGTCCTCTCTTCCTCCCTTTGCAGTCATGTTAGCTAAACCAGGGGCTCCCAAAATTAGCACCACCAGCCAGACAGACCAAAGTCCCCCTCTCCCGAAGGGTAACCCCTTCCCAGTCACTCACCTTGGAGGCCACAACAAGGGCTCTTTTCCCCACAGGACACACCACCACAATCCACTCCTGCCCCAGATCTGAAGGGACGTCAATCAGCCACTCGGACAGCATCAACTAGGAGACAAAGACAGGGAGTGACCACACCTGACACTAGCACCTGAGGCACCAAAAGCAGGAGCTCACTTCACCCAAGGTGCCAGGCTCTGGGGCAGCTCAAGATCACCCAGGAAGCACAAGGGCTCAAAGCCAACTCTCATTTCATGACCTGCCTTCTTTCTACTGAGCCAGATTCTCTCCCTTCAATAATGACAGGCCATACTTGGTTATAGGAAACCCCAATACAATGAATTAACAAGAACAAGGGCATGACCACAGAGCCTTAGAGACTATCTATGCCAACCACATCCCAAGCAAGAATCCCATCTACAGCATTCTGAACTACCCAACTTACACTTGTGGTCCAAGATGGACAATTCACACTCTCCTGAGATAACCCATCTCACTGTTGGATAGCTCTAATTTTCAGGAAGGTTTTTTTTTTTTTTTAAATAAATTTCTTTATTTATTTTTAGTTTACCACGCATGGTTCTACATAGTTTTGAGTTCCAGTTTTTCTCCCCTCCCTCCCCCCTCCCTCCCCAAGACGGCATGAAGTCTCATATAACTGTCATGTATAACTTCACATTGAATTAATTTATGCACTAGTCAAGTCGTGGAGAAGAATTTTGACCAATGGAATGAATCATGAGAAAGAAGAAACAGAACCAAAAAAAAAAAAACAAAAAAAAAACCCCAAAAACAAAAACAAAAGAGAAGCAGAAAAGGCGAGCATGTAGTGTGCCTCAGTCTGTATTCAAACTTCGCAGTTCTTTGTCTCGATGAAGATAGCATTCTCCATCGTGAGTCCCCTGGAGTTGTCCTTGCCCCTTAGGTTGCTGAGAAAAGCACAGTTTGTCAGGGTTGGTCCTCACGGAATCCATATATCTGTGGCTGTGCACAACGTTCTCCTGGCTCTGCTCCGCTCACTCAGCATTATGTCGTGTAGGTTTTTCCAGGTTGTTATGAAGTCTGCATCATCCCCATAGGAAGGTTTTTTTTAAATTAAGCTTAAATCTGCCTCTCTAACTTTACCCAAAAAGAGGTATTCATATATTTTATTTTCATATCGCCTTCATTTCTGAATATATCCCTCATTCACCTCAACTAACAAGTCACTTCTTATAACAAATTATTTTTTAAAGAAAAGAGGATAAGAAAGCAGCCCAATAAAACTAATCAACACCTCAATTGAGTCTAACAATATATGCAATGTTCTACACCATAGTCAACCTGCTTCTCTCTGCAAAGAAAGGAAGGAGGTGCATTTTCTCATTTCTTCTCCTCCCAGGCCAACCTGGGACATTCTAATTACAGAGCACTCATTTTTTTTGGTTTTTTAAAAATTGTTCTTTCCACTGAAACAGTTGCAGTTATTGTTGTGAATTGTTCCCTTGGTTCTGCTGATTGCAGTATTCTGAATCAGTTCATATAATTCTTCCCTTGCTACTGGGAAATCTTGTTTTTTAATATTCCATTACATTCGTGCACTACCATCTGTCTAGCTACTTCCCAATGAATAGGCATCTACTTTGTTTCTAGTTCTTTGCTACCACAAAAAGTCCTGTTATGATTATTTTGGAGTATATGGGACCTTTCCTTCTATTTCTAATTTTTTTTTAAAATACATGCCTAGCAGTGGAATGACCATTTCAGCCTTTTTAAGCATAATTCCAAACTTCTTTCCAGAATGGCTGGCCAACTCACATTTACAATGTATTAGCGTACTATCTTTCCACAATATCTCTGACACTAGGTTCTATCTTTTGTCATCTTTGCCAATTTATCAGAAGTGAAGCCTCAGAGTTGTTTTGATTTGAATTTCTTTTATTATTAATGATCTAGAGTCATTTATGATGTTTGTTTATAGTTTGTGATTCCTCTTTTAAGAACCATTTCTTCATATCCTCTGACCACTTACTGTATCCACTGGGAAATGTCTCTTGGTCTCATAAAATTACAATAATTTCTTTTATATCTTGGCTATTAGACCATTACCAGACATTCCACAGAAAAATTCCACCCCCATCGCACTTGAAGGCCTCCTTCTGGTGCTGGTTGCATTGATTTTATTTGTGTGAAAGCTTTCAATGTTATGGACTGAAATAATACTGCCTTTTCCACTCACCTACTTTTCTCTTTTTTAATCAATACCAAAGAATGCTGATGATAACTACTTTATATATAAGACATTCTGAATCATGGAAGAACTATTAGCTCTTCATTCCTACCTCATTCCCCAACCCCCATCCCTAAAAGGATGGCACCACAGTACACAGAGTGCTGAGTCTGGAATCAGGAAAATCTGAGTTTAAGTCCAGCCATAGACCCTTACTAGCTATGTGACCCTGAGTAAATCACTAAACCAGCTTTGCTTCAGTTTCCTCATCCTCCCAGGGATTAAACGAGGTAATATCGGTAAAGCGCTTAGCACAGAGCCTGGCACAGAGTAGGTGCCTAATAAATGCTTATTTCCTTCTTTGTCCCCTCCATCATTTCCCTTGAGATTCTAGCCCTTTTCTTCAGAAGAATTTTATAATTGTCTGCCTAACTTTTTCATAACAATTTACAGCCTCACCAACACTGAACAAGATCACTCTTATTTTTGCCAATTTGATGGGTATAAAGTAGTACATAAAGTTGTTTTAATTTGCACTTCTCTCATTAGACCATGAGTTCCTTGAAAGCAAGGACTCCCCTGTCTTTTTGTATCCCCGGTACTTAGAACAGTGCCTGACACATAGTAGGCACTTGGTAAATGTTAACTGATATTGATTACTAGAGAAACTAACCAACTTTCCAAATGGTTCTTAAAAGTGTTTTCCCCTTTAAAAATTATCTGTTCACTTGCATATACTGTCAACGCTTGGCTGATGTGGAGATTAATTTTAAGTAACTGCTTTTTTTCCTTCTTTTGAAAAATTTTGGTTACAAGGAATAGTTGAAGGGATGTGGCATTCAAAATAAATACAAAATGCATACGCAAAAGATTTCCGTAGATCCCCATACAAAGCACTCCTTACAGAGACAAAGAATAGCTGGAGGGATATTCAGGGCTCACAGCTGGGGCAGGCCAATGTAATAGAAATAACAATCCTGCCAAAGTTAATTTACAGCTTTAATGCTACACCAATCAAACTACAAAAGGGATAGTTTACGGAACTAGATAAAGTAATATCAAAATTCACTTGGAGAAACAAAAGGTCTAGAACACCAAGGAAATAATGAAGAAAAAAAAAAGATTTAGGAGGAATAGCACTGCCACAACTCAGACTCTGTTCTAAGACTGGCATCAAAGCCATCTGGTTTTGGTTAAAAAAGGAAGAAGTAGCTCAATCGAACAGAATGGACAAGGCAGAATCAGATGGTAGAATGTAATAACCTAGTGCTCAGGAAGCCAGAAAACAAATTTTTTAGGAAAGCACCCCATTTGATAAAAAGTGCTGGGAAAACTGGAGTTAGGCATAATAACATGTGCAAATCAAAACAATCATGAGGTTTAACCTCATATTGTGCAAACTGTCAAAGATGACCAAAGATGTAAACGGCCACTGTTGGAGGGGCTGTGGGAAACGGGACACACTAGTTTGGCCTGCCCCAGCTGTGAGCCCTGAACATTCCTCCCGTTCTTCTTTGTCTCTGTAAGGAGTGCTTTGTAAGGTGATCTACAGAAATCTTACCCATTTTGTATTCATTTTGAATGTCATATCCCTTCCTATTATGCCTTTTGTCATTACATAGAAAACTGCTGATTTTGTAGCTTACAATTTTGCTGAAGCTACTAATTCTCTGAACTTGTTTTTTAAGTAAACCATCATTCCGTCAGTAAATAGGAATAGTTTTATCTCTTTTTTTTAATCTACCTTTGCATCTTTCTTTCTCTTATCTTACTGGTACTGATAGCATTTCTAGAACTCTACCAAACAATAGTAAGAGAGTGGCCATCCTTGATTTACTCCTATATTTATTGTGAAAGCTTCCAGTGTATTCCCTTTGCATTCAATACCTGCTTTTAGTTTTCGGTAGATATTTTTTGTGATTTTAAAAAAGGTCCCTCTGTATCTATGCTTTGTAGAATTTTTAGTGTATGTGAGCACTGTACTTCTGCCATCTATTGAGATAAACATGTGGCTTTTGTTTTTGTTTTTAATATGATTAATAATGTTAACTGTTTTCCAAAACTTGGTCAAAATGAATGATTTCAGATTGCTGTGATCTATTGAAAGTATTTCAGATTAATTAATGATACTGGTCTATGTTTCTCCTTCTACATTCCTTCCTGGCTTAGGTATAAAGACAATATTTGTCTCTTGAAAGAAATTGGTAAAGTACTTTCTTTCTAAATTTTTGAGAATAATTTGTGTAGTATTGGTACTATCTATTCTTTAAAATTTTGATGGTAGCACTTTGGGTATAGCAAAGGAATGGAAACAAAGTAGATGCCCATCTATTATGCAAAAGCCTAAATTATGATACATGAATGTAATGGAATAGTCCTGTGCTATCAGAAATGATATATGTGAAAACTGAGAAATATAAAAAGATCTACATGAACCGATGCAGAATGACGTAAGTAGAGCCAAGAAAACAATATACCAAATTTACCAATATACCAATTTACCAAGAGGTGAATGGATACGAAGTTTACCAAAAGGCAAAAGGATCACAAACCAACCCAAAGTGATGCTGCATGTACAACATAACAGCAATACTGAAACAATGATTAATTGTGAAAGACTTAGCTACTCCGATCAAGACAATGATCCGTGACAGTTCCAAAGGACTCATGATAAAATAAATGCTCTCCACCTCCAGAAAGAGAACTGATGAACCCTCAGTACAGACTGAAGCATATTGTTTTTTTCTTTACTTTTCTTGTTTTTCTTTCTTGCAACATGGATAAGGTGGAAATACGCTTTGCATGATTTCATGTGTATAAAGAGTATCATATTTCTTGCTTTCTCAATGGATGGGGAAGGGAATGGAGGAAGAGAGAGAGAATTTGGAACTGGAAATAAATTTTTAAAAAAATTTTAAGTGATTGTCACAAAATTACAAAGATTAATCACAGCTCCAAAAAAGAGAAGTGAGAAGACGCCTCCACCTTGCTCCTTTGCAGAGGTGGGAGGTAATACTTTCCAGACATTTCTTTTCATTTTTTTTCCAATATTCCATTTTATATGTGATGGCTCTCTGAAAGGTTGGAGCATGGGGGATACTGGGAGAAATTTTAGGGACGTAAAAAACCAAAAGAGCAGTAAAAATTTCTTTACCAAAAAAAAAAAAAAGGATTTTTGTCACAGACCCTTCTGAACCCATGAGTCTTAGCTTTTACTCTACAAAACACAACAACCTTTCTCCCACGTGACAGCCCATCAAACAGTTTAAAGCAACAAGGACACCCTTCTAAATCTTCTCCTTTTTAAGCTGAGCACTCCTAGTTCTTTCAACCAGTTTTTACAAGTTCTCACAGGGCCCCCTGAGCACCCTGCTCTAGACCCGTTCAGGCTTGTGAATTCCCTTCCTAAAATATCCAAAGAGAATCAACACTCACTCCAGCTATATGCTGACAGAGGCAGACACGAGACTGTCACCTCCATCATTCTGGACGCTGCATTTACAGAGTGATTCTGTGGTCACTGAGATGTAACAACCTTATGTATGATTCAGGTATTAATAATGAACTACTCATTTTTAATTAATAATTGAATTATTAGTTAAATTGGCATTTAAGATTATTCAGAGTGATCTGGAGCCCCAAATTGTAAAGAAATGCTCTCCCCAGCAGACCACATCTTCCCAAATTTTGAGTGCATGAGCAGAGCCCCAGGGCTCACAGAAGCATGCCCCAATCAGGGCAGCCATGACCATATCACTGTGAAAGGGTGCAAGCGGCTGAAGAAGTGGGCGCTCTCCTGGGGCGCTGCTGTCTCTCCCCTCCTCCATAGGAGAAGGAGTGAGATGCTAATGGGAGACCCCGTGAAGAATGACTGCCGCCCATCACCTGGAGAGCGGCTGAACAAATGGGGATGGAAGGGAATGTCTATGACATCCTGTAAGAAACGAAGAGAGGAGGTGTCAGAGAAAGCTGGCAAGACCAAGAGCGAAGTGAGCCCAATCAGGAGGAGGCCTTATGCTACAGCGACGTACAAATGAAGGATTCAAAACGATGATCAACGACTGACCGTGATTCAAGGACTGATGAAAAATGCAATCCAACACCTGAGAGCAGCATGGGGCTGACAGTGCAGAGTGAGAGATGTCATGCAGCACGGTCCAGGAGGAATGACTGTATTTGACCATGCACGTTTGTTACAAGTGTCCTGTTTTTCCTTTTCCTTTTCCCACAGAGAGGACGGGGAAGGAGCAAAGGGAGTAAGTACTCCTGCAGCACTTACGATGGGCCACACACAGCACTGGGAGCTTTACAAATGCGGGCTCATGTGACCCTCACCACAACCCTGGGAGGGAGATGCTGTTACTATGCCCGATTTACAGGTGAGAAAACTAGAGCAATGAGGAATGAAGTGACTTGCCCAGGGTCACACAGCTAGCACGTGTCTGAGGCCAGAGTTGAACTTGGGTCTTCCTGGCTCCACTCACTGCACCACCAGCTGGGGGGGTGGGGGGGAGGGAGAGTCTGCCAACCCCTGCTGTAATTTTTCTAGGCTGGTCTAGTTCAGTGCCAAACAGTTGGACAACCAATATCGAATAAACAGCAAGCAAGCAGGTTAGGATCGCCTAAGTCAGCTGCTCGAGGACTTTCTCTGACAAGGCTGAAGGCTTCAGGAAATAAAGCTCCGGATCACAATTCCTAAATCTTCCCAACCATCAAGCCCTCTAAAATCTAAGCTCTGCATCCCTCCCTTGCCAAGTAATCAACTGGTTTCCATCCCATGCGCCTGCCCTGCCAAGGCTGCTTGCCCTTCGGTCAGCCAACAGACGTCCTCCATGCCTGCTCTTCCCGAAGTTACACCATCCACTCCACTTCCTACTCCTTTGCTCTTTTCTCAAAACCAGGGATCCCTTTCCTTGCTGGCTTCTAACTTCTATTTTCTGAATCCCATACCAAGCTCCATCTCAGGAGAACAGGTTCTCAGGTGCTCTTTGGATTACAACATTCTAAAGGGGCAACTTTCAATTTGGCTCTACTCAGCATCTATGGGTCCAGGCTTTGCCTATGATCATTTTCTAGACAGCTTTTCTGAGAGGTCAGGAATCTTCCCTTTAAAGGTGATGAGTTAGGAGTGGAGGCAACATAAGGATTCACTTAATTTATTATACTCTGCCTTTGACATAGCCAGGACAAGATTCAAGCTGGTGTTTGATTCCAAGCCTGGGATCTAGACACCAATTCACACTGCCATGCAAAAGGAACTTTTCAGAGATGTGGAGAATACCCAGTACATAACTATAATGGATTTTCAAAATGTGCAGCTCTTTTTAAATGCTCACAAATGATTCCTAAATCTGTGTACATTCTTCCTTTGGGCGCCACTGCACACTTGGCACCTTAGGATAAGGCACTTTACTCTTAAAGATGTGATCTTTTCATTTACAGGAAGGTCCTTCTGTCTAAGGATAGCAGCATCTTAGGTCTCTGAGTATTATAAAAACCTATTTTTGGAGCAAGGTAGGGGTTGGGGGGTGGGGGGAGCCTGCACAAAGCTGGCTGTGTAATGGCACTTTCAGGGCCAAAAAGCGCACACTGCTGCTCTTGCTGCTCCTCTGGAAAAATCACCCCTTGAGGCCACTGGTTTTGCACTCCTGCCCTAGAGGTATCACTATACTTCAGCACAGACTAGAATGGATGACAAGGATGACTGGGTCACCAAAGAAAAGTTACACTACATAAGATAGAGACAGTTAAGAAATAAGGGAAAGATGTAAAACATATGAGAGGTTTAAAATGAGTTTTTTAGCAAATATTTCAAGCACTGAGAAATTCATCCATGGACCCTCGAGCCTGATAATGCTAGATGAATAAGATGTTACTTGAATAAACCTTCATTAAATTTTCTTCTACATGCTCAAGGCAGCCTGTATATGGCATGTAAAAAAACCCAGAAGATTGTGTGGTACGGCAGAAAGAAATGGGCTGAAGAATCAAGATTGCAGTCCTGGCTTCACCACTAAAAAGCCCTAGGATTTTAGGCAAGTCCTTCACTGTCTCTGGACCTCAGTTCCCAATCTTGTAAAATGAGAAAGTTGACCAGGATGATCTCTCAGATGACCCTTCAACTCTGAAATTCTACCCTATCCCACAAATGCATGTAAAAATGGGTCAGCTCCTTTAGTCTGCCCCCAAGCTGACACTGCCCCATCCCCCAGCTATACCCTGCCCCATGCCAACTCCTAAGGGACACCATCACTTGTACATATTTCTTGGAACTGTGTCACCAGCCTCAGAGGGGCTTGAGAGACCCCAGCAGATGGCTCACCTGGTTAGCATAGCGCCTTGGTAGCCTCTTGCCAGTGTCAATGTCCATCCCTTCCCCTTCCTCATCATCTTCATTATCCATCCCAGTCCAGTCATCCTCGGCCAATCTCCTGGCATGATTCACATAGTCTAGTCTCTTGCTTTAAAGAAAAAAAAGAGGCATGAGGTGCTTTTTTCAAAGTAACCTACCTCATGCTAATAAGGACAAGACTCCAAACGCTGGCATAGCATAAGGGATGTTGGGGAAGCAGAGAAGGAGGTGACATGGGGCTTCGGGAAAGAAGGCAGAGTTGGTGATCACTTTCTCAGGGACTCTTAACAAGGGATGAGTTTTCTAAATAAGTCCAGACATTTGAAAATGGATTTTCCAAGCAAGAGTCAGGAATGCCCTTTGCTTGGCTGGCTATCAAGTGGAAAGGCTGGGCTTTTCCATCTGGAGCTGCAGCTGGGAATCTACAGAAGCTTCATTGCAGATTAACTAGGACCAGGAGGAACAAAAACCTTGGGGAAAAGGAAGAGAGAGCAAGGCAAGCCAGGGACATCTGAAGTTGGTGTTTCCCTCAGGCTTTCTGGGAAGAAAACAAGCCTCTTACCAATCCCTTTGGGACTTTCAAAAAGGTAACTTTCAGCTAACTTTTTTAAGATGGATTTTTAAAAATGGTCTTTAAAAACTTTATAGAAATAAACTACAACAATTAAAGATTAATCAGATACCTCCAAAATCCCTCTCAAACTTTAAAGACCTGGAATCTGTGTGTCCATCCCATTTTTGTTTTCTGAACATTATTCGTTCATTTGTGCAAACTTATATTAAGCACTTGTTCTGTACAACGTGCTGTGCCAGGCACTGAAAAATCCCAAGATCCACCCTGAAGGAGCTTTTAATGCTTTTGGTGGGAGTCCCTCACAGCACTGTCAGGATTCATTCTTACGAGTAAACAACATGATTTTAAAATACCTATGTCCACGTCCTGACACCCAAGGGACACCCAAGTAGTTCCTGCTTCTTCTAAGATCAGACTCAGTGCTATTTATCACATGGAGATGCTGACAGCACCCTTCGAATTAAATTACAGTCCCCTGCCCTAGGGGCAACTCCTTGTCACACAAGCCTCTCCTGTATCCTATCTCCTAGCTGGCTTTGCTCATCACGGCATCTTGGATAAAGCGTATGGAAGACATTTCCTTGGGCTCACAGTGGAATTATTTTTTTTAACTCCCCTGTGCTTAGCGGAAACATTCAAGTGGAAGGAAAATAGGAAAGATGCACCAAAGTCAAACTTCCTCGGGCAATAGAATCCACATGTCAGCCGCACTGAGGGGGTGGGAGTCCAGAGGGAACAGAGTAATGAAGCTTCAGTGATCTAATCAAGCTCTGTACCTCTTCCTCTAAGATAAAGCAGAATCTAAACAAATAATTAAGCTGGGGCTTTTCAAACAGATGGCTCTGGCTTATGGAAGAGCTGGGATATGGCACATCCCTCATCTTTTTCCTAAGCCTTGGCCCGAAAAGCCTCCCACCACTGCCAGAGAGGAAGAGAAAGGACCTTCGGACTAGAGAACATGGCTAACAGTGAAAGGGTCAGTGTATCCACAGAGCTCAAAGTGCCGAAGAGATGAATGAGAAGTTCACATACGACTTCTGAAGCTCCAGGAGTTTCCGGCGCCTTTCGCCCTGTTCCAAGGAACTGTACTTAGACTTGTACTGTGACAGGCGAGGGTGAGGCGCCGAGGGGCTGTTCAGGTCTTGGGAGACTGAAAAACTGCTCGCCAGGGCTTGACTCAGCTCCTCCATGTTTCCTGCAAGAAACAAAGGATGAGTATCAACAAGGGCAGGGCCAGGAGAACAGAGAATTCCTTGAGTGGGTGGGCCTGAAAGCAGCCTAGAGAGAGTCAGTTTGGCTAAGGAGAGATGAGGGAGATCACCCCACAGGTGGGATGGGAAAAACCGAGAGCTTATCTGGAGGGGGGTGTGGGAAGCAGGAGGACTCAGGTTGGGAGGAAGCATGTGGCAAAGTGCAGCTCCTTTCCCCATCCTCTCCTAGGATCCATCCAACCACCATTGAGCACCCAGGCCATGGCTATGATGCCAGCCCGGCTCCTCTCCCCGTCCTGTCCTGGGGGGCCATCCAACCACCGAGCACCCAGGCCATGGCTAAGACGCCAGCCCGGCTCCTCTCCCCGTCCTGTCCTGGGGGGCTATCCAACCACCACTGAGCATCCAGGCCACAGCTGCTAGCTCAACCACCTCCTCTCCAGGCCCATCTCCTGGACGTGATCTGTTCTGCTGTTTTTTAATAGGTTGTCAGTGGAAATAAATCACAGGCCGCTCCTACCCACAAGAGCTGACATTCATATCATCACATAGGGTGTTGAGCACACTGTCTGATTTGAGCTTGCCTCAGAACTCAGTAAGACAGCGATTATCATCCCCATTTCACAGACGAGGACATTGTGGCTTGGCAAGGTTAACAGACTCTCCGTGGTCACAGCATCAGGGGTAGGACTCCAGCCTGGGCCATCCTAACTCTACTACCCATTACTCCAATTGCCTCCACCCCATACATACCCCATACCTGGACCTATGACTGAATTCGATGGCTACAGATCGGCCCCCAAAACTACAACTCTGTATATATGGCTCACAGCTACACGGCACGAGAATCAGGCATACATTTTCGGACATGGCCAATGTGGGAATCTCTTTTGCTTGATTACATGTATTTTTCAGAGGTGATGGGGTAAACATATTGGGCCTGGAGCCAAGAAGACCCAAGTTCGAACCTGACCTCTGACACTTACTTCCTGTGACCCTGGGAAAGTCATTTAACCTGTCTGCTCCAGTTTCCTCATCTGTAAAATGGGATGATAATACTACCTCTGTCTCAGGGTTGCTGTGAGGATCAAATGAGATATTTGTGAGGCACTTCGCAAATGTTAAAAGTGCAATATAAATGCTAGCCATTATTTGACACGAGGGTTTTGTTTTTCTTTTTTTTCTCTCCTAACGGGAGAAGAGAAAAAAATGCTTATTAATTGAAAAAAAACCCAGATTTGGTACAGGAAAAAATGTTTTTAAATAGTTATATATCATCAGTGGATGACTACTGGTATTGAAAAGATGGGCCTTAGTTTCAAGGAGAAGCTTGGGGGTTAATTAACAGCACCGCATAATTCCCAAGGGCAAACTAGCCCTGTTCTCTCCTCTATGGGTTTTCCTTCCAAGTGTTTATCAGATTCAAATCAATCAAGAACGATTTATTAAGCAATTATTGTGTGCTAGGCACAGTGTTAAGAACTGGGGGTATTAGTAGCAAGGGGCACAGGTAACAAGACTGAGACACCCCTCCCTCACACTGAGCTTATGTTCTAATGGGGGAGTACATAGAACAGCAGCTAACATTTATATAGTGCCTACTGTGCGCCAGGCACTACTAAGCACTCTAGCCATGGTGCCACCAAGCTGTCTCCACCTAGAAAAAGATGTACAGTACAAATGTCCAGTTAATGCAATAGAGAGTAGTTAATACAAAGTATTTGGGGAGACATCACCAGTGGGGAACTCAGGAGAGGCTTCATGAAAAAGATAGCGTTGAGGGGCATCTTAAAGGAGGAAAGCGGCTCTATCTATGAGCTGAAGTAAGAAGGGAGTGCATTCCAGGCATGGAAGCCAGCCAGGACAAAGGCAAAGAGGGGGGAAAAGAGAGTTTCATGAGTGAGGAATAAGTGAAAGGAGGCCTGTTCAACAGGACCCCACAGTACGGGATGGGAGGTAACACTGTGAGGCTGGAAAGACACACTAGGACCAGGCTGGGCAGGGCTGCTGGGTGGGTGAGAAAGTGACGTAGTCAGGCCTGCTCTTAAGGAAAAAGGCTTTGACAGGACAAAGAAGGATGGCCCGTAAGGGTCAGAGACTCAAGGAAGGAAGACCCATGAGGAGGCTAATAAAGGCCTGAATGAAGGCGGTAGCTGTGTGAGAGAAGGGGTCCGATGTGAGCCACATTCTGAAGGCAGGAAGTGTCCAGCCACAGTAGGTGAGGGAAAGTGAAGAATCCAGGATGATGCCAAGAATGTGAACCTGGAACCCAGGAAGGAGAGAGTGCGGAGGGCAAACTCATTCGTCAATATCAGCAACTCAGTGAAACAGACGAGGAGAGAATTATCTCAATGGTAAGCTCTCTCTCATTTTTAAAAACTGATTCCTCTAATTTGCTTTGGATTTTTATTTTTGTCCTGAGAAGGTGATGGGGGCAGCTAGGTGGCACACTGTTTACAGTGCTGGACCTGGAGTCAGGAAGACCTCGAGTTCAAATCTAGCTTCAGACACTTACCAGCTGTGTGACCCGCTTGCCTCAGTTTCCTTATCTGTAAAATGAGCTGGAGAAGAAAACAGCAAACCCCTCCAGTATCTTTGCCAAGAAAACCCCAAATGGGGTCGCAAAGAGTCAGACACAAGTGAAAACGACTGAATAAAAGAAGGTGCTGGGATGATGGTCCAAAGAGAAATGATTTCTCCGGTTCTCCTAACCTAACCCTCCTTCGCATTAGAGTTGCTAAATATTGGAGGCTGTGCCTTGGTTTACTTATTAAGACCTCATAATTTCTTCCGAGAATTTGTCAGAGATCTCTCTCTGATGGCTGGTCTACACCTGAGGCTGCCCCAAGCATCCCATGGGCTGATTCTTTATTGTTGCCTCTGTACTGGGCTGGATCAGTCTGCCCACAGATGCTGTGTTAGGAACCTACTCAAAGCCGTGCAGTACAAGGGGCCAGCTTCAAGAACCCAGGGTCACCTCCGGGCCACAATAGGGGCTCAGGCATATTATTAGAAGCCACTCTATAAAAGTATCCGTATCCCAATTCTACAAACGAATGGGGGGAGGGGGTCCACCATCACGCAGCTCACCAGGAAGTGTCGGAACCACCATTCTAACCCAAGGACTCCCAACCACTCCCTCCAAAGTCTGAAGGATCCACCACCCCCGGCTTGACCGGCTGACCCAGGAGATGCCTTCCAAATCCAAAAAGCTCTTTCAAAATGAGAAAAACAAAGGCTTAGAGAAGGAGCTTTGGGTAGGGGCTCCCATAGCAGGCGAGCCGGCACTCTGACTTAAAACGGCAGAGGGCGGATGGAGGAGGGCCCAGGTCAGAAGCTGGGGGGCCGCAGAGGAATCAAGGCAGGGGCAGGGAGGACAGTGTAGTGAGGAGGACGAAGAAAGGATGGAACCCCATCCATGACAAGGGCAGAAGGAGAGGGGGGGAAGTGGGCGTCTAATGGAGGGGCTGGGCAATGGGGGAGTTAGAGCCAATACGCACTCATTAAGTGCCTGCTGTTTGCCCGATGGAACAGAAAGGAAAGGGAGGAGTGGATCGAAGTAAAGGGTTTGAAGGTGGAGTCACAGAGAGGGGGAATGAGCTGGAGGGGATGGGGAAGGCAGTAGGGTCAGAGAGAGGTGACGGACCCGTCACAGGGAGGGAGGACTACGCGGTGGGGAGGTAGGGAGGATGTAGGGGGGAATCACGGGAATGCAAAATAATGGGGCACAGGGTCTCAGGGTCACCCAGAAGATGCTCAAGACGGGCACTGACACGGGAGGCGAAGGGGCCGCAGGGAAGGGGATGATGGGGAATCACAGGAGGGAGCAGGGTGGGGGGGTGGGAGACCTAAAGATGGAGGTGACGGGAGAGGAGTCTGGGGGAAGAGTATGGGGAGGGGGCTTTGGGGGAGGAGGGGTCACCAGGAGGGGTCTCAGAATGAGAATCACCGGAGCGGCGGGGAGATTACGGGGAGAGGTCTGGGGACAATTATGGGGAGGGTAATCACGGGGAGGGGATGATGCGGATGGGTCTCGGACCTTTGTGGGGGGGGTCTCAGGGAGGGCTCTCGGATCGCGGGGGTGAGGTCCTCGGGGTGGGGTCCCCGGGGAGCAAGGCCGGGGGTCCCGGCGTGCACACGTACGTGGTGGCGGCGGCCGGGCGGGGCCGAGGCGCGCTCCGGGACAGGGGCCCGCAGACCAGGGCGCCTAGGACGAGGCTCGCGCGCAGCCGCTTCTGTCGCGCGGACCAGCCCCCGTGGTGGGGGGAGGGGGGCCGCCCAGCCGCGTGCCCGCGGAGCCCCGCCCCCTCCTCGCAGCCATGGCTGCGAGCGGTCGGTCGGACCAGGCAGCCCCACACCCGGTGGGGGCATCGGCGCCACCGCCTCCCCACTTCCTCCTTCTCTCCCCTCCTCCCCCAGCCCGGCCCAGCCCGCTCTCACCAGCGCATGCGCCCCGACTGGCAGGCGTGGCTCCCGACAGTCCCCGGCGCCTACAGTCCGCTTCTCTCGGAGGCTTCCCAGGCCTAGGCCCGAACACCAGGGCTTGTGCGAAGGGCCGGAAGTGCCCTTATGGGTGGAGCCTGAGGGGGCTGGGCTTAAAATCCGGAGGCTGGCGCGGCGCTGCCCCCTAGGGGCCGTGGGCTCTTAAGCCTCTGTGCCTCTAGGTGGCCCGGAGTCAAGAAGACCCCAGGTCAAATGCGGCCCTGGGCAGGTCTCCTGACCTTTGCCTACCTCAGTTTCCTCATCTGTAAAATGGACACAATAACAGCCCCCACCTCCCAGGCTTGTTGTGAGGGTGAAATGAGTTACTATTTGTAGAGGGCTTAGCACAGGGCCTGGCATATAGCAGGTTTTATTCCCTTCACCACCCTTCCCTTTACAAAAGGAAAAAAGGGTCCAGAAGGACAAGGCAGCACTCGAACCCAGACCTGACTCCAAATCCTAGGCCTTTTCCTCTGTACCAGGTCTGGTCTGGTGCAGCTTCCCCTGGAGGGGGTAACCGAGGGCCTTCTCTGGAGTCCTTCAATTCAGTAATAAGCATTTATTAAGTGCCGCCTCTGTTCTTGCAGCTGGTTATCGAAAACCCACCCCACCCCCACCCCTGAAGGACAGAAGCAAGGAGAGGCTTGTCCTCAGGGGGCTTCCATTCTCCTGGTGCACCCAGGAGAGCGCCCCCTCTGGTCAGGCAGCGGAAAGCCTTTGGGAAGCAGGTCTGACCCGGGCCGACTCTGCAGCGGTCAAGGTTCCGAGATCTTGACGGGGTGGAGGGGCAGAGCCCACTCCAGGCCTGAGGAATGTCGTAAACAAAGACCCTGGAGACTCGGGAGCCAGAGGCTGTCTGGGGCATAGCCGGCAGCCCCACCTGTTAACCAAAAATAACGCCAGAAGTCCATGAGGCATCGCCCAGCAACCCTCCTAACATTGCCAGCAAGTCCCGCAGACGCGAGGAGGGGAGCCTCGAGACAGAGGCTGTTTATTGTTTTTGTCCTTGGGTCGTTTCAGGCACGTCCCACTCTCCCAGACTCTATTTGGGGTTTTCTTGGCAAAGACGCTGGAGTGGTCTGCCATCGCTTTTTCCAGATGGGGAAACTGAGGCAAATAGGCTGAAGTGACTTGCTCTGGGTCGCACAGCTAGTAAATGTCTGAGGTCACATTTGAACTCAGGTCCTTCTGACTGCAGACCCACGGCTCTATCGGCTGTGCCACCTAGCGGCCCCCATCTCAAAGAGGTTCAAATGCCAGTCTGAGGAGTTGGTGTTTTTATCCCCTCAAAGGCAGGAGGGGATCCTCTAAGACTTTTGAGGTGGTGATTGACATGGATAGACTTGTGTCTTAGGAATGCCAATTTTAAAATATTTTTTCTCGTGAACCTTAAAAAGTATAGGCATAGAGAAGTTTGGTGGTTTTTTTTTTAAATGTATGCATCTATCCAAAACCAAAAGCAAGCATCATATGCGATGAGGATACACTAGAACCCTTTCCAGTAAATACAGGGGTAAAAGCAAGGATGCCACTCCAATTTTGCTATAGTTTTGGAAATGCTAGAAACATCAATAAGAGAAAGAAAAGCACAAAAAGGGGTAGCGAGAAGATAAAATCATCCCCATTTACTGATGATATGATAGTGTACTTGGAAAACCCTGGGGAATCATCAAAGATGCTCCTTGAAGTAATAGATTAGGCAAAGTTATAGGCTACAAAATAACACCTTCAAAAATCAATAACATTTCTGTATAAAAATAAAACGCAACAAACAATAAGAGAAAGGAAAATCTCATTCCAAATAACTGCAGAATACATAAAATAACTGAGAATCAACTCCACCAAAGCACACGAAAGACTTGTAGAAGCTGTGTTACAAAATGCACCTTAAATAAAGAAGACAGTTTTATGACCCTTTGCACTTAGCTCCAAATTGTTCTGCACAATGGTTGGGCCACTTCACAACCTCACCAACAGTGTATTAGTGTCCTGCTTTTCCACATCCCCTCCAGTATTTGTCCGTTTTCTTTTTTGTCATCTTAGCCAATCTGATAGGTGTGAGGTGATACCCCAAACTTGTTTTAATTTGCATTTCTCTAATTATTAGTAATTTAGAGCATTTTTTCATATGACTATTGAGAGCTTTGATTTCTTCTTCTGAAAACTGCCTGTTCTTATCCTTTGACCATTTATCAGTTGGAGAATGGCTCTTTTTTTTTTATATAAAATTTGGCTCAGTTCACTATATATACAAGAGAAATGAGGCCTTTATCAGAGAAACTTCCTGTAAAAAAATTTCCCCCAGTTTCCTGCTTTCCTTCTAATTGGCTATATTGACTTTGTCTATGTAAAAGCTTTTTGATTTCATGTAATCAAAATTATTCATTTTACTTCTGGTGAGCCTCTCTATCTCTTGTTTGGTCATAATCTCTTTTCCTATCCATAGATTTGACAGGTAATTTTTCCCATGCTCCCCTAATTTGCTTATGATATCACTCTTTATGTCTAATTCGTGTACCCATTTTGACCTTATCTTTATTATGGTATGAGATGCTGGTCCATGCCTACTTTATCCAGACTGCTTTTCAGTTTTCCCAGAAGTCTGTGTTGAATAGTGAGTTCTCAAAGAGCAAAAATAGAGAAAGAAAGTTATAGATCAGTTTTGTTAATGAATATGGATGTAAAAATCCTAAATAAAATATTAGGCAGGAGACTACAACAATATATCACAAAGATTATATGTTGTGACCAAGTGGGATTCATACCACTTGGTATGAGGATAGTTTAACATAAGGAAAATCATTAACATAATTGATTATATCTATAACAAAAACAACAAAAATCATGTGACTACCTTAATAGATGCAGGAAAAGCTTTTGACAAAATACAACACTCATTTCTATTAAAAACACTTGAAAGCATAGGTACAAATGAATTTTTCCTTAAAATGATAAGAAGCATCTATGTAAAACCATCAGCAAGTATTATTTCTAATGAGAATTGTAGGGTCAATTGGGAATAAGATCTTCCCTGCCCATCAATAGGCCTCACGTGGAGCCCATTAAGGGAAGCTTGCTTGCTTATTGGAAGGCTTACACACCTTTTGTTAATTTTTAATTAGGCACTGAGCCTAAAGAGTATATATTCTGAGAGGTGAGTTTTTGTTTTGGGCGGCTTGCTTATGGGAAAGATGTTGTGATTCCCTGGTCGAGACTCTGAGTGGCCATATGTTCAGAGCTCTCTGACTCCTCAGAGGTAAAGGCCCTCTAGATTCAGTGGTAGGTGTAAAGCTTTGATTCAGGCAGTAGAGTCCTGTTGATCTTTATTTCTCTTTGTATTTTTTCTATGTAATTAAAGAAGATCATTGACCCCTTTTAAGTAGCTTTCTTCCTTAGTAAAGCAGATCTAAGAACCTGCACTAGCAGCCATCCTGGTTATGCCAGTGTGGTTGCCTTTACAGGGATAGGCTAGAAGCCTTCCCAATAAGATCAGGAATGAAACAAGGATGTCCATCACCAATATTATTCAATGTTGTACTAGAAAAGCTAGCAATAACAATAGGAGAAGAAAAAAGAAATTGAAGGAATCAGAACGGGCAATGGAGTAATAAAACTCTTTTTGCAGATGATATGATGAGATTCTTGGAAAATTCTAGGGATTCAACTAAAAAGTTAATTGAAACAATAATTTTAGCAAAGTAGCAGGATATAAAATAAACCTAAATAAATCATCAGCATTTCTACATATTACCGACAAAATCCTGCAAGAAGAGATAGTAATACCCCATTTAAAATAACTGTAGACAGTATAAAATACCTGCCAAGACAAACCCAGGAACTACACGAACATAATTATAAAACATTTTTTGTACAAAGAAAGTCAGATGTAAATAGTTGGAGAAATAAAAATTGTTCATGGATAGGTAGAGCCAATACAATAAAAATGACAATTCTACCTAATCTACTTATTCAATACTATTTCAATTAAATTACCCCCCAAATTTTTTTGTTGAGCTAGAAAAAATAAAATTCATTTGGAAAACTAAAAGGTCAAACAAATTAATGAAACAAATTAATGAAATCAAATGAATTAATGAAAAAAAATGTAAAGGAAAGAGGTTTAGCAGTACCAGATCTTAAACTATACTATTAAGGCAATAATTATGAAAATTATCTGGTACTGGCTCAGAAATAGGTAGGTTAGTGGAACAGAACAGACATTCAATATACAGTAGTAAATGATTATAGTAACCTTGTGTTTGACAAATGTAAAGATTTAAACTTTGGGGATAAGAATTCACTATTTGGTAAAAAGTTGTTGGGAAAGCTAGAAAGTAGTCTGGCAGAAATTGGGTAAGAAAATAAGGTCAAAATGGATGAATGACCTAGATATAAAGGGAGATATAAGAAAATTAGAAGAACATGGAACACTTTACCCTATTGGATTTATGGATAGGAGAAGAATTTATGAATTAAAAAGAGATAGAGAACATTGTGAGATATAAAATGGTTAACTTTGATTACATTAAATTTAAAAGATTTTTTACAAATAAAACCAATATAGCCAAGATTAGAAGGAAAGCAGAAAGTTAGGGGAAAATCTTTATAGATAGTTTCTCAGATAAAGGTATTATATTGCAAATATATAGAGAACTTTGTCAAATTTATAAGACTATGAGTCATTCCCCAATTTATAAATGGTTGAAGTATATGAACAGGTGGTTTTTCTTTTCTTTTTTGGGGGGGGGGTTGTGACTTGCCCAAGGTCACACAGCTGGTAAGTGTGTCAAGTGTCTGAGGCCGGATTTGAAATCAGGTCCTTCTGACTCCAGGGCCAGTGCTCTACTCACTGTGCCACCTACCTGCCCAGGCAGCTGTTCACTAAAGAAATCAAACCATATATGTAGTCATATGAAAAAGTATTCTAAATCACTATTCATTAGAAAAGTGCAAATTAAAATAACTTTGAGATGTCATCTCATACCTATCAAATTGGCTAAAATGATAGGAGAAAATGACAAATGTTGGAGGGGATGTGGAAAAATTGGGATACTAATACACTGTTGGTGGAACTGTAAACTGATCTAATCATTTTGGAGAGCAATCTGGAATCATGCCCAAAGAGTTATAAAAATGTGTACATCCTTTGACGTAGCAATACCACTACTAAATCTGTTTCCCAAGGTGATCAGGGAAAAAGAAAAAGAACTTTTACGTTATAAAATATTTCTAACAGCTCTATAATACTAATAATATACTATACTACTATAATAGAAACATTTGCAACATTTCTCATCTGAGTAAAGAATGAAGTAAGAGGAGGAGTGCTGGATTTGGAACCAGAGGACTTGGGTTCTATCTCTGCTACTTCCTGAGTGAGTTTAGGCAAGTCACTCAACATATGTGGCCTCAGTTTTCTCATCTGTAAAATGACGTTGTTAAGCTTCTAGCCTCTAAGTTCCCTCTCATTTCTAAATCCTTAATCTTGTGATCTAGGATTGCATCTCATTTGAGTTCAACTGTCTTTTAATGTTCTCGTTTACCTTATTGTAGTCAATGCATATAGTTTCTTGGTTCTACTTTTATCGCTGAATATCAGTTCGTATAAGTCTTCCCATGCTTTTCTGAATTCCTTGGCACATTGGCACCATTTTGAACGATAGCACCATAATATTCTATTACATTCATATACCATAGTTTGTTCAGCCATCCCCCAATTGAAAAAGACCTATTTTATTTCTTTTTTTTCTTCTAATAGGGATGTCTTTTCTACTTGTTAAGATTAGTAGGAGTTAATCTGAACAGTTCTTACCTTGGGGCCCAACATAGGCAAATCCCCATGAGATCCACTGAGGAAGGAAGTAGTTGGGTCTTGGTCCTGACCTCTGCTGCTGTTGGTCTTCAACTGCTTTTGATTATTTTGATAGGAAGGCATTTGATCCTCCAGCTCCAAAATGCCTAGGTTGACTAAAATTACTTAACCTTCCAGTGGACAATAGTTGGTTGTGTGAGAATTCTGATGGGATGTGTGACCTCATGGGAGATTTTTATGATGTCACATCACTATGGAGATTTTCAAATTGGAATACTAACCACAACTCTGAGAGAGGACCAAAACAGCTGACTGTTTGTTCCTGTAAGCTACTTCCCAAAAATTCTTCTCTAGCTCCGTGGTTCTGTGATCTCATCAGAGTAGAGATTACCCCCATTACTGCAGATCCAAATCCTTTCTCACTTTGTGCAGTCTTTAAGCAACTCTAAGTAAATTCTCAATGGAAGATCTATTCCCACTGCCCTTCATGCCCTTAAGTCTTTTCTCTGGTTCATTTCCTATCCTAGGGGTACCAACAGAGTTCTTGGTTTATTCTTGCATTCTCTTTTGTTTTTGAGAGTTGCATTAAGAGCTGGCTCACCTCTTCTTATGGTCATATTCATTGAATCATAGCATCTACATCCGTTATTTTACATATAAAGTGTTCATAGGGAAATTCCTATTTATAGAAGCACTTTTTTGACATAAGTATTGACGTGGAAAAGTGGGTATATAAAGGGTAGGCAAAGCCTTCCAAGTTTTTCTGTTCTAGCCTTTGGATTCAGTCAAAGGGCCTCACTTGAGGACCTAGAAGACCACATGTGGCCTTGAGACTGCAGGTTCCCCACCCCTGTTCTAGACCCTTCTAAAGGCATGAGTTTTCCTAACAATATTTACTGGGCTTGTGTTTACTCTTGTGCCACTGAGATTCTAATTTCCCTATTTTTCCATGACTCAAAAGGATTATTGATTCATATTAGGATTCAATGGACTCCTTACTATAGGGAAAATGAAATAACATTGGCTTTGATGCACTGTAGCCTTTGACCCTATCTGTCACTTTCTACTGGACACTTTCTTCTCTCTAGGTTTTCCGACTCTGCTCCTATCCGAGTGCTCCTTTCCAATCTCCTTTGCTGGACCTTCATCTAGGTAACTAACTATGGGTGTTCCCCAAAGCTCTGTCCTGGACCCTCTTTCTCTTTTCCCTCTATTCTATCTCATTTGGTGATCTCATCATCAAAAGCTCTGATGGGTTCCACTATCATCTCCTTGTAGATGATGTCTAGGTATATGTGCTTGTGAGTGTGTATAATATGTATGTGTATATTTATATCTATAATCTATTCCTCTCTCTCCATCCATCCATCCATCCATCTATCCATCTATCCACCTATCTATCCATCCATCTATCTATCTATCTAGACTATCTCTCTCCTGAGTTCCAGGCTCTTGGTGGCACAGTGGATACAGTGGTATTAGGAGACCTGAAGGCCTCAGATAACTTAGTAGTTGTGTGACCCCGGGAAACTCACTGTTTGCCTCAGTTTCCTCAATTGTAAAATAGGGATAATAATACTACCTACCTTACAGGGTTGTTGTGAGGATCAAATGTGATAATTGTAAAAAGTCTTAGCACAGTGCTGGGCACATAGTAGGCATTATAAATGCTCATTTCCTTCTCCTTCCCTTCCCCCCCTAGTCCTTCATCACCTTTGCACATCTAGAACTAGGTGTCTCATAGACATCTCAACCTCAGTGTGCAAAACAGAATTCATTGTCTTTTCCCCAAATCCTCCATTCTTCCCAATTTTCCACCATCCTCACAATCTCCCTGGCATCATCCTCCGCTCCTTACTTGCACTTACCACACATATCCAATCTGTGATCAGATCTTCTTTCTTTCTTCAGAACATCTCTTATACCTGACCCTTTTTCTCCACTCACAGAGACATGGCTATCTCAGTACCCTCATCACTTCTCAACAGAACTGTTGTAATGGCCTCTTGATCCATCTCTCTGCCTCAAGTCTCTCCCCACTCCAATTTATTCTCTATTTAGCTGCCAAAGTGTTTACAGTTTGACCATGCAATTTCCACCTTCAACCCCAACACCGCCCTCACACAAATTCAATAAGTCCTGGGGGTTCCCTATTACCTCCAGGTTCAAATATAGAATTTTCTGGTAGGCATTTGAAAGCCTTTTACAACTTACCTTTCTAGTCTTTTTAAATGTTACTTCTCAATACAGACCATATGGCTTATACTGGCTTACATCCTATTCCTCATACAGGAAGCTCCATCTCTTGACTCCATGGATTTTCATTAGTTCTCCCCCATGCTTGGAAATCTTTTTCCATCTCATTTTTAACTCTTAGCTTCCCTGGCTTCTGTGCTCTGTCCCTGTCTCAGTCTCTCTCTGTCTCTCTGTCTCTGTCTCTGTCTCTCTCTGTCTCTCTGTCTCTCTGTCTCTCTCTCTCTCTCTCTCTCTCTCTCTCTCTCTCTCTCTCTCACACACACACACACACACACACACACACACACACAGAGGCAAACACACACCCATCCACCCATCTCTCTGGAATTACCCTCCATTTTATACTGGATATATCTTGCATGTACATTGTTTTTTTGCATTTTGTATCCCTCATTAGAATATGAACTTCTTAAGGGCAGGGACACTGTTTTTTCCCTTTTATGTATAAACAGTGCTTAGGACACTGCCTGGCACATAAGTGCAGAAAAAAAATTTTTAGTGACAGGTTGACAAAAAGAAAAGCCCTCTCATTTTGCTTCAAGTAAGGTCTGATAGCTCAACCTCCTTATACACAGTCGTCTTTGATTATCTGAATGCCTTTTTAGGGAAAGTTCTCTCTAGCATTCTAATTTTTGGGGTCAGCTAGAGAATGGAGAAAATCATCTGTCTCCCAGAGAAAATCCAAGCTTCTGACTTACATTTAAAGGTTGTCCATATTCCAACACCAACCAACCTTTCCAATTTTGGCTCCCTAAACTAAAAATCCTCAGACTTTCCTGCCTTCTTTCCTATGTATTCCTGTGTATTAAGTGGAAAGACTTTCAATCCTGGCTCTGCCACTTCCTAGCTAGGGGGCTTATCTCCACCCCACCATTCTGTAAAATGAGGAGATAATAATGTCTAAGGATGCTTCAAGCTCCAACATTTTCTGAGTGTTTGTTGGTGAATGAATCTATAAATACTGTTTTCCCAATTTACATCAGGAGAGAGGAAATGAAAGGGTTGGACTGTAGGAGGCAGCCCAGCCCAGTGGAAGGAGCGCTGGGGACTGCAGCTGCCTCTTGACTAACTACCTAGTGACCCTAGGGAACTCGCTCAGCTTGTCTGGCTCTCGCTTCCCTCCTGACTCGTTTTGCTTTTTAAAATGAGGAGTATTGTACTAAGGACTTGTCCCTTACTGCTTTCAGTCCTATGACTTTATCAGAGGATCCAAAGTTACCAGACTTGATGGAAGAAATGATACAAAATGCACTTTCTTCCTTTCCTCGGTGACATGGATGTCTGAGGGTTTGGATCCTGGTTCTGAGGGTGGTTTTCCATTGTCACAGGGAAAGCCTAACTGGGTGGGTGGGTGAGTGTAGGGTGTATCCAGAAATGACTGTGATATAAAAATGATTCTCCTCCCCACAAAAAACAAACAAACAAACAAACAAAAAAAACCAGACTCAGGGACCTTGCAGACTCTGCCAAAACCATGTCTCAAGTCACCAGGGACTTCTTTCCCAGTGTTTTCAGGATCCAACTTAATTGATTTGTTGATCATTCCAAGGATCTCCACCACACTGATCTCCTTTGGGAAAAGACCTAAAGGGCAACTAGGTGACTCAGTGAATAGCATATGGGCCCTGGACTCAGGAGGACCTGAGTTCAAATCCAGCCTCAGACACTTACTAGCTGTGTGGCCCTTGGTAAGTCACCTAACACCATTGCCTCCAAGAAACCCAAAAACAGAACAGAAAAAGACCTTGGCTGTGAATTAAACTGTGCACCCGGACGTCCCACCCACTGAATGTAGCCGACATCCAGTGCTGCGCAGGGTAAAGAGCCCCTGCATTTGAAGTTAGAAGATCCATGTTTGCATATGGCCTCTGCTTCTCAACCTTCTGTGTGACTTGAGGCAGGTTATGACCCCCCCAATGGGCCTCCATTTTCTTATTTGTAAAATAGGAGTAAGTGGTTGCCAAGTTCGATTCTGTTTCTAAAACCTATGACACTCTGGTGCCAGGTCCCAGCCTGGCCCCTAACATAAGAAAAGAGAGAACCTGTTTGATGAGAGCTGGTTGGTGTAGCAGGTGGAACTAAATCATCCAAGGAAGAAGGAGTTCCCATTATCTCTGGAACAAAAAGGAGCCTCCAGGGGCCCTAGCACTGCTTTCCTTAGATTCAGAATGTGGTGCATCGCTGCTGAGGAGCAGGGAGTTCTCTTGTGGAGCACCCTCCCAACTCTGGTCTCAAATGTTTTATTCAACATTTTCGTCAGTTGCTTGGATCAAGGCATAGAAAGCACATTTATCAAATTCTGAAATGACCCAAGTCTGGGAGAGATAGCTAATACAATACATGAGAGGACCGGGATTCAAAAATGAATGAGTGAATGAAAAAACATTTATTCACCCATTGCTATGTACTAAGTGCTATGCTAAGTGTGAGCAGGAAAAAGTATGCTAGGCCCTGCTCTTAATGAGCTCACTCTCTAATGGGCAGAGACAGCACATAAAAGAAGGTTCAGCAGCGAGGCAGCTGGAATACCCCCAAAATCCTAGGGGTGCAGACATGGGTTGGATGGCAAGGCCCTCGAGTTGTTAGGTTATATAAATAGGTAAGATAACATTGCTGGGGTCTACAGAATGTAGATAAAGGTCAGGTGGGCAGGCCTGGGGTGGGAAGGTGGTCTTTCATTTCATTGGAGGGAAGAGAGCTGTTTGACTCCCATCTCATCCAAGCCATGTGAGTAGTCTAGCAGACAGGTGGAAGGGGGATGGGAGGAAGGCAAGATGAAAGTGTGTTCTGGGACAGCCAAGGATCCAGGAGAGGGGGACAAATAGGGGAGGCAAGAGGCCAGAGCAATGAAATATAACAAGGGCAAATGTAATATATAATATTAAAGTTTTAAAAAATACACAGTTACAAGTACAAGATGGGGGAAGGGCAGAGAATAACTAGAAAACAGTTGGTGTGAAAAAGATCTGGGGATTTTTGTGAACTGTGAGCTCAAGGTAAGTCAACTGTGTGATGTGATGGCCAAAAAATGCTAATGTGCCCTTCAGTACTTCAAAGTATCTGTGATCCGAACAATGGTTAGCCCTGCATTGATGCAGACAATGTGCCCAAGCAAAACTATTGGGCTGGACCCTGCATTCATAGAAACAGAGCCCAAAGCCCTGGCCAGACCCCGCATGCAGGTCTGTGTTCAGCTCCAGGCACCACATTTCAGAAAGGACACTGAGAAGAAGCTGTAGCGTGTTCAAAGAAAGGGGATCACAATGGTGAGGGTTCTATGAGCATCACTGGAAAGATGTTTGGCCTAGAAAAGAGAAGATTTGGAGTGAAGAAGGCTGGACATAAAACCTGACGTCACCCACTTGAAGGGCTATTGTGTGGGAGGGCCACTGAACTTGTTCAGTCTGGCCCCAGGAAGCATCACAGGGAACAAAGAATAGAAGTTACAGGAAAATAGGTTTTGACTGAATAGGAAGAATTTTCTAATATACTCATCCAATGATCCCACCTGGTCCTGGAAATCTTCCTTTGTCAACATAGTCAAGAGCAAAGCTTTTTCTTTCTCACTCCTGGAGTAGTCTGTATTGTTCTTTCATATCACCTCATGTTTTTTATCACAATTATTTATCCATCAATAAACAAGCATTTATTAAGCACTTACATTCCACGTATCTTGCTAAACTCCTGTCTGCAAAGACCAAGGGAAACACCTATACATACTGAAATAAATGAGACATTCAGAGCAGACGGAAGGTAATCTTGAGTGGGGAGGCCATAGCAACTGGGGTGACCAGGAAAGGCCTTCTACTTCTGTAGGTGACAGTTGAGCTCATTCTTGAAAGAAATGAGAGCTGACAAGTGGCAAAGGCGTGGAACGAGAGCATCCCAATCATGAGAGGTAACCAGTACTAAGACATAGAGGCTAGAAGATGGATCATCTCCAGAAGACTAGAGAGGTAGAATGGAAGGGGGTTCTGGAAGAATTTAGGAGTTTATTAATTTGATCCTAGCAGTAACAGAAAGCCACTGGAGTTTACTGATTACAAGCATACCTTGGAGATATTGCAGGTTCAGTTCCAGACCTCTCCAATAAAGCAGATGTTGCAATAAAGCCAGTCACATGAATTTTTGGTTTCCCAGTGCATATAAAAGTTACATTTACATTATACTGTGGTCTATTAAGTGTGAGAAAGCATTATGTCTAAAAAAATGGACATGCCTTAATTAAAAATACTTTATTGCTGAAAAATGCTACTGTAGTCTATTAAGTGTGAAATAGCATTATGTCTAAAAAAAATGGACATGCTGTAATTAAAAATACTTTATTGCTGACAAATGCTAACCATCATCTGAGCCTTCATCGAATTGTGATCTTCTTGCTGGTGGAGGGTCTTGCCTCAGTGTTGATGGCTGCTGACTGATCAGGGTAGTGGTAACTGAAGGCTGAGGGGGCTGTGGCAATTTCTTAAAATAAG